>NC_071111.1:29403750-30027500 GCF_024256425.1 Clarias gariepinus | reverse complement strand
CATACACCCTGCAAACATTCTACAGAGAAAGATAAAAAGCTCAGACATCTTATCCGTTTCTTTCATACACAGGTGGGGTTCTTTGGCTAAATATAGCAGCTATTGTCAGCTAAATTATCTTACCTCAGACCAGCCTGAAAGTTTAAGTGTAACCTTAACACGGTAACAGTAATAAATGTTATATATAGTTATAATTTTTCAGTCATAGGTGACTTAGGTGAGTGAACATGTGTATACAGACCTTGTATTTAACGCCATTTTCCCTTAAATGCCCGAGGAGGATGAACCGTCATCAATGGTGTG
Source organism: Clarias gariepinus (assembly GCF_024256425.1). Taxonomy (NCBI): domain Eukaryota; kingdom Metazoa; phylum Chordata; class Actinopteri; order Siluriformes; family Clariidae; genus Clarias; species Clarias gariepinus. The sequence goes on along the minus strand of NC_071111.1, from coordinate 30,027,197 downwards.
GGAGCTGAAGAGAGACACGAAGCTCTGACTGACAGCCGCTGAATCCACCGGTGAATTTTGGGGGGGGGAGCCAAGCAAACTTCAACCCAGCAGCTGGGTTACACAAAAACTACCCAACTCTCTGTAAATAACCCAGCGCTTGGGTAGAAAAAACAACCCGTTAAAACTTTTTACACATGAGGTGAACAGAATGCTCCAAAGAGTTGTTTCCTACCGCAATGAGGCTTTGGTACACTTTTAATTTGATACGGGGTTTCCTATGCTTTTTCCATGGGGAGGCAGTTTTATTTAAACCGAGTAAAATGAACAAGATTATTGCTTGTTGTGTGTGTGCACTTAAAAAGATTGTTAGGGATTACGTAAAAAATATATGTTAAGGAAAAAATGCACATTGTCTTGTATTCTTAACAAATGCAGAAGTTCTAACTTAGATACATTTATGTAAACGTACAAACTTGATTATTCATTGTTGAATACACAGATTTAATTATGCTACATTTACAACATCTCAGATTCATTTTTTTCAGTGTACATCTTTCTTACATGTCCACATATTCCAAGTCTGCATCTCTGACTGACCCATGATTTATGTAGACTTTTAGTCAGACACACAGAGTTGATTTAAAATATTTTATCACACTAGAGTCACTGCAGTCTAGACCAGCTCTTAGCTCCATTTATCCACTGACAGAACGGCAAGCCATAAGCATCTTGTAGAGTTACAGCTTTTAAGTCTGGCTCTATGAAGAACATTTTAGTCAGTGTCAGTCTGATTCCAAAAAAAAAAAAAACTTGGTAGACACATTACTCAGATTGCAGTGGAGTAGTTCATTTGTGATGTGAATGGCATCTTATTAACCAGGTTACACATCTAAAGTGGTCTCTACACTGCTGAAACATTTAGGATGCAGATGAACTTTAAAGCAGAAGACTATAAAAGGGAAAGTGGAGTTACTGTGTCTTCTACCAAAGAAGATGCACAAGATAAACAGTGTGTTGAGTCACATCCCACATAAATGTAAAGCCAAAAAGAGCCCAATGTGTTCTCTGACTGTTTGTGTATTTATTGTGGCAATATTGGGGCTAAACTTGTTGACTATAATGTCTTAGTGATGCCACTTGTCTTTAATTGTTCTCCACGTTGTCCACAGTGTTTTACAGCAGGAAATGAACAGATTTCAAAAGTTCATCACAGACACAGGGCTAGATCAAAACCAACAACACGACTGTGACTTGTTATTAACTACAGAGTGATTATTAACTGTCTCACTGCATCTTTCTGCCTCATCGTCCCACAGGAAGGACCCAGCTATTAAAGAATTTCAGAAAAAGTTCAAATCAAATCTGAAGAAGAAGTTTCAGTGTGTGAATGGAGTGATTATAAACCTGGGAACCCAAACCCTCCTGAATGAGATCTACACAGAGCTCTACATCACAGAGAGAGACAGTGGAGACGTCAACAAAGAACATGAGGTGAGACAGATCGAAGCAGCATCCAGGAGAACAACAACCGAGGAAACACCAATCCAATGCAATGACATCTTTAAGCCCTTATCTGAACAAGACAAACCCATCAGAACTGTGCTGACAAAGGGAGTCGCTGGCATCGGAAAAACTGTCTCTGTGCAGAAGTTCATTCTGGACTGGGCTGAAGGGAAAACAAATCAGGACGTCCACCTCATATTTCCACTTCCTTTCAGAGAGCTGAATTTGATGAAGGACCAGAAACTGAGTCTGATGGAGCTCCTTCATGTCTTTTTTAAAGAAACGAAAGAAACCGAAATGTACAGTTTGGAAAATGTTCTGTTTATTTTTGATGGATTGGACGAGTGTCGTTTTCCTCTAGATTTCCAGAACACAGTGAGAGTGTGTGATGTAACTGAATCTGTATCAGTGCCTGTGCTGCTGATAAACCTAATCAAAGGGAATCTGCTTCCCTCTGCTCTCATCTGGATCACCTCCCGACCAGCAGCAGCTGATCAAATCCCCTCTGAGTGTGTCCATCGAGTCACAGAGGTACGAGGGTTCAATGACCCACAGAAGGAGGAGTACTTCAGGAAGAGGATCAGAGATCAGAGCCTGGCCAATAACATCATCACACACCTGAAGTCATTAAGAAGCCTCTACATCATGTGTCACATCCCAGTCTTCTGCTGGATTTCAGCCGCTGTTCTAGAGAGAATGTTGTGTGAAGCAGAGAGTGGAGAGATCCCCAAGACTCTGACTCAAATGTACACACACTTCCTCATCATTCAGATAAACATCATAAGAAAGAAGTACTCAAAGAAGCAGGAGAGTGATGAAGAAATGCTTCTTAAACTGGGACAACTGGCTTTTGAACAGCTGAAGAAAGGGAACCTGATCTTCTATGAGGAAGACCTGAGAGAGTGTGGCATTGATGTGATAGAAGCAGCAGTGTACTCAGGTGTGTGTACGCAGATGTTCAGAGAGGAGTTTGGGCTTCACCAGAGTAAAGTCTACTGCTTTGTTCATCTGAGTATTCAGGAACACCTTGCAGCTCTGTATGTGCACCTGATATTTATGATGGAAAAGACAAATGTTCTTAATGAAAGTGAGGAGGATATGGAAAATGACATTTATCAGTGGCAAGACGATGAAAGTGAAGAGGATATGGAAATTTCAGATGTACATGTTCGTGCTATAAATCAGGCTTTAAAAAGTCAGACTGGACATCTGGATCTTTTCCTTCGCTTTCTTCTGGGTCTCTCACTGGAGTCCAATCAGAAACTCTTACAGGCCTTAGTAAAACAGACAGGAAAAGCACAGAGCACAGAAGAAACAGTTCAGGACATTAAGTGGAGGATCAGTGAAGATCTTCCACCAGAGAAATCCATCAATCTGTTCCACTGTCTGAATGAACTGGGTGATGATTCTCTAGTGAAGGAAATCCAACGATACCTGAAATCTGGAAAACGAAGTGAACTCTCTTCATCACAGTGGTCTGCTCTGGTGTTTGTGTTACTGACATCAGCAGAGGAACTGGAAGAATTTGACCTGAATAAATATATCGGTGAAGATAAGATAACAGAAGCTGTTCTTCTGAAGGTGATGCCTGTGATTGCAGCATCCAGAAAATCAATGTAAGTAAATCTGATTATAACTCTTCTACTGTTAGTGTTGGATGGATAGATGGATAGATGGATATATAAATAGATATATGAATAGATATATATGGCAGATGAATAGATAGATAGATATTCCATTCTAAAGGAAATTCGAAACATCCAGTAGTATGAGGACAGTAACCGAATGACAGGTTTGTAGATGTGATTCCACACTATATATCTTACAGATAGTCATTGAATACAATGTAAATGTGAGAGCTGACCAAAGTTACTAGTTCAATGCTTAACTACAAATATACAGCGGTACTACAGTATAGACATTTTACTTGTTTTGGAGGAGAGTTCTTAAGGCGAAATTTTTCCAACAACAATCAAAACATAAAAAAAAATGTAAATAAAGTAAAATAACATAAATAGACAATAACTCTCACTTAATCTTAATCTATGATCCCTCTTGGCACCGGCTGCTTTAAAAACCAAACTGAAAGTGGTTCTGTTTTCCTCTTGATCCCGTCCTTGCTGGCATGTAGCAAAGTAACATAATAGGCTTTTATTAAGCTGTTGATAATTTTTTTATATGCCGTTGTATAATTTATATTCTGTTCTCCTCAATTGTGTCTTAGTTTTTACTTTTTGTCCAAATCACGAGTGGAATCCTGGTGACACAGAGAGGACAACTGACCATAATTAGAGAAAAGCCGCAAATACGCCAAGAAGCCAACACATCATTGTTGCTTATAAATTTTAGTTCTTAAGCCAAAAAAATTAGCAAAACATATTTAACCTTTAGGGGTCTGTGGGGGTTTTGGAGCCCCAAAGAGGTTCTGACGTGTCCTGACATTTGTGTATTTTTCAGTTACTTATAAACATGTTCATGGTTAAAGTCTAATTACACTGTTTTCAGCACAGACTGGGCTACAGTAATACAGCATGTATGTCCGAGTTTGTATTTTGGAGATATACAGTGGAACCTCAGATTGTGAGTAACGCAGTTTGCGAGTGTTCCGCAAAACTAACAAAAATTTGTGATACATTTTTATCTGGAAAACAAGCAAGTCTTAATATACGAGTACAGAGTTTTATGTATTACGCATGTGCTTCTTTTTTCACGTGATTACAACTGAGCCAATGGTTTTTGTCTCGCGCATGCTGTGAAGTTGTGGGTAATCGTCTCTCCTGCTCAGTGCGCATGTGTCACTCATATATTCAACATCCACGCGCGTGTACTGTTTACTATAACACTGTAACCTCGTGTGTGTGTGTGTAAAACATCTTTTATTTTGTGTCTGTATGTGAAAGTCGTCCTTTTATGTGTACTGTTTATTATAACGTGTGTGTGTGTGCAAAGCAAAAGCATGTGTCATTAGAGATGTTCCTGTGTAAAAGTTTCTCTCTCTGTAAGAAAGCAGTCATTCCGTTAGTGTCTTTGCACCTTCCTCCTCTCACCCACACACACACACTCACACACACATACACACACACACACTAACAGAAATACTGTTATGTTGTGATTCTTTTCAAAGGTAAAGTTCAGGTTAATTTGTATTTATTTTTTCTGATAAAGCAGTGTTTCGGTTGTGTGTGTGTCCCACACAATAGCCCCCTTAAATAAGAGAGGAGGGACGGCTACTCTATAAGAGAAGAGAAGGGAGGAGGGGAGGGAATCATTCCTCATCTTCCCTTTATTATATCTCCACGCACACACACACACACACTGGATCACTGGATCTTGTAGCCTGGAGTTTTTGTTATAAAATAATAAAAATGTCCAGGATTGAGTGGAGAGGGACACAGATGATCTTATACACAGAGACACATTAATGACGTGAAAAAACTCACATTCAGGATCAAACAGTGCAGACAGGAACCAGTGCACGATGGAAAAAGGGTGTTATGTTTGTAAAAGCCGACTCTTACACCCTACACACAGTCATACATCTCTGTGTTACACTCGAAAAGCAGCTCCAGTTTAACTGAAGACACAAGTGAACATCACACACATAATAAACCCCTTTTTCACTAGTCGGCCCTAATGTTAGTCCCTTTTATTTTTTCCCAGAATCAGTTGTGGTTCAGTTGGAGTGAACGGTGTGTCAGCTCTGGTGTCACTGTTCAGCTCAGAATCCTCAGGACTGAGAGAAGTGCATCTGACCCTGAAAACACTCGATCTGTCCAGGAATAAAGTGGAAGACTCAGTAGTGAAGGATCTCTCTGTTGTACTGGCGAATCCTCACTTTAAAGTGGAGAATCTGAGGTAAGATCATCTCTCTGAGAGTCACATGACCTGCTCCTCAGTAACACACATTCTCTAACAGTGAGACAGAAGCAGAATATACATTGGTTCTCTTCTAAGTCTGGTTCCTCTCAGTGGTTTCTTCCTCATGCCATCTCGGGGAGCTTTGTCCTCACCACAGTCACCTCCGTCTTGCTCTTTATTGACCAAATTTATAAATTGGAGCAAAAAGCTATAAAAAAACTACTGTATATCCTCTTCTAAAATGAAAGATTTTAAAAGGATCTTAAAAACAATTTTTAAAACACTTCTTTAAAGTAAATCCTAAGCCAATATAAACATCTGTTGATGAAGAGTGTGTCATTGTGTTTCTCTACAGGTTGCATGGTTGTGGTGTCTCAGATGAAGGCTGTGCTGCTCTGATTTCATCTCTGAGATCAAACCCCTCACACCTGAGAGACCTGGATCTGTCGAAGAATAATGTAGGAGACTCAGGAGTGAAGTGTCTCTCTGCTCTACTGGAGAATCCTCTCTGTAAACTGGAGATACTGTGGTAAGATCATCATACTCACATTCATGCCTGAATCTCTAGTGTGAAAGGAGCCTCTCTCTGACTAACTATGACGACGTTACTGAAAGGGATTTAAATTTGTGTCCGAGCTTTTGTACGATAGTCAGATTATCATTGTGAATAACTGCGACGCCTCCTCCTCTACCAGTTAGCCGAGGCTGGTGTATGTAGCTGTATCCAGGAGGACTAGCTTCATTTAGAGCTTCATAGGTAGTCATGCGGTATTCTACGTTTTTCGCCACGCCTCACGGTGGCAGCATTTGGGTTTGTGTGTTTGCTGGCTTTTACCACTAAGTGTATAACCTCGGGCATCAGTTCGTTCTCTCAAGGATTAATGAGCCGCGCTCCGTTAGAGCTGCACGTAGTAGCGGATAAAATCAAGTGAAACATTGTAGTCAAACAAATTCATGGTCACAGTATTAAAATTACAGTACAAATTTAGAATTTAAATTAAATTAAATCTAATTTGGATCAAATTTATGCAAAGTAAATGTTAACACAGTGAGCCTTTAGATTTTATCATGTGTAATTAAAAAAGCTACGCATGTATGTTATATCTTATATTTTGTGTTCTTTAAATTTGTAGTAGATTTATTAACTGAAATAAACACCATAAATAAATAAATCACCATAAAAATTAAAACATTGTCAGGCCGTGCTATTGCGTCAGCAGATGTCGATGTGTTTTTGCGTTATTATAAGAATTAAATGCAGTAGGCTGTTATGATCATTATAATGTTCTTTAATAAAGAATGAAAACGTTTTAACAAATTACATTTTAACATCCCAGCATACCCCCTGGGCTGTCACCCCCGGCAAAACCTTATAAAATACAAGTGAAACGTTAAACGAGTTTATCATCACAGTACTAAAATTACAGTACAAATTTAGAACCTAAATTAAATATAGGGGTTTCTTAGTTCCATCGAATTTAAGCAAAGTAAATGTTAACACAGTGAGCCTTTATACAGTATTTTATTATGTGTAACACTCGCGTAGCCAGAAAACTCTGGGTGTGTGTGTCAGGAAACGTGGGTGAGTCACAGTTGTTGTCAGATTAATGGGCAAAAACTATATAATAAACCTATATAAGCTACATAGCCTTTATAAGACTTTACTTTTATTTAAGTGCACGCACAATGATGAGAAAACGTTATGATGTTGTAAAATAATAAAAGCAAACAGGGATACAGCGATATTCTGTATCGGTTTCTGTAAACTTAAGCAAGTCAGAAAATGAACCAAAACTCTGTGTATACTCGCCTCACAGACGTGAAAAATATATACTTACAGAAAGCAAAATGTCTGCTTTTATATAAACTAATGGAGAAATAATCAGCTTATGTAATTCGTATGAAACGTGGATTAGTACAGCGCATCCACTCATAGCCGAAACCAAAGACATCAACTTATCAATGAATTATTAAAATGGCCAGTCAGTTTCCTTGCTGTTTTCCCCGACGCATTCATAATCATTAGTCTAGTTCTGTCGGTGCGGTGTTTCTTATCCCCACCCCCGTTAAAACGGCGTATTCAGACGCTCGCCAGCGAAAGGTTGTGTGCGCGCGGTCTACTACAAAGCAAACATATGTTAATATATAATAAAGCAGCTCACACCGGCGTGCGTTTTGCACAGCTCCGCAAAGACAGCGCTTATTTAACACGTATAGATGTGTGTTTGTCGTATTTCTGGGAAAGAGAAATCTCTTATAAATCTCTCGATTCGACGTGAAAGAGCGCACGTGCGCCATGTTCTCTTTGCTGTTTGAGTTCAGCTCCGTGTAGATTCATGCCACGAGTCATTTTATCATACAAACATTATTACGTTGTGCTCGGACCATAAGCGTCTGTGGATTCCAAAATTGACATTTTTACCGTTTTTTTAATCACTGGAATGGAAGAGATAGAAAGTTTCCTTATCTTAACACGCCTTGTATTGTTTTATATAGTTTCTCCAAATGTGTAAAGGTGAGAACAGCTGATTCACACCTGGGGAGGGTGATTTGTTTGCATTTAAATGTGTCTGCTGTGTGTGTATGTGTGTGTGTGTGTGTGTGTGTGTGTGTGTGTGTGTGTGTGTGTGAGAGAGAGAGAGAGAGAGAGAGGTGTCGAGAGGTCTTACATACTCATGAAAAGTCATGGATTATTCACTGGAACATACTGTAGGCTCTGCTGAAAAACGTTAGGCACCTCAGTCACTTTACCCCAAATAAAAATCTAAGTGGCTCTGGATAAGAGCGTCTACCAAATGCCTAAATGTAAAAGGAGGTAAAATGAATAAACCGAGATGCGTGTTTCTTAGCCCCACCACCGTGAACACAGCGTATTCAGAGAAAAGCGCCCCTGCGAGAGGTTGTGCTCAGACCACTCAGCTCCTGCAGATTCTAAAATTGACATTGTTACCGTTTTTTAATGGCTGGAATGGAAGAGATAGAAAGTTTCCTCATCATAACATGCCTTGTATTGTTTTTAATCACTCTATACACAACCCGTGATTTTTATGCTATTTTAGAGATGGGAAATACAAATGAAATATTTTTTGTTATTTTCATTTTTTATAAAATATTAACTTTCAATATTTGATAAAAAAAATAGCAAAGAAAGTTATTGTGTGTAGAGTGATTACAACCAATATAATTTATGTTCTGATAAGAAACAATTTTAGAATCTAGAATCCAGAAGATAAAATTTGCACAAATTTAAAAATAGACTTTTATGTGTAATTAGAAAAGCTACACGTGTAGGGTCTTGTGTTATCTTATATTTTGTGTTCTTTAAATTTGTAGTAGATTTATTAACTGAAATAAATGAAAATAAACGACCATAAAATTAAAACATTGTCAGATTAATGTGCAAAAACTATATAGTAAAACTATATAATCTACATAGCCTTTATAAGACTCTAATTTTATTTAGGTGCGCTCACAATGACGAAAATGATTGTGTATAGAGTGATTACAACCAATACAATTTATGTTATGATAAAGAAAATCTCCATTTCTTCTATTCCAGTAAAACAGTAATAATGTAAATTTTAGAATCTAAAATCCAGAAGATAAAATTTGCAGAAATTTAAAAAGAGGCCTGAATCACTGCAGGTCTTCAAAATCCAGGTCTTAAAGTGGGGAGGGGTGCATTTCATTTATCTGAATGTATAGGTGAGAACAGCTGATTCACACCTGGGGAGGGTGAATAATTTGCATTTGAACGTTGCCTGCCATTGTTAACACTAGAAGCGCCGCGCCAGTGTCACCTACTAATAACGCGGTTCAGCGGTCATTTGACCGCCTATTGTTTTGAATGGCAAGCTGCTGCTGACACACAATGATCGCTAGATGGCGCTTTCAACCAAAGCAAATAGTTTAGCTCCAAGATCAACTTGCACTTGGACAATGCGCCATTCATTCCCGCGTTGATAATTAGCGGTATCTTTTTTTATATTCAACTGAGAAAACCTACTACAGAGGGGACAAAGGAAGAGGGGAAAAAAACGGCAGAAAAAAAAAAACAAGTCATGTTTTGCATTATAACCCAAAGTTTTTGGCATGACATTTTTCTGTCGTTTTTTCTCCTCCTTTGTCCATCTAGGGGCTTCGTACTATAACAAAAAGAAAAGCTCTACTTAATTTTATATCGTATGGAGAAAATGTATTATTTTGTTTATTCTATTCAAAGCTTCTGAACGTCTCGGAGCAGCGATTTAGTTCTGAACTTGCTTCTGTAAAATTATTGCTAAAACAATATTAAATTTGAATAAATCAGATCTACCACAGCAGATAATAAACTATGCTATGTCATAACCGAAGCAAACACCACGATTATGCCTTGTTTCGTTCGACGGGAACGTGGTTCACTTGGCCGCGGTGTATTATAAACCTGCGGAATGTTTCACTGTTTATGCCCACATAAGATTCATGTAATAAAAGCGAGTGAAATGTGGAAGTGGCCACTCAATGAGAACTAAACCAAAGATTTCGGTAACTACACTGAGTGTATAGTGACACTAAACAGCTGAACAACTTTATCGTTTACCTCTGAGAAAAAAAGCTGTATTTTGTTTGTTTATATTTAGAATTTTTATAACAGTACAAGCAGACACACACACACACACACACACCTCCCCTGAGCCCTCGGTAAACATCCAATCACCGTCGATATGCAAATGAGTCAAGACGTGGTGTCGTGTCGGATTTCAGCGGTCACGGAGAGGAAAGACTTTGAAGCAGTTGCAGCGTTTTTTCAGCTACAACAAGCACAGCGATGAGTCCACGTTGTTTCACTGGTTATGACATAGTGACACTAAACAGCTGAACAACTTCATTTTTTTGAGAACAATGGCTGTATTTTGTTTGTTTATATGTCGAATTTTTATACGAGTACAAGAAAGTAACAGCTTGGCCTGTGTAGTTAGTGCCCTTGTAGAGAATAAATAAATGAATAACACCTTTATATCCCCTCTCAAGAGAGTGCCATAGTCTATTGTTAGTTTTAATGATTTGGCTGAAACTAATTATCACTACATAAGTACCCCAACACCATTGATCATGAGTTTCAGCTGAAACTAACTCATAAGTGTGTATATATATATATATATATATATATATATGTGTGTGTGTGTGTAATATGTGTAATATGTGTGTGTGTGTAATCGAGGCCGGCTCTACGCAGGGCAAGAGGGGCAGCGCACCCTCAAATATATGTCTGCACATGTTAATATATTCCTAAAATTTATATAATAAAAAAGCGACCATGGAGTGGACCAGTTTATATTTTAATCCTAATATTATTATATTAATCAGTTTATATATTAATCTAAGCTTGAACTTATCAGCAGTGTTTCGTTCAGATTCCGCTTCAGCAGTGTGTTTCTTAATCTTTCCCCACATTTTTGTGTCAATCAAACTATTATATATACACACACACACATATATATATATATATATATATATATATATATATATAAAAAAAACGTCCTTTCTGGTAAATCAACTGCATATGTGTATATTATTTACAGCAATTCTTAAAAAAATGAATATACATTGAACAGTACAAGGTAAACATGAGGAAGATTACAAAATGATAAAAAGTCTCTACTTTATAAACAGCTTCCATTCCAGTTGAAGAGATATTTGACCGGCAGCTTAGAACAAAAGAACTGTAGGTGTGATCACAACCCCCTCCGAACGACCGTGCCATCAATCACTGACCACCTCAGAAGTTCACTCCAATGTATGCTGATGTTTTGCAGGTATTTTTAGCACTATTCGTGCTGCGGTGGAGCAGGACAGAGTGGCATGCGAGCGGGGCAATGTGACACGGCCCAGGGACTTCAAACAGGACACTGGAAGTCCACCCTTTGATCCTCACGCTCTCGCGGCGCCTTCACTCTGTGCAGGCGCGCTGCCTCCGCGTGCTCCGTTCTGCCACTCTGCCCACTGCCACCAAATTAAATTAACAAATATTATAAGTAAACAATAGCCCACGTTTAGAAATTCTTTACAAGGCTGCGTTGGATCAGTGTTATGCGCAGAGCGCCGGGGGATGTAGCCTACTGAAGCTCAAATTTCCGAAAACTACACCTGTGACACAATAACAGTAATATTTAAAACATTTTGCAGGCTGCCGTTTGGAGAAACCAGAGAATAAAGAATAAACCAGTTGTTGGGTCAAAATAACCCAACCAGGTGTTCATTTGTAAATGACTCACTACATCCCATATGACCCAACATGAGCAACACAACAATGTGTTTAAAGTCACCGAAATAACTCAGAATTTTGACCCAGCATAAACCACCCAACGATGTGTTTACAGAAACAACACAGCATTTTTAGTACGTCTTTTTTGAGTTATTGTAATGTTTTATTCTGAAAGTCTATTTTACCAGTTATTTCTATATTTAAAGTTTGATGTATTTTTGAATTTATTTTTTAACATAACAATAAACAGATACAAACAGAGATATAACAGTTCATTCTTTGTACAAATAAAATTATCAGCTAGTGAACTTGATCGTCTGTCAAAACAACATTTAACCGATGTTTGTTTTTTTGACTCATTATTATACAATAAATATTAATATATCTGGTTCAGATTTTTCATTTTTGTTCTATAAAGTTCTCAGATGTGGAAATTACAATTACTGTAGTATTTCTTCTATACAAAATATTGTTAAGACTTTTTTATTGACTAAATTATATTTTAAACTGCGTAGAGTAAAAAATGTCACTTTGCACCACCTGGCGGTCATTTCACGAATGACTTTAAAATGCAACTGATTTATTTTGGCTGCTGCCGTTTTCCGACGGCGGTGAGCACGACGGTAATAGGCATTCTGGTTGTCCACCTACTGTAGAAAGGTGAGCTCAGTCCAGATCTAGTGGTGAACACATCATATGAGTGACTACAGAATTGGGTATAATGTGTTACTGTGTAACGCGTTACTGTAATCCAATTACTTTTCCTCATAACGCAGTAATGTACCAGGTTACATTTTAAATCCATGTAATTTAATTACAGTTACCAACGTCAATAACATTATGTTACTAATGTTATAAATGTAGTGCTTAAAAATTTATCAAAATGCTTTTAAAAATTACATTTTGTGTGGCAGCATCAGTTAATGATCATGTGCATCAACCGTCAGAGAGCTTTGTAATTTTACATTTGATGTTGTAATGGGTTCACTCTCTTTGCACAGACACACGGACACGAGGCGAGGTCTTACAGGAAAAGGGGTCATTTTATTTAGAAAACACGAGGGAGGAGAAGGGTTAAAGAAGAGAAGCGTTTCCATGAAGACGGTCCTGTCCTCGGCTGATGCAGACAGCTGTTCTCTGAGGACTTGTGACTTTAGTCCCTCGATAGTTCAGTACTGGACTCCATTTTAACTTAAACACATCTCCTGTTATACTGAATTTCTAGTCTCACACAGTATGATGCAGATCAATCCCTGCTCTCTGTTTCACCCAGATGAGGATGGGTTCCCTGTTGAGTCTGGTTCCTCTCAAGGTTTCTTCCTATTACCTCCTCAGGGAGTTTTTCTTTGCCACTGTCGCCATCGTCCTCGGCTTGTTCATCAGGGACAATCTTATCATTTTGATTCATACACATTCACATCTCATACAAGCTTAAATAATTCCTTTGATTGTGTAAAGCTGCTTTCCGACAATGTCTGTAAGGATTTCTTGAATTATGGTAGACCCCCTTTTGTCTACTCAGTGCTGTATTCTGCTTGTTCCGCCTGGTACCAGGGAACCCCTCAATGAAACACATACAATTCAGTGGTCAGTGAGATGTTCAAAGTTTATTGTGGGAGACAGGAGTCTATATACGCACACACACAAAGAACCAACAAAAGGTGGGTGCAGGAGCGTTTACATCTGGTCTGGAATGTTTATAAAAGATAAGGTGAAGAAGAACATAAACTTTGGAGTTGCTCTGCATTTACGATCCTTCAACAGTTTTACTACCTTTAACATAAACTATTATAGAATGTGTTTATTGACACATTCGCAGCATGTCGAGGTAAAAGAAAAAAAAAACACTCTGTTCTCATGCACACAGAATATCATGAAACACACTTAATGTTAAATATTTCCTACAATGTCAATTGTTGAAAGCGCTATACAAATCAAATTTAATTGAATTAAAGGAGGGAGGAAGGGGAAAAAGCTGAGGATTCAGCTCGCAGACCTGCAGAAGGGGAAGACGCCTACGTAGGGGGCCTACGGAGTGAGCGAGGAGCGACAACATGTTGAGGCACACGCCCATTATAGACACATGCAGATGTTTTCAAAGTAACGTAATTAATAATCTGATTACTTTTTACATGTAATAATCAGTAACATAATCAAAGTACAATTTTAAAGTAGTAATTAGTAATTTGTAGTAGATTACTTTTTAAATAACTTCCCCAACACTGGAGACTAAAATAAAACTCTCTTTGTCTTGCTCTGATTAAAGGTCATAGTCAGTCTGTTCCCTGTTTTAGCTTCAGCTGCTGATGGTTTAATATCACACACAACAGATGAGATAAACTAATTAAACTGTCAATCTAAATAATAAACTCATTTTACATTCACACTATCTTCAAAGTAAATCTGAAAGCAAGATGAAAAAGTTTATGGAGTGTGTTGTTGTGTCTACAGGTTGGAGTCGTGTGGTGTCTCAGGTGAAGGCTGTGCTGCTCTGACTTCAGCTCTGAGATCAAACCCCTCACACCTGAGAGACCTGGATCTGTCCTATAATCATGTAGGAGACTCAGGAGTGAAGCGTCTCTCTGCTCTACTGGAGAATCCTCTCTGTAAACTGGAGACACTGAGGTAAGATTATGTTATATATATTAAACCAGTAATACCAAAACATGATCTAATCCACCTCCAGGTCATAATAATAAACGATCAGGAAAAAACAATCTCGATCTTGATTGATGTATAGACGCATCTCATTTCTGACGGAGATTCACGTGCATGTGTTTCCCTGCATTCAGATCACACTGTAATTTCATCCAATCAGATGCTAGAGGAGGGACAGTACCAGCCAATCAGAAGCTGGAGGGGATACATGCTGACAACCTGTTTCTGATTGGCTCCTTTTCATGCTCTCCGTGTCCCTCAGTGCGCACGCGTCAAACTCTTACACTTTCTTCTCTTCTTTCGTTTAGCAGCGAGTATAGACTTTATCACTGCATGTGTTAGTTTGTGTTATTTTATTATCAGAATAAGGTAAATTTCTCACATGCGCGCACACACACACACACACACACACACTAACATATATACTACTGTGTGAATAGAGACAGGTGTGTACAGTACAGTACAGTTGTAATTGGGATATAACTTACTGTTTTAGTAAAATAAACCTGACGTGTTGATTCTAGCTGTTACACAGAGACTATAAGAACAGAGCGAAAGACACATAGAGGGATACTAAGAGTATGTTAAGACTGAGCAATAAAACATTTAAGAAAAAAAAATCTATACTGTAAACACTGTATTTAATTGTAAACTACCCAACAATCTCTGTGCCATTAACTTTATGCTGATACAAATAATAATGATATAAAATAACGCATGTGATGATGAAGTAGTTGGTAGTTGTGCTGTAGTTGGCTAAAAAACACACAGGTTTTATTTATTTTAATTTATTATTGTTAACATTCTATTTATGGTCGACGGCTTTTAAGTTATTCACTTTAAGATTCTAAAATAAATAAAAATGTCTTTTCTTTTTTTTGTTCTTGTTTGTTAAGAGTTAAAGTTCTGTGTAGAGACACTTTTTTTTATTATTATTATTTTTTTTTAACTTGAGTGCAACAAATGTTTTGGTTGAAAAAAATGAGAATCATGTGGATCAAAATTCCAGTGGAGAAAAATCCTGATTTCCATTTTAGCCTCCCTATTCCTCAGTCCACAACAAGACAAACTGTCTACAACCAGAGCAAAATCAGAGCTGCTCCTCTGCCTGAGATCAAAAGAGTGAAGAGTGTCATTGTCTCTCTACAGGTTGGAGTCGTGTGGTGTCTCAGATGAAGGCTGTGCTGCTCTGACTTCAGCTCTGAGATCAAACCCCTCACACCTGAGAGACCTGGATCTGTCCTATAATCATGTAGGAGACTCAGGAGTGAAGCGTCTCTGTGCTGTACTGGAGAATCCTCTCTGTAAACTGGAGACACTGAGGTAAGATCATCTCTCTGAGAGTCACATGACCTGCTCCTCAGTAAGACACATTCTCTAATAGTGAGACTGAAGCAGAAGTTTTAGGTTCATCATCAATGTCCTGAGGAGGAAGATTGTTTCTTTTCACTGCACACTGATGGTTTCCCATAGCAAAATTTTGTTGCTCAGAATGAGCTTTTTCTTGTCTTATGAGACGGAATTGTGCTGTCTCATTACAAGCTCGACTTTGTCCTTTCTATTTCTTCTAAAGCTGACTTAGGAGAAACAAAGAGACATAACTGAGACACAACCTGAGGTATACATGAGAAACATTTGAGAAATCTGAGATGTACATGAGAAAAAACTGCATTTAAAGGAGAAGCAAATGAGCGACATATAAGACAGTAATGAGATTAAAGTCAGATATAAACGAGATGTATGAAGCACAAATGAGAAATATTATAGTTTGATTGAACATATCAAAAATCCTCAGTTAACAGCATACAGTGTAATAAATTTACACAATACAATCACAATATGTTATAATATTTATATAGCGCTTTTAATAACGGTCATTGTCACAAAGCAGCTTTACAGAAACCATGGGGGCAATAAATAAGGAATAAACTTTAAAAAAATGATGAATCAAAATATATTTAGTAAAGTAGGTAAAATCACCGATCACTACTTCCGATGTCCTGAGTGGCGCACACACTCCGCCCTGGTACAACATGCTGCTAACGCTCTATACATGCGCTTAGCGCAGGGCCTTATTACTAAAGTAGGCCTATTTCCTGTTTACAGAATAAAATCTGTCCTCAATAAAATACTAGTTTTCTTGTTCATTTCAGTCATTTATAATCACGGTGACTTTACAATCAACTGCATATTATTTTCCATAAGCTAGATGATGACAAACAAGCTCATACGGTCATGGGATATCTTAGGTTTTTTCATACCTATTTAAATTTAAATATCACACTCATCATGTAATGATCTGCTGTGTACGATGTAGTGATTAAAATGCCTTCCTGCCCTTGCAACTGCTAAAGTGTCCCTTGAAGAACTTCAAGAATGCCTTTGTGCCCCTGCTATTTGTAGGACATTCAAAGCAATTACTGCAGTGTCTTTTGGGACATAAAGCTCAAATCTTACATTCTTGTTGGAAATCACGGACGCCGTGTCCTCCGTGCTAAAGAGGAGGGAGACCTTCCAGTTTGTCATCCCTGTTCAGTTCAAAAGCCAGCATCTCTGATGGTATGGGGTGCATAAGTGCATACAGTATGGGCAGATTGCATGTTTTAAAAGGCACTATGAAGGCTGAAAGGTATATCAAAGTTTAAGACTATGTCTATTTCAGAGTAGGCCTTGTATATTTTTGCAGTACAATGTAAAAGCACATACTGCATCTACAGTATTACAACAGTATGGCTTCGTAGTAGAAAGGTCCAGGTGCTAATTTGGCCTGCCTGCAGTCCAGATCTTTCAAGTTAGAAAACATTTGACACATCCTTAAACAAAAAAATGTCAACGTGACCACAAACTCTTCAGCAGCTGGAAACAATAGGACCAAATTCCAACACTGAAACTCCAAAAACCCAATGCCGAGACGTCTCCAAACTGTTTTAAAGAGGAGATGCTGCGCCGTGGTAAACATGCTCCCATCCTGCGTCATGTCTCAAAAAAAGATAAACTGTCTATAATCAGCCATCAACCTTGAAATTGGCTCATTCAGTGCACGAAAATTTTCAGTCTAAACACCCGTCGAGTTATCCATGTTCTACTGTGTCTAAAACACTGGTCCACGGGATCCAAAAGGTAGTTTTCCTTCCATTCAAATTCAAAAACCATCCTGACTCTCCGGAACCCGGGTTGTAGAACAGGTTTTATGCCGAATGCTCTTCCTGCCACAACCCTCCCATTATATCCGGGCTTGGGACCAGCACTGCATCCAGTGGCTGGGGTTTGGGGTTTGGCTCGGAATTGAAGACCCAGGCCTTCTGCATGGCAGATGAAAAACCTGATAATTAAACCACTGATAATTAAAATAATATATATATTTTTTAAGTTTTTGCTAAAGAATGCATTAAATATATAATGGCAGTAAAAGTGTATTTCACACTATGATGGTTGAACTTGAACCCTGACCTTCCAATCAGTAACTGTTTGAGCCACCACTGCCCCATTATCCCCCAGCGGGGTTTAACTTGTTTCCTCTTTATCTTAAAACAGCGATGCTTTAGTTCTTTAATTAGTCCAGTCTTCTAACCTTTTTGTTCTTACACTCCGCTCATACAGAACTGTTTCCAAAGCTTCAATTTTGCGCAAATATTAACCACTAACAAAGTTATTAGGGATAAGAAAAAAATATCAATTCAGTTACGTATCATGATTCTTTCATGTAGCAATTCATACGTATCGCCATGGTAACTGCCAAATCGATTTATTTTATACATTTATTTATATATGTTTGCATTTGAGTCGGTAATATGTTGCAGTTCCTCTATAATCCTACAGATGGGGCACTCAACTATTTACACATTGGCAGGCAATGAAAACCAAAATCCCAATCAGCACCTGGGTATGGTGATATCCTCTCAGCTGGTCCCTGGTGATTCCCTTCCCTAACAGTCATGCTTGTCATCACATAGCTGGTGTTCTGTCGAAACATGCTACTCGCTGATGGACGCCACAAAAGCAATCCTATTTCCCTTCACAACATTGTTTTTTCAACTTTTATGCGCAACACTATATGTTTATGTTTTTGTACCATATTTCGAAAAAAAACTCCAGAACAACACAAACCTGTTGTACAGCAGCAATGCATTCTGGGTCTCTGCTAGAGATCCATCAGTGATCCTTCAGGATTTGAAATCCCTGAAATGCTCCTCTCTCTATGAAACTTCACTGGAACTCTTACGTCAGCATGACACTCCAGTATAACTGCTCTCTTACGGCCAGAATAATAGAAACACACTAACACATTAGCACCAGAGTGACTATAAACAAACCTCAAATATTTCAACAGACATCTGTTTGTGTTTCAGACTGGAGGTAGACCTTAAAACTATGTGAACGGACAAAATGTAAAATTTGAGAATGAATTCTAATAGTAACATTGACTAAGGTACTTAGCAGGAAAATACAGTGGTGTAAAAAACTATTTGCCCCCTTCCTGATTTCTTATTCTTTTGCATGTTTGCACACTTAAATGTTTCTGCTCATCAAAAACCGTTAACTATTAGTCAAAGATAACATAATTGAACACAAAATGTTTTTAAATGAATGTTTACGTTATTAAGGGAGAAAAAAAACTCCAAATCCACATGGCCCTGTGTGAAAAAGTGATTGCCCCCCTTGTAAAAAAATAACTTAACTGTGGTTTATCGCACCTGAGTTCATTTCTGTAGTCACCCCCAGGCCTAATTACTGCCACACCTGTTTCAATCAAGAAATCACTTAAATAGGAGCTACCTGACACAGAGAAGTAGACCAAAAGCACCTCAAAAGCTAGACATCATGCCAAGATCCAAAGAAATTCAGGAACAAATGAGAAAAAAAAGTAATTGAGATCTATCAGTCTGGTAAAGGTTATAAAGCCATTTCTAAAGCTTTGAGACTTCAGCGAACCACAGTGAGAGCCATTATCCACAAATGGCAAAAACATGGAACAGTGGTGAACCTTCCCAGGAGTGGCCGGCCGACCAAAATTACCCCAAGAGCGCAGAGACAACTCATCCGAGAGGCCACAAAAGACCCCAGGACAACATCTAAAGAACTGCAGGCCTCACTTGCCTCAATTAAGGTCAGTGTTCACGACCCCACCATAAGAAAGAGACTGGGCAAAAACGGCCTGCATGGCAGATTTCCAAGGCGCAAACCACTTTTAAGCAAAAAGAACATTAAGGCTCGTCTCAATTTTGGCTAAAAAACATCTCAATGATTGCCAAGACTTTTGGGAAAATACCTTGTGGACCGACGAGACAAAAGTTTAACTTTTTGGAAGGTGCGTGTCCCGTTACATCTGGCGTAAAAGTAACACAGCATTTCAGAAAAAGAACATCATACCAACAGTAAAATATGGTGGTGGTAGTGTGATGGTCTGGGGTTGTTTTGCTGCTTCAGGACCTGGAAGGCTTGCTGTGATAGATGGAACCATGAATTCTACTGTCTACCAAAAAATCCTGAAGGAGAATGTCCGGCCATCTGTTCGTCAACTCCAGCTGAAGCAATCTTGGGTGCTGCAGCAGGACAATGACCCAAAACACACCAGCAAATCCAGTTCTGAATGGCTAAAGAAAAAGAAAATGAAGACTTTGGAGTGGCCTAGTCAAAGTCCTGACCCAAATCCTATTGAGATGTTGTGGCATGACCTTAAAAAGGCGGTTCATGCTAGAAAACCCTCAAATAAAGCTGAATTACAACAATTCTGCAAAGATGAGTGGGCCAAAATTCCTCCAGAGCGCTGTAAAAGACCAGTTGCAAAATATCGCAAACGCTTGATTGCAGTTATTGCTGCTAAGGGTGGCCCAACCAGTTATTAGGTTTAGGGGGCAATTACTTTTTCACACAGGGCCATGTAGGTTTGGATTTTTTTTCTCCCTAAATAATAAAAACCATCATTTAAAAACTGCATTTTGTGTTTACTTGTGTTATCTTTGACTAATAGTTAAATGTGTTTGATGATCAGAAACATTTTGTGTGACAAACATGCAAAAGAATAAGAAAACAGGAAGGGGGCAAATAGTTTTTCACACCACTGTATATACACTACTCACCATAAGTTTGGAATATTGTTATTTATATTACAAGTGCTTTTCCTATTTGCCTTGAATTTGAATAAAATAAGTAAAAGTTCCCTTTGATATTACTAATAATGTATGAGAAGAAACACCATTTTCATTAGTTTAATATTTATTATCCCTAACATTTTGACAATAACAGGGATAGCCCCAAATAACAAAAATTGACAATGACAGTAGCGGGTGTTTCCACCATTTGCCACAATGACAGCTTGACAGCGACGTCTCATGCTCCTCACTAGCTTTATGATGTTGTTCTGAGGCAATGCGTTCCACTCTTCCACAAGTGCTACACGCCAGGTCAGGTTCTGCCAGGTCACGTGGGGGTGGGGTACGATCATCCAGTCTCTGTTTCAACTGGTCCCAGACGTGCCGTATGGGGTTCAGTTCAGGGGACATTGATGGCCATATGAGGCACTCCAACTTCCTGAAGTCGAGCTGTGACAATTCTGCCAATGTGGCGAACCCAACACTCACCAGTGAACAGGATGGTAGACCACTGCTGCCTTGTCCAGGTCACATGGTCTTGTGCCCTCTGCAAACGTTCACGACGGTGTCTTGGTGTTAGTGGAGTCACCTGTAATGGTCGTCTGGCATTCAAGCCAAAGGGGTGGAGTAGGTTGCAAATGGTTTGTCTGGAAACCCTAGTACCCCTCGCATCTCGGAAACGGGCTGCAGCTGTGTGGCAGTTGCATAACGATGTCTCAGTGCATAGGTCCTTAGGTACTGGTAATCGCTGCGGTCCGTCACTTGTGGGGCTCCACTCCTGGGTCTGTCATAAACTCTGCCAGTAGTTTTGTGTCTTGATGCTAGCCTCTTGGTACTGCTCGTCCTTTAAGTGACGTCATGTGTTTATGGCTGTTTGAATGATGAACTTGGAATGACTTTTTGACAATACCAGCTTTTTCTCCCCCCAGAATGTTAAAATTGTCTCGAGTGTGTGATCTTGCTCATTTTGCTTAATATGTGCATAATTCAGATGATTAAGAGTAATGAATGAAATGACATAAGGGAAAGAGCTGATCAACAATATAACAGACACCAGCAAAATCTGGCAAATCAAAACCCCAAGTTATACAAAATGTCACCCAACCTGACAAAGATATTAAGTGTTGACACACACTGCTAAACTCTGTATATTCTGTATATTGTAATGATATTTGTACAGAATGTAAAGTAAGTTTCCAATTTGACAGTTTAATTTTAATAAATGAATTATTAAGATGTACACATGTGTAAAAGGTTAGCCGTAGTGATCAACTAGGGCATAGGTCGGCAATTAGCAGCCCCCGGGCCACATGTGGCCCGCAAGCAAAAACATCTGGCCCGTGAGATTGTTTAAACTAGATAATGAAAATAAATAAATGATATTTTTTTTAAAAATCGGACTGACAGTCTCAAAAAAGCTCTTTGTTTGGAAACTTCATTTTTCAGAACAGAAATATTTCAATCTATCTAAATTCTTATTTGTTATATCTGGATACGAGGGTGAATAAGCGCATCAGCGAGGTGCAGAGCGAACGCTCAACATGCAAAAACAAATGACGTCTTGTTGTGCTTTGCGAGCACCCAGGGGTCCGTTCTTCGTCTGTCTCTAACTCAGTTAGCTGGATTTGATTGTTGTGAATTTGTCCTGATCTTGGATTGTTTCGTTCTTCGATGCGCTTCTCGCATTTGCTGTCATAGCAACCTATCCGTAAGCTTGAACCTGCTCGGAAGCAGGTTTATTTCATGTAAACAGGATTTAGCCTGCGCTCCTGGCGGGTTATGATTGGTTGAAATGGTAAGGTCACATCTGATTGGTTAAAGAGCACGACTGACGCGGACTGACTCACGTGGGAAAAGAAAAGTTTCTTGCATATATCCTTGCATCTTGCACATTTATTTTTCAGGGGTTTGTCATGAATATGCAAATAAATAATTATATATAATAAAAATAAATATTTTATAATGATAAATTATATAAACGAAACTAATTTTATAACAAACTATAAAAGTATACATGTGTTTCAAAAATATTATTTCTATTTTTTCATATACAACATATTTATATTCATATTGCTTATTAAGTTGGCTTGAGAAAGCCAACTTACTGATATCCGACTTAAACTTATTATTATTAAGTTGGCTTGAGAAAGCCAACTTACTGATATCCGACTTAAACTTATTATTATTATTATTATTCTGAGACTAAATTTGTAAACACTATCTCCTCCTAGAGCTTTAACTCCACTAACTCCAAACTCGGCCCAGACCTTCAGACTGATCTCACGGGGTGTGCTATATCTTTTCTAACTGATCGGACTTACTAATTGCCCCGCAGGGGCAATTAACCGCCCTAAAAATCCCATTTACTTAACATTGAGAGAATTTTGACGGTTTGTTGCGCAGAGAGGGAATTTTGTAGAAACGTTAAATTAACCCTATTTGAAGATGTTTGCAGCCTTTGTCAAAAGATACCATGCACAAGGGTATAAGTTTTACCCCCGGGGCAAGAGAGGTCCCCAATTTGCCCCATTGACATATAATGGGGATTTTGGCGATGAACTAGTCCCGCACCATTTATCGTAGACCCATGAGTGAGGTGTCAAAGCGTGCAGAATATTCAGGAAGAATTTTTCTATGACTTTACTAAGGGGTGGGCGGTTAATTGCCCCCGCAGGGGGCAATTAACTGTCCCATTGACTTATAATGGGGATTTTAGCGAATTATAACTGGTCCCGCACCGTTCATCGTAAACCAACAAATGAGGTGTCAAACCGTGCGCCTTATTCGGGAATGGGGTGCTGTGACCTTTCTAAGGGGTGGGTGGTTAATTGCCCCCGCAGGGGGCAATTAACCACCCACAGACTTAACATTGAGACCAACATTGCCCGAGTCCCATGAGTGAGGTGTTAAACCGTGCGCCTTATTCGGGGATCGGGTGCTGTGACTCTTCTAAGGGGTGGGTGGTTAATTGCCCCCGCAGGGGGCAATTAACCACCCACAGACTTAACATTGAGACCAACATTGCCCGAGTCCCATGAGTGAGGTGTTAAACCGTGCGCCTTATTCGGGGATCGGGTGCTGTGACTCTTCTAAGGGGTGGGTGGTTAATTGCCCCCGCAGGGGGCAATTAACCACCCACAGAATTAACATTAAAACCAACTTTGACCGAAACCCATGAGTAAGGTGTCAAACCATGCGCCTTATTCGGGAATGGGGTGCTGTGACTGTTTGAAGGGGTGGGTGGTTAATTGCCCCCGCAGGGGGCAATTAACCACCCACAGACTTAACATTGAGACCAACATTGCCCGAGTCCCATGAGTGAGGTGTTAAATCGTGCGCCTTATTCGGGGATCGGATGCTGTGACTCTTCTAAGGGGTGGGTGGTTAATTGCCCCCGCAGGGGGCAATTAACCACCCACAGAATTAACATTAAAACCAACTTTGACCGAAACCCATGAGTGAGGTGTCAAACCGTGCGCCTTATTCGGGAATGGGGTGCTGTGACTTTTCTAAGGGGTGGGTGATCAATTGCCCTCGCAGGGGGCAATTAACCCCCCACAGACTTAACATTGAGACTAACTTTGCCCGAGTGCCATGAGTGAGGTGTCAAACCGTGCGCCTTTTTCGGGAATGGTGTGCTATGACTTTTGGTAGGGATCCGTCGCACGGTTTTCCCGAAATTCCCAAATAACCACCCCATTTTCCCCTATTCATTTCAATGGGAAATGGCCCGAAAAAGGGTGAAAACATGGGTCACTTTGAAAGCTTACCGTTCGGCCATAATTCGTCGTAGAAACATCATTCAAAGTTTAAACGGGTCACAAGACTTTGGACTTTTACGGATTGGGTCCATGTTTTGATAACTTTCACGGTTGCTTCACGAGAGCAGTTTAAGTTTGATGAAAATTTTGATTTTTCACCATGCGTGCCACTGTCAACTGCCATATTCACAGAGTGTGAATCGGAGGGTGTCTTTACACTGTCACCACGTCAATATAATACACTCTACGGGCATGAGGATTCAATATGTCATAGTCAGGAAGTTCCTGCCACTCACGGTGAAAGAATTTTTGCGATCGGACCTACGGTTCTCGGTTGGGAAGCGTTTGTTTGAGAGCTTAATTATTACAGTTTGCGGTTCTCTGTGTCTGTCACAGAAGAGTGTGCGTGCGCATGCACGACCCATCCCCCACACCACCGACTTGCTAATGCCAATTAGTCTCAATCAAACTTCTTTTCTATTTCTAACCCATTCAAACTCATTCAAACTCATCTATCTATCTATCTATCTATCTATCTATCTATCTATCTATCTATCTGTAATCTGATTATTTCTATCTATCTATAGACTTCTCTTCTATGTACTTTTTCTAACACATTTTAACTCATTCAAACTTATCTAACTTTTCTAATCTATCTATCATCTGACTATTTTAAGTAATCTATCTATCTATCTATCTATCTATCATCTGACTATTTCTAACTAATCTATCTATCTATCTATCTATGTATCTATCTATCATCTGACTATTTCTAACGAATCTATCTATCTATCTATGTATCTATCTATCTATCTATATATCTATCTGACTATTTCTAACTAATCTATCTATCTATCTATCTATCTATCTATCTATCTATCTATCTATATATCTATCTGACTATTTCTAACTAATCTATCTATCTATCTATCTATCTATCTATCTATCTATCTATCTATATATCTATCTGACTATTTCTAACTAATCTATCTATCTATCTATCTATCTATCTATCTATCTATCTATCTATCTATCTATCTATCTGTAATCTGACTATTTCTATCTATCTATAGACTCAATCATGAATCTATCTATCTCTCAATCAATATATCTGTAACTGTCTATCTGTCTGACACTAGCTACCTATCTGTTCTATCTATCTATAGACTTCTCTTCTATGTACTTTTTCTAACACATTTTAACTCATTCAAACTTATCTAACTTTTCTAATCTATCTATCATCTGACTATTTTAAGTAATCTATCTATCTATCTATCTATCTATCTATCTATCTATCTATCTATCATCTGACTATTTCTAACTAATCTATCTATCTATCTATCTATGTATCTATCTATCATCTGACTATTTCTAACGAATCTATCTATCTATCTATGTATCTATCTATCATCTGACTATTTCTAACTAATCTATCTATCTATCTATCTATCTATCTATCTATCTATCTATCTATATATCTATCTGACTATTTCTAACTAATCTATCTATCTATCTATCTATCTATCTATCTATCTATCTGTAATCTGACTATTTCTATCTATCTATAGACTCAATCATGAATCTATCTATCTCTCAATCAATATATCTGTAACTGTCTATCTGTCTGACACTATCTACCTATCTGTCTTTTAAACCTTTTAAACTTAAACTGTTTTAACTTTTTTAACTTCTTAAACTATTTTAAACTTTTCACACTTTTAAACTTTTATCTCCGGCTTTCTCAAGCCAACTTAAAGTTTGTCTAAACAAACTTTTGTATCTAGTTATTATTATTATTCTGAGACTAAATTTTTCAAACGCATCTCCTCCTAGAGCTTTAACTCCACTTACTCCAAACTCGGCCCAGACCTTCAGACTGATCTCACGGGGTGTGCTATATCTTTTCTAACTGATCGGACTTACTAATTGCCCCGCAGGGGCAATTAACCGCCCTAAAAATCCCATTTACTTAACATTGAGAGAATTTTGACGGTTTGTTGCGCAGAGAGGGAATTTTGTAGAAACGTTAAATTAACCCTATTTGAAGATGTTTGCAGCCTTTGTCAAAAGATACCATGCACAAGGGTATAAGTTTTACCCCCGGGGCAAGAGAGGTCCCCAATTTGCCCCATTGACATATAATGGGGATTTTGGCGATGAACTAGTCCCGCACCATTTATCGTAGACCCATGAGTGAGGTGTCAAAGCGTGCAGAATATTCGGGAAGAATTTTTCTATGACTTTACTAAGGGGTGGGCGGTTAATTGCCCCCGCAGGGGGCAATTAACCGTCCCATTGACTTATAATGGGGATTTTAGCGAATTATAACTGGTCCCGCACCGTTCATCGTAAACCAACAAATGAGGTGTCAAACCGTGCGCCTTATTTGGGAATGGGGTGCTGTGACCTTTCTAAGGGGTGGGTGGTTAATTGCCCCCGCAGGGGGCAATTAACCACCCACAGACTTAACATTGAGAAAAACATTGCCCGAGTCCCATGAGTGAGGTGTTAAACCGTGCGCCTTATTCGGGGATCGGGTGCTGTGACTCTTCTAAGGGGTGGGTGGTTAATTGCCCCCGCAGGGGGCAATTAACCACCCACAGACTTAACATTGAGACCAACTTTGACCGAATCCCATGAGTGAGGTGTCAAACCGTGCGCCTTATTCGGGAATGGGTTGCTGTGACTCTTCTAAGGGGTGGGTGGTTAATTGCCCCCGCAGGGGGCAATTAACCACCCACAGACTTAACATTGAGACCAACATTAACCGAATCCCATGAGTGAGGTGTCAAACCGTGCGCCTTATTCGGGAATGGGGTGCTGTGACTCTTCTAAGGGGTGGGTGGTTAATTGCCCCCGCAGGGGGCAATTAACCACCCACAGACTTAACATTGAGACCAACATTAACCGAATCCCATGAGTGAGGTGTCAAACCGTGCGCCCTATTCGGGAATGGGTTGCCGTGACTCTTCTAAGGGGTGGGTGGTTAATTGCCCCCGCAGGGGGCAATTAACCACCCACAGACTTAACATTAAAACCAACTTTGACCGAGTCCCATGAGTGAGGTGTCAAACCGTGCGCCTTATTCGGGAATGGGGTGCTGTGACTTTTCTAAGGGGTGGGTGATCAATTGCCCTCGCAGGGGGCAATTAACCCCCCACAGACTTAACATTGAGACTAACTTTGCCCGAGTGCCATGAGTGAGGTGTCAAACCGTGCGCCTTTTTCGGGAATGGTGTGCTATGACTTTTGGTAGGGATCCGTCGCACGGTTTTCCCGAAATTCCCAAATAACCACCCCATTTTCTTCTATTCATTTCAATGGAAAATGGCCCGAAAAAGGGTGAAAACATGGGTCACTTTGAAAGCTTACCGTTCGGCCATAATTTGTCGTGGAAACATCATTCAAAGTTTAAACGGGTCACAAGACTTTGGACTTTTACGGATTGGGTCCATGTTTTAATAACTTTCACGGTTGCTTCACGAGAGCAATTTAAGTTTGATGAAAATTTTGATTTTTCACCATGCGTGCCACTGTCAACTGCCGTGTGAATCGGAGGGTGTCTTTACACTGTCACCACGTCAATATAATACACTCTACGGGCATGAGGATTCAATATGTCGTATTCAGGAAGTTCTTGCCACTCACGGTGAAAGATTTTTTGCGATCGGACCTACGGTTCTCGGTTGGAAAGCGTTTGTTTGAGAGCTTAATTATTACAGTTTGCGGTTCTCTGTGTCTGTCACAGAAGAGTGTGCGTGCGCATGCACGACCCATCCCCCACACCACCGACTTGCTAATGCCAATTAGACTCAATCAAACTTCTCTTCTATGTACTATTTCTAACCCATTCAAACTCATTCAAACTCATCTATCTATCTATCTATCTATCTATCTATCTATCTATCTATCTATTTATCTGTAATCTAATTATTTCTATCTATCTATAGACTTCCCTTCTATGTACTATTTCTAACACATTTTAACTCATTCAAACTTATCTAACTTTTCTAATCTATCTATTATCTGACTATTTTAACTAATCTTTCTATCTATCTATCTATCATCTAACTATTTATAACTAATCTATCTATCTATCTATGTATCTAGCTATCATCTGACTATTTCTAACTAATCTATCTATCTATCTATCTATCTATCTATCTATCTATCTATCTATCTATCATCTGACTATTTCTAACTAATCTATCTATCTATCTATCTATCTATCTATCTATCATCTGACTATTTCTAACTAATCTATCTATCTATCTATCTATCTATCTATCTGTAATCTGACTATTTCTATCTATCTATAGACTCAATCATGAATCTATCTATTTATCAATCTATATATCTGTAACTGTCTATCTGTCTGACACTATCTATCTATCTATCTATCTATCTATCTATCTATCTATCTATCTATCTGTAATCTGACTATTTCTATCTATCTATAGACTCAATCAGACTTCCCTTCTATGTACTATTACTAACCAATTTAACTAATACTATTTCTAATTTATCTTTTATCTATAGCAACCGCATAGCAACACCCTAGCAACCACTCCAGGTAGCCTAGAAACCACATAGCAACATCTTAGCAACCACCCCAGGTACCTCAGCAAGCGCCTTAGCAACAATCAATCAATCACCTTTATTTATATAGCAGTTTTAACAATACAGATTGTGTCAAAGCACTGAATGGTATCAAATTGAAGAACAGATGGTGTATAAAATGATCAAGACAAACACAATAATTTTGCTTAAAATATAATTTTATTTAGTTTATGTCCCTTTGGATCGCACTTAGTCTGGAACCTCACCCTTAAGCATGACAAACTAGAGTAAAAATCTCCAGAATGACTTACTTTAGGGATCACTGGAACACACAAGCCTTTCCACCACGTCAAGGTGGCGATCCTTGGAAAGGACATTCACTCTCCATTCATTCTTTATCTAACACACACACACACGCACGCACGCACACACCTTCCCTATAAAACACATTCACACACACATGCACACATTAAATAAACACAAAATTACATGTTTAGTAATATACAATGAATTTATTTGTATTTTTAGTAGCATTATTATTTTTTTTTAAATGATGAACAAAAATTTACACAAGTAGATGTGATGTATCTACTCTAAAACACAATACACAGGATCATGATAGCTGTAGTATGTCTGTAGAACTCCTGCTCTGACATTTGAGTGTGCACCGTTTACAAATACAGGATCCAGTAGAGTATTGGTCTCTGTTGTCCCAGTGCTGATTACCTGCATGTATCCTTTATCTTCAAACAAACTGAGAATAGGTTTGTTGTGATGAGACAGCTGATCTTCATTGAAGTCTCCACACACTATAATGGGCTTGAAATCCATGATCTCCAGAGATGTCAAAAGGGCATTCAGGTTTGCCAAAAAGTCTGCTAAATTATAACTGGGGGGTCTGTAGATCACTGCAAGAAGTGCTTGTTTGGGTGCTTTTATCTTCAAAACCAAATATTCCAGGTCAGTAACACCCTGTATGTACATCAGAGGAGAAACCTGAAAGCTGTTCTTCACATAAATGGCCACTCCACCACCATTCTTATTTGCCAAATGGACATAGTTTGTGTAGGATGCATGTCTATTGCGTTTGTACATGGTGTATCCATCCAGCTGGAGGTTTGCAGGAACAACTGAGCCTGACAGGTGTGTTTCAGTGAGACACAAAACATCAGCCAGTAAAAGTTCATGGTGGCATTTCAAATCATCTATATGACACTCCAGTCCCTCGGTGTTATGATGAATGATTTTAAGAGCTGAACTCATTTCTGAATCCTGTACAATATAAAGGATGGGTTGAATATTGTGAAAATCTGCTTTTGGCATGTTCTCCAAGGAGGCACTTATTTCTGGATCACAGAAAATTTTCTTTTCATCAAAATCGGTAATATGCAGTCCCCTGAGTGTTGTCGTTCTGCTAAGAGCAACATATGCCATGCCTGGTTCAAATATGTGCTTCAGAGATACAACACTGCGATCAGTTGTCATTCCTTGGACTTTATGAATAGTGCATGCAAAGGCAAGTTTAATAGGAAACTGCCTTCGAACCGTTCCTTTTTTTTTTAGTGGTTCCTCTGACCTCTCAATATAGACAATATTGTCATCTCCATCAGGTGCTTTGTTGCGATGTTTCTGTCCAGCAGTCACATTATCTAGATGAAGACCAATTAATTGAACAACCGATACACCACCCCAATTTTGAGCTGTTATTTTTGCCACATTTCCAAAAGTCCCATTAACCAGTCCATCTTCTACATCAATATTTCTAGTAATCATCACTCGTGCACCAATAGCAAGCTGTAGTGTGTCAATCAGATCACGTTTGTCTCCTTTAAGTGGTACAGCTTGCCTTTTCATTTCACCTGTTCGTGGATCTTTTTTGTAGTCATGCGCATCAATGTTAATAATATCAGAAAAGCGTGAGGTTATGGCTTCAGTGTTATGACTGTCTACCTCTTTATTGGTTGCGTAGATGTGTAATGCATCAACAGGACACTCTTCAGGAGAAGATCTTATGACCGCTGCTAACATGCTCTTGTCTGTATCAGCCAGTTTTGCATGTTTCTGTTTCACCCTCAGACGGTTGAGAAGCTCAGCATATGGAAGATCATCTCTCTGCCTCATTATCTGTGTCAGGGTTATCATTTCAAAATGATCTTTCCAGAAGTCCAGCACATGATCCTCATACACACAGAGTGGTTTTGCTCTTCCAAGTGGTGGAAGTTGGAAAAAATCGCCAACAGCGAGTATGGACAATCCACCAAAAGGTTTCTGGTTTCCTTTAATCTGTTGCAGTCTCCAGTTCACATATGCAAACAACTGTTTTGACACCATTGAGATTTCGTCAATAATTAAAATATGTGCATTAGAAAGGTCTGCCCTCATTTCATCCAAGCTGTTTCCCAAACCTTGGTAAGGAGGCTTCAAACTTCTTGGGAGCTTCAAAAGACAGTGCAGTGTTTTACCTGAAATATTAAAGGCTGCAGTGCCTGTGAATGCGGTTAAAAGTACAGTAGGCTGTGAAATGTCAGTATGCTCTCGCATGCATGGAAGCCTACGCAGGATTTTGGATGCTTCTGTATGAATAGATTTAATAACGTGTGATTTGCCAACTCCGGCTCCTCCATTCAAAAAATACAGAAATGGTGGCGGACTTTCACCAGAGACACATCTTTTACACCAGTCTCGCACAGCATAAAATATTGAAGCCTGTGTTTGATTCAAACTCTGATACATTTTGCGAATCTGTGCAGAATTTAGCTGAGTGGCCTCCATGAGTGGCATAGCTGTGTTACTGACCGAGGTAGATGCTGTGTATTCAGGAATGTCTTCTTGCTCGTTCACTTCATTAGGATCAGTGGCTTCACGTTCCATAATGCTCTCCAATCTGATCAGTTCATTTGCAGGTGCCAGTGTAGTCCATGCATCTTCAATTGGCCCATTCTGTTCAAAATCCTCAATTGCTTTTTCTATAGCCTCATTATGTTTTTCATATTTCTCCCGGTTTTCATTTACAATGTCGAACACACGTTGCAGTTCATCAGAGCCTGGTAGTTTTACTGAAGCAAATGCATAAAATGATTCGTGTGTCGTGAATCTTGTGGACTTCAGCTGTTCGTCTCTGTGAAACGGAAGGTAAAGTTTTAGAAGAGTTCCATAGAATTTTTCTGGATTTTTCTGCTGTGAAAAACGAGCAAATCTAATAACAGCAGGCTTTCCCCTTGTTCTTTTCTGTATTCGTCCCATATTGTTTTGAAGTGGCAAAACATTTTTACCTTTTGCCTGTCCTCCATAAACAATGCGGTATTCACTTGCAAATTCAGCCATGCACATGTTCTCAAATTCAGGTCTATTAGGTCTGGCCTTGTATTTGTCTGACAATCCTGACATCCACACATTCTCCACGTCATCATCCATAGTCTGTAAGTACTTCATTGGTAAACTCATCTTTACAGCATTGTCATCAGTGGGTACGAAAATGACAGAACGTGACGATGATTTCAATTTCAGACTGCATGTGCGAGCGACTGCCTCTTGAGCGCTGACCTCTCTGTTCTTTGAATAGGCATTCATGACCTGCTTCATGCACTCACGGTCAGACAGGTTATCATGACTTGAGTCTTTTATCACTGTCTTCAGGTAATCACTCATCTCATGTTCACCTTTTGAAATGTACGAGAGCATGTACATGATACAGCTGTAGGGGTTCAGAATGAACTGTATGTCCATGTTTGCATTCCAGGCTCTTAACAACATTGGATTGTAGCCATTAACCCAGCAGTCCTGTGGTCGTCTTTCCATAACTATTACACTTGATGTAGACAGAACCTCAATATTTTTCCTATACTCTTCATAAGTCATGTTTGTTTGATTAAGGAGCTCTGTAATGGTTTCAAAACTCTGATTTGAGTCATTCAGTAGATCCCACACCTTCTGTAGCTGTTCTTTTGCAACACTGGCATAATCTCTTTCCTCTGATTGATTCTCTTCATCAGACTGATCTACAGGAGGAGGTCTGGAGCGGGTTATCATGGTTCCGTCAATGGGTGGTTTAGGAAACCCAAATCGGCAGTGCTTCTTGTTCTTTCTACAGGATTTGGAGTGATTACGACTGTGCATCTGCACTTCACTTACAATTCTGTGCAGTTCTGGGTCTTTGTTTGGATCTGGTAATTTGCATGAGATGTATTTATCAATGAAATCACAAACTTCCTGATCTTCATCCTTCTCAAACTCTGGAGCATCTTTCACCCAAAATAAGCAGTGAATGTGCGGAGAGCCACGTAACTGAAATTCTACTCTGTAAAAAAAGTCAATTACCTCACCGATAGGCCGAGCAGGTGACATGATGAGATCTCTCATTAAGGCTTCAACACGTTTTTCAAACATCCGCATGGCTGTGACTGGGTTGCTTCTTAATATTTCACATTTTTCAGACCAGTCTAATTCATCAAAGTTCACAGTTTCACCTTGCTGTGCTTTAATAGCAGTAATCACTTCAGGCCATCTCATCTCAGCGGCACTAAAAGTACAGAAAAATGTGGGCGTGCCCAGCTGTCTCAGCATAGCAAACAAATCACGCAGAGTTTTCTCCCAGTATGCTGGAGTCCCTCTCAATGGCTGCATGAAACGTGTTGCCTCCTTATTATTCACAAGTTTTTCTAACTCCTGTTTGTCCTGCAGCAGTGAACAGTTTATTCTACGTCCATCACGGGTCATGGGTTTTGCTTTTCTCAGCTGAATAGACATGCTAGATGTGGCCATGTGCATTTCAGTGACAAACTGAGCAAAGAAGATGTAGCTTGTGTCTCTTGCACAACGGTTGTCAATAGAGAATAGTCTTGTGTTAAAGTATCTGCTGGGAGAAACATGTTTTGCTCTGTCAGGCTCATCAAGAGTATTTCTACAATCAGGGAACATTACTGGGAATGACATGGCTTCCAAATTTTTTACTTTGAAAATGCTAACAGGACTGTTTTTTGCTGCTGGAGCAATGCAAAATATTCCATCATCATAAGACAACAGCTGCTGACCAAGATCTGGGGGCTGAAGACACGTATCTAGAGCAAGGCCTCTTGATTGCTCTTCTGCAGTATTCTCAGTGTCATCACTTGAATCATTGTGTTGATTATCATTGCTCTGTTCTTCAGCGTTCTCCGTTTGGCTGCTGCTCTCAACTGCCATTTCCTCATCAGAAGCACTGATGTCATTTGTGGACTGTTCATGCTCATTGAACATTTCTTCTTCTGACAGTGCTGCGTTAATGTTGATATTTTTATA
Source organism: Clarias gariepinus (assembly GCF_024256425.1). Classification (NCBI taxonomy): domain Eukaryota; kingdom Metazoa; phylum Chordata; class Actinopteri; order Siluriformes; family Clariidae; genus Clarias; species Clarias gariepinus. The sequence goes on along the minus strand of NC_071111.1, from coordinate 29,993,262 downwards.
TTCTGAATGGATTTCTTTTAGTTTTCTTAATGCAGACAAGACCTTATGCATGTTCAAAGTCTGAAACTGATAGTGACCTTGGTAGCACGGACGTCTTTTCAATTTCACTGTAAGCAGCTGTGATTCACTTCTGGGTCTTGGTAAACAATTCACTGTAGTTTCTACTTCAGATGCAACTGAAATTACAGCTCCTTTTATAGCTCTCTGTTGGCCTTTGGGAAGTGTTAAAATTTTCGCAAAGGGAATATACTTTGCAATGACATGTCTTTCTAGAATATTCAAATCACATAGTTCTGGAGGAATGGGAGTGAACTGAAGCTTATTAGCTACAGCAATATCTGGCATTAGACCTCTCAAAAGTGTTGTATGGCAGCTGTGACAGATCCATTCTGTTTTCATGTGTTCCAAAGGACATGGATCAGGGCAGTCAGAGCAGATGTGAACATAGTTTCCAGTCAAGCAAAGTGCAGCAACTGTGGGATTTTGTTTATATTTATGCACTTCACAATTACGCACTTGATTAAAGAAGAGCGCTCTGGCACAGCATTTACATACGTAAGATGGCCCCTGTTTTATAACATCTCTAAAAATATTTAAGGCTCTTAACCTGACTTGATCTTGTACTATATCATGCTGGTTATCTTGCAATGTTTCTCTCTGCCGGCGCATCAAATAAATTTTTTTGTATTTGTACTGTATCTCTTGTGCACAATGTACTTTGTGAAGTATCTTAAGTGCAGATGTTTTGTTTTTAGATTTGAATAAATAGTATTCTTTCTGACGAGCCCTAAAATGAGCATCACAGTGATAATGCTTCTGTAAAACTTCCTTTCTTTTTTTATAAAAATTAGGATCATTTTTGCATCGGTTTGTGTAATAGTCCTTTTGTCTTTGCCTAAAAATTGGATCTTTTAAATATCGGTCAACAAGGTATTGCTTATGCTGTTCCTTATACTTAACATTATCCCTGTAATTTTGAATTACATAATTCTTTTGTCTCTCTCTGAATTGTTCTTTATTCTTGTAATTTTGAATTACATAATTCTTTTGTCTCTCTCTGAATTGTTCTTTATTCCTGTAATTTTGAATTACATAATTCTTTTGTCTCTCTCTGAATTGTTCTTTATTCCTGTAATTTTGAATTACATAATTCTTTTGTCTCTTTCTGAATTGTTCATCATTCTTGTAATTTTGAATCATATAGTTCTTTTGTCTCTCTCTGAATTGTTCATCATTCTTGTAATTTAAGGTTATTTTACTCTTTTTATTCCCTCTGCATTTTTTATTATTCCAATAGTTGTTCTTCATGGCTTGGTTATGTCTTTGTCTATATTCACTGCTTGTTTTATAATCATAGACTTTACGTACAGCCTGTTTTTTGTCATAAACACCTTGCCTCTGAACCATTTCTTTGTGCCATTTTTTAAAGTAAGACCTTCGCTTTCGAGTCTTGTTGAGTTTTTCTGTTTGCTTGGCCGTGAATTGTGAATTCTGGTGATTTGGAGCTGACAATGATAACTGATCCTGTGACAGAAGTTCACTCAGTGGTAATTTTTTTAATTTGTCTTGATTTTTAATGACAGCAGTCTGAACTTCCATTTTATCTTGATTAATCAAGAGGGCTTGTTCATCAGTTGATGTGGCTCTGTTAACAGCAGTTTTGGACAGTTGTTGAACTGGATCTTGGACTTGAACATGTTGTAGGACATCAGCAGATGTACATTGTTCATTGTTTGATGAAGTTTTGTTCTCAAACGAGACAGATGGTTGCACCTCATGTTCAAGGTCACAGGAGACTTCAGTACGTACACAGCTTTCAGTCATCATGTGAATGAATGATACAGGTAGCAACTCAAACTGTTCCTGGTCTCTCAAATCAAAGCACCCTTGAAACAAAATTAAAAGCCTTTCGATAAGATCCGACAGTTGATGAAATGTCAGACAAATAGCCGTACCTGTGCCTTCCTCAGCAGGCATTCCATGAATTGATCTGGAGTGAGGATCAAAATAACCAAACCTCCCTGATCGATCTCTGAACACAGCGATACACATCGCTCCACACATTAGCAGCGCGTCGCTCACGTCAGCTCTGAGACATTGCAGCGTGTTTTCAAGGTTTTCATATTGGCCAATAGCCGGTGCGTCTTGAAGAAAGCCAAACCTCTGGGGATGTTTGAGGATGCTGTAGGAGCGTACGTTCGTCCTAATAGTGTCAGGGAGCTCGTCAAAATTTAAGAAATCTTGTACGAACTTTCCATTTCTTTGCAGTGTTTGTTTGACACGAGTATACATGGCATCACCTTTCTGTAGTACGCGATCCAAATCCAAACTTTGCAGCTCATTGCATTCATTGTGCACTGCGAGAAACATTAATGAATTACACGTACATTGATGGCCTCTGGAGTACACACGGTACCTCGCATCAATTTGACTGTGGGTCGCCACAACGGACCGCACGTACGGATTTACCTCAGTCGTACCTGATGCAGAATTGTTGCTGCCATGGTTACCAACTGAATACTCGAGATTTCGACGCTGCTTCTGGCTGCGACTTCTCTTCCCTTTTCTAGGCATTGTGATGACACTATGTTACTAGTAGCAAATAAATAAGTTACTCAACGAACCTTTTTCGTTAGAAAAAACAATGAATCAATCACAGCAGTTTAAGCTATTAGTTTTAACAGATACTTCATCAATAGAAAAACAAAGCCTCTTAAATTCTAGATTTTAGCCAAAAATTAACTGATATTAGGAGGGATCAAATTCTATACTTTATTCAAAAATAAATTATACTGCAAGTTAAATTGAAACTTGACACAATGGGTAAACAAACAAATTTGATCTTTCACAAAATATTCGATGGAAATGGAACTATTATTCGATCAGACTATTTATGTCAAAGTATTTAACTACAAATATACTGTAGCGTTGTCAGTAAACAGTAAAGGTAAATATATAGACAGAATGTGCTATAAAAGGACAGAGCAACTGAATAAATGCGATGTTAAAACAGGTAATCTCGCTCAAGGTATTTAACTTCTATATGAAATAGAACTAAAACACTGTAGAGTTGAATACACTATATAAGACTGCACAAGCTGAGATACAGAACTAAACTGCTCAAACGAATATCACCAAAAATATATTAAAATGGTGTATAAAATGTCACCCAAATGATAATGTCAGTTGTGAAATCAATTAATACAATATAGATCAATGTTACAACAACCGAACAGAAAGTGGACTTCTTAATGAAAAAAGATTTAAAGCAGTCAGTGATACAAAAGTTTAATATGTGATCCAGACAAGACTAGAAAATGAACACTATGTGAAGGAAAACAGCTGGTTATTAAACAAATGTGTTTTGCTGTTGCTGATTTTCCAACGTAGTCCTCAGATCAGCGTTGATCAAGAAGGCAGCAGGGCAGACTGGAACTACAGCACGTCCTTCTTTCAGCACTGTAAAAATGGGTTCAAGTTTGGGGGTTAAGTTTGGGGGTTAGGTTTGGGTGTTTTTGGTTTGGGTGTTTTGGGTTCTGTTTTTTTGGGTTTGGGTGTTTTGGGTTCTGTTTTTTTGGATTCAAAGTTTGGGCTTCTGTTTTTTGGGATTCTGGCTCTTTTTTTAAGGTGCGTTAGCAAGCTGCTTAGGTGCGTTTGGAATGTTTTGCATGGGGAGAGTGCAGATAGGTTGCGTTTGGGGTGCAAGCAAGCAAGCAGCAAGCAGAGCAGCAGCATTTGGAAAGGCCAGGCCAGTTATTTTGTTTGTTTGTGAAGAGAAAGTAAGAAACCGGCAAAGGTTTAAGCAAACAAGCAAGACAAAGGTTGGAGTGAAAAAGGATATAAGGTATTGACAGGACAGGACAGGACAGGACAGGATAGACAACAAACAAACAGAGAAAAAAAAACAACAAATTAGTTACATTCTTAAACAAATATGCCTATAGATATGTATAGATAGATATGTATACATACATACATACATACACACTTTTCATATTTACATTTAATGATTAAATAATTGTACTACATTGTCATTGCATTGCAATCCAATCATGGTTTTGAATGCATAAACAAGGTACTTAATATTTGTAGTAAAGCCTGGATTATCTTGCACAGCTGTAACAGTGAGTATAGAACAATGGAATCAGTTTGTGCAGTGTTTGATGTATAGCCATTTACATTGTTCTTGCAGTCTGCCTATAATGTGTTTATATTTTAAAGTCAAGGGTTACTTGAAGACAAAGTTGAATGAGTTTTTTGCTGATCTAAGTAATCAATAATCCCTACTTTAACTATAACCCCTACGTTTAACAATCATACTTACCTAGATGGACAAGACGAACAATTTACTGTAGACAAAAAAAAGACAATTTAGATTTGTTAACAGTTAAAAAAAAGTCCTCAAGACCACATTTTTGTTTAAGTTTACATGGTACAATTTTCTTTATGATTTATTATTTTGTCCCATAGTAAAGTATAAATATACTGCAGTGATTTTAAAACTTTGTAGCAATCAAACATTAATCTTAATCAAGAGAACCTAAATGTATACAGTACTAATTGTCAACACAATCTAGCATTACAGTAGTACTTACATGGTGAGCTTCACCAGGTGTGACCAATGCTGCGAACAAGAAAAAAGAAAAAAAAAAAAGAAAAACAAACAAAAGTTTCATTTCAACAGCCTGCAGCATTTCTTATTTACTATGAAGATAAAGCAAACAATGTGTGTAATTTTAAATGTTTAACATTGTTACACCAAAGGTTGATGTTGCTCCATAATAATGTATTAACATACTGCAGTGATTTTAAAACTTTCGAGCAATCAAACATTAATCTCGAATCAGGAGAACCTAAATGTATACAGTGCTAATCGTCAACACAAACTAGCATTACAGTAGTACTTACATGGTGAGCTTCACCGAAATGGTCCCTGAAAAGCAGTAGTAAAGTAACATACAAACTTAACATTTGAATGACACCAAATGAATAGTGTTTATATTTTAAAGTCAAGGGTTACTTGAAGACAAAGTTGAATGAGTTTTTTGCTGATCTAAGTAATCAATAATCCCTACTTTAACTATAACCCCTACGTTTAACAATCATACTTACCTAGATGGACAAGACGAACAATTTACTGTAGACAAAAAAAGGAAGAAAAAAAAGACAATTTAGATTTGTTAACAGTTAAAAAAAAGTCCTCAAGACCACATTTTTGTTTAAGTTTACATTGTACAATTTTCTTTATGATTTATTATTTTGTCCCATAGTAAAGTATAAATATACTGCAGTGATTTTAAAACTTTCGAGCAATCAAACATTAATCTCGAATCAAGAGAACCTAAATGTATACAGTGCTAATCGTCAACACAAACTAGCATTACAGTAGTACTTACATGGTGAGCTTTACCAGGTGTGACCAATGCTGCGAACAAGAAAAAAGAAAAAAAAAAAAAAAAAAAACAAAAGTTACATTTCAACAGCCTGCAGCATTTCTTATTTACTATGAAGATAAAGCAAACAATGTGTGTAATTTTAAATGTTTAACATTGTTACACCAAAGGTTTATGTTGCTCCATAATAATGTATTAACATACTGCAGTGATTTTAAAACTTTCGAGCAATCAAACATTAATCTCGAATCAGGAGAACCTAAATGTATACAGTACTAATTGTCAACACAAACTAGCATTACAGTAGTACTTACATGGTGAGCTTCACCAGGTGTGACCAATGCTGCGAACAAGAAAAAAGAAAAAAATAATAAAAACAAACAAAAGTTACATTTCAACAGCCTGCAGCATTTCTTATTTACTATGAAGATAAAGCAAACAATGTGTGTAATTTTAAATGTTTAACATTGTTACACCAAAGGTTGATGTTGCTCCATAATAATGTATTAACATACTGCAGTGATTTTAAAACTTTCGAGCAATCAAACATTAATCTCGAATCAGGAGAACCTAAATGTATACAGTGCTAATCGCCAACACAAACTAGCATTACAGTAGTACTTACATGGTGAGCTTCACCGAAATGGTCTCTGAAAAGCAGTAGTAAAGTAACATACAAACTTAACATTTGAATGACACCAAATAAATAGTAAAATGACAGCAACAAATATGTACACACCTGTAATGCAGAGTGGATGGCTCTTAAAAGAGCCTTTGGGTTCGTCAAGACTGGATGTTGGCTCCTGTAAAGGGAAAAAATAAATAAATCACCAAAAACTATGTTAAATGTTATATTATTTTGATGTGTGAGAACTTGGAAAGAGTGAACCAAAAAGGATACTTACTTAGCACAAGCAATGTGCTACAAACTGCTTTCAGAAGTCTAGAGGTAAGAAAACATCACAGAACATATGAGTTAATCTAAAAAGAATATATATCATTAAGCTAGTGAAAGTAGGTTTTTTAGCTATGAGAAATAAATGATGATCTGTCAGGCTGTCAAATAGTTACACAACAGGAGCAGCAGCTTTTTTGCACACAAGGAAAAGGGAGAAATAGATCAGATTATAATGGTATGCATGAATGGACATGAGCTTCCACTAAAAATAAAAATAAATGGCATTATTAATGTTTGCCAGTCAAGTAGACTAGCTTTAGTTGCTTTTGCAATAGAAATGTGAGCATTATGTTATGATTTTGCTTAAAACTCACTTAAAATGCCATTGACTGATTGAAACAACTTACATTTTTGATTTGATTAAGCTTGTTATTATTAAATGAGACAAAATAATTAATATTAGGCTAATACACATTGATAAGCGCTATGTCCATTATATTGCATTAGAACTATTATGAAATATTACTTTTGAAAATACCCGAGATAACTTAACGAACAGACAAACTATATATTGCTGCCCTTGGATGTTTATTGTATGCATCTTTCTTCAGTCAATACGTCAATATATATTTATGCAGCAAACGTTACAGCGATATGTGTGATTCGTGAAATACAGACGGTCGGTCACCGGACGAGACCCGTGGTATCGCCTCACGCCGCGTCACGTTTTTAAAACACATTATGTTCCGTGAGTGAACCCACACCGGAGGCGTCCGGCTACGCCGTGTTTACTCGCTGTTTGAGTTGTTCTAGACACGGCTCTTCTCATCCGGTGAAAAAAAAAACTAGTAATACGGCTCTCAAAATAAAAGTCAAGTAAACTGAATTGATGAAAATTCATAAATATTTGTCCAACTGTACACACTTTTCTGCTAAAAGTCCTGAGGGACGTTGTTTAATCACGACCGTACAGGTGTAAGCTGTATCTTACATTTGTTGCTAATTTCTTTAAAATGTGGTGTTTTGTTCCTGATTAAAATATAACGTTACACGTTTAATAACTTGTCCAATATGTATCGACTTAACCCGCCCCAGATCCATATCTCGGCCATTTCATTTTCAAAATGACAATAATAGCAACAACAATAAAAGGATGCAAATTCATAAATACCTTCAATTACTTCAGAAATTACCTCAGAATAGCAGTTGTGGCTAGTCGGCCGGTTTATAGTTTAAACAGCAACAATTAATACTTGAATCAGTCCCAATTAATTAATTCACAACTATTTCGATTATTTTTTTCCAAATTTTAAAAATAAATCCTCAAATATTTATCAGAAATTTGAGACGCTTACCTGAGGGACGCAATAACGGAAGTCAAAAGCGGATGAGTGACTCTCTACGTTCCAGCGGTCTCATTGGTTATAATTAATCACGTGCTGAAGCGCGGATAACGGTCATTTATATTTGTAGGTTTAAAACTATATTACCAAACATTAATTTTCTCTCATTTTGATGAAAAAAATAAATAAATAAATAAAAATTGGGGACTACATTACTAAATAAACCCAACAATAATCAGTAAACAAATCAGTAAATTAGGGCAAGGTTTTATTGGGAGAAAGGAAATTTCAATACATCCATCATTTTATATTAAAAATACTTTCATCTAAAAAGAAATACAAATAATTAAGTTCATTTTCAATCAATTTCAATACAACATGTTAGTGACATTCATCAATGTGTGTAATGTGCGCTGCAGGTGCAAAACATTTTGGATTATTATCCAAGTTGTAGGCTAGTCAATATGGGTGGTATCTGACATTAAGGATCCGCAACTGTAACCACAAACTCCATAGTGAATGAATCTATCTATCTATCTATCTATCTATCTATCTATCTATCTATCTATATCACTGTAATCTGACTATTTCTATCTATCTATAGACTCAATCATGAATCTATCTATCTATCAATCTATATATCTGTAACTGTCTATCTGTCTGACACTATCTATCTATCTGTCTTTTAAACTTTTTAAACTTAAACTGTTTTAACTTTTTTAACTTCTTAAACTATTTTAAACTTTTCACACTTTTAAACTTTTATCTCCGGCTTTCTCAAGCCAACTTAAAGTTTGTCTAAACAAACTTTTGTATCTAGTTTTATTTCATTGTCTCATGTAATTTGTAAAGCATTAACCTCTAAATTTATGTTCTAATATAATATTTAATAGCGATTATGTGGGGGGGCAATCCATGGCAGGGGGCATTTCTGCGCATAACACGTGTTACAAAAAAAAAAATGGAGCGGCCCTTTTTTTCCATTTCGTCAACCAATAGCAGGGCTTGTGATCAGTGAGTAGACAACTCAATCCAGCTATACTAATCATCAACAACAGGTGTGCTCGAAGAACCAACCTAGCCGGATCGTAATTAGCACGATGATCTCATCTTAGATGTGTCAGTTTATCTCGGATCTCGGTTCTGTCATTTTACGAGCGCCTACCATTCATCCTCCCCTATTAATTTAATAAATTAGCCAATGTTTTGGTCGTGGCCCGCCATGTAATGGCTTGGAAAAAATCTGGCCCGAGGCCAAACTTAATTGCCGACCCCTGAACTAGGGACACCTGGGTGGACTGTATGATGTGACTGGTGGTTGGATTTTTTAAAAATAAAGAAGCTAGATTTCAAATTTAAATCTTTTTACAAAGCAATTTTGTAATGGAGTTTAGTCATCAGCAACCTACATATCTACATCTCTTCATTAAACACATGGCTGATTAAAAGTGAAACTTCCCTGGTTACTTTATTTTTGCAATTCTAAAGCAAAAAGTTAAAATCGTTTGCACATTGCAGTGCAACAGTCTTTAGTGTAGATGGCACTGTTTGTTAGAGAGCCAACACCAAAGCATTTTAAGGCATTCTTTGCATTATTATGTTTTAATAAATATACTGTATATGAGTCAGGATTGTGCAATATAGAGTGACATTTTTTCAGCACAATATAATCTTCAATACAAAGAACTCAATTGTATTTATTTTAACTAACTATACACACATGACTAAGCTAAAAATTTAAAAAGGATCATGTAGGCAAGAAATGGAACAGATTTATAAGATCACGTGTTACCAAATAATAATAAGAACGCATATATTAACTATGCAGTCTTAAATAAAGTGACCCGTGATGAAAACCCTCTCTGTCAGCAAACATATACATTATGTCCTTAATGTAAAATGTATATCAATATGCACATGTTTTTAGTTCTACATTTTTGTATTGTCATTCCAGTTGTATTAAAATATACATTTTCTAAAAGTAATAATGAGTTTAATTCTACATGACATATCAAAAAAACAAAATGTACAGTTTACAAGCACTGTATACTTGATGTGGGAAACACTGCTTTGGGGAAACAAAATATGAGTCGCACACAAGACAAATATGGACCATCTCTGAGATTTAGAGGTAATGAGACACATTTGAAAAGATTGAGAAAACAACTAATATCTCATTCAGGTCTCAAAGACGGCTCATTTCTGTCTAGGAGACAAAGAAGAGAATAACATGAAATCTTATCTTGGAGTTTCTTTGCTCTGGTTCTTTGGGTCAGATGTGTGTACGTGAGAACCTGCAGCACAAAATCTGACTTGATCTGACTGCAATGTGTCTGAACTTATTGTTAAATTTACTAAAACACTGTAACTAATCACACAAACTGTACCTGAGACACAAACTAAAAGCACTGTGTGTGAACTACAAAGTTTAAATACAGCAATAAAATGAAAAAAAATCTTTAAAATTGGGACTAAAATTAGACATTATTGTCATATGACTGAAAAGGCCCAACTGTTCATTAAATTAGCTGTTTAAGTCGCAAATTAATGTGGCTAATAATAATTAAATCTGATCTTGAAGCGGACCAATGGAAATGCAGAGAGTTCCATTTTTTTCGCACAAGGTGTGCACGTGCAGTAAAAAAAAAAAACTCCTAATGAGCGAGGTCTTTCGCGACATTTTGAGGAGCTTACGTGAGTGAAAAAACACACTGTATGGCTTAATTTATGCTTTATAAATTTTATGTTAATTACGAATGACGTTGATATTGAGAGTTACTGAGTGTGTGGCAACCGTAATATCTCTAAAGGCGGGAATTTGCAAAAGTAACTTAATCTGACTACGCCACCCTGGTTGGGCACCAGGGGAATACTCCCAATAAAGACACACAGGTAAGCTCCACCTATCAAAGGCAAGAATAAAGATCAACTGAGACTTGGGTACCAATACAAAAGGGATGTTTTTATTTATAAAAACAAACAACAACTATTTGCTCTCAAAAGACACAGAAGCAATAAACACTTTACTTTACGATTACTTAATAAAAACACTCCTCAGGAAGGGGGAAAGGGAAAAAAGGGACAGCGACTGACAGAACAAAGCAGGCCGGCTGCAGCTCAGAGAAATCGTTCAAAACCTACCCAAATTCACATCAGATTAAATGCCATGCAAGAAAAGGTTGTGCTGGTACACTTGCAATCAGTGAAGCACACCCCAAACGCCTGCAGCTAGCCTCCCCTGTCCTGCACCGTGCCTGACTCCTGTTTGAAACAATAAGGAAAGAAAAAAAAACAACAACAACAACAACATACACACAGAAATAACACAAAAGCTTCACAACCCACGTTGAAGAATAATCACATCAAACATAAGAAAAAAATATATAAACAATACAACAACCACAACATGCACACACACACACACAGGAATAACACAAAGTCTATACAATCCACACTGAACAATAATCACATTAAACATATAAAATATAAACAAACAATTTCACAGACTCAGTAGTATATAGACAAAGGCACCAAGTCGTCTCTCAGTCCTATATACGACCGAGACCGGTGCCTAAATGCACCAAATTAACATAACAAAAAGAGACAACAACACAAACACTCGCGCCGTCACAACATAATACACAAAGCAGACATGCAAAACAATCGACCAAAAAGGACAATTCCATCCACACCAACGAAAACCAAACATAAAAGCAAATAAAAAATAAAAATAGGAAAACAAAGAAAGACTTAATTGGCATGCAGACCGTAGCCTTCAGCCCAACGGCCTACAAAGCAGCCGAGTCGCAAGCAAAAAATCCTCACTACTCATAACCAAAACAGCAATGGTGTCGCCACTAGCGTTGTCAACTAGGAATGAGGCAATCTATTGACCACATGGAAAGAAAAGACAAAACATATACTTACTTGGGTTAAACAATCGCCCGCGTGAAGCTGCATGAGTACTCACTGCCTTTGCAGCAGCTCAATCTACTGGCCGGCATTCTCTTCCTGCTATCGCCGCTGACACTCTAACAATACACTAAATATGGTTACTGCCAAAGTGATAAAGAAATGTATTGTAAATACCAGCATACCTTAAAGCGTGCTCCGCCATGAATAATCCACATGCCCATGCCGCCAACTCCACTAGAATTAAACTGTAAATAATATCGATTAGCATTCAGCTATTCACCTAGCTACACAGTCACAGAATCCAAGCCTACCTTATCAACCAGGAACCAGGAACGAAAAGGGACACGCCAGGTTGAAGAGGACCCAGACACCACAAACACGGCACCACCAGTCACAATAAGGGTCCTTAAATAAACTGCATTCCCCTTGTTAATCTGATAACCACACCCCCAACCGAATCACAGATCAAAACAACCACTTACCCTGCCACAAGTGTATTTTTGGTTAAAAAGGGTGAGAGAAAAACGTTGCCGGAGAAGCAAAGCATTCAAACCTCTCTGAAGTATTTTAAAAGTTTTTGCGACTGCCTTGGTACAGTGGGAGCCATGTCAAACAGCCGCCTGGAGCATGACAGGTCCATGACAGGACCATGACAGGACCATGCACGATCCGTGCACGGAATGTGATCCCCCGCGATGACGCAGTTACCTATGCCGCGCCCCATAAACGCCCCCATGCGCTTTCTAAAAAGATGGTTGCAACGCTGTATAATCCCGCCAGATGGAGCATTGACAGTGTCCAAGCAGCCGGTTACTATATTTAATATATAACATAACTTACGTCAACATAGTTTCATAAATAGATGATGTGGTAAAAAAGAGAGAGAAAAAATTATTAATAAAACAGACTTAAATCACTTAATACACAATCCACGATGCTTATGCTGTTTTTAATTAATTAATTAAAACTACTTATTGCAATATTTTTCACAACATCCTTAACAATCCTTAAAGACATGGTAACATCTATAATTTATCTATACCGGTCATTGTAGGTACGGAATACAAGTGCGGGCCACAGTATGTACAGTATTTTACATTACGGTTTATTTTATCTATTTCTGTTTAATACACTGGTAGGTAATATTTTGCTGCAAAGTAAGGCTTAAAATGTAACTTTTGCTTGGGTTTGTTTTCATTGATGTTTTTTTCGCTGATAGTCAAAAATTGGCATAACAAACCAATGGCGCATAATATCTGGAACAAATGTCTGTCCATACGGATCAGTCTTTTAACCATACATAACCTAACCACGGGGGGGGGGGGGGGGGTCCAGTCCCAAGTCTGGATAAATGCAGATGGTTGTGTCAGGAAGGGCATCCGACGTAAAACATTTGCCAAATCAATGATGCGAATCATGAATATAAATCCCATACCGGATCGGTCGTGGCCCGGGTTAACAACGACCGCCACTGGTGTTGTTGACCTACAGGGTGCTGGTGGAAATTGGGCTACTGTTATTGGGCTACTGTTGGTCGAAGAAGGAGAGGAGGAGGGCGTGTTCGAAAGCAGAGAGAGAAGAGGAAAGGCAAGATTTTAGGAGTGATAGTAGGGACTTTGAATGTTGGGACCATGACAGGGAAGGGAAGAGAGTTAGTTGATATGATGCAGAGAAGGAAGGTGGATATACTGTGTCCAGGAGACCAGGTGGAAAGGTAGCAAGGCTAGAAGCTTAGGATCAGGGTTCAAATTGTTTTACCATGGTGTGGACAGGAAAAGAAATGGAGTAGAAGTTATTCTGAAAGAGGAGTTTGTAAGGAATGTTCTAGAGGTGAAGAGAGTATCAGATGAGTCTGAAGGGTGATGAGTCTGAAGCTGGAAATTGAAGGGATAATGTTCAATGTTGTTAGTGGTTATGCCCCACAGGTAGGATGTGAGTTAAAAGAGAAGGAGAAATTCTGGAGTGAAGGAGTGGTGATTGGTGCAGACTTCAATGGACATGTTGGGGAAGGGAACAGAGGTGATAAAAATGTGATGGGCAGGTTTGGTCTTCAGGACAGGAATGTAGAAGAACAGATGGTGGTGGACTTTGCAAAGAGGATGGAAATGGCAGTAGTAAATACTTTCTTCCAGAAGAGGCAGGAACGTAGGGTGACATATAAGAGTGGAGGCAGAAGCACTCAGGTCGACTACATCTTGTGTCGACGTTGTAACCTGAAAGAGATCAGTGACTGCAAAGTGTTGGTAGGGGAGAGTGTAGCCAGACAACACAGAATGGTGGTGTGTAAAATAACCCTGGTGGTAAGGAAGGCGAAGAGGACAAAGGCAGAGCAGAGGACAAAGTGGTGGAACCTGAGAAAGGAAGAATGTTGTGAAGTCTTTAGGGAGGAGTTGAGACAGGCTATGGGTGGTCAGGAGGGGCTTTCAGTTGACTGGACAACTACAGCCAATGTGATAAGGGAGACAGGTAGGAGGGTACTTGGTGTATCATCAGGTAAGGGGAAAGTGGACAAGGAGACTTGGTGGAGGAATGAGGAAGTCCAGGAGTGTATACAGGGAAAGAGGCTAGCTAAGAAGTGGGACACTGAGAGGACTGAAGAGAGTAGACAGGAGTACAGGGAGATGCAGAGTAAGGTGAAGGTAGAGGTGGCAAAGGCCAAACAAAGAGCATATGAGGACTTGTATGCTAGGCTAGACAGTAAGGAGGGAGAGGTGGATCTGTACAGTTTGGCAAGGCAGAGAGATAGAGATGGGAAGGATGTGCAGCAGGTTAGAGTGATTAAAGATAGAGATGGAAATGTACTGACAGATGCCAGGAGGGTGATGGGAAGAGTTCTTTAAGGAGTTGATGAATGAGGAAAACGAAAGAGAACAAAGAGTAGAAGAGGGGACTGTTGTGGAACAGGAAGTAGCAAATATTAGTAGAAGTGAGGTGAGAAGGCCGTTGAAGAGGATGAAGAGTGGAAAGGCTGTTGGTCCTGATGACATACCTGTGGAGGTATGGAAGTGCTTAGGAGAGGTGGCAGTACAGTTTCTGACAAGTTTGTTTATCAAGATCTTGGAGAGTGAGAGGATTCCAGAGGAATGGAGGAGAAGTGTATTGGTGCCAATTTTTAAGAACAAGGGAGATGTGCAAAGCTGTGGCAATTATAGAGGTATAAAGCTAATGAGCCAGACAATAAAGCTGTGGGAAAGAGTAGTGGAAGCTAGGTTACGGGCAGAGGTGAGCATTTGTGAGCAGCAATATGGTTTTATGCCTAGAAAGAGTACATCAGATGCAGTATTTGCTTTGAGGATGCTGGCGGAGAAGTACAGAGAAGGTAACAGGGAGTTACATTTTGTCTTTTTAGATTTAGAAAAAGCGTATGACAGGGTGCCAAGAGAGGAGCTGTGGTATTGTATGAGAAGGTCTCGAGTGGCAGAGAAGTATGTTAGAGTGGTGCAGGACATGTATGAGAGCTGTAAGACAGTGGTAAGATGTGCTGTAGGTGTGACAGAAGAGTTCAAGGTGGAGGTGGGTCTGCATCAAGGATCGGCTCTAAGCCCCTTTTTGTTTGCTCTGGTGTTGGACAGGATGACAGATGAGGTAAGACAGGAGTCCCCATGGACTATGATGTTTGCAGATGACATTGTGCTCTGTAGCGAGAGCAGGGAACAGGTGGAGGAAAATTTGGAGAGGTGGAGGTATGCTCTGGAAAGCAGAGGAATGAAGGTTAGCCGCAGCAAGACGGAATACATGTGTGTAAATGAAAAGGAACCCAGGAGGATCGGTGAGGCTACAGGGAGCAGAGTTAAAGAAGGTGCAGGATTTTAAGTACTTAGGGTCAACGGTCCAGAGCAATGGAGAGTGTTCAAAGGAGGTGAAGAGGCGGGAGGAATGGGTGGAGAAAAGTGTCAGGTGTGTTGTGCGATAAAAGAGTATCAGCGAGAATGAATGGAAAGGTGTACAGGACAGTGGTGAGACCAGCAATGCTCTACGGCTTAGAGACAGTGGCGCTGAAGAAAAGACAGGAGGCAGAGTTGGAGGTAGCAGAGCTGAAGATGTTGAGGTTCTCTTTGGGAGTGACAAGGATGAATAGGATCAAGAATGAGTTTATCAGAGGGACAACCTACGTTAGATGTTTTGGAGATAAAGTCAGAGAGGCCAGATTGAGGTGGTTTGGACATGTTTAGAGGAGAGATTGTGAGTATAGCGGTAGAAGGATGCTGAGGTTGGAACTGCCAGGCAGGAGGTCTAGAGGAAGACCAAAAAGGAGATTTATGGATGCAGTGAAAGAAGACATAAAGTTAGTTGGTGTGAGAGAAGAGGATGCAGAGGATAGGGTTAGATGGAGGCAAATGATTCGCTGTGGCGACCCCTGAAAGTGAACAGCCGAAAGACAAAGAAGAAGAAGAACGTCCCCACATCAAAGATCTGATGAGACATTAATCACTTATCACTACGGTGAATAGATGCAGCAGCAGAGACAGATTAAATCCCCATAAACATTCCGACTTGAAAACAATACTAACAGAACTAAACAGTTCCAGAGGGTCAGCGCCTGTTATCAGGACAGGAATCACCTACAGGATACTACTGTATTATTCACTGCTTATATATTTTTGCCTTAGTTTCATTTGGTTTTATGCGATTTCATGTGTTATTTGTGTGTGTGTATGTGTGTGTGCGAGATAGAGCGAGCGCGTGCGCGTGAGAGGGCTTATATTGTGATTTATCCAAGGTTACTAAAGCCTGGGTTACTACTACTAATAAAAATTATTTTTTTATTAAATAAAATAAATAAAATAAATAAAATTGAAATTGAAAGTCAGCCTGTGGCTGTTCAGGGTCAAGCTTACGGGACTTCTCTGTCTTGCGATAATTTTACTTTAGACTCAAAACCAATATGGCTTATTAAAGATGCACTGTTTTATTGGACATGGCTGTTTTGTAATGTTTAGCAAAATAAACACTGTCTATCGTTCGAATATACTGTGAACGTCTCAAAGTCATGATGTAATATAAACAAGTCTCTTCAGATCCTTCTGCACTAATGTTATTGTGGTGTGAATTATTAACGTATTGATGTATTTCACTTGAGGACAAAATAGACCATCTGACTGTTTAACATTTCTTTTAAACAGCTGTGTTCATAGGTTTAATCAGCTATTTACAAGACAACGTTGAAGCACTAACAGCTAAAGTGCCACCGGTGTGTGTGTGTGTGTGTGTGTGTGCTCCTGCATTCCTCAGGTTTTTCTGAGCTGGCTTTGTTTTTGTCGTTTTCTCAAACATGATTTTCCCAACTTGGCGTTTATAAAGATTCAGATAGACTGAATTTAAGAATGCACCCCTAGGAACACACACATACATTGAAGAGCAAAGCGGAGATGCGCATTCACACATCTGACCGTCTTATGTCTTGTAAATGAGTATCCTCATTCACCTTCCAATTCCCCCAGCAACACACTCTGTACACTGTTGCTATGTTTATTAGGGCACTTGGTTATACAAAGCACTTTAATGTATGAAACACTTACTTCCTGGTTTATTTCAGCAAAATAAACAATGTTAACATTGTGTAAATTATTAAAGAATTGATGTCTTTTAATTAAGGACAAAAACAGACCCTGCGCTTGTGTTTAGATTTACATTTACATTTACATTTAGGCATTTGGCAGACGCTCTTATCCAGAGCGACTTACAAAAAGTGCTTTAATGTTTACAACATTGGATACATACTTACACTGGGTTAACTAGGTTAATAACTAAGTACCATTAGTCCAACACAACTGAGTTTTTTTTTTTTTTTTCTTTCTCCGGGGGGAGGGGGGTTAGTCCAAGTACTGGAGAAACAGATGCGTCTTGAGTCGTCGTTTAAAGATAGTCAAAGTCTCTGATGTACGGACATCTAGAGGAAGTTCATTCCACCACCTAGGTGCCAGAACAGAAAAGAGCCTGGATGAATGCCGCCCTCGATCCCTGAGAGATGGTGGGATGAGGCGAGCAGTGCTGGAGGATCGGAGGCAACGTGGTGCAGTGCGTGGTGTAATTAGCGCAGAGAGGTAAGTGGGTGCTGGGCCATTTTTGGCTTTGTAGGCAAGCATCAGTGTTTTGAATTTGATGCGGGCAGCTACAGGAAGCCAGTGCAGGGAGCGGAGGAGTGGGGTGGTGTGGGAGAACTTGGGAAGGTTAAAAACGAGTCGTGCTGCTGCATTCTGGATCAGTTGCAGAGGACGAATCGTGGACAGAGGCAGGCCTGCCAGGAGTGAGTTGCAGTAGTCCAGTCTTGAAATAACAAGGGACTGAACAAGCACCTGAGTAGCCTGTGAAGAAAGAAATGGGCGAATTCTTCTGATATTGTAAAGAAGAAATCGACAAGAGCGAGTAAGGTTAGCGATGTGTGGGGAAAATGACAGATGATTGTCCACGGTTACCCCAAGATTGCGGGCGGTGGTTGAGGGAGTGATTTGGTTGTTGTCCATGGATATCACAAGGTCTTGACCTGGAGATGAGTCACAAGGGATAAACAACAGTTCGGTTTTACTGAGATTGAGCTTCAGCTGATGAGCAGCCATCCAAAATGAGATGTCTGCCAGACATGCTGAGATCCGGGTGGAAACCTGAGTGTCAGAGGGAGGAAAGGAGAGGACAAGTTGGGTGTCATCTGCATAACAGTGGTATGAGAATCCATGCGATGATATGACCTTACCAAGAGACCGGGTATAGAGGGAGAACAGAAGAGGACCAAGTACTGAGCCCTGCGGGACACCAGTAGAGAGTCTACGTGGGGCAGATGTAGATCCCCTCCATGTTACCTCATATGACCTATCTTTAAGGTAAGAAGCAAACCATTGCCACGCTGTTCCACAAATTCCAAGGCTTGTAAGAATAGATAATAGAATCTTGTGGTTCACGGTGTCAAATGCAGCTGACAGGTCGAGGAGGATGAGGACAGATGAAAGTTTAGCAGATCTAGCAGCATGGAGCTTCTCAGTGACTGACAGAAGGGCAGTCTCTGTGGAATGTGCCACTTTGAATCCAGATTGGTTTGGGTCATTAAGGTTGTTCTGTGAGAGATAAAGAGACATTTGATTATAAACCGTTCTTTCAAGAATTTTGGAAATAAAAGAGAGCAGTGATACCGGGCGATAGTTGTTAACTTCTGATGGGTCCAGGCAGGGTTTCTTGAGGATGGGAATAACCCTCGCCTTCTTAAAAGCGGCAGGAACATGACCAGATGATATGGATTGGTTGATGATGGCTGTGGTGAAGGGAAGGAGGTCTCGTGAGATGGCCTGGAGCATTGTGGAAGGGATTGGGTCTAATGAACAGGTGGTGGGGTTAGATGACGAGATGATCTGTTGAATCTCGTCAGATGACAAGTTGGAAAATTCTGCTAAAGGAGGGAAGGAAAGGTCCTGAGGTTCTTCCGTAGGAGTTTGGTTGAGAGCGAAGGACTGGCGGATTGCTACAATCTTCCCATCGTAGAATGTGGCAAAATCGTCAGCAGTCAGAGAGGAAGGGGCAGGAGGAGTCGGTGGGTTGAGTAGTGAGGAGAAGATGTTGTGGAGTTTGCCAGGATCATGTGCAGACGCTTCCAACTTTTGTCTGAAGAAGGTAGTTTTGGCAGAAGTCACATCACATGAGAATTTGGAAAGAAGAGTCTGGTAAGAGATGAGATCTGCATCAAGCTGTGATTTCTTCCATCTTCTCTCCGCAGTTCTTAATTCTCTCCTGTTGTTGCGCAGTACATCAGATAGCCAAGGAGCAGGACAAGATTTCTTCCTTGGTTTAGATGACAGCGGGCAAAGGAGATCTATGGATGAGGAGAGAGAGGAGAGGAAAGTTTCAGTCGCAGTCTCTAGTGGTAAAGAGGAGAAGGAGTCTGGGTCTGGGAGGAATGATAGGGTGTATGAAGACACAGAGGAAGGGGAGACAGAGTGAAGGTTTTTGCGGGTAAAAGAGACATTTTGGTGGTTAGGTTTACATAGAATGGGAAGGGTTATAGTGAAGGATACCAGGTAATGATCAGATTTATGAAGAGGAATAGTAGTGATATCTGTGACTGGGGAAGGGCGGCAGAAAACAAGGTCGAGAGAATTTCCTGCCTTGTGTGTAGGAGGGCAGCTGTTTAGGGTTAAAGAGAAGGAGTTAAGGAGAGGGAGAAGGAAAGAGGATTGGAGTTTATCAGATGGAAGGTTGAAATCTCCTAGAACAGTGAGAGGAGTGTTAGCAGAAGGAAAAAGACTAAGAAGTATGTCCATTTCATCTAGAAAGTTTCCTAGAGAGCCAGGAGGACGGTAAATAACCAAGATGTGGAGGTTAATTGGAGAGGTTACCTTAACTGCATGAAATTCAAATGATGAAAAACTGAGATGAGACAGGGTGATGGGCGAGAAGGACCACCTCTTGGACAACAGGAGACCCGTACCACCACCTCTGCCAGTTTCTCGTGGAGTGTGAGAGAATACATAGGCAGAGGACAGGGCAGCCGGTGTAGCTGAGTTCTGAGGAGATATCCAGGTCTCAGTTAGGACTCAGTTAGGACTGATGCTGAACAGCTGTGTTCATAGGTTTAATCAACGATTTACAAGACAACAGTTAAAGCATTTGTGCATGGAGCGGTGTGTCTGTGTGCACTCCTGCATTTCTCCATTGGCTTTAACACACACATATTTGTGCAGGCATGTGTAAAGAACCCCTCCCACACAGAGCAATTATCACCAATTATCACCAGTCAGTATTCTCCACTGAGATTTCTCACCTTCACATGGAGTTCTTAAAACCCAAAGATGTATTTATACTGAGAAAAATTATTATGGGTCACATAATCACAAACTAGCACAGATACAGATGATCAAGTGTTTAACTGTTGCTTTTATTTGTTTCTATGACAATAATAATAATAATTATTAATATTATTACTGATTAGCCAACTCTTTGATTATTTAAAACAACGTCGTCTCCCATTTTTTGCCCATTGAAATACTTGGTTCAAGTAAATGTTTTTTTTAAATACCCAAACAATCCCCCAACAACTAAAACACTCACATGACTTAAAAATAAAATTTATTCTTCCAAAACTAGTCAAAGGTATAACAGTAATTTGAATAACTTTGAAAAACAGGTGAATACATGCTGTATTTTGCTTAAAGGTCATTAAAATACCCGAATAACACCAGCTGCTTATCAGTCTCTATCTGGTTCTTTTATATTAAAATATAAATTTTAAAAACTATCAAAGATGGAGCAGTTTACGTCTTTGTTTCCCCCCAAAGTATTAGACGTTTTGTAATTCTATGTTCAGAATATAGACCTGACCAAACATCATTCTAAAGCTGTTGCACTGTGACGTCATTCCTACTACAGCTCCCTCAACAGCTTGTTCGGACTCCTTTAGTATCTCCAAAAGGCCAACCGCGTGTAAAAGACTGTTTTAGGAAATTCTGGAATGTAAATAAACTGTGCTTGAACTTTGTTAGTGTTAACCCCGGTCTGTCTGTATTATCGTCTGCATTAAATTAACCGAGAATTTACCTAATGCGCTTTTTATACAAATAAGTTAAGCGATATAAAACTCGTATATATGCGCATTAGTTCATCTCTGAAGCTGAACTATAACTTACAGAGTACTGAAGCCCCCCCCCCCCCCGACCCCCCCCCCCCCACTTCTTAATTGATAAACACTTCAGAGTTTTTATCCAGGTTGTTAACTAAGTGCTCGCAAAATGAGCCAAAATGAGGAAAATATAAACCCGGTTATGAGCGTTTAGCTCGCTAGCTCCTGTACATCTACCCTCAGCTTGTGTCCTTCATGAACTGCATCACATTATATTCCAGTCACAGAAATAACCTGCAGATTAACTCTTACCTAAAGAATAAATAAATGCTGAATTCATCCAGACAACACGCGGTCAGATTCTGAAGGTATTTTCAGAGAGCACAAACACTCTTCCTCGGGTAGTGCAGCTTTTGTAATAGGGACATTAATTGTATTTCTAAGCTTTAGAGTCATTTAACATTGTGAGTTTGTGACACTGACAGTAAGCTGTAATGTTAACTCCAGACTTGGTAAACAGATCATTAGGTTATCTAAAGTCACATCTGACCGCTACTGGTGCTGCCAGTGATTTTCAAAACGGCCAATAAAAAACAAAACTGGGAAGTAAACTGTAAACTACCCCAAACAAATTGTACAAAATAAAACACCACTTACTGCGAATAGTCCATTTAGCCACCATCTTCATCTCTGTTTGGTAGCGTCAGTTCGGCGGGGGTGTGGGTAGGTTGTTAAAATCACGTGATTGCAACTCAGCGCAGCTAAATTGCTGGCTTGTGTTAACGTGTTCTTGAACACAAAGCGCCATCTAGTGGTGGCACTAGGAAAATGAATAAATAGGTCTTGAATGGGCATGTTTACTGTGAAATCTTGACATGCCTTTCTTGGCAATAGAGGGGAAAGGGGGGGGGGGGGGGTTGTACGCAATTCACATGGCCGCGGCTATTTGACGTGGCTCCATCTGTAAGTTAAACTGCCTTCTTTATAATTACAACTCAAATTGTATGTGTATGTAGAGTATATACTTTTTATTTGAGAAATGCATACATGCAGTACATATCTAAGTACTGTTTGAAATGCATGATGTACAATGAAGATATTAATGATATTTTAGTGACCTTGTCTGTTCAAGGTCAGGTTTTTTTTCCCTTGTTTGAAAATTTCAGTTCGAGGTTGATTGGCGTTTTCCTTCTAAGGAGGGTTTGGACTGACGAGCCTCCCTTGAGTCTTTCATGGATAATTCTTTTTTTTTTACCTTGAAGGAAACAAGGAATTCTGAACTCTGAGAACGGTAGGGAATCGAACAATTCTTCTCAAATTTTTCTGCCGGAGAGACAATTTTTGTTTTTTTTCTTCATCGACAGCTCAGAGACATTAAAATCTCACATCCATATTTGAGCTAAAGACTGTTCTCATGAGAGATTAAGATCATTTAATTAAGAAGTGTTTTTTTGTTGTTGTACACTGTTGTATACTAATTTGTATTTAAATGCTAGGGGTTTAAAGAAAAGTAAGGGTGAACAAAGGATGATAATGTTTATTGATATGATTTGATTTAAATGTTGGAAAGACAGTATGCTAACCTTGTTGAGAAACCAGTCTAAAAAAAGAGTTTGTGAAACCTGCAAATCCAGACATGTTACAGCAAAATTGAGAATTGGCATATTTGAATGTAAAGAATGTGAAATATTTGAGTTTGTTACCTTATATTAAGACATCTTAACTCACCTGAGTTGTTAGAAATACAAGGTGTGTGGTTAGACAAACGACTCTTGAGTCATTACACGGTTGTTTAACGTTCCTACAGTAACACAGAGCTGAAGGTGAGAACAGGATCAGTAGGTGTGTGTATGAAAGGAGATCACAGTGCACCATCACTACTGTATGTTTAATATACAGATATAATTAAAATAATGTCGTTTTTTGATTAGGTGCTAATTTATACCTGGTTTTGAGCAGAGGATAAAATAACAAAACTGATGAGTGTTAATCTCACACACTTATATGAACACTGGGGACCTGGCACCTGCTCCCAACATTTACACCTGGTTTAGAGAGGAGGACAAAATAACACTTAAAACTGACGAGTGTTAATCTCACAATCTTTATTCTTTATTAATTTAGGCAGAATATGTAACCAGACACACTTCTGATTTTTACACACTTTTTGTCAGATCCTTTTAAAAATGCACAAAAAGCTCAGCACTTCTGATCCTCTGTTTTCATCTCATTCTCCTGTAGAACTTTATTCTCTGTGAAGTTAAACCTGCAGAAGCCGATGAACTCAATTTGTAGTTGTGACTCAGTTTAATAATTTTAATTAAATTGTTAATTAGAATAATCAGATGATATTAAATCACTATGTCCTTGCGAATAATGAGCTCATTATACAAACTCATCATCTTTAAAGTGAGTTTTAAACCAAGATAATCTGTTGTTGAAGTGTGTGTCATTGTGTCTCTACAGGTTGTATAATTGTGGTGTCTCAGATGAAGGCTGTGCTGCTCTGACTGCAGCTCTGAGATCAAACCCCTCACACCTGAGAGACCTGGATCTGTCCTATAATGATGTAGGAGACTCAGGAGTGAAGTGTCTCTGTGCTGTACTGGAGAATCCTCTCTGTAAACTGGAGACACTGAGGTAAAATAAGATTTTTAACCATTAATAATAAACTATGATTTAATCCACGTTCTGGTCATAATAATAAATAAACACATTGTGTATAAATAAAACACAGACACATTTGTTCTGGTCAATACTGAATAAATCATTTACACATTCACAGTCTGGGTTTTAAAAAGTACATGAACCAGTGAGATAATTAGAGTCTGATCTTTTTGTATAAAAAAAAACAAAGTTTGATTACTGACAGTCTCTTTTTCTCAATAGAGTGTGTGAATGCTGTTAGATTTTGTTTCCCACCAGATCAGTGTCAGTTTATTGTGTGATGGGTTTGATCTCAGAGCAGAGATGCTAAGCTGTTACTCCTCTGTATAAGATCAAAAGAGTGAAGTGTGTGTCATTGTGTCTCTACAGGTTGCAGTGGTGTGGTGTCTCAGATGAAGGCTGTGCTGCTCTGACTTCAGCTCTGAGATCAAACCCCTCACACCTGAGAGAACTGAATCTGTCCTATAATGATGTAGGAGACTCAGGAGTGAAGTGTCTCTCTGCTCTTAAGGATGATGAACATTACAAACTACAGACACTGACGTGAGTAAAGACCTCTTTTAATTAATGTTGCAAACATATAAGAATGATCTGTTAATCCCTTTAACATTAATTTGTACATTTCTCTCAAGATATCAGATTACCAGATTAAATTCAAATTCAAATTTTTATTTGTCACATACACAAACATACACAGTACGAAATGTAGTGAAATGCATTTTACGGCTGCCATTGACCCTAGAAGAGAATTAAAGTTTACAAATAAGAAATAAATATGAATAAAAGAAATACGATAGAAATTAAATTAAAAATTAAATTAAACTAGGAAAAATAGAGCTAAAAATAAAAATAGAAATATGATGTGCAAAAATAGAAATCTACTGTACAAATTGAAATATACTGTGCTGTGTGTGCAAATATGCATAGAATAAAGTGACTTTGTGCAGAGGTTATTAAAGTGTCTTTGTGCACTGGTCCAGGATGTAAACGTAAAACTGTAAAATGTAGTGTAGTTGTGAAGGTAGGTGTGCAAAGTTATTAAAGTGTCTTTGTGCAATGGTCCAGGATGTAACGTACGACATGTAGTGTATATATGAAGGAAGGTGAGCATGTAATTGTCCATAGTGTTCATGGATGTAAGAAGATTGATGGATTTGATCAATTATGAAAAAGATGAAAAGATTGTTAGTTGTGCATAGTGGTGTGGTTGTGGTTGAGAGACCTTATCGCCTGCGGTAAGAAGCTCCTCCTCAGTCTCTCTGTGTTGGCCTTCAAGGAGCGGAATCGCTTCCCAGACCGCAACAGAGTAAACAGTCCGTTATTGGGGTGACTGAGGTCCTTCACGATCTTCCTGGCCTTGGTCAAGCACCGCTTGCTGTAGATTAAGTGCAGGTCAGGGAGCTCGATGCGGATGATGCGCTCAGCTGATCGCACCAGCCTCTGTAGAGTTCGTCTGTCCTGCATGGTGCTGTTCCCGATTAGTAAATAAAACCTTTATTGACATTAATAATAATTTATTGACAAAAAAAATCTTTAAATCTTTAACATCTTAAGGAATCTCACTGATTTTTTCAGAATATATAAAATATAGATGTTTAAAAGGTGTTTTATTTTCAGTAAAGTGTTGATATAAAATTCATGTGAAGTCAGAAGACAGAGTCAGACTGAGTCTACAAAATGTCACAAATGAGTTGATGAGAGTGATTGTAAATGAACTCGTCTCCTTGTGACACTCTGCACAAGCAAAGAAAACAACTAAGGACGAGCTGAAACTACTAAAATTGGGCTAAGAACTGTTCAAGAAAAAAAATAATTAAATAAATAAGAATTAAATGCAGTCAGAAAAACATATTGAATGAGTGTGTTGGGAGATCACTTAATTACTTGGTGAAAACACTCAATCATCGTCTTTACCGCTTTATCCTGTATTCAGGGTCACAAGGGGCCTGGAGCCTATTCCAGGTGATTCAGGGCATGAGGCGGGGGACACCCTAGACAGGGTGCCAATCCTTCGCAGGACACACACACACTCACACACTCTCAAACACTATGGGCAATTCGGGGACGCCAGTTAGCCTAATCTGCAGGTCTTTGGACTGTGGGAAGTACCCACCAAGCACATGGAGAACATGCAAACTCCATGCGCACACAGACGGGAATCGACCCTGGCTGGGAATCGAACCCGGACCCTGCAAGGTGACAGTGCTAACCACTACACCACTGTGCCGCCCTTAGTGAAAAGAAATAATAAAAAACAATAGTAAAACCCGCAGCTATGTTTAATAGTGAAAGCAAGAACATGTTCACACACACAATGTGAGGACAACCCAAAGAATTGGGACTAAACAGCTGTGTAGCCTTAAGAGATCAGGGAGGCTAATCAGAAAAAAAAGCCTTCAAGTTATAATCTGGGTTTCAGGACTCGGTTTTCAAAAGAGTGGTTCTGGGAGCATGAAGAATCATTTTTAAACATGAACTAAACACCACATTGTGTATCATAATCAAAGTTAAAGGCACTTAAGCAAAATAATGAATTGTACAAAATAGGGTGTATGATAATTTATCTCAATAGTTTTGTCACTAAGATAAAAAATGGTCTTGTATAATTCAACATTTTGTTATAAATAAAGAACCCCTATAAATAAACTCACTGACTCAAACACAGTCAGACAGAAACACAAAGCTGAAGGTGAGAACAGGATCAACAGGTGTGTGTATGAGAGGAGATCACAGTGCAGGTTTACAATTAAAATAATGTACATAAAATATCACAACTGCAAAGAAATCAGTCCAGACTGGTGAGTCAAAAGTACTCCATGAGTTTTATAATTCAGGAACATTTTATTTACCAATAAATTATCACCAAGTCATCTGGTTGTAAAAAGACATCAATGTTAATTTTTTTAAATTTGTTTTTCATCACGATTCCTTTTATTACTAACTTTTACTTCCTTAATTCAGCATCATCATAAATTCATACACAATGGAGAAGAGAAAATAAATATACCACTCAGTCTGATCATTTAAATTACATTGTTAATTAGAATAATCAGGTGATATTTAAGCAATTTCCCTGTGAGATTTATAAAGTTCTTTGTATGTTGAATATTAAATTCCCATGTCACTGTGAATAATGAGCTCATTTTACAAACATCATCTTTAAAATTAGTCTTAAACCAAGATAATCTGTAGATGAAGTGTGTGTCATTGTGTCTCTACAGGTTGGAGCGTTGTGGTGTCTCAGATAAAGCTCTGAATTCAGCTCTGAGATCAAAACTCTCGGATCTGAGAGACCTGGATCTGTCAGGGAATAAACTAGGAGACTCAGACGTGAAGTGTCTCTCTGTTCTACTGGAGAATCCTCTCTGTAAACTGGAGAGACTGCGGTAAGATTATATTTAAAGAACATAAATTAGAATAAAAAGTCTGATTACTGACAGTCTGATCTTCTCAATAAAGTGTGTGAATGCTATTAGATTTTGTTACAAAGACTGCATAGTCCCCACAGAAAGAAATCAGTCCACACTGGTGAGTCATAAGTAGCTCTCATGAAAACTGGGGACCTGGCACCTGCTCCCAACACACACGCTGCTAATGTACACCTGGTTTAGAGGGGAGGACAAAATAACATGTAAAACTGACGAGTGCTAATCTCACACACCTTATTAAATTAGGCAGAATCAACAATAACGGACTATAAAGCATCAACATCCAGTATGATGAATGCGGACATGTCTCTGGCTTCGAGGCTGCAGCTTAAGATGCTAGAGATGCTAATGATAGCGACGCTAGCGGCTGCAGACAGGAACACACTGCCAGCACCGGAAACGCATTCATCATCTCTGAGCATGACGTGAGGAGAGCCTTCTGGAGAGTGAACACCAGGAAAGCAACAGGACCAGACGGCATCTCTGGTCGAGTCCTCAGAGCCTGCGTAGACCAGCTAGCACTTGTGATCACAGAGATATTCAACCTCTCCTTATCTCAGTCGGTGATCCCCACCAACAAAGAGTCCATCATTTTTCCTGTTCCAAAGAAACCTCATCTTGCTTCTCTGAAGCATTCACTGCATATCGTACTGTGTATGTGACAAATAAAATTTGAATTTAAATGACATAAGCCTTGTAGCCTTCACCTCAGTAGTGATGAAGTGCTTTGAACGGCCGGTCAAGGACTTGATCATTTCTTTACTACTGGACACATTTGACCCACTACAGTTCGCTTACCATCCAAATCGTTCAACTGACGATGCCATCCCTCAACTTCTCCAAACATCACTCACTCACCTGGACATTAGGAAAGGGAATTATGTTTTAATGCTTTTTATCGACTACAGCTTAGCATTTAACAGCATAATTCTGTCCACACTCACCACCAAGCTGGAGCACCTGGGACTCAACTCATCTCTGTGCCAGTGGATCTCTAATTTTCTAACTTGCAGACCACAGCTAGTAAGGATGCGTGGACATGTCTCAGTCTCCCTCACTCTAAGCACTGGAGCCCCCAGAGTTGTGTTCTGAGTCCCCTGCAGTACTCTTTGTAAACATATGACTGCCAGCTCCACTATCATCATTAAGTCTGCTGACGACACCGTCGTGGTGGCCTGATCTCTGATGACGACGAGTCAGCCTATCTGAAGGAGATTAGGTATTTGGAGAACTGGTGCCAGAGGAACAACCTCCTTCTAAACGTCAGTAAGACAAGGGATTGATGGTGGGCTTCAGCACTAAGCAGGAGAGAAACTACCAGAGCGACTTACAAAAAGTGCTTTAAAGTTTACATCACTGCATACATTACTAGGTTAACTAGGTTAATAACTAAGGGGGGGCGGATTAGTCCCAGTACTGGAGAAACAGATAGGTCTTGAGTTTTCGTTTAAAGATAGTCAAAGTCTCTGCTGTACAGTTAGAGGAAGTTCTCTGGAGTCTGGATGAATGCCGCCCTCGATCCCTGAGAGATGGTGGGATGAGGCAAGCAGTGCTGGAGGATCGGAGGGAACGTGGTGTGATGAGAGCAGAGTGGTTAGTGGGTGCAATGCAGGGAGTGGAGGAGTGGGGTGGTGTGAGAAAACTTGGAAAGGTTAAAAATGAGATGTGCTGCTGCGATCTGGATCAGTTGCAGAGGACGAATTGTGGACAGAGGCAGGCCTGCCATAAGTGAGTTGCAGTAGTCCAGTCTTGAAATAACAAGTGACTGAACAAACACCTGAGTAGCCTGTAAAGAAAGAAATGGGCGGATTCTTGTGATATTTTAAAAAAGAAATTTACAAGAGCCAGTAAGGTTAGCTATGTGTGAGGAAAATAACAAATGATTGTCCACGGGTATCCCAAGATTGCGGGCGGTGGCTGAAGGAGTGATTTGGTTGTTGTCCAGGGATGTCACAAGGTTTTGACCTGGGGATGAGTCACAAGGGATGAACAACAGTTTGGTTTTTACTCAGATTGAGCTTCAGCTGATGAGCTGCCATCCAGGATGAGATGTCTGCCAGACATGCTGAGATCTGGGTGGAAACCCGAGTGTCAGAAGGAGGAAAAGAGCGAGTAAGTTGGGTGTCATCTGCATGACAATGGTATGAAAATCCATGCGATGATATCACCTTACCAAGAGACCGGGCATAGAGGGAGAACAGAAGAGGACCAAGTACTGAGCCCTGCAGGACACTAGTAGAGAGTCTATGTGGGGCAGATGTAGATCCCCTCCATGTTAACTCATATGACCTATCTTCTAGGTAAGTAGCAAACCATTGCCATGCTGTTCCACAAATTCCAAGGCTTGTAAGAATAGATAATAGAATCCTGTGGTTCACTGTGTTAAATGCAGCTGACAGGTCCAGGAGGATGAGGACAGATGACAGTTTAGCAGATCTAGCAGCATGGAGTTTCTCAGTGACTGACAGAAGGGCAGTCTCTGTGGAATTTGCCCCTTTGAATCCAACTTGGTTTTAAGGTTGTTCTGTGAGAGATAAAGAGACATTTGGTTATAAACAGTCCTTTCAAGAATTTTGAAAATAAAAGAGAGAAGTGATATATGTCCATGCAATGTTTCTTGAGGATGGGAATAACCTTTGCCTTCTTAAAAGGAGCAGGAACATGACCAAATCATATGGAATGGTTGATGATGGTTGTGGTGAAGGGAAGGAGGTCTCGTGAGATGGTCTGGAGCATTGTGGAAGGGATTGGGTCTTATGAACAGGTAGTGGGGTTAGATGATGAGATGATCTGCTAAAGCTTATCAGATGACAGGTTTGAGAATTCTGCTAAGGGAGGAAAGGAAAGGTCCTGAGGTTCTGCTGTAGGAGTTTGGTTGGGAACGAAGGCCTGGCCGGATTGCTACAATTTTCCTATCGTAGAATGTGGCAAAATCGTCAGCAGTGAGAGAGGAAGGGGCAGGAGGAGTCAGTGGTTTGAGTAGTGAGGAGAAGATGTTGTGGAGTTTGCCAGGATCATGTGCAGAGGCTTTCAGATTTTCTCTGTAGAAGGTAGTTTTGACAGAAGTCACGTCACATGAGAATTTGGAGAGAAGAGTCTGGTAAGAGATGAGATCTGCATCAAGCTGCGATTTCTTCCATCTTCTTTCTGCAGTTCTTAATTTTCTCCTGTTGCGTAGTACATCAGATAGCCAAGGAGCAGGACAAAATGTGTTCCTTGGTTTATATGACAGCGGGCAAAGGAGATCTATGGATGATGGAGATCTAGGAAAGTTTCAGTCGCAGTCTCGAGTGGTAGAGAGGAAAAGGAGTCTGGGTCTGGGAGAGATGATATGGTGCATGAAGACACAGAGGAAAGGGAGACATAGAGAAGGTTTCTGCAGGTAAAAGAGAGATTTTGGTGGTTAGATTTACATAGAATAGGAAGGGTTATGGTGAAGGATACCTGGTAATGATCAGATTTATGAAGAGGAATAGTAGTGATATCTGTAACTGGGGAAGGACGGCAAAAAACGAGGTCGAGAGAATTCCCTGCCTTGTGTGTGGGAGGGCAGTTGTTTAGAGTTAAAGGGAAGGAGTTAAGGAGAGGGAGAAGGAAAGAGGATTGGAGTTTGTCAGATGGAAGGTTCAAATCTCCTAGAACAATAAGAGGAGTGTTAGCAGAAGGAAAAAGACTAAGAAGCATGTCCATTTCATCTAGAAAATTTCCTAGAGAGTCAGGAGGATGATTAATAACTAAGATGTGAAGGTTAATTGGAGAGGTTACCTTCATTGCATGCAATTGAAATGATGAAAAACTGAGATGAGACAGGGGGATAGGCGAGAAGGACCATCTCTTAGACAACAGGAGACCCGTGCCACCAACTCTGCCAGTTTCTCATGGAGAGTGAGAGAATACATAGGCAGAGGATAGGGCAGCCGGTGTGGCTGAGTTCTGAGGAAATATCCAGGTCTCAGTTAGTGCCAGAAAGTCAAAAGAGTAATAGCTAGGGCAGAGATAAAGTCTGCTGAGGACTGAGGAGGAGTTTCTTCCCGCAGGCGATACGGTCTCTCAACCAGATCACTACTCAGGACTAAACAATCTCTGTGTCTTTGCACATTGCACAATTCACAGTTTTAAGGTCTCAAGCGGTCATTTAAGCATTTCACTGCATATCGTACTGTATATTACTGTGTATGTGACAAATAAAATTTGAATATGTAACTAGACACACTTTTTAAAATGCATAAAAGGCTCAGCACTTTTGATTTTCTGTTTTTATATCATTTTTCTATAGAATTTTTATTTTCTGTAAAGTTAAGTCCGCAGAAGCTGATGAACTCAATTTATGAACATTTGTTGCACTCTATGTATTTAATAATTCAGAAAAAAATTAATTTACCAACAAATTATCACCAAGTGTTCTGGCTTAAAACAGACATGAATGTGAATTTTCTTTAAAACAAGTGTCCTATTGTTTTTGTGGTGTATCTTTTAATTCAAGATAGTATTTGGTTTTCATCAAGATTCTGACTTTTACTTATTTGATT
This sequence comes from Clarias gariepinus, assembly GCF_024256425.1. NCBI lineage: Eukaryota > Metazoa > Chordata > Actinopteri > Siluriformes > Clariidae > Clarias > Clarias gariepinus. The sequence continues at coordinate 29,961,548 of NC_071111.1, read as the reverse complement.
CTTCAATAAAACAAATCTGTACACAATAGATAAGAGAAACTAAATATAACTCTCAGTATGATTATTTTATTTACATTGTTAACTAGAATAATCAAATGATATTAAATCTTCATGTCAATTAATGAGCTCATTTTACAAACACATCGTCTTTAAAGTAAGTCTTAGACCAAGATTAAAATCTGTTGTTGAAGTGTGTGTCATTGTGTCTCTACAGGTTGTATGATGGTGGTGTCTCAGAGAGAGACTGTGAGAGACTGACCTCAGCTATGACTTCAGCTCTGAGATCAAACCCCTCACACCTGAGAGACCTGGATCTGTCCTGTAATGATGTAGGAGACTCAGGAGTGAAGTGTCTCTCTGCTGTACTGGAGAATCCTCACTTTAAACTGGAGACACTGCGGTAAGAAGATATTTTAAAACATTAATAATAAGCTATGATCTAATTTGCATTTTGGTCAGAATAATAAACACATTTTGTACATATTGTTAAATTTGAAACACAGACACATTTGTTCTGGTCAATACTGAATAAATCATTTACACATTCACAGTCTGGGTTTTAAAAAGTACATGAACCAGTGAGATAACAACTTCTCCAAAAGATAATAAGAGTCTGATGTTTTTCTATAAAATACACACAAAGTCTGATTACTGACAGTAACAGTAACATCTTCTCAAGGAAGTGGGTGAATGCTGTGAGACTTTTGTTACAAAAACTGTGTCCCCACAGAGAGAAATCAGTCCACACTGGTGAGTCAAAAGTAGCTCAAGTTCTCATGAACACTGGGGACCTGGGACCTGCTCCCAACATTTACACCTGGTTTAGAGAGGAGGACAAAATAACATGTAAAACCGATGAGTGTTAATCTCACACACTTTATTATATGAATATGTAACCAGACACACTTCTGATTTTTCCACACTTTTTGTCAGATCCTTTTTAAAATGCACTAAAAGCTCAGCACCTCTGATCCTCTGTTTTCATCTCATTCTCCTGTAGAACTTTTATTCTCTGTGAAGTTAAACCTGCAGAAGCTAATGAACTCAATTTGTAGACATTTTTACACTCCATGAGTTTTATAATTCAGGAACATTTTATTCATCAATAAATTATCACCAAGTCATCTGATTTAAAACAGATGTGAATGTTATTCATTTTTAATGAATGTTTTATACCTTTTACATCATATCTCTTCATTTATGCTAGTATTTGTTATTCACACAGTTTTCTGGCGTTTACTTCCTTGATTCTGCATTAAAATAAATCTGTATACGATGGATAAGAGAAAATAAATATACCACTCAGTCTGATCATTTAAATTACATTGTTAATTAGAATAATCAGGTGATATTTAAGCAATTTCACTGTGAGATTTATAAAGTTCTTTGTATGTTGAATATTGGATTGGGTACAGAAACCTATATACAGTGGAACCTCAGATTACGAGTAACGCGGTTTACGAGTGTTCCATAAGACGAGCAAAGATTTTTAATAAAAATTTAACTTGAAAAACGAGAATTGTCTTGGTTTACGAGCACCAAGTATCATGTTTCACGCATGCACTTCTTGTTTTGACGTCGAGCGTCATGTGATCACAACTAAGCCAACTGTTTTTCTTTCTCTTGCGCTGCAGAATGGTCTCCCCTGCTGGGTCTCAGTGCTCGTCTCTTACTGGCATAACCAACATCTGTGCACGCGTGTACTGTTTACTATAACACTGTGACTACGTGTGTGTGTGTGTGTGAAACATATTTTATTTTATGTTCGGAAAGCGCGTGTGTACAGCGCGTTTATTGTTTCTTATAACACACTCTGCTCTCCGAAGAAACTCTTCGAAAAGCAAATCTTTTCAGAGTTAAGGTGCTGGGTCATTTGTTTGTTTGTTTTACTTTACAGCAGTGATTCTGTTAGTTTGCGCTCACACGAGTGTCATTAGCGATGTTTATTGCTGATTTCAGATAAAACAGTGTAGCGGGAGAGAGACGTTGATTTATGACCGCTGTTTACGGAAGTGTAGTCCAGTGCGGGAGATGCATTGTGGGTAGTGCAGTGCGGTGTGTATGAACGCGAATGCGTAATTTATTATTATTTTTATTATTGTAACGCACCCGCGCGTGTGCAAAAGGACCACAAAGATGTATGCCGTTAGCCTATGACAGTATTGTTTTATTGTTTTTATGCGCTTTAAACGCAGACGTGTACTGGTGGCTCAGTGGTAGGTGATTCGCCTGCCATGCGGGAGACCCGGGTTCGATTCCCAGCCAGTGCTCAAAATGCTGGTGCTATTCGCTAAAATGCCATGATATAGCCATTACATTATCAAGTTATGCTTCAGTACTAAATGCATGTTTGCAATTGAGAATTTTTTTTTGCTTAAGCTATGAAACACATTAGCACTCACCTCACAGTTGCTATAATTTAATGATTATCATAAGCAAAAAGTGTAAAACAAAGGATTCACATTTATTACATTTTCACCCAGAGCGGGATTCGAACCAGGGTCTGGACGATTTTATAGGATATACGGATATTATACGGATATTATTTAAGCAACGCCACACCACGTGGAAAGCAACAAAAATGCTTCAATTTCATTGGCTGTCACTGAGTGTCAGCTATTCACGGTTGGCCCTCGCGGAACGCAGAATCCCCGGGCTTCGACTGCGCTTTCTCCATTCGTTATTACAGGGGCGGACTGGGACCAAAAAGTGGCCCTGGACTTTCTGGCCCACAGCAGCCCACACCATAATACATTGGCTCATTAATGTAGAGATACATTTTTAACACCAGTTACTAGTATAAAAATATAACACAATACAGAAATCAATGCTATTTAAACATGTTATTTAAAGTATCACTGAACATATATTGGGTTAAAGAAACGAAAAAAAAAGAACATCAAGACAAACAACATATAAATCTATAAAGACAATATTTTAAAAGGAATGGCAATAAAACTGAACAGGTGAGCTTAAATAAAATCAGTAGCAGCAGTAGCTCACGCTAGTAAACTAGTTACTTATTTTAATTATTATGGTAGTCAATATTAACACGAAATAATGCTGAGAAACATTATTTCAATTAATATTGACCACCATCATAATAACTAGCACAAGTTAATGCTGCTACTAATTTTATTCTGTTTGATTGCCATTCTTTTTACTTGGCTCTGGTAGATCAGGGGAGACGTGTTGGTCATCATCAGCATGTATTATGATGTGGGATGTGGTGCGCTGCTGGGTCCAGCCTCACTGTCCCTGACCTGTTATAGGCAGAATCTGTTCATTTGAAGCATTTCACAGCATTTACCTCTAAAGCTTTTTCTTATTTTCGCGTAACCTTTTCTTCTTCCTGCTTTTCATTTATGGAAATTATGATTAATTTGCTCAGAAAATTCGCTGCATCGAGAAAGGATCAATATCTAAAAATTTAAAGATGCCCACGTGTGTGGACAAAGAATACAAAAGTGTATAATCTTTAATAAAGTTAGCCTGATACAATGTTGTTTTTAATGCTAAAGCAAACATGTTTGTTTTAGTCTATTCATTGAATACAAGGCGTCAGCGCGCTCCGAGGTGAAGCGCACCCACAGTTACTGTAATCCCCCATCTCACCTTTACAACAGATGTGAAGTCATCAAACCGGTTTCGCTGCTGGGGGAATTCACAGAATTGGGGGTTTTAAAACAAATTAACAAGACCGAGCAGACTTCAGACAGGGGGTTTGGTTGGTTAGAAGTGGCGCTGACGGGGGGGGGAGTCTCGCCCGCGGAGCAATTCAGTGTAGAACCGCCACTGCCTATTTTCCACCACATCACGTACTTCCCTGATCTCCATCTCCGCGCTTTGCTTTTATAATGTGGAGCAAGCCCGAGATCATATTAACGTAGAATTCATCATTCAAAGTTATTCATATCAGTGTATAGTAAGTGTGATTTGAAAAGTGCTATAACTCCACCTGCTACAGTTTCAGCCCAGTGGAACAATCTGACTACACGTGAAGTGCCATGAAAATGTATTTGCCCCTTCCTTTTTTTTTTTCTTTGCATATTTGTCACACTTGTATAGGTGGAATTTTACCTAAACACTTTAGGTGAGAACGTATAGGTTAATATGTATAGGTGAGAACAGCTGATTCACACTTGGGGAGAGTGAATAATTTGCATTTAAATGTTGTCTGGCATTGTAAGCACACGCAGTGACACTAAAAGAACAATAGGATTAATAGGAATAGGAGGCACTAAAGAGGAGGATTTTAATTTAGATTATAAAAAAATTAACCTGCGTCTATTTTTGGGCGTGCCAGCTGCCACTTTTTAGTGTTATAATGCCCACATGACATGCTGGTACAGAGCTGGACATAGCTCATCCATGCCAATGATCCCGGGTTTGCACCCTGCGCTATAAAATACGAGTACGACGGCCATCCGCGGACAGCAGCTCCTGCCTCCGTCCGCTCGCGCTGGCTCTTCTTTGAAGTCCCTGGGGCGCGTTCCATTTGCCCCGTTTGCATGCCGCACTTCCGCGTGTGCGCGCGTCTCACTCACACCGCGTAGTAAAATCCACTGTAAACCAACAAACCCCGAGTATTTTATAGCGCGGATTGGAATCTTTAGCAAGGAGAGCTCTTCTTCACCATTCGTGCCTAATTCCGCAGCCCCGCTTCTTCGCATATCTGAAGGAGAGGCCGCCTAACTAGTGAGCGAGGAGCGATATTGATTTGGGCGCACGCCGTGACAGGCTGAAAAAAAACTATTGTCCTCAAAAATGTAACAGATGAGGACTCTGATTAATGTGCAAAAACGATATAATAAAACTATATAAGACTACATGCCTTTATAAGACTCAACTTTTATTTAAGCGCACTCACAATAACGAAAAAACGTGATTTTATAAATGTTTGAAAGCAAATAAGCTGCGCTGTTCTATATTGTTTTTGGTGAACTTGAGCGCGTCAGAAAATGAACGCAAACGTTTTTTTAAATGGTCAGAGTCAGTCTGCTTGCTGTTTTCCCGACGCGTTCATAATCATTAGTCTACTTCTGCCGGTGCGCTCTGGAAAACTTTATGCATGCAGCTGAGCACTGATTAAAACTATGGAGTAAATTAAAGAGGAGAATCACGATGCCGAATTAAAGTCCAAAGCCCAAACCTCATTTAAATTAAATTAACAAATACTATAAGTAAAAAAAAAAAAAATAGCCCACGTTTAGAAACCGTTTATAAATTTTTTCCGACATGAGTTGGCCCGGTGTTATGCGCAGAGCGCCAGGAGATTTCCTGAAGCTCCGAAATCACCGGGGCATTTTTCCTAAATAGATGCTATCGTTAATAACTGATGGAGGTTTTGAGCTGTATACACACGCAGTTTTAAGGGGTTTAAAACGAATTAGTCCGAGCAGACCTACATGAAAGGTGAGAAGTGAGTAACTGCGCGCGCTGTCGCGGTGTATATATTGTACAACACACGGTTATCAACCTACATAAAAACGCTGCCTTTAAAAAACGCTTTATAAAAACGCTGCCTTTTGTAAAGTGAAAGTACTTTACAAAAGACAAACTGCTTTATTTCAGTCATGAATTCACAATCACATCACATTCCAGCTATTGTTTCCAGCCGTGGTTAAATAATGTATGAAATAATTATTAAATGCTGGACACAAACAGCAAATGTGATTATTATAAAAAGCCCGAAGAAGTTCGTGGTCATAAAATAATATTTACTTAATAATATAATATATATAGTTCATTCATGTCTTCTGATGATGTCGACACATTTTTTATGTTTTAAATAAGATATGTTGGCATATTCACGAATCAGGACATTCGCATAGTTAAGACTATCAGATAGCCTACTATCAGGAAATTAAATTAATTTCAACACCATGTAAACCGAGACATTGCCATGTCTTTCACTGTTTTGTCCCTGTTAAGACATTACAAAAACTATATAAGAAACTTATTAAGAATTTTAAAGCACGAATTTGGGCATCTCATTTCATCATTATGAAAATAATATGAAGCACATATACACACATTTATCATGAAAGATCTGTTGTAAAGCAAAATAAAATTCATGTTTGCTTCAGCATTGGGAACAATATTGTTTTAGACTAAGTAATTATACACAATTCTTCGTTGTACAGTACTTGGTCCGGCGTTTAAATAAAGTCCTTCCATGCGCCATCTGACGGATATTCAGTGAAGCACAACACATTTATTTAAATTCCCGAATGTTGCTTACGGCAAGTCGCGACACGCCGCGCACTAAATTGAGGCATCCCGCGGGAAAACACGCGCAGTCTTAATGGCCACATCTGTATGAGGCTGGACAATGGAATAAACTGTGTGGGGGCCAATAATGTCGAACATTTATCTGTTAATTCTTTGACAATTGAAGGTTTTTTAAGTCACATGGGAGTAGGTCTCCAAATGAGCAGCAGGTATGAATAGAACATCATTTTTTTTCATGTGACTTGAAAAACCCTCCATCTACAGTTAAATATAAATATTAAAACTTTGATCATCATGTTATTTAGTTTAATTTAGTGTTTTAGCTACATAAAAGTAGCATAAATAAGACAGTAGGTTCTCTATTCAACCCCTTAAAATTTCATAGCTACTCTGCTATTTATTCAAATTCATTAATATAGACAAACATTGTTTTAATGTAATTACACAAAGCATCTTTTTAATATCATTCTTTTTTTGTTACTATTAATTAAAAAAAGTAACTTTTTCTAAATCAAAGTGACAAAAACCCTATTCTAAGGCTAATAAATGTATTTTACAATTTGGGACATTATTTAATACAATACAAACATTTATTACAAAAGAAGGATTTTTCTATCTCTGTAAATCACACTGCTATACAGTTAAACCGAGTGCACTGAATGCTGTCTGTTACTATTTTTAATCATTTATGTGTATAACTCTATGGTAGTTAATGCCATATGCACTGTGTAATGTTTTATATAGACAGTTAGGTTTTCCAATTAAAACAGCAACGGCATGATTGTTGTATAAAGTAGACTATAGGTTTATAGAGTGTGTATTAAGGGCTTCATTTTCACTAGAGGAAACAGCTGGTGTGATGAGGGTGAACACAGCGAAGATTTAACTGATTAATCCCTCATGACGTTTTATAAACTTTATTTATGAGAAAGGACTGCACTGATGCAGATATAACAATTTATCGAAAACCACACACCCTGCCTTAATCCTCCCTCTGTGATGGTAAATTAAAGACCGCGCTGAAAGACAGGGAGGAGCCGAAGTCTGCCGCCACCGCTTTCATATCAAATTTAAAGGGGACGATGGACGATCACCCATTTGTGTGAAGTTTATGCAGAATTTTTAGGGGGGTTGAGTACAAATGTTAGGTTGCAAAATGCAAATCTTGCATGCATGCTAACAAATGGTTAAACGATTTGTAAAATACTAATGTAACATGGATTCTGTTTATAATTATAGCTTTCCAGCTAGTACTAGTAGTACTACAACAGTATTTATATATTTATATATACTTTAAACTTTTAATATATTGTTCAATTTTAAGCAATAAATTTTTTGTTTAATAAAAATGTATTCTTGAGTCATCCACCATCATTTTGTGGCTATTGTAAAGTCTTGGTTCAGGCACTGTTTTGGCACCGGTATGGTTTAAAAAGTATCGATGTGGCACCGGTATCGAAAAAAACCCAAACGAACCAACCCCAGTTAAGAATTAAATCTCCATGTCAATGTGAATAATGAGCTCATTATACAAACACATCATCTTTAAAGTAAGTCTTAAACCAAGATGAAAATTTGTTGATGAAGTGTGTGTAATTGTGTCTCTACAGGTTGTATAATTGTGGTGTCTCAGGTAAAGGCTGTGCTGCTCTAACTTCAGCTCTGAGATCAAACCCCTCACACCTGAGAGACCTGGATCTGTCCTATAATGATGTAGGAGACTCAGGAGTGAAGTGTCTCTTTGCTGTACTGGAGAATCCTCACTGTAAACTGGAGACACTGAGGTAAAATTATTAAAACATTAATAATAAGCTATGATCTAATTTGCATTTTGGTCATAACTGAATAAATCATTTACACATTCACAGTCTGGGTTTTAAAAAGTACATGAACCAGTGAGATAACAACTTCTCCAAAAGATAATTAGAGTCTGATCTTTTTCTATAAAATACACACAAAGTCTGATTACTGACAGTCTGATCTTCTCAAGAAAGTGTGTGAATGCTGTTAGATTTTCTTACAAAAACTGTGTCCCCACAGAGAGAAATCAGTCCACACTGGTGAGTCAAAAGTAGCTCAAGTTCTCATGAACACTGGGGACCTGGGACCTGCTCCCAACATTTACACCTGGTTTAGAGACGAGGACAAAATAACATGTAAAACCGATGAGTGTTAATCTCACACACTTTATTATATGAATATGTAACCAGACACACTTCTGATTTTTCCACACTTTTTGTCAGATCCTTTTTAAAATGCACTAAAAGCTCAGCACCTCTGATCCTCTGTTTTCATCTCATTCTCCTGTAGAACTTTTATTCTCTGTGAAGTTAAACCTGCAGAAGCTAATGAACTCAATTTGTAGACATTTTTACACTCCATGAGTTTTATAATTCAGGAACATTTTATTTACCAATAAATTATTACCAGGTCATCTGATTTAAAACAGATGTAAATGTTTATTTTTAATGAATGTTTTATACCTTTTACATCATATCTTTTCATTCATGCTAGTATTTGTTATTCACACAGTTTTCTGGCGTTTACTTCCTTGATTCTGCATTAAAATAAATCTGTATACGATGGATAAGAGAAAATAAATATACCACTCAGTCTGATCATTTAAATTACATTGTTAATTAGAATAATCAGGTGATATTTAAGAAATTTCCCTGTGAGATTTATAAAGTTCTTTGAATGTTTAATATTAAATCTCCACGTCAATGTGAATAATGAACTCATTTTATAACCACATCATCTTTAAAGTGAGTCTTAAACCAAGATAAGAATCTGTTGATAAAGTGTGTGTCATTGTGTCTCTACAGGATGATTGGTTGTGGTGTCTCAGATGAAGGCTGTGCTGCTCTGACTTCAGCTCTGAGATCAAACCCCTCACACCTGAGAGACCTGGATCTGTCCTGTAATGATGTAGGAGACTCAGGAGTGAAGTGTCTCTCTGCTCTACTGGAGAATCCTCTCTGTAAACTGGAGACACTAAAGTAAGATCACATTTTAAAATATTAATAATCGAACTGTCTAATGATCCACCAGGTCATAATAATAAACACATTGTGTATTAATTAAACACAGACACATTTGTTCTGGTCAATACTGAATAAATCATTGTGTTAATTCTGATAGATTCTGTTGAGAATGTAAGTGAAAGACATTCTAATGACTTGGTGTGTGTTCCTCAGTCCACAACAAATAAGTCATTAACACATCACTTATCTCTTCAGATAAATGTTGAAAATGTGTAAGACTGATCATTTATTCAATTTAATTTAATTTTATTTGTATAGCGCTTTTGTGTGTGTGTGTGTGTGTGTGTGTGTGAGTGTGTGTGTGTGTGTGTGTGTTAGGGGCGTGGTCATTAGATTGTACCTCTCCTTGGATTCATATGGATTAAATAAACTGAGAATATTTATTTCTGACTGAAGTTTAATTTAAAATTCTACAATTTTAAGTGAATCTTTCTATAGATATATTTCTTGTGTGTGTGTGTGTGTGTGTGTGTGTGTGTGTGTGTGTGTGTGTGTGCAGTATTTGTAGAGTTTGAGTTTAGCGACGTGTTTCAGAAAGATATTGCTGGAGACTGAGACGACTGAAAGCGAACCCTGTTTATTTTATTTTTACAAAAGCACAAGGTTTAGTGGATATTGTAATTGACATCAATAAAAGTCGACCCTTTACAGATTTAAATGATGTACTAAACTTATTTATACAATCAAAAATAATGGATTGTTTTTATGGTTCCCAGAAAGAAATGCAAGTGGAAGCCCTGCTGTCTGATAACAGAAATCTTTTACTAAATCATAATAAACCCCTTTTTCACTAGTCGGCCCTAATGTTAGTCCCTTTTATTTTTTTCCAGAATCAGTTGTGGTTCAGTTGGAGTGAACGGTGTGTCAGCTCTGGTGTCACTGTTCAGCTCAGAATCCTCAGGACTGAGAGAAGTGCATCTGACCCTGGAAACACTCGATCTGTCCGGGAATAAAGTGAAAGACTCAGTAGTGAAGGATCTCTCTGTTGTACTGGCGAATCCTCACTTTAAAGTGAAGAATCTGAGGTAAGATCATCTCTCTGAGAGTCACATGACCTGCTCCTCAGTAACACACATTCTCTAACAGTGAGACTGAAGCAGAGGTTTTAGGTTCAACATCACTCACACCCAGATTTCCCCCATGGGCCAGTTCACGCTGCTTACTATTTGATTTGGAGAAAATGTTCAGAACGACCCTCTTGCTCGCCTTCCCACTTTATTTAGGACAGTTTCACATATTAACCTTAAAAATAGCTTTGGACATTTTAGCTTCGAAAAGGATCTAAAAAACAAATTTTAAAAACACTTCTTTAAAGTAAATCCTAAGCCAATTTAAACATCTGTTGATGAAGAGTGTGTCATTGTGTTTCTCTACAGGTTGCAGGATTGTGGTGTCTCAGATGAAGGCTGTGCTGCTCTGATTTCATCTCTGAGATCAAACCCCTCACACCTGAGAGACCTGGATCTGTCGAAGAATAATGTAGGAGACTCAGGAATGAAGTCTCTTTCCACTGTACTGGAGAATCCTCTTTGTAAACTGGAGATACTGTGGTAAGATCATCATACTCACATTCATGCCTGAATCTCTAGTGTGAAAGGAGCCTCTCTCTGACTAACTATGACGACATAACTTAAAGGAATTTAAATTTGTATCCGAGCTTTTGTACGATAGTCAGATTATCATTGTGAATAACTGTGACGCCTCCTCCTCTACCAGTTAGCCGAGGCTGGTGTATGTAGCTGTATCCAGGAGGACTAGCTTCATTTAGAGCTACATACTTGTCCTGTTTAATCCAGGTTTCTGTTAAACAGAGTAAATCAAACTCCTGATCTGTGATAGTTTCATTAACAATAACTGCTTTAGATGTGAGAGATCTAATATTAAACAGTCCTGGCTTCAGATCAGAGGTGCTGCCTGTGTATTCATTGTGATCTGAATTTGTGGTATCTATGTTAATTAAATTACTAAAACAGACTTTCTGGGTCTTTCTAAAGTTTTGCTTAGCTCGGGGAACAGACACAGTATGTTTAATATGATGAACCCTGAGTGACGACTCTATGCAGCTGGCAGACGGTTGGTTTAGCCCAGTGGTTCTCAAAGTGTGGGGCGCGCCCCACTAGTGGGGAATACAGATATGAGAGGTGGGGCGCAAAGAACAGGAGGGAATTGGTGGAAAATAATAGGAAAGTTTTTAAGTCTTTATCGGACACTCGAAACTAAATAATGACACACAAAGAAATGGATCATTAATACAAGTAAATTAAAATAACATCAGAGAAAAAATGGAACCATAGTGCAACAATAACTGTTTAACGTCGGCATGTTAATTGCAGAGGAACAATATATAAGGAAACATTCGGTATTATATATGTCATTTCATTTATTCCTATGTGTATGCTGATGTTTCTGTATTTTTGTTAAAAATTTATATTTTATCAGGCAGTACTAGTCTGGCATTTCTAGTTTCCAGTGTGGCAACAAAGTTGCTTTTTGATCCTTCAGGCGCTGAACAGAAGGGAAGATTAATATCGTTCTACGTTTTTTGTTGGTGTGCGGCATTTTGCGATGATCCCTAAATCATTCGTTGCGCCGTAGAGAATAATGGTGTTTATGCTTTTAAACATGTATAATTTAAGGCAGATGTAGCTTAAAGACACTGTAGAGAGGAAATATATGTATGTGGGTCTTATTTGCAATGGATGCCACGGATTGCCCCCCTACATAATCTCTATCAAATATTATATTAGGACATGCATTCAAAGGTTTATTATTATTAAATATATTATTACTATTATAATTAACCCTAGGCACGTGACACTCGTTGAGACGATTAATAAAAATCCCCCAAAATGATTATTTTATGGCACATTTATTTTGCAGGGGTTTGTCAATGTACAAATAACAAATTATTTATCACAAATTACACTAAATAAATATTGTTTGTGGTGAAACATTACAGAAAACGATTTTAATTATATAATAAGCAATATAAAAATGTACATGTTGTATATGAAAAAAGATATAATTTATATATTTTTTCTCCTATACAATTTTTTTTTATATTGCTTACTTTATAATTAAATTCATTTGTTATAATTTGTCATTTGTAAACCATAAGCCTATGAAATTATGTTCTAATATATTATTTGAAAGAGATTATGTGTGTGTGGGGGTACAATCTGTGGCGGGGGGGGGGGGGGGGGGGGGTGGCATTTTAGACCATAACACAGTAGCGTACTGTATGTAGTGAGCATAATAACATCAATGGTTACATTTGTTACATTGACCAAAAAAAGCAGGTGATTCAGCACCATCAGCCTAATCAACCAAAAAGCCAGCCGAAAGGAAAACATGATAAAGCCTATGTTGCGCTTGGATTCATGGTGGGGATGGTGGGGCAGAGGAGAGACCCGTGTGTGTTTTGTGTCTTAAACCGCTGGCAGCAGACAGCATGAGACAAAGTAGGCAGACACTTAGAGACAACACACCCCAGTCACGTTAATAAGCCACTCGACTTCTTTGAAAGAAAGCTCTAGATAAGTGACGAAGTAAGCCTGTTATAACAATTGCACGTGTATTTTATCTGTTTTAAACTTAGTGTTATTTGATCTTATTGGTTTAGAAATTGATATTTTAATAAATAGTAAACTTGGCCGTTTTGGTTATCATTTTGTTGACAAGTGGGGCTTAAAAAATTTGCCCACCCTCTTAAGTGGGGAATGACAGAAAATGTTTGAGAACCACTGGTTTAGCCTGTCTGTCTGCTTCCTGGCCTGGGCTCTGGATTGTCACCGATTTAACTGGGCCTCTTCTGAGACTATGAGTTATACTACAGGAAATGAGAGCAGCACCTTCCTAGTGGGATGGACACCGTCCCACCCTAACAGGCCAGCTTTGCCCTTAAAGGTCTTCCAGTTATCTATAAAGCCCACATTATTTTCGGAGCACCACCTGGACATCCAGCGGTTCAGCGACCATAACCTGCTGTAAGGTGCGTCACCACATAACATTGGGATGGGGCCAGAGACATCAGACGTCGCCTTCGCTAATTTAAACACCTCTGAAAAGTTACTCTTACTAACCTCTGATTGACGAAGGTGTATATCAGTAGCTCCTGAATGTATCACTATCTTAGAGAGCCTAATTTGTCCTAGAGCCCTAAGATTACCTGCTTTATCTGGTGCTCTGGCTCCTGGTGTTGGGTATTTAAATTTAGTAATTTAATTACCTAACACCTAACCACTGCTGCTGGAGCCCCTAAAGGTCTGGCTAATTTTATGTGCCTCAGTAAGAGTTTCCTATAACCAGAGCTCTTTCAGGTTTCACAGTGGATGCATCACTGAGGAGAGAAAACCTGTTGGACACATGAAGTGTGGAGGAGGTGTGCTCCAGTGGGTTAGCCTTAGCGTTAGCTTTGGCTGAGCGAGTATGCCGCCGAGTCGTCACCCACTCGGCCCGCTGTAAGAGCTCTAATGTCGGAGTCGGGGGCTGGCATTCTTCACCTGTGGCACCCAGACTTTCTGCTACAGGAGTAGAGTCTGCAAATCGTGCCGGAAAAGTGTGCATTTCAGACACCAGTGTTCATGAAGGGATAACAATCTGACAAGGTGTGTGTTGTGTGTACAATGAGTGTGTAAGAACGCTGCTCAGCAGGAGGGAATGTAGTGGGTGCAGGGACATCATGTCAGCTTCATGAATGAACAGTGCTAGTGTAATCTTCCTAAAGACACTAGATAAGGTGAATTAATTTTTTTTCTTTTGCGAATTTTGTGCACTGGTCAAACATGTTTGGTTTAGAACACTGGTGTACAATCAGGTTTAAGGATTTTGGAACAAAGATAATTTTCACAGACACACACGCACTCTCTCTCTCTCTTTTACTCACACACGATATTGGGTCATAAATAATGGAACAAACGGCTTTGGGAGTGGCTAATATAAAATGATTCATGTTCATGGTGAAGAAGAACCTCCTGGGTTAACCTAGGCTTCACAGCTGTGTTCAAGGTTCTGTCCAGTGACATTGAGAGTGCAGGGAAAGATAACACTGGTTTATGTGTCTATAGGGGTATTAGTCAGAGCTGGTCGGTCCAGCATGCTATACTCACTAGCCATAGGAACTTTGCTGTTTAAGATAAGGAGTAAAAACTTCAATACCATCAATTTTGGTCCATCAATACCAAGCTTCTAGACAACTTAGCATGAAGAACTTGAGGTCTTAAATATCTGGCAGTGGACCTAGGGGACCTTTCAAGGCAAGTTGAGAGAATTAAAGAAAGTTGAATAAAAAAATAAATAAATAGAAATGGCTTGTTCCAAAAAAGTCATACAAAGGAAGAACTTTGGTTATAAATCATCGCTATGGTACAAACTAGGCTGCATCAATCCACTTCCCAAACTAGTAGCGGCTCTACAGACCATGTTATTGGATTTATACTTGTAGAGTGTTTTACACTTACTTTAATTTCTTCACCCGGAGGACATGGCAGCAGGGATGGGGTGAGATTAAGGTCAATGGAGATGGAGGTCAATACTTGCCTCAGAGGATTACATACAGCTCAGGAACTACTGCACTGGGCTTTTTCCCCTCTTGGCTCTTGACGAAGGCGGTCGCATCTGCTCTCCCTCCCTTATCTCTCCCCGCTTGCTTCTCTTGTCTCTCTTGTGAATACTATTCAGAGACTCTCCTCGCCTTGCTCTTGAAAATAAAAAGGAATATGGATTTGATCAAGTGGTCTCTGAATGCAATTGACACGATCTTCTCGACGAGAAGTGTGGGTTCTGGGGAACCTACTTGTCCTGCTGGGACGTTTGCTGCTGGATACACGATGGACGGTTGGGAGAAGTGGCGCATTGTGTGCCTGGCCGCACTGTCTCTGGAGGACGTTGAAGATATCTACCTATTCAGAACTTTGATAACAGGGATTCTGCTGATTGGATTAGGTGGGATACTTGGATATCGAAAAATTTTAAAAGCAGTCAGTCTCAACCCCAAGAGACTGGCTGGCTGGGAAATAGTGGTGACGAGAGCTGTCAGTAATCAGACTGTGGTTTTTGGACCGCAAATTGGATAACATCTTGGTGAGACTAGCAGCTATGCAACGTGATTTGGACAGACCTGGAGACCAGTGATGGACATTAAATATCTGTGAAATTGGCAGATATTGACCGAAACCTGGAAAATATGATTTTCTTTTCGGCTGCCCCTTTTCTTTCCAGCTACTGCATTTCAAGGCCGTGGCTGGAGACATAACTAACTCCCCGAAGACCAAGATAACGAGAATCTTAGCTCTGGAATCTTACTCCCCCCCCCCCCTTCAAGGACACCTGGCGCAGACTATTACGGGATGTTACAGGCTTACAAACTGATACGCACGCACTCACGCACACACATAACAGCTACAGATAGACACTCTACCTTCCCCATATCCAACGCCTTCGTGTGCTTATTCCCTTCAGTGTGGGCAGGCGGAATCGGGACCAGCGCTCTCTAGCTGCAGGGACTGGAGCTGTTTGCCTACATTGGACATTTCCTATCCCCTGTACCCTAATCGTTGCAATGTTTATGTCTTGTGTTTACATGTTTTTATGTGCTTGTTGCTGAGGTATTTTTGTACCCCTGATCGCACACTGCCCTTTTCGAAGGACAGTCTGGGAGGGGATTTTTTACCCTCGTTATCCTAATGTATCTATTTCTTATCTTCTATGATGGCGCCGGTTAGGTGGCTGCCGTCGCGACTCTGTGGTCGCACAAAATCATTTCACTGCATATTGTACTCTGTATGATTGTGTATGTGACAAATAAAATTTGAATTTGAATTTGATTTGGTCAGACCTAAGGAAGGTGAGCTCAGTCCAGATCTAGTGGTAAGCACCTAGATCATATGAGTGAATTGGGTATAATGTGCTACTGTGTAACGCGTTACTGTAATTCAATTATTTTTCCTCATAATGCAGTAATGTAACAGGTTACCTTTTAAATCCATGTAATTTGATTAAAAAGGATTCAAGGATTCTTTGTCATTCCAGCACACTTCCATGTTATGGTACGGAATTAGGACCCAGGTCCCGTTTAAGCCACATAGATAACAGATTGATATAAATATGAATATGTTTATATGTATATACATTAATATCAATAAGAGTAGTCAGATATTTTATGCAAGAATTAAGACGAAAAACTACATAGTGTATTGCACATTTTCAAAAACTATATTGCACATTTTGTACATTGGACTTACAGGGTTATATATGTATTGCACCATAGGGTTATATTTTACACTAAATATAGAGATATGTTGTAATTAAATAATATTTATTGTTAGCAGCTTGTGTTTGTGTTTGATTGGAGAGGACCTACAGAGCACGGCTAGAGTTCAACAGTCTAATTGCCTCAGGATAGAAGCTGTTTTTAAGCCTGGTGGTTTTGCACTGAAGGCTCCTCAGCCTTCTGCTTGAGGGAAGAGGTTGACGTAGAGCATGTGCAGGGTGTGTGGAGTCCTTAATAATGCGGAGCGCTCTGCCTCTGCATCTTAATGTACCCGTTCAGTGATAGAGGGGAGCCTGCTCAGCACTGTCCTCTGTGCAGCCTTAACCACCCTCTGCAGGGCTTTCCTCTCAGCTGCAGTGCTATTCCCGTGCCACATAGTGAGGTAGCAGCTGATGATACTTTCTACCGCTCCTCAATAGAAACTTTTCAGAAACAGGCTCCCAAGCCCAGCTTATTTTAGCTTCCTGAGAAAGTAGAGGCGCTGGTGGGCCTTTTTAATCAGGCCTGATATTTGTTGGTCAGGAAGTCTAGGACCCAGTTCCCCACTGTAGGGCTTAAGCCAAGAGAGGAAAGCTTTAGAACTAAAATCTGTGGAGAGATGGTGTTAAAGACAGAGGAAAAATCCAGGAAAAGCAGGCAGACATAGGAGTTCTTATTCTCCAGGTGTGTAAGGGCTGTGTGGATCACTGATGAGATGACGTCATCTGCAGAGCGATTTGTCTTATACGTGTACTAATGGGGGTCCACAGCGGCATCGATGGAGGCTTTAATGTGGGTCATGACCAACCTCTCAAAGCACTTTATGACTACCGGGGTTTAAGCTATGAGTCGGTAGTCATTCAGACAAGTCACTGTTGAACACTTAGGAACTGAAACAATGGTAGCAGTCTTCAGGCAGGTGGGAACAGACGCAGTTGACAGAGAGGTGTTAAATATGTCAGTTAACACTTCTGACAGCTGGTGAGCACAGTCCTTAAGTACCCTCCCTGGTATGTAATTAATTCTTAGTATGGGGGTTAATTCTTTTTAGAATCCTCTCCACGTCGGCTGTTGTTACTCTGAGGGGCGTGTCATCAGAAAGTGGCGGTAGCTTAGTACAGGGAGGAGGGTTGTCGTGTTCCTTAAAGCCGGCATAGAATGAGTTTGATGTATCTGGCAGGGAGGGATCCCGAGGGCATTGTGCATCTTTGGTGTTGTAGTCTGTGATGCACTTAATGCCTTTCCACATACTCCGCGGATCGTTGGAAGTAAGGTGCCCCTGGATTTTCTGGGCGTATGTGGCTTTAGCCCTCACAACGCCTGCCGTCAGTTGTTTCCTCGCCATCTTTAGCGCTGATGCATCACCTGCCCTAAATGCAGCATCCCTGGCTTCCAGCAGAGCCTTTACTTCAGCATTCTGCCAGGGCTTTTGATTAGAAAAGCTCCTCTTTTTCTTCCCGACCGGTGGTCGCGGTCCGCACGGAAAAACTGAAAGCCATCAATTTGAAAGACCGAGTCCGGGATGTTTTGGTTTAGCCAGGATTCTGTTAGGCAAAGAACAACACAATTTCTCATCTCAGAGTGAGCATTAATCCTCAAACGTAGCAGGTCCATTTTATTATTCGGAGAGCCAAGAAGAGAGTTGGAATCAGAGGTCGGCTAGCCTTTAACTGTGCAGACGCTCTCACCCGCTTTCCTCTCTTCTGTCTGTGAGCACATCGATTCCTATTGCCCGCTGTTCCCCGCGCTCTTCGGATTTCAGTCTTGGTGGAATAGAAATAATCGATGTCTCTGATGTGCAACAATTAAGTTACACTATATTTCACTCGCATTCTCAGCGCTGAACAAGCAATATCTGTTGTATCTGGTGTGCTATCTAGAGTCTTTGTTCCAGGAGCACGAAAAGCCGCTGCATCAGCATGCGCCGCCATCACTACTTAGGTTACAGTTACCAATGTCAATAAAACTATGTTACTAGGGTTACAAATGTGGTGTTTAAAAATGAATCACAATGCATTTAAAAATCACATTTTGCGTGGCAGCATCAGTTAATGATCATGTGCTTAAATCAATCATCGGAGAGCTTTGTAATTTTACATTTGATTTTGTAGCGGGTTCACTCATTTTGCACAGACACACAGACACGAGGCGAGGTCTTACAGGAAAAGGGGTAATTTTATTTTAAAAAACACGAGGAAGGAGAAGGACTAAAGAAGAGAAGCGTTTCCACGAAGACGGTCCTGTCCTCAGCTAGCGGCGCTAACGGCTGCAGACAGAAAGACCCTGCCGGCACCGAAAACGCGTTTATCATCTCCGAGCTTGATGTGAGGAGAGCCTTCAAGAGAGGGAACACCAGGAAAGCAGCAGGACCATCTCAGGTCGTATTCTCAGAGCCTGCACAGACCAGCTAGCACCTGTGTTTACAGAGATATTTAGCATCTTATCTCAGTCGGTGATCCCCACCTGCTTCTAAGAGTCCATCATTGTTCCTGTTCCGAAGAAACCCCATCCTGCTTCTCTTAATGACTATCGCCCTGTAGCCCTTACCTCAGTAGTGATGAAGTGCTTTGAGCGGCTGGTCAGAGACTTCATAATTTCTTCACTACCGGACACACTCAACCCACTACAGTTTGCATACCGCCCGAACTGTTCCACAAACGATGCAATCTCTCATCTCCTCCACACATCTCTCACTCACCTGGACACTAGGAAAGGGAATTATGTTAAAATGCTCTTAATTGACTCCAGCTCTGCATTTAATACCATAATTCCCTCCACACTCACCACCTAGCTCGAGCACCTGGGACTCAGCTCATCCATGTGGCAAGTTCAAGTAGGCTTTATTGTCATTACAACTATATACAGTTAGTACACAGTGAAACGAAACAACGTTCCTCCAGGACCAAGGTACTACATGCAACATAAATTTACAACATAAATTAACAGAAACACTAAATAGCTAACCAAGAGGGCTGGTTAGCTGGCTACCAGAGACAGGACAGAAAGACCTAACATAAATTACAACATAAGTTAACAAAGACTAACTAGCTAAGTATAACTAGCGGTTTTATAGACAACATAAAGTGCACGTGCAAATGTGCAAACTAGAGCAAAAACAAAGTGACAGTGCGCAACCACGACATAACAGAACATAAAATATGGTGTTGATGTAGTGGGTAAACATAAACATTCCTTAACACAGCAGCAAGAATTGAGGAATTAGTGCAAAAAGTAGTCCAGTAGTGATCATTGTGCAAAAGGGATAAACAGTGACGCATTTACAGGTTGGTGTGTAATTTGGTGGTGAAGGTCAGTGTGTCTGCACTTGTGTTGATTAGTCAGTCCAGTCCCAATATTTTGAGGTAGTTGAGTTCAGCTGAGTGATAATGTTTGTGTTTGTGCGTGTGTGTGTGTGTGTGTGTGTGTGTGTGTGTGTGTTTATCAGTCTAGTCCCTTTTTGTTAAGGAGACGGATGGCTTGTGAAAAAAAGCTGTTGCACAGTCTGGATGTGTGTGCCTGAATGCTTTGGTACCTTTTTCCAAATGGCAGGAGTGTGAAGTGTGTGTGAGAGGGGTGTGTCCGATCAGCCACAATGCCGGTGGCTTTGCGGATGCAATAGTCTTTGTCTTCAATAGAGGGGAAAGAGGTCCGCTGAGGTCCTTCTCTAAGTGGACACCCAGAAATTTGGTGCTTTAGACAATTCCCACCGAGGAGCCGTTGATGCTCAGCGGAGAATGGTCGCCTCCTGTCCTCCTAAAGTCAAAAACCATCTCCTTTGTCTTGTCAACATTTAGAGACAGGTTGTTGTCTTTACACCAGTCCGTTAGCCTCTGCACTTCCTCTCTGTATGCTGACTCGTCGTTCTTGCTAATGAGACCCACCACGGTCGTGTCATCAGCGAACTTAATGATGTGGTTCAGCAGTGTGAACAGCAGGGGACTGAGCACACAGCCTTGTGGGGCCCCAGTGCTCAGTGTGGTGGTGCTGGAGGTGCAGTTCCCGATCCGTACTGACTGAGGCCTACTGGTCAGAAGGGTTTTTAACGTGGAAAAAGCCCGAGAGCCGTAAACATTAATTATCGTCAGCTGGCCCGACCTGGCGGCCTCGGGCACCTGCAGAAGGTACGTAGGGAGCCTACAGAGTGAGCGAGGAGCGACAACAGGTTGAGGCGCACAACCATTATAGGCGCATGCAGATGTTTTCAAAGTAACAGAATTAATAATCTGATTACTTTTTACATGTAATAATCAGTAACATAATCAAAGTACAATTTTAAAGTAGTAATTAGTAATTTGTAGTAGATTACTTTTTTTAATAACTTCTCCAACACTGGAGACTAAAATAAAACTCTCTTTGTCTTGCTCTGATTAAAGGTCATAGTCAGTCTGTTCCCTGTTTTAGCTTCAGCTGCTGATGGTTTAATATCACACACAACAGATGAGAGAAACTAATTAAACTGTCAATCTAAAAAATAAACTCATTTTACATTCACACTATCTTCAAAGTAATTTTGTAAGCAAGATAAAAATTTGAGTGTTGTTGTGTCTACAGGTTGGAGTCGTGTGGTGTCTCAGATGAAGGCTGTGCTGCTCTGACTCTGAGATCAAACCCCTCACACCTGAGAGACCTGGATCTGTCCTGTAATAATGTAGGAGACTCAGGAGTGAAGTGTCTCTCTGCTCTACTGGAGAATCCTCTCTGTAAACTGGAGAAACTGAGGTAAGATAACCAACAAACATCGCGACGGCGCTCCACGAGCGCCCGCAGTAAGACGCCGTCCAGCACACAGCTGACGTAAAGCCCAGCGCGGCTTTCCAAGCGTCCTCCCGGCGCTAGTTTAGCAGCTGCTGGTGTACGCTGTCCCGTGCCTCGCCGCGAAACGTCGGAGAGCTGCTCGTTGCCTAGCCGCGACGGGTAGCCCTGTCCCCGGCTAGGTTCACGAACCGAGCGCCACTGAGCTGCGGGCGGTTGCTCAGCCCTTCCGCCGTGATGTACCGCCGATATGGGCTCAGCGCGCTCGGCCTCGCGCAGCGGCAGGTCCCTTTGCCGGCTAACGGCACACGGAGCTGTATCTTGCTCCGGCGCTTGCGCAGGGCCAGCCTCCGCCCCGAGATCCAGGGCCGGGATTTTCTTCTTGCCGCTCCGCGATGGTTGACGTGGTGTGCTCGCGCTAGCTCCGTCAAGAAAGCGCTTCTTCTGCGCGAGTAGTCGCTCCGCTACTCGGCGGCCCGCTTGGATTTTTAGAAGGTCCTCCGTTGTGCGCTCGAACCCGTTAATCTCCATCCCACTTCTGACACCAATGTAGCGTTTTTACGCCAGAAAGAATGCTGGAGAGACGAGTGAGCTTATTTGCTGCCCATTGCAATGGCTGGGAGTACTTTATTAGGCACACAGCAGGTATGGCATGAGCAGCACCTTCACTCAGGAGCCTACATCCAATTCAGCGTCAGCCTGAACTGGAGCACATTTCACACGTCACTCCCCCACACACACAACAGGGCCGAAGCCACTCACCCAAACACCCTTCCCCATCATGGTGAGCACACCGACATCCCCGCAAGACATGCTGGTCGTCAGCCGCCGCCCCGCCCACGCCACACTATTTAGAAATGGAAAGTGGAGGTGATAAAGACTTTCCTATTTTTACAGCGAAAAGATCACAAAAAAGTAAAGACAAAAAGGAAAAACCATACCGCGCGTCTTGAAGAGGAAGAGGCCAGCGCTGGTCTTCAGTCGGACACCTCGTTAATTTTACCCGAAATTAGGGCTGTTGGTGCTCGTTTAGACTGTATTGAGGGACAGCTGGAAAAAAATAGATGCTTAGTAACAGTTCTTGAGAACTCTTTTGCTGGTCTCACCGCACGAGTTACCAACGCTGAAACCCGACTTAGTACAGCTGAGCAGCGGATTTCTGCGGTAGAGGACTCGGGGAGCGTACGTGGCACTCAGATGGCCGACTTGCGCGCGAAAAACCTCTGATGGCATTTCTACAGAAAATGTTGCCAGTGTGGTTACAGTTTCCCGCGGATTTTCCTGCTATTGAGATTGGGAGACCGCACAGGGCCCAGCTTCCATCCCAGTCTATGCCGAGCGCACCGCCGAGGAGTGTTATTGTGCGTTTTCTACGTTTCCCGGTGTTCTGGGAAATTCAGTTTCCCTATGTTTCCCGGTCGTATAAGCATTTCACTAAATATCGTACTGTGTATGACTGTGTATGTGACAAATAAAATTTTAATTTGATGCAGATGGCTGTTCTCTGAGGACTTGTGACTTTAGTCGCTCGATAGTTCAGGACTGGACTCCCTTTGAACTTAAACACATCTCCTGTTATACTGAACTTCCAGTCTCACACAGTATGATGCAGATCAATCTCTGCTTCTCCCAGATAAGGAAGGGTTCCCTGTTGAATCTGGTTCCTCTCAAGGTTTCTTTCTATTACCATCTCAGGGAGTTTTTCCTTGCCACTGTCGCCCTCGGCTTGCTCACCAGGGACAATCTTATAATTTTGATTCATACACATTCACATTTCCTACAAACTTAAATAATTCCTTTGAATTGCTGCTTTGCGACAATGGCAATTGTTAAAAGCACTATACAAATAAAATTTAATTGAAATAAAGGAGGGAGGAAGGGGAAAAAGCTGAGGGTTTTTAACGTGGAGAAAGCTCGAGAGCCGTAAACATTAATTATCGTCAGCTGGCCCGACCTGGCGGCCTCGGGCACCTGCAGAAGGTACGTAGGGAGCCTACGGAGTGAGCGAGGAGCGACAACATGTTGAGGCACACGCCCATTATAGGCGCATGCAGATGTTTTCAAAGTAACAGAATTAATAATCTGATTACTTTTTACATGTAATAATCAGTAACATAATCAAAGTACAATTTTAAAGTAGTAATTAGTAATTTGTAGTAGATTACTTTTTTTAATAACTTCCCCAACACTGGAGACTAAAATAAACCTCTCTTTGTCTTGCTCTGATTAAAGGTCATAGTCAGTCTGTTCCCTGTTTTAGCTTCAGCTGCTGATGGTTTAATATCACACACAACAGATGAGAGAAACTAATTAAACTGTCAATCTAAAAAATAAACTCATTTTACATTCACATTATCTTCAAAGTAATTTTGTAAGCAAGATAAAAATTTGAGTGTCGTTGTGTCTCTACAGGTTGTATAATTGTGGTGTCTCAGATGAAGGCTGTGCTGCTCTGACTTCAGCTCTGAGATCAAACCCCTCACACCTGAGAGAACTGGATCTGTCCTGTAATAATGTAGGAGACTCAGGAGTGAAGTGTCTCTCTGATCTACTGGAGAATCCTCTCTGTAAACTGGAGACACTGAGGTAAGATAACCAACAATCCATAGTTAAAGAAATCAGTTCACACTGGTGAGTCAAAAGTAGCTCAAATTCTTCTGAAAACTGGAGACCTGGCACCTGCTCCCAACATAATAGGCTTTTATTAAGCTGTTAATTTTTTATATGCTGTTGTTTACTTTATAATCTGTTCCCATCGATTATGTTTTAGTTTTTAATCTTGTAAAACTTTCTGTCCAAATCCCGAGTGCAATCCTGGTGACACAAAGAGGTCAGCTGACCATGTTTAGAGAAAAGCCGCAAATACGCCAAGAGGCCAACGCACCATTGTTGCTTATACACATTTTTTTAGTCACCATTTTTTCCCCCAGCGCTGCAAAATATGTGAATCCTTCTGTCTCTTTACGGTTCTCACCTTTGGGACAGTGTCACGTGTCACAGGACAGCGATTTTTCATCATTGTGCTCCTGGAAGGGCCGATACAATACACACACACACACACACACACACACTATACAGGACTCTAGACTATATCTATTCACATACACACCAAAATCTTTTGTATATAATCATATTTTGTGCACTGCAGGGTCTGTGTTGTATAAAACACATTTTGGTTTGGTATATTGAGTGTTTGTGAGTCATTCGTGTGGGTTTTGTTATCACCAGACGAGATACACTAAAACTCCCAGGTTTTGTAATGTCTGTGGATTAATTAATACAAGCGTCACAAACGTTCTTGGGACACATGATGCTACTGTGTGTCTTCACTAAATCTTGCTCAAAATTACAAAAAAAAAATTAAAAAAATTATAAACTCGCTTCGCTTGGATTTCCACTGACGCAGATAAGTTTTGATCAGCTACTAGAAGTATGTGCAACCGGCTCGGTCACTCATGTGCCGAAAGTTCTTCACATGCCGAAACAAATTTCTTGCTAAATTTTAGTTCTTAAGGCAAAAATTTGCAAAACATAGTTGTTTAATTGTGGGTAAACTCTACAGTTGACCTAATTAGTGTTAATTGGTCTTCCAGCTCCTCGTTATGCTCAAATTTACTTTTTCCAGCCTCTTATTGCTACTTGTCCCAACTTTTTTGGGTTTTATTGACACCATGAAATTTTGAATCAACATATTTTTCCCTTAAAATGATACATTTTCTCAGTTTAAACTTTTGTTCCGTGATTTATGTTCTATTCTGAATAAAATATTAGAAGTTGGCACCTCCACATCATTGCATTCAGTTTTTATTCACGATTTGTATAGTGTCCCAACTTTTTTGGAATCCGGTTTAAATATATATACAGTATATATATTATATATATATATATATATATATATATATATATATATATATATATATATATATAAATAAATCATATATATCATATGGGAACACTCCTGTCACCTGAGGTCCATGTGCTGCTTGTACACAGTCACAGGTGCAGACAGAGACTTATCGTGTGTCCATCCACTTTAAACATCAGCTGGAGCAAAAAACAATCTTTAAAACACACACATTCTCTGTCTGAGTCAGTGTTGTTCTGAGGAAAAGCTAAACTCCTCCCACTTTCCAGAACATTCTGTAGAGCGCAACATCTTCCAAACGCTCAGAAAACTCAGTGTGTGTCTGTGTGTGTGTCTGCGTGTGTGTGTGGACAGGGGTAACTCAGTGGTTAAGGCATTGGGCTACGGTTTGGAAGATCCATGGGTTAAACCCCACAACCACCAAGTTGCCACTGTTGGGCCCTTGAGCAAGGCCCTTAACCCTCAACTGCTCAGATGTGTAATGAGATAAAAATGTAAGTCGCTCTGGATAAGAGCGTCTGCCAAATGCCTAAATGTAAATGTGTGTGTGTGTGTTAGGGGCGTGGTCATTAGATTGTACCCCTTCTTGGATTCATACGGATTAAATAAACTGAAAATATTTATTTCTGACTTAAGTTTAATTTAAAATTATTGTATACTATACTATATTATTGTATAATATACAAGATATTGTAAGTGACATCAATAAAAGTCGACCCTTTACAGATTTAAATGATGTACTAAACTTATTTATACAATCAAAAATAATGGATTGTTTTTATGGTTACCAGAAAGAAATGCAAGTGGAAGCCCTGCTGTCTGATAACAGAAATCTTTTACTAAATCATAATAAACCCCTTTTTCACTAGTCGGCCCTAATGTTAGTCCCTTTTATTTTTTCCCAGAATCAGTTGTGGTTCAGTTGGAGTGAACGGTGTGTCAGCTCTGGTGTCACTGTTCAGCTCAGAATCCTCAGGACTGAGAGAAGTGCATCTGACCCTGGAAACACTCGATCTGTCCAGGAATAAAGTGGAAGACTCAGTAGTGAAGGATCTCTCTGTTGTACTGGCGAATCCTCACTTTAAAGTGGAGAATCTGAGGTAAGATCATCTCTCTGAGAGTCACATGACCTGCTCCTCAGTAACACACATTCTCTAACAGTGAGACTGAAGCAGAGGTTTTAGGTTCAACATCACTCACACCCAGATTTCCCCCATGGGCCAGTTGACGCTGCTTACTATTTGATTTTTTGGAGAAAATGTTCAGAACAACCCTCTTGCTCGCCTTTTCACTTTATTTAGGATAGTTTCACATATTAACCTTAAAAATAGCTTTGGACATTTTAGCTTCGAAAAGGACCTAAAAAACAAATTTTAAAAACACTTCTTTAAAGTAAATCCTAAGCCAATATAAATTTCTGTTGATGAAGAGTGTGTCATTGTGTCTCTACAGGTTGCATGATTGTGGTGTCTCAGTTAAAGGCTGTGCTGCTCTGATTTCATCTCTGAGATCAAACCCCTCACACCTGAGAGACCTGGATCTGTCGAAGAATAATGTAGGAGACTCAGGAATGAAGTCTCTTTCCACTGTACTGGAGAATCCTCTCTGTAAACTGGAGATACTGTGGTAAGATCATCATACTCACATTCATGCCTGAATCTCTAGTGTGAAAGGAGCCTCTCTCTGACTAACTATGACGACATAACTAAAAGGGATTTAAATTTGTGTCCGAGCTTTTGTACGATAGTCAGATTATCATTGTGAATAACTGTGACGCCTCCTCCTCTACCAGTTAGCCGAGGCTGGTGTATGTAGCTGTATCCAGGAGGACTAGCTTCATTTAGAGCTACATACTTATTCTCATTAATCCAGGTTTCTGTTAAACAGAGTATATCAAACTCCTGATCTGTGATAGTTTCATTAACAATAACTGCTTTAGATGTGAGAGATCTAATATTAAACAGTCCTGGCTTCAGATCAGAGGTGCTGTCCGTGTATTCATTGTGATCTGAATTTGTGGTATCTATGTTAATTAAATTACTAAAACAGACTTTCTGGGTCTTTCTAAAGTTTTGCTTAGCTCGGGGAACAGACACAGTATGTTTAATATGATGAACCCTGAGTGACGACTCTATGCAGCTAGCAGACGGTTGGTTTAGCCTGTCTGTCTGCTCCCTGGCCTGGGCTCTGGAATGTCACCAATTTAACTGGGCCTCTTCTGAGACTATGAGCTATACTACAGGAAATGAGAGCAGCACCTTCCGAGTGGGATGGACACCGTCCCGCCCTAACAGGCCAGCTTTGCCCTCAAAGGTCTTCCAGTTATCTATAAAGCCCACATTATTTTCGGAGCACCACCTGGACATCCAGCGGTTTAGTGACCATAACCTGCGTCACCACATAACATTGGGATGGGGCCAGAGACCTCGGACGTCGCCTTCGCTAATTTAAACACCTCTGAAAAGTTACTCTTACTAACCCCTGATTGATGAAGGTGTATATCAGTAGCTTCTGAAAGTATCACTATCTTAGAGAGCCTATGCTGTCCTAGAGCCCTAAGATTACCTGCTTTATCCGGTGCTCTGGCTCCTGGTGTTGGGTAATTTAATGTAGTAATTTAGTTACCTAACACCTAACCACTGCTGCTCAACCCCTAAAGGCCTGGCTAATTTAATGTGCCTCAGTAAGAGTCTCCTATAACCAGAGCTCTTTCTGGTTTCACAGTGGGTGCATCACTGAGGAGAAAAAACCTGTTGGACACGTGAGGTGTGGAGGAGGTGTGCTCTGGTGGGCTAGCCTTAGCGTTAGCTTTGGCTGAGCGAGTATGTCGTCAAGTCGTCACCCACTCGGCCCGCTGTAAGAGCTCTAATGCCGGGGTCAGGGGCTGGAATTCTTCACCTGTGGCACTGAGACTTTTTACTACAGGAGTAGAGTCTGCAAATCATGCTGGAAATGTGTGCAATTTAGACACCAGTGTTCATGATGGGATAACAATCTGACAAGGTGCGAGTGTTGTGTGTACAATGAGTGTGTAAGAACGCTGCTCAGCAGGAGGGAATGTAGTGGGTGCAGTAACATCATGTCAGCTTCATGAATGAACAGTGCTAGTGTAATCTTCCTAAAGACACTAGGGTTAGGATTAGGGTTAAGGTTAGGGTTTTTTTTCACTCACACTGATGCTCTCAGTACTTTAACTAAGAAAGTACAAAGTAGCTCTTTTTCTCTTATGAAAAACTCGTCTATGCAGTTAAGAAAATTTAACTTCAGTGTAAATCAGCACTGGTCAAACATGTTTGGTTTATAACACTGGTGTATAATCAGGTTTAAGGATTTTGGAACAAAGTAAATTTTCACACACACACACGCACTCTCTCACTCACACACGATATGGGGTCATAAATAATGGAACAAACGGCTGACAAGTAGTTGCATGGACAGGTGCGGCCAGTTCCCTCATTACTCCATGATTGATTAAGCAGATCAAAGGCCCGTAGGCGGTTCTGAGTGTTACATGTGCATTTGGAAGCTGTTCATTCAAGTCCTCAACATGAGATGCCTATACAAGTGATGAGGTCATTATTAAGCTGAAAAAACAATGTACCTGTCACAGAGAGCTTTTGGAGTGTCTAATATTAAATGATTCATGTTCATGGTGAAGAAGAACCTCCTGGGTCAACCTGGAATTCACAGCTGTGTTCAAAGTTCTGTACAGTGACAATTAAAGTGCAGTGAAAGATAACAGTGGTTTATGTGTACCTTTTAAAGTCTATAGGGCTATTCGGTCGGTCCAGCATGCTATACTCACTAGTCGTAGGAACTTTGCTGTTTAAGACAAGAAGTAAAATCTTTGGTCTATCAATACCAAGCTTCTAGACAACTTAGCATGAAGAACTTGATGTCTTAAATATCTGTGAGTGGACCTAGGAGACATAACCATGTGAAAAAGAACTGGGAAGACAAATTGAAAGAATTAAAGAAAGTTGAATAAATAAATAGAAATGGCTTGTTCCAAAAAAGTCATACAAAGGAAGAACTTTGGTTATAAATCATTGCTATGGTACAAACTAGGCTGCATCAATCCACTTCCTAAACTAGTAGCGGATCTACAGGCCATGTTAGTGGATTTATACTTGTAGAGTGTTTTATACTTACTTTAATTTCTTCACCTGGAGGACATACTGTAGCAGCAGGGATAGGGGTAAGATTAGTTTTTGTTGTTACACAGTCTATACAGTTGTGGAGGTCTATACTTAATCAGAGGATTACATACAGCTCAGGGACTACTGCACTGGGGTGGTCAGACCTGAGGAAGGTGAGCTCAGTCCAGATCTAGTGGTGAACACATCATATGAGTGACTAACAGAATTGGGTATAATGTGTTACTGTGTAACGCGTTACTGTAATCCAATTACTTTTCCTCATAATGCAGTAATGTAACAGGTTACATTTTAAATGCATGTAATTTGATATAAGTTATCAATGTCAATAACATTATGTTACTAGTGTTACAAATGTAGTGTTTAAAAATGAATCAAAATGCATTTAAAAATCACATTTTGCATTACAGCATCAGTTAATGAGCATGTGCTTTAGTCAATCGTCGGAGAGCTTTGTAATTTTACATTTGATGTTGTAACAGGTTCGCTCTTTCTGCACAGACACACGGCAAGGTCTTACAGAAAAGGGTCATTTTATTTCGAAAAAAACGAGGAAAGAGAAGGGTTAAAGAAGAGAAGCGTTTTCATGAAGACGGTCCTGACTTTAGTCGCTAGATAGTTCAGGACTGGACTCCCTTTTAACTTAAACACATCTCCTGTTATACTGAACTTCCAGTCTCACGCAGTATGATGCAGATCAATCTCTGCTATCTGTTTTCATCCAGATGAGGATGGGTTCCCTGTTGAGTCTGGTTCCTCTCAAGGTTTCTTCCTATTACCATCTCAGGGAGTTTTTCCTTGCCACTGTTGTCCTCGGCTTGTTCATCAGTGACTATCTTATCATTTTAATTCATACACATTCACATCTCATACAAACTTAAATAATTCCTTTGATTGTGTAAAGCTGGTTTGCGACAATAACAATTGTTAAAAGGGCTGTACAGGGGAGGTCACGTGACCCGAAGCAGGATGACAACCTAGGAGTTTTGCTCCGCATCGAAACTCCGAAGTTTTTTTAATACGCCCTATTTTTTACCCACTTTGTGATTATTTAATAACATATTTAGAAATGGAAAGTGGAGGTGATAAAGACTTTCCTATTTTTACAGCGAAAAGATCACAAAAAAGTAAAGACAAAAAGGAAAAACCATACCGCGCGTCTTGAAGAGGAAGAGGCCAGCGCTGGTCTTCAGTCGGACACCTCGTTAATTTTACCCGAAATTAGGGCTGTTGGTGCTCGCTTAGACTGTATTGAGGGACAGCTGGGAAAAATAGATGCCTCAGTAACAGTTCTTGAGAACTCTTTCGCTGCTCTCACCGCACAAGTTACCAACGCTGAAACCCGACTTAGTAGAGCTGAGCAGCGGATTTCTGCGGTAGAGGACTCGGGGAGCGCACATGCCACTCAGATGGCTGACTTGCGCGCGAAAAACCTCTGATGGCATTTCTACAGAAAATGTTGCCAGTTTGGTTACAGCTTCCCGTGGATTTTCCTGCTATTGGGATTGAGAGACCGCACAGGGCCCAGCTTCCATCCCAGTCTACGCCGAGCGCACCGCCGAGGAGTGTTATTGTGTGTTTTCTACGTTTCCTGGTGTTCTGGGAAATTCAGTTTCCCTATGTTTCCCCGGTCGCGCACAGTGCTTGCGCAGATTCAAATCATGACGTCACTCGCTACCTAACGCTCAGAAGGCGAACGAGGATTTTAACAGTTTTTTTCTCGTTTTTAAGTGTTTTTACGAACTTTGTGAATTAAACAGATAACCTATGCAAAATAATTGAGTGTCTTTTCGCTTTCTTTTGTATATTTGAAGATAATTCAGACGTTTTAAGCCGCTGCAAAAGACTGGTTTGCTGGACCAGTACTGACATCATGACTACTGTTATTACACGTACATTAGCTGTGTGATGATAGATGTGATACTGATTTATTCTAAATATATTTAAGGTTATACTTTGTAATTTATTATAGCATGTAACTCAAGGGTAGAGTGTCTACTCGTTATAACCACAATACTTTTTTTCTTTTTCTTTTCTTACCCATTTAAACATCCAGTTCTATGGTGTACATATCAAACACACAGGTACAGGAATTATACAGTAGGACACCACACTCATAGTTATTCATGTTATTCACATCTATCTATCTATCTATCTATCTATCTATCTATCTATTTATCTGTCTATCTATGTATGTATGTATGCACCCGCATATGATGGGGAAACACCATATCCTGAAATCCATTATATACTGTATGGATATCCATGATACACTTCTACAAGAGACACATTTGTCAGATAGGGAACAGTTACATCTCAAAAGAGATTGGATTGGTCAGGTATATTTCAGTTCTTTTTCATTAAACAAGCAGGAAGTTGCTACAGTATTTTGATTCATAGAAACTTTCCTTTTATCTTAGAACAAACTGAGCAGGATCCTGATGGCAGATTTATTTTGATTACCGGTCACATCTTGGGGAAACCCTTAACTGTTTTAAATGTGTATGCCCCAAATGAGGACAGTCCTAATTTTATATTAAAGATGGTCCTATTGTTTAATCATCATTGTAATGGTCTGGGGATTATGGCTGGGGATTTCAGTTGTGTCATAAATGATAAGTTGGGCAGGTCATCTTCTGTAAAATCAACATCCCGTTCCTCAGAAACTCTTCAAAATATGTGTCATGCTTCAGGCTTGGTGGATATATGGAGAGAACTACATCCAGGTGTCAAAGACTATACCTTCTATTCTCCTTCCCATAATTCTTATTCCAGATTAGACTATCTATTCCTACCTTCCAGATACATTAATTGTGTAAGATCTTGTGAAATTGGTCCAATGGTTCTTTCTGATCATAACCCTGTTTATTTAGGTTTGACAGAATTTTCAACCCCTAAATCATCATATTGCAAATTTAATAGTACTCTCCTTAATGAAAATTTGTTTTGCCAGTTCCTTAAAGAAAAAATATCCCAATACTGGCAGGATAATGAATTTTGTCCAGTAAATAGCGCTACCAAATGGGATGCAGCCAAATCCACTTTAAGAGGCCACATCATCTCTTTTATTACTTGCCATAAAAAACAAAAGGCTAAGAATAGGAAAAAATTAGAACAAGAGGTAAAAAGATTAGAACTGCTTCATAAAATTTCACCTACACAAAACAATTGGAATCTTCTAACTGGTGCTAGATCTAAATTAAACCTGGACTATTCAGAACATGTACAAAAATTAATAACATTTTGTGGGCAAAGGTTTTATCAATATGGAAATAAACCTAGTCATCTTTTAGCATATCAACTCAACTGTGAACGAGCTGAAAGATCCATTAAGGCTATTAAAACTATTGAAAGAGTAATTTCATATGGTCCAGTTAAAATTAATTCCAGTTTCAAAGATTTTTTTGAGAATCTGTACACTTACTTATATGCATCCCAAGACCCCATCAGTTTTTTGGATAAGATGCAGTTACCTTCAACTTCAGAGGAGGATCAGGCTTTTCTTAACACTCCTCTTACAAAGGAAGACATTTTTGCAGCTATTCAATCTATGCCTAGTGGGAAGGCGCCAGGGTTGGATGGCTTTCCTCTGGAATTTTATAAAAGAATTTGGCACGAGCTCTCCCCTATTTTCCTGCCTGTAGTTGATAAGCTTTTGGAAGACAGTCTCACTTCAGGTTCCTGGAAGACTGCCTCTATAAGCTTGATTCTTAAAAAAGGAAAGAACTCATTGGACTGTGCCTCATATCGCCTCATATTTACTTAATGTAGATTTAAAAATTGTGGCCAAGGCCTTGGCTCGTCGTCTGGAGAGAATTCTGCCTAAGATCATTAAACCTGATCAGACTAGATTCGTTAAATCTCACTATGGCTCAGACAATGTACGTCGTCTCCTGATTATAATACATCAGTTGAATACAGACGGTGACCCGGACACTATAATATCTCTGGATGCAGAAAAAGCATTTGATAGGGTCGAGTGGAGATTTTTTGTTTCAAATATTGGATAAATTCAATTTGGGCTCTAACTTCATCAGACTAGTCAAACTTCTTTGCTCTGATTCAACAGCTGTGGTTAACACTAATAGTTTATTATCAAGTAAATTCTCAATTCATAGAGGCTGCCGTCAGGGATGCCTCCTGTCGCCACTCCTGTTCGCCTTGTTCATCGAACCCTTGGCAAAAGGCATTCGCATGCATGGGGGCGTCCGGGGCATGAAGGCAGGTGGGACAGAACACCGCATATCAGTATATGCAGATGACGTCCTTCTTTATCTGAGGCTAGGCGGTGAAGGCACCCATCTACACAGCCGTGGCGGCTGCAAACGAAGCTGAAAAGCGTGGTGAGGGTTTTCCCTGGCGAGGTCCTGGCTAGGCTCTTGGAACATGGAGCCTTCCACTGAGGCCCGCTGGCGAAACTGCAGCCTCCCACTAAGGCCCGCTGGCGAAACTGCAGCCTCCCACTGAGGCCAGCTGGCGAAACTGCAGCCTCCCACTGAGGCCCGCTGGCGAAACTGCAGCCTCCCACTGAGGCCCGCTGGCGAAACTGCAGCCTCCCACTGAGGCCCGCTGGCGAAACTGCAGCCTCCCACTGAGGCCCGCTGGCGAAACTGCAGCCTCCCACTGAGGCTCTCTCGCCTCCAGTCCAGTCCCGCTTTGACATGGGGCAAGCTGATTATTCCCTGTCAGCTTGCCCCAGCGTTATGGTCCCAGCCCCCAAATTTTCTCCCGGGGGGGCCCCTCTGCTATGCCTTTGTTATGGTCGAGCATTCTGTCACGTTCTGTTAGGTGTTGGACTGTGGGCATGGTGTGGCAGGCATAGACGCAGAGGGGGATGATGTTGAACAAAGAGTCTTTAATAATAAACAAACCAATCAAACAAAACAGGAACAAAGGAAGTTGGCTTTACTTGGGAGCATATGAACAAAACCAATAATCAACTAATACACGGACAAGGAAATACACACACACTAATATACAGTACAGACATGGGATACAAACCAGACAAGACAGACTAAACAGACTAGAGGACTAAACACAAGGGACAATGCTAGGGGCTAAACACACACAAGACCGACTTGGCTGGGCCTACTAGCTGTTATGTACATTAGGAGCTAAGCTAGCTAGTAGCTAAACAGACTAACTGCTAAACAGGCTAGTAGCCAGAGACCCAAGGGATGAGCAGACTAGGTATGCAACAGACTAAGAACTCTAAAGGTTAGTAGCTAAACAGGTTAGTTCCTAAACAGATTATAATTTAAGCGGACGAGGAGACTAGACAGACTCAAGGACTAGACAGACTATGATCTAAGCAGGTTAGTAGTGCACTGATTAGTATTTATACAGACTAAGAGCTAAACATGCAAAGGGGGTTACTCACACATGAGGGTAGACACAAAAGGTTAATTCTCCTAGAGGCTAATCCTGCTAGGAGACACAGAGACAAACTAAATAATGACAAATATAAACTTAACCTAAAGCTCCATTAACCAAATGCCAACTAAACAAACTAAAACAGAACATAACAGGAGAAAACAAAACCCACTTAACAGAACAGAAATTAACATTAATGCTCGACCCAGTTTCCCAGAACAACCAGCTATTTATAACATGACTAATGAGCTACCTCGTTCAGGTGAGCACCCGCATCACCTGACCGAGGTGCCTTCTGGGAAACTGAGTCTGCCAAAAAAAAACCTACAAACTAAAAACAGTGCTCTGTAGTGGGCAACGCTTACACTCTCAGTATGATTATTTTATTTACATTGTTAATTAGAATAATCAAATGATATTAAATCTCCATGTCGATGTGAATAATGAGCTCATCATACAAACACATTGTCTTTAAAGTAAGTCTTAAACCAGGATAAACATTTGTTGAAGAGTGTGTCATTGTGTCTCTCCAGGTTGTGTGAGTGTGGTGTCTCATATGAAGGCTTATTCTACAGACATCCCTTCTACAGACATCTCTTCCAGAGAAAACACTTCGACTTTGATCCACTGCAGTGGTAAGAATATATTTTAAAACATTAATAATAAGCTATGATCTAATTTGCATTTTGGTCAGAATGATAAACACATTTTGTATATATTGTTACATTTGAAACACAGACACATTTGTTCTGGTCAATACTGAATAAATCATTTACACATTCACAGTCTGGGCTTTAAAAAGTACATGAACCAGTGAGATAACAACTTCTCCAAAAGATAATTAGAGTCTGATCTTTTTCTATAAAATACACACAAAGTCTGATTACTGACAGTCTGATCTTCTCAAGAAAGTGTGTGAATGCTGTTAGATTTTCTTACAAAAACTGTGTCCCCACAGAGAGAAATCAGTCCACACTGGTGAGTCAAAAGTAGCTCAAGTTCTCATGAACACTGGGGACCTGGGACCTGCTCCCAACATTTACACCTGGTTTAGAGACGAGGACAAAATAACATGTAAAACCGATGAGTGTTAATCTCACACACTTTATTATATGAATATGTAACCAGACACACTTCTGATTTTTCCACACTTTTTGTCAGATCCTTTTTAAAATGCACAAAAAGCTCAGCACCTCTGATCCTCTGTTTTCATCTCATTCTCCTGTAGAACTGTTATTCTCTGTAAAGTTAAACCTGCAGAAGCTAATGAACTCAATTTGTAGACATTTTTACACTCCATGAGTTTTATCATTCAGGAACATTTTATTTACCAATAAATCATCTGATTTAAAACAGATGTGAATGTTATTCCTTTTTAATGAATGTTTTATACCTTTTACATCATATCTTTTTATTCATGCTAGTATTTGTTATTCACACAGTTTTCTGGCGTTTACTTCCTTGATTCTGCATTAAAATAAATCTGTATACGATGGATAAGAGAAAATAAATATACCACTTAGTCTGATCATTTAAATTACATTGTTAATTAGAATAATCAGGTGATATTTAAGAAATTTCCCTGTGAGATTTATAAAGTTCTTTGAATGTTGAATATTAAATCTCCATGTCAATGTGAATAATGAGCTCATTTTATAACCACATCGTCTTTAAAGTAAGTCTTAAACCAAGATAAAATCTGTTGATAAAGTGTGTGTCGTTGTGTCTCTACAGGATGATTGGTTGTGATGTCTCAGATAAAGGCTGTGCTGCTCTGACTTCAGCTCTGAGATCAAACCCCTCACACCTGAGAGACCTGGATCTGTCCTGTAATGATGTAGGAGACTCAGGAGTGAAGTGTCTCTCTGCTGTACTGCAGAATCCTCTCTGTAAACTGGAGAGACTGAAGTAAGATCACATTTTAAAATATTAATAATCGAACTGTCTAATGATCCACCAGGTCGTAATAATAAACACATTGTGTATTAATTAAACACAGACACATTTGTTCTGGTCAATACTGAATAAATCATTGTGTTAATTCTGATAGATTCTGTTGAGAATGTAAGTGAAAGACATTCTAATGACTTGGTGTGTGTTCCTCAGTCCACAACAAATAAGTCATTAACACATCACTTATCTCTTCAGATAAATATTAAAGTGTAAGACTGATCATTTATTCAAGTCAATTCGATTTTATTTGTAAAGCGCTTTTAACAATTTTCATTGTCGCAAAGCAGCTTTACACAATCAAAAGAATTATTTAAGTCTGTATGAAATGTGAGTGGGTATGAATTAAAATGGTCAGTTTGTCCCTGATGAACGAGCCGAGGGCGACAGTGGCAAGGAAAAACTCCCTGAGATGGTAATAGGAAAAAACCTTGAGAGGAACCAGACTCAACAGGGAACCCATCCTCATCTGGGTGAAACAGAGAGCAGGGATTGATCTGCATTTATACAGTGTGTTAGGTGGCAGGCAGTTCAGTATAACAGTTAATGTTAATTGATGTTAATATGGAGTCCAGGTAGTTATTGCAATTTATTCCCATTATAATGAAATTGTACTTTTCTCTTTAGTTCCAATAAATATCAGATTACCAGGTTAGGAAATAAAACCAGTTTCTGGAAATGTCACTGTATTTTAGATCATCTGAATCTTTATTAAATAAATAGTCTTTATGCTGTTTTGGGATTTTTTTTAGTTCCATCTGTGTTCTAACATTATTTAATGTTGCACAGAGATAAAAATCCTCTCCTTTTCCCCAGACACTTCTGTCTGTCTCTCTCTCTATCTCTCTCTCTCTCTCTCTCTCTCTCTCTCTCAGATTAAAGAATAAAATTTACAGGCAAGAACAGCTGCTGTTTGTTTAATATTGCAGACTGTATACGGGAGAAACTAAATAAGATCAGGATAGTGTTAGGATCGTGTCAGGGTGAGAAGGGAAGCGCATGAAGCGATGCTCCCATCATGCATAGTGTCCACTGTACAAGCCTCTGGAGACAGTGTTATCATCTGGGGTTGATCAGTTACTCATTTTTAGACTCAGTAACATGTATGTACTAAATGACCAGGTCATCACATCTGTGGAGTTTTCTTCCTGATGGTACGGCCATATTACAGGACTCAGATTTACACTACATTTTCATTTATGGCATTTGACAGAAAACTTATAAAGATCATCTTACATCTTACATTTTTATGTCATTGCACATCTGAGCAGTTGACGGTTAAGTAGCTCAAGTTCTCATGAACACTGGGGACCTGGGACCTGCTCCCAACACACTAATGTTCACCTGGTTTAGAGAGGAGGACAAAATAACATGTAAAAGTTTTCCACACTTTTTTCATCTTATTCTCCTGTAACATTTTTTCTTTCTGTAGGGTTAAACCTGAAGATCCCAATGGACTTGATTTGTAGACATTTTTACGCTCTATGAGTTTTATAATTTAGAAAAAAAAATCTTTTATTAAATGTTCTGGTTTAAAACAGACATGAATGTTATTATTATTATTATTATTAATAATAATAATAATAATAATAATACTTTATACTTTTTAAATAGTATCTTTTATTCATTCCAGTATTTGTTTTTACAGGTTTCTAACTACTACTTACTTTCTTGATTCTTCATTATAAATAAATCTGTACACAATGGATAAGAGAAACTAATTATAACACTCTGTCTGATCATTTAATTACATTGTTAGAATAATAAGGTGATATTAAATCCCCATGTTTTTATTTATAAAGAGCTTATTTTACAAACACAACATCTTTAAAGTAAATCTTAAACCAAGATAAAATCCGTTGTTGAAGTGTGTGTCATTGCATCTCTCTACAGGTTGTATAAGTGTAAAGTCTCAGATAAAGGCTGGGCTGCTCTGACTTCAGCTCTGAGATCAAACCCCTCACACCTGAGAGACCTGAATCTATCCTGTAATAATGTAGGAGACTCAGGAGTGAAGCGTCTCTCTGTTCTACTAAAGAATCCTCTCTGTAAACTGGAGACACTGAAGTAAGATCACATTTCACACCATTAAAAGTAAATAATAATAAATTAAAGCTTTCAGTCTTTGTGATCTCGGACCTGAGTGATCTGATGAATCCAGATTGACCCTATATGTCTGACGACAAAAGAATTACAACAAGGCGTAAGATACTCAACCTTACAGAATGTGATTTCTTTGTATTAAGTTAGACAGAGAGTTCTGTCATACAAAAAGACGAGCAAACGTGCACTACGGCTTAAAAGGTTGGGGTCATTTGCTAATTTTTTATTTGTTTTTGTTTAGTAATTTATTTTCTTGATTCTTCAACAATACTGGGGATTTTAAACGAAATAACACATATGGAATTAGGTGATTATGTAACTGCACCAGTCGGTTGTTATTTAAGGACATGAAGGTCAGCTGTTCTGGAAGAGTTCTTACAAGAACAGTATTGTGTTGAGTGCGTTTGTAAAACCCATCAAGCTCCATGATGAAACTGTCTCTCATGAAGACCTTCCCAGAAAAGCAAGACCAAAACTGAGATTTGCTCCTGAGAAGTTCATTTAGAGTCACCAGCCTCAGAAATCACCAATAAACAACCAGCACCTCAGATTAGAGCCGTTATGAA
Organism: Clarias gariepinus; assembly: GCF_024256425.1. Classification (NCBI taxonomy): domain Eukaryota; kingdom Metazoa; phylum Chordata; class Actinopteri; order Siluriformes; family Clariidae; genus Clarias; species Clarias gariepinus. The sequence continues at coordinate 29,922,255 of NC_071111.1, read as the reverse complement.
GCTTTATAGAGCAGAAGTAGCGGATATACATCTCAATATCAACTGTTCAAAGGAGATTATTGTGTAATTTGGATAAACGCCTTCAGTATTGTTTTACAGTGTAGAAAGAAATAGAAATTAGGAACGGCCATGAAATTAGAAATTTACAATCTTTGAGCGGTAGTGTACATGGGCTGCAACCTGAAATAATATCACTGATTACATTAAAGCTGATCAGATTATTTTTAGCTTTAACCTTTTAAACTATTTCTACAAACTCTTTACCCGTCAACGACGTGTACTAATGCAAGTCATGTATAGTGTCCACAGTACAAGCCTCTGGAGACAGTGTTATGATCTGGGGTTGTTTCAGTCGCTCAGGTCTAGACTCAGCAACGTTATGGAGCAATAAAATGAAGTCAGCTGATGACCTGAATGTACTGAATCACCAGGTTATCACATCTACGGAGTTTTTTCTTCCACTCACTGACTCAAATACATTCACCCAGTAACACATGGGGATCACAGTGCGTGTTCATTACTGTATGTTATAACAAACCAATATAAATTAAAATAATTACATAAAAATGTTCAAACTGCAATCTCACGCAGAGAACTCAGTCCACACTGGTGAGTTAAAAGAAGCTCAAGGTCTCATGAAAACTCTTATTTATCATTAGTCACCAAGTGGTTTAAAACAGACATGAGGGTTATTATTATTATTATTATTATTATTATTATTATTTTATGAATCCTTTACACTTTTTTTATCTTTTCATTCATGCTAGTACAGCAAGTCCCCGACTGCTGAGTTAGGAATTTTCACAGATACAAACGTCAAATTACAAACATTCGTAAATACAAACAAATTGCAAAAGTAGCTCAAGTGTCTGCTGGACATCGTCACAGTTTTGCTGCTGTGTGCTTACTGTACAGTGCAATAGACAACAGGCAATAAACCAATTCATTGGTATTTTACAAAAAACACTGTAGTGCAACATATATTAATATATACAATATTTTCAGTATGTAAGTTAATGTATAAAATTGGTGCGGGAGGAAAAAGTCGGCCTCACCGGTTTCAGTGGGATAGAAAATGTCAGTCCTGTAAAGCTGAAACTGCTTCAGAAACTCCTCAAAAAGAGTTCAGTCTGAAACAGCTTTGAGGCAAAATGGCGTCCGTTCAAGTGCGTAGTTAAACACCATGTAGCGTTGTCCACCCCAACATCTTCCCATGATCCCTTTAAACAAGGTCAGCTGACCACACTGCATCACCGGGATTCCCCTTGTGATTTGGAGGCGCAGTCTTGCGAGGGTTTAATGCGCAACCAAAACAGCAAACCTGTGTTTTGAGCTTAGAGCTGGGAGGGGCCGGACTTGGTTCATGTCAGAGGGAGGGGTCATCTTCACCACCTCCACGTGCTCCAGTCTGCCACTTTGCCAGCGACTACCTTTTGCCAACCGTGTGCTCGCATGCCAGCTGGACCTGCATGTGCACACCTTTACTCTTTTTCTCTCCTTTTTACCCTTCCTCCCTCCTTTTAACTGTCTCCTACCCCTTTTTTGCCTGAATAAACTTACCCCTTTTTCCCATAAGACCTCGTCTCATGTCCGTGTGGCTGTGGAGCCACCCATGCAAAAGAACGAACCCGTTACACAAGACACACTTATGATTTTTCCACACTTTTTTATGGGATCCTTTTTAAAATGCCAAAAAAAATTCAGCAGCTCTGATCCTTTGTTTTCATCTCATTTCATCTCATTTATTCTCTGTGAAATTAAACCTGCAGCAGCTAATGAACTTAGATTGTAGACATTTTTACACTCCATGAGTTTTATAATTCAGGAACATTTTATTTACCAGCAAATTATCACCAAGTCATCTGGTTGTAAAAAGTCATCAATGTTAATTTTTAAATGAATGATTTATACTTGCATGTCCACGAGATCCAAAAGGTAGTTTTCCTTCCATTCAAATCCAAAAACCATCCCGACTTTTCCGGAACTCGGGTTGTAGAACAGGTTTTATGCCGAATGCTCTTCCTGCCGTAACCCTCCCATTATATCCGGGCTTGAGACCAGCACTACATGCAGTGGCTGGGGTTTGGGGTTTGGCTGGGAATTGAAAACCCAGGCCTTCCGCATGGCAGATGAGGAACCTACCACTGATAATTAAATAAAATTTTATTTTTAGTTTTTGCTAAAGAATGCATTAAATATATAATGGCAGTAAAAGTGTATTTCACGCTATGATGGTTGAACTTGAACCCTGACCTTCCAATCAGTAACTGTTTGATCCACCACTGCCCTATTATCCCCCAGTGGGGTTTAACTTGTTTCCTCTTTATCTTAAAACAACGATGCTTTAGTTCTTTAATTAGTCCAGTCTTCTAACCTGTTTGTTCTTACACTTCGCTCATACAAAACTGTTTCTAAAGCATAAATTTTGCACAGAAAATTAACCACTAACGTCATTAGAGATGAGAAAAAAATAAATAAATTCAGTTACGTATCATGATTCTTTTATGCAGCAATCCATATAGGTATCGCCATGCTGACTGCCAGATCGATTTATTGTTAATGCTTTTTTATATATGAAAAAAAAAAGACTGTATACAGAGGTGTGAAAAACTATTTGCCCCCTTCCTGATTTCTTATTCTTTTTCATGTTTGTCACACTTAAATGTTTCTGCTCATCAAAAACCGTTAACTATTAGTCAAAGATAACACAAGTAAACACAAAATGTAGTTTTTAAATAATGGTTTTTATTATTTAGGGAGAAAAAAAATCCAAACCTACATGGCCCTGTGTAAAAAAGTAATTGCCCCCTGAACCTAATAACTGTTTAAGCCACCCTTAGCAGCAATAACTGTAATCAAGCGTTTGCAATCAAGATAACTTGCAACGAGTCTTTTACAGCGCTCTGGAGGAATTATGGCCCACTCATCTTTGCAGAATTGTTGTATTTTAGCTTTATTTGAGGGTATTCTAGCATGAACCGCCTTTTTAAGGTCATGCCACAACATCTCAATAGGATTCTGGTCAGGACTAGGCCACTCCAAAGTCTTCATTTTGTTTTTCTTCAGCCATTCAGAGGTGGATTTGCTGGTGTGTTTTGGGTCATTGTACTGCTGCAGCACCCAAGATCGCTTCAGCTTGAGTTGACGAACAGATGACCGGACATTCTCCTTCAGGATTTTTTGGTAGACAGTAGAATTCATGGTTCCCTTTCAAAGGCTACACTCGATGCTGCGTGAAAACGCTATGGGAAACATCTTGTCATGTTGCCGGTTGTGAAGCATGTGTGTATCAAACACGCCAAATTTTGGCTTATATAACCTCGGTCGGGTGACGTCATCTGATGAGACGCACCTGCAGGTTATAAATAGGAGTGAACCGGAAACATTCCTCAGATCTTTTGTCTTCACTGACCTTGTTGTGTATGCGTGTGTGTTTAAACCAGCAAAATAAGAAAGTGTTTAACTCACCGATATGGCAGAGTTTTAATTGAGATATCCCTCCGTGTCTAATAAACACATATCGGAGGGCGATCTCTACACTTTACTGTTTCAAATAAAGTGCTCGCGCGCGCCCCGCATTCCTTGAGAAGCACCGGGCCGCGGCGCATTTCTGGGGCTTAAAACGCGTGTATCCAGCAGAGCTGTGAGAGACGGATTTAAAACTCCTATCTCTCACTTCCTCGTTGGATCGGGAAATCCCTCTGTCCGCTCGCAAGCGCGCGCTGCGCTTCTTGTGAATGGGCAAGGATAAACATCCTCTCTCGCTCCGCGGAGATGAAAATAGCACCCAAGCACTTTAGAAAAAAAAAAAAAAAAAAAAAATTAAACGGCAGGTTCTGTCGGGTGCCCGGGGGGCGGAGCCTCAACAACGCTCTCTCCCTTTTTCTTAGCAATCTCCATATGAGTTAACCCTTTCATAGAGTAAGCTGTATCTATTCTGTGTTTTCCTGCCATCTACTTTATTTATTTGTTTAAATATAGTTGAGGTGGAAGCACGGGGTTATATGATGACGCCCAGATAGAAGAGACGCTTCCAGGCTATCTCTCTCTTGGGACATCATCCTCCCTGAAAAGCTAATACTTCCTTTCAAGCTGTGTAGACTTTTATCTTCCCTGGAGGAAAAAGCTTTTCAGGCAGCAGGTCTGGTTGGTGCTCCATTGCACACCATGACGGTTTTGCAGGTCTACCAGGCTGACCTGCTGAGAGACTTATGGCTTGAATCTCAGCGGCATCAAGCATAGGATCGCGCATTCCTCCTTGATGCCCCTATTTCGCCTTCCGGTCTGTTTGGCGATGTCGTTAACTTGTTCGCCACTAGGTTCATGAGGCAAAGTTATATGAACAAGCCTTCGGAAATTCCTTCCCCGCCGTGCTCAGGAGTCGGGACTGTCGGCCACCCAGTCTCAACCAGGTCTGACGCTTGCAAGGCGTGAAACACACAAGGAGAGTGTTTTTGGGCCGGGCACCCCCTCGTAAAGATTGGGGTGCGTCGTGCCTGCACTTCGCAATCCGCCTCAAAAGAGCTCAGACTGGCATATTGTCTTCTTCACAAAGAAGCCCTGAGGTTCATGTGCCCAGGACCATGGGGGTGGCCCCCCCAATGGGGAGAGACATGCAGAATTCCTTTTGAATGAAGTGTTCTCCCTGGCACCCCAGGAGGTCTGTGTTTTTGCTTCGCCACCACTGGTGTTTCGGGCAACACCAGTCTCCAATAAAGTGTTAGCTCTTCGGTTTTTCCTGCCATGTTTCCGGATGCCGAACATCTAACATTGCCCCCCCGTTTAACCAAGCCGCCGAGACTTTTGCCCCTTTCAGAGAAACTGGCAGCGTGGAAACTACTGCCAAGCATATCTCCTTGGGTACTAAGCACTGTAGAGAGAAACTACAGGATGCAGTTCTCACATCACCCTCCGTGTTTCAACGGCGTGGTCTCCACTTCCGTGAAACCGGAAAGTGCGCATCTGCTGACAGAAGTTGCTGGGAAATGGGGCCATGGAACATGTTCCCCCTAACAGACAGTGAGTCAGGCTACTACAGTCGGTATTTCTTGGTTCCCAAGAGGAACGGGGGGCTACGTCCAATTTTTAGATTTTTGCGGGCTGTTCCGCTATCTAAAATAAATAAATACAGCTTCAAAATATTGACTGTCAACGTGATTGCTCTCAAGTCCTACCAAGCGATTGACTTGGGACAATCGATTGAAGGACGCTTACTTCATATAGAAATATTGCCACAACACAGGAGGTTCCTAAGGTCGCTTTCGGGGGCGAAGCTTACCAGTATCGGGTCCTTCCATTTGGTCTAGCTCTCTCACCCGCACATATATGAAATGCATGGATGTAGTTCTGGCGCTTACGACTCCAGGGCATCCGTATTTGAATTACATAGACGACTGGCTGGCCCAGTCTCAGTAGCTAGCGCTTTGACATCAGCATGTCATCCTAGCTCAACTTTGTTTCTTAGGATTGAGACTCAACGCCATGAAAAGCGTGCTCTTTCCTGTTCAGAGGACAACATATTGGGTGTCACATGGGATTCGATCGTAAGCGGGCACAGCTGTCTCCCGCTCGTGTTGAATCCATTCTCAACACCCTCAAGGAAATCAAGCTAGACCGGAAAGTGACCATTACTTTCATAGATTTTAGCTCTTATGGCAGCTGTATCCACGGTGACACCTTTGGGTCTTCTGCACATGAGAGCATTTTAGTTGTGGCTAAAAACCAGGGGATTTCACTCTAGGGCCAATCCCCAATAAAGGTTACGCGCCAGGTGCTTCGTACCCTTCCTATGTGGTTCAGACCCCGGTTTCTGACTTTGGGTCCCACTCTAAGTTCGTCTTGTCGTCGCAGATGCTAACGACAGACGCTTCCCTTATGGGCTGGGGTGCGGTCTTAGATGACCGTCCAGCCCAAGGGAGCTGATTAGGCCATCTTCTCGCACGGCACATCAATTGCCTCGAAATGATGGCTCTATTTCTGGCCCTAAAGCACTTCCTCCAGCAGTTGGGAGGCTACCATGTCCTAGTGCGGGTGGACAACACTATGGCAGTCTCATATATTAATCGCCAGGGCAGACTGTGCTCGCGCCGCTAAAAAGCTAGCGCACCAGGTTCCTGTCCCTCAGGGCGAATTACATTCCAGGGCATATGAATGTGGGAGCAGTTGTTCTGTCCAGTCAATCTCTGACACACGGGGAATGGAAACCCCACCCCAAAATAGTCAGTCAATCTGGGAGAGATTTCAGGTAGAAGAAGTGGACCTCTTTGCCTCGCAAGATCAGCAAATGTCCCCTTTACTACTCTCTGACTCTTCCAGCTACCCCAGGTCTGGACGCCGTGGCACGTACATGGCCCTGGTTACGCCTTTATGCGCTTTCCTGATAGCTCTGCTCCCGGGAGTCTTGGCGAGGGTCCTTCAACAGTGTTTGCGCCTCTTATTGATAGCGCCCTGTTGGCCGACCAGAGTGTGGTTCTCGGATCTAGTATCCCTCTTCAACGGCTCACCATGGGTGATTCCAATGAGGTGGGATCTTCTGTCTCAGGCGCAGGGGACGATATTTCATCCCCAGCCCGAGTTTTGGAACCTTCACGTTCAGTCCCTGAACGGGACCAACTAAGTCCAGCTGGTCTTTCAGCCAGCGTAATTAAGACTTTTCTAAGTGCTAGGGCTCCCTCCCCTAGAAGAGCTTATGCCCTCAAATGGAATGTATTTGAAAGTTGGTGCATAACGAAGCAGGTAGACCCAGTCCACTGCCGAAATGTTTCAGTGCTGGCGTCTCTGCAAGAAAAATTGTCCTCGGGCTTGTGCCCTAGTACCCTCAGGACGTACGTAACTGCTATTTCAGCCTGCCACGTCCTGATTGGTGGTGTTACTGTGACACGGTCCCTTTTGTGGGTTTTATCTATCGTGCTCGAAGAGCCAATTGACACCCTTCTTTTTGAACCACTAAAGTCAGCGCCTCAGGTTTCTGACCTTTAAGATGGTTTTTCTAATGGCTGTTACCTCTCTGAGAGGATTGGAGATCTGTCAGTCTCCCCATCCTGCCTAGACTTCGCCCCTGGGCTAGTCAGGGCCATTTTGCTTCCTCACTGAACTATCTTCCGAAAGTTCCATTCTCAACATGCACCCTATTGTTTTTGAAGCCTTCTGTTCTCCGCCTTTTACAGCTTCGGAGCAGGAGAGACTTACTGTGTCCAGTACGTGCTCTTCAGATTTACATCCACCGCATCAGCCAGTGGCATAAGTCAGAGCAGCCTTTACATGTTTTGGGGCCGCAACCGGGGGGGGCGGCCGCCACTACACTGGATGAGAGATGCTATTGCCCTCTCCTATGAGGCGCGTGGGCTCACTTCGCCTCTAGGAACCAGGGCTTATTTAACCAGGGGAATCGCCTCATCTACTAAACTAGCAGGAGGTATTCCCCTGCAGCAAGTGTGTGATGCGGCGGCGTGGTCCTTTCCGCACACATTTGTTAGATTTTATAATCTGGATGTTCATGCCACTCCGGGCTCACAGGTCCTCGAGTCAGCTTTCCAGATATAGTTCTGAGACCTTCTCGGCTTTGTGCGCACACGCTACACAACCTTGGGGTCCAGACACTTGCAGTGCGGCGGCGTTGGTATTCTCGTTCCCATAGCGTTTTCACGCAGCATCGAGTGTAGCCTTTGAAAGGGAACGTCTCGGGTTACTTTGCTGTAACCCTGTTCCCTGAAAAGGCGGGAACGAGATGCTGCGTCCCAATGCCGCACTGCCTACGTGACCGGACGTCCGTTTAGACAAATCAATCTGAGGAATGTTTCCGGTTCACTCCTATTTATAACCTGCAGGTGCGTCTCATCAGATGACATCACCCGACCGAGGTTATATAAGCCAAAATTTGGCGTGTTTGATACACACATGCTTCACAACCGGCAACATGACAAGATGTTTCCCATAGCGTTTTCACGCAGCATCTCGTTCCCGCCTTTTCAGGGAACAGGGTTACAGCAAAGTAACCCGAGACGTTCCATCTATCACAGCAAGCCTTCCAGGTCCTGAAGCAGCAAAACAACTCCAGACCATCACACTACCACCACCATATTTTACTGTTGGTATGATGTTCTTTTTCTGTGTTACTTTTACGCCAGACGTAACGGGACACGCACCTTCCAAAAAGTTTAACTTTTGTCTCGTCGGTCCACAAGGTATTTTCCCAAAAGTCTTGGCAATCATTGAGATGTTTTTTAGCACAATTGAGACGAGCCTTAATGTTCTTTTTGCTTAAAAGTGGTTTGCGCCTTGGAAATCTGCCATGCAGGCCGTTTTTGCCCAGTCTCTGTTCCATGTTTTTGCCATTTGTGGATAATGGCTCTCACTGTGGTTCGCTGGAGTCCCAAAGCTTTAGAAACGGCTTTATAACCTTTACCAGCCTGATATATCTCAATTACTTTTGTTCTCATTTGTTCCTGAATTTTTTTGGATCTTGGCATGATGTCTAGCTTTTGAGGTGCTTTTGGTCTACTTCTCTGTGTCAGGTAGCTCCTATTTAAGTGATTTCTTGATTGAAACAGGTGTGGCAGTAATCAGGCCTGGGGGTGACTACAGAAATTGAACTCAGGTGTGATAAACCACAGTTAAATTATTTTTTAACAAGGGGGGCAATCACTTTTTCACACAGGGCCATGTAGATTTGGAGTTTTTAAAAACTGCATTTTGTGTTCAATTACAGTGGTTAATCAATCGGACTGTAGGTCCTACCGTCGCCGCGCTCGGCGGTACCGTTTGGCTTTGTGCGTTTGCTGGCTTTTACCGTTGAGTGGCGCTATATAACTACAGGCTGACGCCTCATGCCTTAGTTCATTCTCTGCTGGATTAATGAGACACGGAGTTTTAGAACTGCACGTAGTAGCTGATAAAATCAAGTAAAACATTGTAGTTAAACAAATTTATAATCACAGAACTAAAATGACGATACAAATGTAGAATTTAAATTAAATTAAATCTTATTAGGATCAAATTTAAACAAAATAAATATTAACACAGTGAGCCTTTAAATTTTATCACGTGTAATTAAAAAAGACGCGTGTAGGGTTTTGTGTCGTCTTATATCTTGTGTTCTTTAAATTTATAGTAGATTTATTAACTAAAATAAATGACCATAAAAATTATAACATTGTCAGGACGTTCTACTGCGTCAGCTGATGTCGGTCATTCAGCCCCGCTTGTGTTTGTGCGTTATTAGAAGAATGAAATGCAGTAGACTGTTATGATCTGTAACGGATTCGACCCATGTTGCACGGGCGGCACCATAAAGCACGGACACGAGGCGAGGTCTTACGGGAAAAGGGTAATTTATTTAGGCAAAATGGGGAAGGAAAGTGTTGAAGGAGGGAGAAAGGAAAGAAAGGGATAAAGGTTGTGCATGTGCAGTTCCGGGGGCTGTGCCACACTGGCATGCGGGCACACAGCTGACGATAAGTGTTGGTGCGAGTGGCAGAACTGAGCACGCGGAGGCAGCGCTCCTGCACGCTCCCTCGTGACGGCGCTTCTCCCGCTGTCGATGGCCGGCGCGAGTTCTCGCTGACGCAAAAACCTAACCACACTTTTCCTCTTCGGCAGCGGGGCTGCGAGGGCGGGCGCGGTGCGGGAGTGAAGATGCCGCGGGAGCTCGCGCAGCTCTTTCTCGCGCTGTCCTCAGCGCGGAGATCAAAGGGCGGAATTCTAATGTCCTTGTTTAAAGTCCCCGGGGCGCGTCACATCTCCCCACTGACATGCTTCTTTCATATTCTCCATTACATCACGTACTTCCCAGACCTCAGACAAACCTCCGCGCCTTGCTTTTATAATGCAGAGCAAGCCCGAGATCATATTAACCTTAATTATCGCCAGCCGGCACAAATAGGCGGCTCCCGTCCCTTTGCTGCCTATTCAGGGAGCCTACGGAGTGAGGGAGTAGTTATAGTAGATTTGGGCGTACACCCATCACACGCGCACGCCGTGGCAGATCATCATAATTGTCCTAAACTTGTATTTCATAAGGTTTTCCGAGCGGTGGTACAGCGCAACGGGGGTCATTATTTACTATTAAACATTAAACGAATTTACAAAACTTAATGCGTGCGATTAAGCGCTGATTCCACGTAGGAAAGTAAAGAAGAGGATCCTGATGCTCAACATTCCGGAGACCAAACCCCATTTAAATTAAATTAACAAATATTGCATGTAAATAACAATAGCCCACGTTTAAAAAAGCATTTTTATTTAGATTATAAAAAAATAATCCTGCATCTGTTTTAGGTGTTCCAGCTGCCACTGTTCTAAAATTCAAATTAAATCAAATCTTATTAGGATAAAATTTAAGCACAAAAAATGTTAACACAGTGAGCCTTTAGATTTTATCACTTGTAATTAGAAAAAAAGCGTGTATGGATTTGTGTCATCTTATTTCTTGTGTTCTTTAAATTTATAGTAGATTTATTAACTGAAATAAATGACCATAAAATTAAAACAGTGTTAGGACGTTCTACTGCGTCAGCAGATGTCGGTCTTTCAGCCCTGCTTGTGTTTTTGCGTTATTATAAGAATGAAATGCAGTAGACTGTTATGATTTGTAACGGGTTCGACCCATGTTACTCAAACAACTCAGTTCAGGTGTAAGTAAATGTCTGTGCTGTTTGGGGGAGGGACGTGCTAATGATTTGGTCGGCTCTGTGTGTGTGTGTGTGTGTGTGTGTGTGTGAGAGAGAGAGAGGGGTGTCGCGGTCGTTTTCAGTGAAACAAAGGCTCAGCTGAAAAATTATAGGCACATCAGTCACTTAACCACCAATAAAAGGTATTTGAGTGTTATGATAGTTGTAATATAACAGATGCGCACTGAATACTAAACCTAAACCAGGCACGGAGATTAATGAACCAAGATAGCCCCCATACCCGTTTAAAAAAAATAAATAAATAAAAATACCAAAGAATATTATTGTGTATAGACTGATTAAAAACAATGCAATTTATGCTATCATAAGGAAAATAACAAGTTCTTCCATTCCAATGATTAAAAAAGGTAACAATGTCAACTTTAGAATCTAGAATCCAGGAGATTAAAATTACACAAATTGAAATCACTGAAAGTCTCCAGAAGAGCCTCAGATTCAAGAGGTTTTTAAAGTGGGGAGAAGTGCATTACAGTTTCTCTGAATGTATAGGTGAGAACAGCCGATTCACACCTGGGGAGGGTGAATAATTTGTATTTGAATGTTGTCTGGCATTGTAAAGCACTATAGTGACACTAAAAGAACAACCCAGGATTAATAGGAATTATTATACTGCATAAACATTATTTAGCACAAACAAATTCCTCGCGCTCGGGAAAACTATGCGTGCGGTTGAGCGCTTTTTAGACTATAGGAAATTAAATCGGAGGGTTTTTATTTAGACTATTAAAATAATAACCTGCGTCTATTTTTAGGCGTGCCAGCTGCCACTTTTTAGTTAGAAGTTTTCAATACAAAGCTTATAATGCCCACATGACATGACGGAATAAGGCACGGCTGGTGATGATTGGGGTTTGTTGGGTTACAGTGGATTTAACTACGCGGTGTGAGTGCAATGGTCCGTCTGCTCACGCTGACTCTGCTCTCCGCGGATGGCCGTACCGCCCCCTCCCACCTCTCGCTCCTTTGAAGTTCCTGGGGCGCGTTCCATTTGCACTGCTTGCATGCCGCACTTCCGCGTTGTTGCACGCGCGCTGCATACACAGCGCGTATTAAAATCCACTGTAGCCCAACAAACCCCGAGTATTTTATAGCGCAGGGTGCAAGCCCGGGCAACGATAGCAACGATAGCTCACCAGTCATGTGTAATTCTGCGGTCCCGCTGCTTCGCATGTCTGAAGGGGAGGCCGCCTAACTAGTGCGCGAGGAGCGATATTGATTTGGGCGCACGCCGTGACAAGCTGAAAAAACTGTGTCAGATTAATGTGCAAAAACTATATAATAAAACTATATAAGACTACATGCCTTTATAAGACTCAACTTTTATTTAAGCGCACTCACAATAACGAAAAAACGTTGTGATTTTGTAAGTGTTGTTATTTTGTAAGTGTTGTAAGCTGCGCTGCTCTGTATTGTTTTTGGTGAACTTGAGCGCGTCAGAAAATGAACGCAAACGTTTTTTTAAATGGTCAGAGTCAGTCTGCTTGCTGTTTTCCCGACGCGTTCATAATCATTAGTCTACTTCTGCCGGTGCGCTCTGGAAAACTCCATGCATGCGGCTGAGCGCTGATTAAAACTATGGAGTAAATTAAAGAGGAGAATTACGATGCCGAGTCGAAGTCCTGAGCCCAAACCTCATTTAAATTAAATTAACAAATATTATAAGTAAAAAAACAATAGCCCATGTTTAGAAACCGTTTATAAATTCTTTCCGACATGAGTTGGTCCGGTGTTATGCGCAGAGCGCCGGGAGATTTCCTGTAACTCAGAAATCACTGGGCATGTTTTCTAAATAGCCGCTATCTTTAATAACTGATGGAGGTTTTGAGCTGTATACACACACATTCCTGCCTAAACAACTCTTAAAACTACACCTGTAACACAATAAACAGTAATATTTCAAACATTCTGCAGGCTGATATTTGGAGAAAGGAAAGAATAATGAATAAACCAGTTGTTGGGTCAAAATAACCCAACCATATGAGCCAACATGAGCAACCCAACAATGTGTTTAAAGTACCTGAAATAATCCAGAACTTAAATAACAATAAACCGATACAGAGATACGCTGTATAACGGTCACTGTTGTATTTACGGCAACGAGCGAAAATGTCACTTTGCGCCACCTGGCGGCCATTTTACGAATGACTTTGAAATGCAACTGATTTATTTTGGCCGCTGACGTTTTTACGCGGCGGTGAGCGCGACGGTAATAACCATTCCAATTGATCAACTACTGTACATGGACAGGTGCGGCCGGTTCCCTCATTACTCCATGATTAATTAAACAGATCAAAGGCCTGTAGGTGGTTCTGAGTGTTATATTTGCATTTGGTAGCTGTTCATTCAAACCCTCAACATGAAAAGCCTGTACAAGTGATGAGGTCATCATTAGGCTAAAAAAAACAATGTACCTGTCACAGAGAACTTTGGGAGTGGTTAATATAAAATGATTCATGTTCATGTTCAAGAACCTCCTGGGTTAACCTGGGATTCACAGCTGTGTTTAAGGTTCTGTACAGCTACATTGAGAGTGCAGTGAAAGCTAACAGTGGTTTATGTGCCCCTTTTAAAGTCTATAGGGGTATTAGTCAGAGCTGGTCGGTCCAGCATGCTATACTCACTAGCCATAGAAACTTTGCTGTTTAAGATAAGAAGTAAAATCTTTGGCCCATCAATACCAAGCTTCTAAACAACTTAGCATGAAGAACTTGAGGTCTTAAATATCTGGGAGTGGACCTAGGGGACATTAACCATGTGAAAAAGAACTGAGAAGGCAAGTTGAGAGAATTAAAGAAAGTTGAATAAATAAATAAATAGAAATGGCTTGTTCCAAAAAAAAGTCGTACAAAGGAAGAACTTTGGTTATAAATCATTGCTATGGTACAAACTAGGCTGCATTAATCCACTTCCCAAACTAGTAGCGGATCTACAGGCCATGTTAGTGGATTTATACTTGTAGAGTGTTTTATACTTACTTTAATTTCTTCACCTGGAGGACATACTGTAGCAGCAGGGATAGGGGCGCGTATGTAGGGAGCCTACGGAGTGAGCAAGGAGCGACAACATGTTGAGGCGCACGCCCATTATAGACGCATGCAGATGTTTTCAAAGTAACGTAATTAATAATCTGATTACTTTTTACATGTAATAATCAGTAACGTAATCAAAGTACAATTTTAAAGTAGTAGTTTGTCATTTTTAGTAGATTACTTTTTTTTAATAAGTCCCCAACACTGGAGACTAAATTGGAACTCTCTTTGTCTTGCTCTGATTAAATTAAAAACTAATTAAACTGTTAATCTAAATAATAAACTCATTTTACATTCACACTATCTTCAAAGTTAATCTGAAAGCAAGATGAAAAAGTTTATGGAGTGTGTTGTTGTGTCTACAGGATGGAGCGTTGTGGTGTCTCAGATGAAGGCTGTGCTGCTCTGACTTCAGCTCTGAGATCAAACCCCTCACACCTGAGAAAGCTGAATCTGTCCTATAATCATGTAGGAGACTCAGGAGTGAAGTGTCTCTCTGCTCTACTGGAGAATCCTCTCTGTAAACTGGAGACACTGAGGTAAGATCATCTCTCTGAGAGTCACATGACCTGCTCCTCAGTAAGACACATTCTCTAATAGTGAGACTGAAGCAGAAGTTTTAGGTTCATCATCAATGTCCTGAGGAGGAAGATTGTTTTTTTTCACTGCACACTGATGGTTTCCTACAGCAAAATTTTGTTGCTCAGAATGAGCTTTTTCTTGTCTCATGAGACAGAATTGTGCTGTCTCATTAGAAGCTCGACTTTGTCCTTTCTATTTCTTCTGAAGCTGTCTTAGGAGAAACAAAGAGACATAACTGAGACACAACCTGAGGTATACTTAAGAAACATTTGAGAAATCTAAGATGTACATGAGAAACAGAACTGCATTTGAAGGAGAAGCAAATGAGCCATATATAAGACCGTAATGAGATTAAAGTCAGATATAAACGAGATGCATGAAGCACAAATGAGAAATATTATAGTTTTATTGAACATATCAAAAATCCTTAGTTAACAGCATACAGTGTAATAAATTTACACAATACAATTACAACATGTTATTTTATTTATATAGCGCTTTTAATAACGGTCATTGTCACAAAGCAGCTTTACAGAAACCATGGGGGCAATAAATAAGGAATAAACTTGTAATAATTGATAAATCAAAATATATTCAGTAAAGTGAGTAAAGTCACCGACCACTACTTCTGACGTCCTGAGTGGCGCACACACTCCGCCCTGGCACAACACGCTGCCCTTGCAACTGCTAAAGTGCCCCTTGAAGAACTTCAAAAATGCCTTTGTGCCCCTGCTATTCGTAGGACTTTAAACACAATTACTGCAGTGTCTCTTGGGACATAAAGCTCAAATCTTACATTCTTGTTGGAAATCACGGACGCCGTGTCCTCCGGGCTAAAGAGGAGGGAAACCTTTTAGTTTGTCATCCCTGTTCAGTTCAAAAGCCAGCATCTCTGATGGTATGGGGTGCATAAGTGCATTCAGTGTGGGCAGATTGTATGTTTTAAAAGGCACTATAAAGGCTGAAAGGTATATTAAATTTTAAGACTATGTCTACTCTTAATTTTTGCACTACAATGTAAAAGCACATACTGCAGCTACAGTATTACAACAGTATGGCTTCGTAGTAGAAGGGTCCGGATGCTGAATTGGCCTGCCTGCAGTCCAGATCTTTCACCTTAGAAAACATTTGACGCATCCTTAAACAAAAACATATGTCAAAGTGACCACATACTTTTCAGCAGCTGGAAACAATGGGACAAAATTCCAACACAGAAACTCCAGAAACTTATAACCTCAATGCCGAGACGTTTCCAAACTGTTTCAAAGAGGAGATGCTGCACCATGGTAAACATGCTTCTGTCCCAACTTTTTTGAGACCTGTATCAGGTCTCAAAAAAGACACTGTCGATAAACAGCCATCAACCTTAAAATTGGCTCATTCAGTGCACGAAACATTTTCAGTCTAAACACCTGTCGAGTTATCCATGTTCTACTGTGTCTAAAACACTGGTCCACGGGATCCAAAAGGTAGTTTTCCTTCCATTCCAAATCCAAAAACCATCCTGACTTTTCCGGAACTCGGGTTGTAAAACAGGTTTTATGCCGAATGCTCTTTCTGACGCAACCCTCCCATTATAACCCTCCCATTACTGCGGTTTGGGGTTTGGCTGGGAATTAAAAACCCAGGCCTTCCGCATGGCAGATGAGAAACCTACCACTGATGATTAAAATAATATATGTTATTTTTTAAAGTTTTTTTTCCCCAAAGAATACATTAAATATATAATGGCAGTAAAAGTGTATTTCACACTATGATGGTTGAACTTGAACCCTGACCTTCCAATCAGTAACTGTTTGAGCCACCACTGCCCCATTATCCCCCAGTGGGGTTTAACTTGTTTCCTCTTTATCTTAAAACAGCGATGCTTTAGTTCTTTAATTAGTCCAGTCTTCTAACCTTTTTGTTCTTACACTTCGCTCATACAGAACTGTTTCCAAAGCATCAATTTTGCACAAATATTAACCACTAACATCATTAGTATCATGTATCATGATTCTTTTATGCAGCAATTCATATACGTATCGCCATGCTGACTGCCAAATCGATTTATTGTAAATACTTATTTTAAAATTATTTATATATATTTGCATTTGAGACGGTAATATGTTGCAGTTCCTCTATAATCCTACAGATGGTGCCCTCAACTATTTACACATTGGCAGGCAGGAGTTCATGTGTAGTAGGAACAAATTATTCACAGAGTTTGTTTAGAATTGTAACAAAATCCTTATATCGAATAATGTTTATAAAAACCAATCCCAATCAGCACCTGGGTATGGTGATATCCTCTCAGCTGGTCCCTGGTGATTCCCTTCCCTAACAGTCATGCTTGTCATCACATAGCTGGTGTTCTGTCGAAACATGCTACTCGCTGATGGACGCCACAAAAACAATCCTATTTCCCTTCACAACTTTGTTTTTCCAACTTTTATGCGCAACACTATATGTTTATGTTTTTGTACCATATTTCGACAAAAACTCCAGAACAACACAAACCTGTTGTACAGCAGCAATGCATTCTGGGACTCTGCTAGAGATCCATCAGTGATCCTTCAGGATTCAAAATCCTTGAAATGCTCCTCTCTCTATGAAACTTCACTGGAACTCTGACGTCAGCGTGACACTCCAGTATAACTGCTCTCTTACGGCCAGAATAATAGAAACACACTAACACATTAGCACCAGAGTGACTATAAACAACCTCAAATATTTCAACAGGCACCTGTTTGTGTTTCAGACTGGAGGTAGACCTTAAAACTAGAAGAACGGACAAAATGTAAAATTTGTGAATAAATTCTAATAGTAACATTGACTAAGGTACTGAGCGGGAAAATGTATATACATCTCGAGTGTGTGATCTTGCTCATTATGCCTAATATGTGCATAATTCAGATGATTAAGAGTAATCAATGAAATGACATAAGGGAAAGAGCTGATCAACAATATAACAGACACCAGCAAAATCTGGCAAATCAAGACACCAAGTTATACAAAATGTCACCCAACCTGACAAAGATATTAAGTGTTGACACACACTGCTAAACTCTGTATATTCTGTATATTGTAATGATATTTGTACAGAATGTAAAGTAAGTTTCCAATTTGACAGTTTAATTGTAATAAATGAATTATTAAGATGTACACATGTGTAAAAGGTTAGCCGTGGTGATCAACTAGGGACACCTGGGTGGACTGTATGATGTGACTGGTGGTTGGATTTTTTTAGAATAAAGAAGCTAGATTTCAAATTGAAATTTTTTTTTACAAAGCAATTTTGTAATGGAGTTTAGTCATCAGCAACCTACATATCTACATCTCTTCATTAAACACATGGTTAATTAAAAGTGAAACTTCCCTGGGCACTTTATTAAGGCAGTAAGTTAAAATAATTTTCCCACGGGTGTGAGATATACCTGTGGTCGTAGCCAGCGGAGCCGTGTTACCTGCAGCACAAATGTGGTCTATTATACACAACTAACAACAAATATATATGACATTTAACACAATATGTAGATTTATTTTATTTTCTATTAATTTCACATTTCAGAGATCCAACCTACTAACCCTCCCCTCTATCTGACCCATCCTGGTGCAGCTTTACACAATCAAAAGAATTATTTAAATCTGTATGGAATGTAAGTGTGCATGAATCAAGATGAGCAGATTTTCCCTGGTGAGCAAGCAGTGGGCGACAGTGGCAAGGAAAAACTCCTTGAGATGGTAATAGGAAGAAACCTTGAGAGGAACCAGACTCAACAGGGAACCCATCCTCATCTGGGTGAAACAGAAAGCAGTAATTGATCTGCATTTATACAGTGTGTTAGGTGGCAGGCAGTTCAGTTATAACAGTTGATGTTATTTGAAGTTAATATTGAGTCCAGGTAGTCTTAAACTATCGAGCAACCGCAACCAAGTGAAGTCCTAAGAGAAACATCGGTCAACACCAGTCGAGGCCAGAACCGCCTTTATGGTAAAGTGAAACCATCTCCAGACACGAGACGCATCCCAAAGAGACACACGCGGCATCCATGCGACGGGTTTTCCAACCCAAAAGCGGGGCACCAGGATGGGTCAGACAGGTCCAGAGGGCAGAGGGAGTCTGGATCACTGGCAGCTCAGGAACGACATGTGTAGCTCGACAGAGAGAAAGAAAGAGTGAAAGGGGGAGAGAGAACAGAAGAAGGGAGAGCAGAAGAGACATAACAGTTGGGTATGGTCGCAGTCACATAATGTATAATGTCAATGTATATTTAGTGTAGAGTGCAAGCAGAGACTCCGGCAGGACTAACTATGACATCATAACTAAAAGGGAGGAGCCAGAAGGAAACACAGACATGGGGGCTCCCTGAGATGTAAAGCAAACAATCACCTCACCGTCAACAAACCTGAGTGATCAATGAGAGTGGGGAAGACAGCATTCAAACAAACCAGTTCACCATAATACGCTACTTCCATGAGTCCCCCACATCTGCTCCTTTACCCAAGACAAATCTATTTATAAAAATGCTTGATTAAATAAATAGGTTTTTAGCCTGGACTTAAAACACTGAGACTGTGTCTGAGTCCCGAACATTATTTGGAAGACTATCCCATCATTTTGGGGCTTTGTAAGAAAAAGCTCCGCCCCCAGCTGTAGTTTTCATAATACGCGGTACTGACAAGCAGCCTGCATCCTTTGATCGAAGTAGGCATGGCGGATCGTAAGACACTAGCAGTGGGGCAGTGGTGGCTCAGTCGGTTAAGGCTGTGGGTTACTGGGTTACTGATCGGAAGGTCGGGGGTTCGAGCCCTAGCATCGCCAAGTTGCCACTGTTGAGCCCTTGAGCAAGGCTTGAGCCATATATGCTCCAGGGGCGCTGTAAGCTGGCTGACCCTGCACTCTGACCTCAGTTTCCTAATTGGGATATGCGAAGAAGACATTTCACTGTGCTGTAAAGTACATGTGACAAATAATTGAATATTCTTCTTCTTCTCAGATACTGCGGCGCGAGACCATTTAATGCTTTATATGTCAAGAGTAGTTTTTTAAAATCAATGCGAAATTTCACGGGGAGCCAATAAAGTGAAGATAAGGTAGGTGTGATGTGCTCGTATCTTCTGGTTCTAGTGAGGACTCTTGCTTCTGCATTCTGGACTAGCTGAAACTTGTTTATGCACCTAGTTGAACAACCAGACAGTAGGGCATTACAATAGTCCAACCTAAAGGTAATAAAAGCATGAACTAGTTTTTCTGCATCGTTTAGCGACAGTATATTTCTTATCTTGGCAATATTTCTGAGGTGAAAGAATGCTATCCTGGTAATATTATCTACATGTGCTTTAAATGAAAGGCTGGAATCTATAATCACACAGAGATCTTTTACTGTTGCACTCGATGGAACAGAAAGGCCATCTAAAGTTACAGTGTGATCTAGAATCTTACGTCTAGCTGAATGCGGTCCTATGACTAGAACTTCTGTCTTAACAGGATTAAGCAGTAGGAAGTTACAGATCATGTTAATCTGTTTACAGATTATGTTGCCTAGAGGAAGCATGTATAGGGAAAAAAGCAGTGGGCCTAAAACTGAACCTTGTGGAACACCAAACTCCACTGTAGAGCATGCAGAATAATCACAATTAAAGTCTACATATTGATAACGATCGGTCAAATAGGATCTGAGGCAGGAGAGCTGTACCCTTAATTCCTACTACATTTTCTAATCTGTGAAGAAGAATAGCGTGATCAATGGTGTCAAAAGCTGCACTGAGGTCGAGTAACCCAGGCATAGTTACACAACCCTGATCAGAGGCCAATAGGAGGTCATTTACTACTTTAACGAGTGCTGTTTCTGTGCTGTGATGAGGCCTAAATCCTGACTGATACAGTTCATGTATGTTATTTCTATGTAGATATGAGCATAGCTGCTCCGCTACTATCTTTTCCAGAATGTTAGAGATGAATAGGAGGTTTGATATAGGCCTAACTTAAAAGATTTTGGAACATACCCAATGCTGAGTGAGGAATTAATTATTCTCAACAGGGATTCTGTTATTGCTGGTACTATCTGTTTAAGAAAATGTGTCGGTATACAATCTTATAAACAAGTTGATGAATTTGCAAAAGAGATGGGTGAAATTAGTTCATATTCTTCAAGGGGAGTAAAGTATTCTAGGTTCTGATCTGACATAGTTACTGTAGTTTAATATCTGCATCAATTGCATTGTCCGGTTTCAAAGCCTCAATTTTATGCCTAATATTTACAATTTTATTATTGAAAAAGTTCATAAAGTCCTCACTATTGTACAATGTTGTCGTGGAGATTTCTGAAGTGGTCTTATTTCTAGTTAATTTGGCTACAGTATTAAATAAAAATCTAGGATTATTTTTTGTTATTTTCTATAAGTGTGAAGAGATATGTTGATCTAGCTACACTAAGAGCTTTTCTATATGCTCTCCTTCCATGCTATTTGAAATACTAACAATTTAGTTTGACGCCATTTACATTCTACTTTCCGTGCTGTCTCTTTTAAAGTACGTTGGTCGTTATACCAGGGAGCAAGTTTCTTATCTCTAATAATTTTTCTTTAAACTGGAGCTACATTATCTAAGGAATAGCGGAACGTCGACTCTAAATATTCAGTCGCCTGATCGAGTTCTGTGGGGTCAGACGGTGATCTAATTAAAGTTAACTCTGGGAGATTACTGATAAAACTCTGTGTGGTATTTGATGTGAATGTACGTTTAGTACGGTAGAGTGGTGCTGCGCATACATTTTCACTATAACACACTTTAATTGAGACAAGATAGTGATCTGATATAACCTCAGATAATGGAGTTGTGAATAAATTTCTTATGCTTAATCCAAAAGATATTATTAAATCTAAAGTGTGACCTGCTTTATGAGTGGGTCCTACTACACACTGATTTACTCATACTGAGTCTAGTATGGACATAAATGCTCTACGCAGAGAGTCTTCTGGATTCTCAAAATGAATATTAAAATCTCCAACAATTAACGCTTTGGCTACAGAATCGACTAGGTTTTAGAGGAAATCTGCAATTTCACAAATAAATTCAGAGTACGGCCCTGGAGGTCTGTAAATAATGATTATCGGGATCGACTCAGCTGACTTCATATTTGTAGCTACACTTATGTTACTATAGAGAACTTCAAATGAGTTTAATTTGTGTCCGTGTTTTTGTACAATAGTCAGATTATCATTGTGAATAACTGCGACGCCTCCTCCTCTACCAGTTAGCCGAGGCTGGTGTATGTAGCTGTATCCAGGAGGACTAGCTTCATTTAGAGCTACATACTCGTCCTGTTTAATCCAGGTTTCTGTTAAACAGAGTATATCAAACTCCTGATCTGTGATAGTTTCATTAACAATAACTGCTTTAGATGTGAGAGATCTAATATTTAACAGAGTGGGATGGACACCGTCCCGCCCTAACAGGCCAGTTTTGCCCTTAAAGGTCTTTTAGTTATCTATAAAGCCCACATTATTTTCGGAGCACCACCTGGACATCCAGCGGTTCAGCGACCATAACCTGCTGTAAGCTATGTCGCCATGTCTCATTGGGATGGGACCAGAGCATATTATCAACTCAAATCTGAAGAGTAAGATGAAGTATATAAAAAATACTAAGCAGTCTTTAGTGTAGACGGCACTGCTTGTCAGAGAGCCCTAGCCCTGAAACCCCAAAGCATTTTTAGCTATTCTTTGCATTATTATGTTTTAATAAATATACTGTATATGAGTCAGGATTGTGCAATATAGAGACATTTTTTCAGCATAATATAATCTTCAATACAAAGAACTCAATGTAAATTTAATTGTAACTAACTATACACACACGACTAAGCAAAAAAAAAAAAAAAGATCATATAGGCAAGAAATGGAACAGATTTATAAGATCACGTGTGACCATAATAATAATAATAATAAGAAGAAGAAGAACGCATACATTAACTATACAGTCTTAAATAAAGTGACCCGTGATGAAAACCCTCTCTGTCAACAAACATACATTTTACATCAAGGACATAATATATATTAATATGCATATATATATATATTTTTTTGTTCCACATTTTTGTATTGTCATTCCAGTTGTAATAAAATGTACATTTTCTAAAAGTAATGATGAGTTTAATTCTACATATCAGAAAACCCAAATGCACAGTTTACAAGCTCTGTATACTTGATGTGGGAAACACTGCTTTAGGGGAAACAAAAAATCTGTTTATTCTGTGAGTGAATGTTCTTTCAGTGTCTCTGTCTAGTTGTTATAAACAGGGTCGCCGAAAGCAGCTGTAGACATGACGAGCAGGATTAAAACCATGCAGTTTTCCTCAATAGTTATTTCACTAAGATCCTAAAACAGTTTCGTATTATTTAACATTTTGTCATGAAGTTTATGAATAAACCCACTGACTCAAACACATTCCTACAGTAACACAGAGCTGAAGGTGAGAACAGGATCAGTAGGTGTGTGTATGAAAGGAGATCACAGTGCACCATCACTACTGTATGTTTAATATACAGATATAATTAAAATAATGTCGTTTTTTGATTAGGTGCTAATTTACACCTGGTTTAGAGAGGAGGACGAAATAACAAAACTGATGAGTGTTAATCTCACACACTTTATTATATGAATATGTAACCAGACACACTTCTGATTTTTCCACACTTTTTGTCAGATCCTTTTAAAATGCACTAAAAGCTCAGCACCTCTGATCCTCTGTTTTCATCTCATTCTCCTGTAGAACTTTTATTCTCTGTAAAGTTAAACCTGCAGAAGCTGATGAACTTAATTGTGACACTCAGTTTAATAATTTTAATTACATTGTTAATTAGAATAATCAGGTGATATTAAATCTCCATGTCATTGTGAATAATGAGCTCATTTTACAAACTCATCATCTTTAAAGTAAGTCTTAAACCAAGATAATCTGTTGATGAAGTGTGTGTCATTGTGTCTCTACAGGTTGTATAATTGTGGTGTCTCAGATGAAGGCTGTGTTGCTCTGACTTCAGCTCTGAGATCAAACCCCTCACACCTGAGAGACCTGGATCTGTCCTGTAATAATGTAGGAGACTCAGGAGTGAAGCGTCTCTCTGCTCTTAAGGATGATGAACATTACAATCTACAGACACTGGGGTAAGTAAAGACCTCTTTTAATTAATGTTGCAAACGTATAAGAATGATTTGTTAATCCCTTTAACATTAATTTGTACATTTCTCTCAAGATATCAGATTACCAGATTAGTAAATAAAACCTTTATTGACATTTGTAATAATTTATTGACAAATCTTTAACATCTTGCGGAATGTCAATATATTTTATATAATCTGATATTTTTAGATTATATAAAATAGAGAGGTTTAAAAGGTGTTTTATTTTCAGTAAAGTGTTGATATAAAATTCATGTGAAGTCAGAAGACAGGGAGTCAGACTGAGTCTAGAAAATGAGTTGATGAGAGTGACTGTAAATGAACTCGTCTCCTTGTGACACTCTGCACAAGCAAAGAAAACAACTAAGGACGAGCTGAAACTACTAAAATTGGGTTAAGAACTGTCCAATGCATTATTAAAACCTGGAAGGGTCGTAGTGAACCAACATCTCTGAGAAATAAATGCAGTCAGAAAAATATCTTGAATGAGTGTGTTGGGAGATCACTTAAACACTTGGTGAAAACACTCACTCATCGTCTTTACCGCTTTATCCTGTATTCAGGGTCATGAGGGGCCTGGAGCCTATCCCAAGAGATTTAGGGCACGAGGCGGGGAACACCCTGGACAGGGTGCCAATCCTTCGCAGGGCTCACACACACACACTCACACACACACACTCACACACTCAATCACACACCATGGGCAATTCGGGAACGCCAGTTAGCCTAATCTGCAGGTCTTTGGACTGTGAAAGGAAACCAGAGTACCTGGGGGAAATTCACCAAGCACGGGGAGAACATGCAAACTCCATGCACACAGACGGGAATCGACCCTGGCCGGGCATCGAACCCGGACCCTGCAAGGCGACAGTGCTTAACCACTACACCACCGTAGTGAAAACAAATAATAAAAAACAATAGTAGAACCTGCAGCTATGTTTAATAGTGAAAGCAAGAACATGTTCACACTCACAATGTGAGGACAATCCAAGGGATTGGGACTAAACAGCTGTGTAGCCTTAAGAGATCAGGGAGGCTAATCAGAAAAAAAGGCTTCAAGTTATAATCTGGGTTTCAGGACTCAATTTTTAAAAGAGTGGTTCTGGGAGCATAAAGAATCATTTTTAAACATGAACTAAACACCACATTGTGTATCATAATCAAAGCTAAAGGCACTTAAGCGAAATAATGGATTGTACAAAATAGTGTGTATGATTTTTATAGTCATTTGTCTATTGAATTTCTTCAATAGTTTTGTCACTAAGATAAAACAAAATGGTCTTGTACTATTTAACATTTTGTTATAAATAAAGAATACCTATAAATAATCTCACTGACTCAAACACAGTCAGACAGAAACACAAAGCTGAAGGTGAGAACAGGATCAACAGGTGTGTGTGTGTGAGAGGAGATCACAGTGCAGGTTTACAATTAAAATAATGTACATAAAATATCACAACTGCAAAGAAATCAGTCCAGACTGGTGAGTCAAAAGTAGCTCAAGTTCTCATGAACACTGGGGACCTGGGACCTGCTCCACTTTAAAGTAAGTTTCAAACCAAGATAATCTGTTGATGAAGTGTGTGTCATTGTGTCTTTACAGGTTGGAGCGTTGTGGTGTCTCAGGTGAAGGCTGTGTTGCTCTGAATTCAGCTCTGAGATCAAACCCCTCACACCTGAGAGACCTGGATCTGTCAGGGAATAAACTAGGAGACTCAGACGTGAAGTGTCTCTCTGTTCTACTGGAGAATCCTCACTGTAAACTGGAGAGACTGAAGTAAGATTCTATTTTAAGAACATAAATTAGAATAAAAAGTCTGATTACTGACAGTCTGATCTTCTCACTAAAGTGTGTGAATGCTGTTAGATTTTGTTACAAAGACTGTATAGTCCCCACAGAGAGAAATCAGTCCACACTGGTGAGTCATAAGTAGCTCTCATGAAAACTGGGGACCTGGCACCTGCTCCCAACACACACGCTGCTAATGTACGCCTGGTTTAGAGAGAAGGACAAAATAACATGTAAAACTGACGAGTGCTAATCTCACACACCTTATTAAATAAGGCAGAATCAACAATAACGGACTATAAAGCACCAACATCCAGTATGATGAATGCGGACATGTCTTTGGCTTCGAGGCTGCAGCTAAAGACGATAGCGATGCTCATGCTAGCGGCGCTAACGGCTGCAGACAGGAAGACACTGCCAGCACCGGAAACGCGTTCATCATCTCCGAGCATGACGTGAGGAGAGCCTTCAGAAGAGTGAACGCCAGGAAATCAGCAGGACCAGACGGCATCTCAGGTCGAGTCCTCAGAGCCTGCGCAAACCAGCTAGCACCTGTGATCACAGAGATATTCAACCTCTCCTCAGTAGTGATGAAATGCTTTGAGCGGCTGGTCAAGGACATTATAATTTCTTCTTTACCGGCCACACCTGGGACTCAATTTATCTCTGTGCCAGTGGATCTCTAATTTCCTAACTGGCAGACCACAACTAGTAAGGATGGGTGGACATGTCTCATCCCTCACTCTCAGCACTGGAGCCCCCCAGGGTTGTGTTCAAGTCCCCTGCTGTACTTCAGTCTGCTGATGACACCGTCGTGGTGAGCCTGATCTCTGATAACAACGAGTCGGCCTACCTGAAGGAGATTAGGAATCCGGAGAACTGGCGCCAGAGGAACAACCTCCTTCTAAACGTCAGTAAGACAAAGGAGTTGATATTGGACTTCAGCACTAAGCAGGAGAGAAACTACCAGATCCCCGTCATCAACGAGAGCCCAGTGGAGAGAGTGGACAGCTTCAAATACCTCGGTGTTCACAACACGGCGGACCTGTCATGGTCCTGTCACATCAACACCATGGTGAAAAAGGCCCGGCAGTGTCTCTACCACCTCAGGCGCTTGAGAGACTTCAGACCGCCCTCTAAGGTGCTCAGGAACTTTTACTCCTGCGCCATAGTGAGCATCCTGACGGGAAACATCTCAATCTGGTTTGGGAACAGCACCATGCAGGACAGACGAGCTCTACAGAGGGTGGTGCGATCAGCTGAGCGCATCATCCGCTCCGAGCTCCCTGACCTGCACTCGATCTACAGTAAGCGGTGCTGGACCAAGGCCAGGAAGATCGTAAAGGACCTCAGCCACCCCAACAATGGACTGTTCTCTCTGTTGCGGTCAGGGAAGCGATTCCGCTCCCTGAAGGCCAACACAGAGAGACTAAGGAGGAGCTTCTTCCCGCAGGCAATAAGGTCTCTCAACCAGATCACTACTGAGGACTAAACAATCTCTGCGTCTTTGCACATTGCACAATTCACAGTTATAGACATTATACAGGACTAAACCACTCTGCATGTTGTACACTACACTGTAATGGACACTCATGCTTTTTTTTTATATATTTCTTTATATTATAATATTTTGTTCTATTTATCTCTTGTTAACTGTTTTTACATTTTAAGGTCACGGGCGGTCATCTAAGCATTTCACTGCATATCGTACTGTTTATGACTGTGTATGTCACAAATAGAACTTAAATATGTAACCAGACACACTTTAAAATGCACTAAAGGCTCAGCACCTCTGATTTTTTGTTTTTATATAATTTTCCTATAGAATTTTTATTTTAGGTAAAGTTAAGTCCGCAGAAGCTGATGAACTTAATTTATGAACATTTGTTGCACTCCATGTGTTTAATAATTTAGGAAAAATAATTTACCAACAAATTATCACCAAGTGTTCTGGCTTAAAATAGACATGAATGTTAATTTTCTTTAAAATACGTTTCTTATAGTTTTTGTGGTGTATCTTTTAATTTATGATATTATGAATTTATTTGTTAATCAAATGATATTAAATCTCCATGTCAATTAATGAGCTCATTTTACAAACACATCATTTTTAAAGTAAGTCTTAAACCAAGATTAAGATCTGTTGATAAAGTGTGTGTCATTGTGTCTGTACAGGTTGGAGTCGTGTGATGTCTCAGTTGAAGGCTGTGCTGCTCTGACTTCAGCTCTGAGATCAAACCCCTCACACCTGAGAGACCTGGATCTGTCCTGTAATGATGTAGGAGACTCAGGAGTGAAGTGTCTCTCTGCTCTACTGGAGAATCCTCTCTGTAAACTGGAGACACTAAAGTAAGATCACATTTTAAAATATTAATAATCGAACTGTCTAATGATCCACCAGGTCATAATAATAAACACATTGTGTATTAATTAAACACAGACACATTTGTTCTGGTCAATACTGAATAAATCATTGTGTTAATTCTGATAGATTCTGTTGAGAATGTAAGTGAAAGACATTCTAATGACTTGGTGTGTGTTCCTCAGTCCACAACAAATAAGTCATTAACACATCACTTATCTCTTCAGATAAATGTTGAAAACGTGTAAGACTGATCATTTATTCAATTCAATTCAATTTAATTTTATTTGTATAGCGCTTTTAACAATTGTCATTGTCGCAAAGCAGCTTTACACAATCAAAAGAATGATTTAAGTCTGTATGGAATGTGAGTGTGTATGAATCAAAATGGTCAGATAGTCCCTGATGAACGAGTCGAGGGTGACAGTGGCAAGGAAAAACTCCCTGAGATGGTAATAGGAAGAAACCTTGAGAGGAACCAGACTCAACAGGGAACCCATCCTCATCTGGGTGAAACAGAGAGCAGGAATTGATCTGCATTCATACCGTGTGTTAGGTGGCAGGCAGTTCAGTATAACAGTTGATGTGAATTGATGTAAATATGGAGTCCAGTTAGTTATTGCAATTTATTCCCTTTATAATGAAATTGTACTTTTCTCTTTAGTTCTAATAAACTGATTTCCAGGTTAGGAAATAAAACCAGTTTCTGGAAATGTCACTGTATTTTAGATCATCTGAATCTTTATTAAATAAATAGTCTTTATGCTGTTTTGGAATTTTTTTTTTGTTTCATCTGTGTTCTAACATTATTTAATGTTGCACAGAGATAAAAATCCTCTCCTTTTCCCCAGACACTTCTGTCTGTCTGTCTCTCTCTCTCTATCTCAGATTAAAGATTAAAATTCACAGGCAAGAACAGCTGCTGTTTGTTTAATACTACAGACTGTATACGGGAGAAACTAAATAAGATCAGGATAGTGTTAGGATCGTGTCAGAGTAAGAAGGGAAACACATTAAGCGATGCTCCCATCATGCATAGTGTCCACTGTACAAACCTCTGGAGACAGTGTTATGATCTGGGGTTGATCAGTTACTCATGTTTAGACTAAGTAACAGGTTATCACATTTATGGAGTTTTTCTTCCTGATGGTACGGCCATATTCCAGGACTCAGATTTACATTACATTTTTATTTATGGTATTTGACAGAAAACTTATAGAGAGCATCTTAAATTTTTTTGTCAATGCACATCTGAGCAGTTGATGGTTAAGGCTTTGCTCCAGGGCCCAACAGTGGCAACTTGGTGGTGTTGGGGTTTGAACCTGAGACCTTCTGATCATTAGTCTAACACCTTAACCAGTAGATTGAGTGACTAGATGGTAAAAGCAGGGTTTAGGGAGCATGAGAAATCATTTTTGCACTTTATCTGGACACCACATTACACTTTGTAATCAAAGCTAAAAGGTTCTTATTAGTGTGTATGATCAGATAATATAATTAATGTACATAAAAATGTCAGAACTACAATCAGTCCACACTGGTGAGTCAAAAGTAGCTCAAGTTCTCATGAACACTGGGGACCTGGGACCTGCTTCCAACACACACGCTGCTAATGTACACCTGGTTTAGAGACGAGGACAAAATAACATGTAAAACTGAAAACACTTCTGATTATTACACACTTTTTGTCAGATCCTTTTTAAAATGCACAAAAAGCTCAGCACCTCTGATCCTCTGTTTTCATCTCATTCTCCTGTAGAACTTTTATTCTCTGTGAAGTTAAACCTGCAGAAGCTAATGAACTCAATTTGTAGACATTTTTACACTCCATGAGTTTTATCATTCAGGAACATTTTATTTACCAATAAATTATTACCAGGTCATCTGATTTAAAACAGATGTAAATGTTTATTTTTAATGAATGTTTTATACCTTTTACATCATATCTTTTCATTCATGCTAGTATTTGTTATTCACACAGTTTTCTGGCGTTTACTTTCTTGATTCTGCATTAAAATAAATCTATATACGATGGATAAGAGAAAATAAATATACCACTTAGTCTGATCATTTAAATTACATTGTTAATTAGAATAATCAGGTGATATTTAAGCAATTTCACTGGGAGATTTATAAAGTTCTTTGTATGTTGAATATTAAATCCCCATGTCAATGTGAATAATGAGCTCATTTTACAAACACATCGTCTTTAAAGTAAGTCTTAAACCAAGATTAAGATCTGTTGTTGAAGTGTGTGTCATTGTGTCTCTACAGGTTGTATAATTGTGGTGTCTCAGATGAAGGCTGTGCTGCTCTGACTTCAGCTCTGAGATCAAACCCCTCACACCTGAGAGACCTGGATCTGTCCTGTAATAATGTAGGAGACTCAGGAGTGATGTGTCTCTCTGATCTACTGGAGAATCCTCTCTGTAAACTGGAGAGACTGAAGTAAGATCACATTTTAAAATATTAATAATAGAACTGTCTAATGATCCACCAGGTCGTAATAATAAACACATTGTGTATTAATTAAACACAGACACATTTGTTCTGGTCAATACTGAATAAATCATTGTGTTAATTCTGATAGATTCTGTTGAGAATGTAAGTGAAAGACATTCTAATGACTTGGTGTGTGTTCCTCAGTCCACAACAAATAAGTCATTAACACATCACTTATCTCTTCAGATAAATGTTGAAAATGTGTAAGACTGATCATTTATTCAATTCAATGTAATTGTATTTGTAAAAGCGCTTTTAACAATTGTCATTGTCGCAAAGTAACCTTTCTTGTTAAGTTTCCTGATAAAGCAGTGTTTCTGGTGTGTGTGTGTGTGTGTAAGAGAGAGAAAGTCGTCCCACACAGTAGCCCCCTTAAATAAGAAAGAAGAGAGCGGGAGTCATTCCTCATCTCCCTTTTACTGTAGCTACACATACACTCTCACACACACACACACACACACACACACACACACTTATCGTGGAGACTTATCCTGTGTCCATCCACTTTAAACATCAGCTGGAGCAAAAAACAATCTTTAAAACACACACATTCTCTGTCTGAGTCAGTGTTGTTCTGAGGAAAAGCTAAACTCCTCCCACTTTCCAGAACATTCTGTAGAGCGCAACATCTTCCAAACGCTCAGAAAACTCAATCTGTGTCTGTGTGTGTGTGTGTGTGTGTGTCTGTGTATGTGTGTGTGTGTGTGTGTGTGTGTGTGTGTGTGTGTGAGTGTGTGTGTGTGTGTGTGTGTGTGTGTGTGTTAGGGGCGTGGTCATTAGATTGTACCTCTCCTTGGATTTATACGGATTAAATAAACTGAATATTTATTTCTGACTGAAGTTTAATTTAAAGTTAGACACATTTAAGTGAATCTTTCTATAGATATATTTCACGTGTGTGTGTGTGTGTGCAGTATTTGTAGAGTTTGAGTTCATTTTAGCGACGTGTTTCAGAAAGATATTGGTGGAGACTGAGACGACTGAAAGCGAACCCTGTTTATTTTATTTTTACAAAAGCACAAGGTTTAGTGGATATTGTAAGTGACATAAATAAAAGTCGACCCTTTACAGATTTAAATGATGTGAAAATAATGATTGGTGATAATGATAATAATGAATAATGATGTGAAATTAAAATGATTTAAACCTATTTATACAATCACAAATAATTTTAGTCCCTTTTATTTTTTCCCAGAATCAGTTGTGGTTCAGTTGGAGTGAACGGTGTGTCAGCTCTGGTGTCACTGTTCAGCTCAGAATCCTCAGGACTGAGAGAAGTGCATCTGACCCTGGAAACACTCGATCTGTCCGGGAATAAAGTGGAAGACTCAGTAGTGAAGGATCTCTCTGTTGTACTGGCGAATCCTCACTTTAAAGTGGAGAATCTGAGGTAAGATCATCTCTCTGAGAGTCACATGACCTGCTCCTCAGTAACACACATTCTCTAACAGTGAGACTGAAGCAGAGGTTTTAGGTTCAACATCACTCACACCCAGATTTCCCCCATGGGCCAGTTGACGCTGCTTACTATTTGATTTTTTGGGGAAAATGTTCAGAACGACCCTCTTGCTCGCCTTCCCACTTTATTTAGGACAGTTTCACATATTAACCTTAAAAATAGCTTTGGACATTTTAGCTTTGAGGAGTTTTGGGACTAAACCGTTTTGATCATCTAACATGGAATAATTTATTTATTGTTGCACTCTCTGGTATCACCCAAATATGCATTGGTTCTTTTCTAAGTCTGCTTTCTCTCAGTGGTTTCTTCCTCATGCCACCTCGGGGAGCTTTGTCCTCACCACAGTCACCTCCGTCTTGCTCTTTATTGACCAAATTTATAAGTTGGAGCAAAAAGCTGTAAAAAAAACAAAACGGTGTATATCCTTTTCTAAAATGAATGATTTTAAAAGCTTCTTAAAAACACATTTAAAAACACTTTTTTTTTAAAGTAAATCCTAATCCAATATAAACATCTGTTGATGAAGAGTGTGTCATTGTGTTTCTCTACAGGTTGCAGGATTGTGGTGTCTCAGATGAAGGCTGTGCTGCTCTGATTTCATCTCTGAGATCAAACCCCTCACACCTGAGAGACCTGGATCTGTCGAAGAATAATGTAGGAGACTCAGGAATGAAGTTTCTTTCCACTATACTGGAGAATCCTCTCTGTAAACTGGAGATACTGTGGTAAGATCATCATACTCACATTCATGCCTGAATCTCTAGTGTGAAAGGAGCCTCTCTCTGACTAGTTATGTCGACGTTACTGAAAGGAATTTAAATTTGTGTCCACACTTTTGTACGATAGTCAGATTATCATTGTGAATAACTGTGACGCCTCCTCCTCTACCAGTTAGCCGAGGCTGGTGTATGTAGCTGTATCCAGGAGGACCAGCTTCATTTAGAGCTACATACTCGTCCTGTTTAATCCAGGTTTCTGTTAAACAGAGTAAATCAAACTCCTGATCTGTGATAGTTTCATTAACAATAACTGCTTTAGATGTGAAAGATCTAATATTTAACAGTCCTAGCTTCGGATCAGAGGTGCTGGCTGTGTGTTCATTATGATCTGAATTTGTGGTATCTATGTTAATTAAATTACTAAAACAGACTTTCTGGGTCTTTCTAAAGTTTTGCTTAGCTCGGGGAACAGACACAGTATGTTTAATATGATGAACCCTGAGTGACGACTCTATGCAGCTGGCAGACGGTTGGTTTAGCCTGTCTGTCTGCTCCCTGGCCTGGGCTCTGGATTGTCACCGATTTAACTGGGCCTCTTCTGAGACTATGAGTTATAGTACAGGAAATGAGAGCAGCACCTTCCCGAGTGGGATGGACACCGTCCCGCCCTAACAGGCCAGCTTTGCCCTTAAAGGTCTTCCAATTGTCTATAAAGCCCACATTATTTTCGGAGCACCACCTGGACATCCAGCGGTTCAGTGACCATAACCTGCTGTAAGCTGTCACCATATAACATTGGGATGGGGCCAGAGACATCGGACATCAGACATCACCTCCGCTAATTTAAACACCTCTGAAAAGTTACTCTCACTAACCTCTGATTGACGAACATGTATATCAGTAGCTCCTGAATGTATCACTATCTTAGAGAGCCTATGCTGCCCTAGAGCCCTAAGATTACCTGCTATATTCGGTGCTCTGGCTCCTGGTATTGGGTAATAAAATTTAGTAATTTACCTAACACCTAACCACTGCTGCTGGAGCCCCTAAAGGTCTGGCTAATTTAATGTGCCTCAGTAAGAGTCCCCTATAACCAGAGCTCTTTCAGGTTTCACAGTGGATGCATCACTGAGGAGAGAAAACCTGTTGGACACGTGAAGTGTGGAGGAGGTGTGCTCCCGTGGGCTAGCCTTAGCGTTAGCTTTGACTGAGCGGGTATGCCACCGAGTCGTCACCCACTCGGCCCGCTGTAAGAGCTCTAATGCCGGAGTCGGGGGCTGGCATTCTTCACCTGTGGCACTGAGACTTTCTACTACAGGAGTAGAGTCTGCAAATCGTGCCAGAAAAGTGTGCATTTCAGACACCAGTGTTCATGAAGGGATAACAATCTGACATGGTGTGAGTGTTGTGTGTACAATGAGTGTGTAAGAACGCTGCTCAGCAGGAGGGAATGTAGTGGGTGCAGTAACATCATGTCAGCTTCATGAATGAACAGTGCTAGTGTAATCTTCCTAAAGACACTAGGGTTAGGATTAGGGTTAAGGTTAGGCTGACAAGTAGTTACATGGACACGTTCCAAAACAATGTTCCTGTCACAGAGAGCTTTGGGAGTGGTTAATATAAAATGATTCATGTTCATGGTGAAGAAGAACCTCCTGGGTTAACCTGGGCTTCACAGCTGTGTTCAAGGTTCTGTACAGTGACATTGAGAGTGCAATGAAAGCTAACAGTGGTTTATGTGAACCTTTTTAAGTCTATAGGGGTATTAGTCAGAGCTGGTCTGTCCAGCTTGCTATACTCACTAGCCATAGGAACTTTGCTTTTTAAGATAAGAAGTAAAATCTTTGGTCCATCAATACCAAGCTTCTAAACAACTTAGCATGAAGACACTTAAAGTGAGAGTCTTAAATATCTGGGAGTGGACCTAGGGGACATTAACCATGTGAAAAAGAACTGAGAAAGCAAGATTAGAGAATTAAAGAACGTTAAATAAATAAATAAATAGAAATGGCTTGTTCCAAAAAAGTCGTACAAAGAAAGAACTTTGGTTATAAATCATTGCTATGGTACAAACTAGGCTGCATCAATCCACTTCCCAAACTAGTAGCGGCTCTACAGACCATGTTAGTGGATTTATACTTGTAGAGTCTTTTATACTTACTTTAATTTCTTCACCTGGAGGACATACTGTAGCAGCAGGGATAGGGGCGCGTACGGAGTGAACGAGGAGTGACAACATGTTGAGGCACACGCCCATTATAGACACATGCAGATGTTTTCAAAGTAACGTAATTAATAATCTGATCACTTTTTACATGTAATAATCAGTAACATAATCAAAGTACAATTTTAAAGTAGTAATTAGTAATTTGTAGTAGATTACTTTTTTAAATAACTTCCCCAACACTGGAGACTAAAATAAACCTCTCTTTGTCTTGCTCTGATTAAAGGTCATAGTCAGTCTGTTCCCTGTTTTAGCTTCAGCTGCTGATGGTTTAATATCACACACAACAGATGAGAGAAACTAATTAAACTGTCAATCTAAATAATAAACTCATTTTACATTCACACTATCTTCAAAGTAAATCTGAAAGCAAGATGAAAAAGTTTATGGAGTGTGTTGTTGTGTCTACAGGCTGATTGATTGTGGTGTCTCAGATGAAGGCTGTGCTGCTCTGACTTCAGCTCTGAGATCAAACCCCTCACACCTGAGAGACCTGGATCTGTCCTATTATCATGTAGGAGACTCAGGAGTGAAGTGTCTCTTTGCTCTACTGGAGAATCCTCGCTGTAAACTGGAGATACTGAGGTAAGATTATATTATATATATTAAACCAGTAATACCAAAACATGATCTAATCCACCTCCAGGTCATAATAAAAAACGTTCAGGAAAAAAATCTCGATCTTGATTGATGTATAGACGCATCTCATTTCTGACGGAGATTCACGTGCATGTGTTTCCCTGCATTCAGATCACACTGTAATTTCCAATCAGATGCTAGAGGAGGGACAGTACCAGCCAATCAGAAGCTGGAGGGGGTACATGCTGACAACCTGTTTCTGATTGGCTCCTTTTCATGCTCTCCGTGTTCCTCAGTGCGCACGCGTCAAACTCTTACACTTTCTTCTCTTCTTTTGTTTAGCAGCGAGTATAGACTTTATCACTGCATGTGTTAGTTTATCTTATTATCAGAATAAGGTAAATTTCTCACATGCGCGCACACACACACACACACACACACACACACACACACACACACACACACACACACACACATATATACTACTGTGTGAATAGAGACAGGTATGTACCACATACACCACAGTCACCTCCGTCTTGCTCTTTATTGACCAAATTTATAAGTTGGAGCAAAAAGCTGTAAAAAAAACAAAACGGTGTATATCCTTTTCTAAAATGAAAGATTTTAAAAGCTTCTTAAAAACACACTTAAAAACACTTTTTTTTTTAAAGTAAATCCTAAGCCAATATAAACATCTGTTAATGAAGAGTGTGTCATTGTGTTTCTCTACAGGTTGTATGATTGTGGTGTCTCAGATGAAGGCTGTGCTGCTCTGATTTCATCTCTGAGATCAAACCCCTCACACCTGAGAGACCTGGATCTGTCGAAGAATAATGTAGGAGACTCAGGAATGAAGTCTCTTTCCACTGTACTGGAGAATCCTCTCTGTAAACCGCATAGTCTGTGGTAAGATCATCATACTCACATTCATGCCTGAATCTCTAGTGTGAAAGGAGCCTCTCTCTGACTAGTTATGTCGACGTTACTGAAAGGAATTTAAATTTGTGTCCACGCTTTTGTACGATAGTCAGATTATCATTGTGAATAACTGCGACGCCTCCTCCTCTACCAGTTAGCCGAGGCTGGTGTATGTAGCTGTATCCAGGAGGACCAGCTTCATTTAGAGCTACATACTCGTCCTGTTTAATCCAGGTTTCTGTTAAACAGAGTAAATCAAACTCCTGATCTGTGATAGTTTCATTAACAATAACTGCTTTAGATGTGAGAGATCTAATATTTAACAGTCCTAGCTTCAGATCAGAGGTGCTGGCTGTGTATTCAGTGTGATCTGAATTTGTGGTATCTATGTTAATTAAATTACTAAAACAGACTTTCTAGGTCTTTCTAAAGTTTTGCTTAGCTCGGGAAACAGACACAGTATGTTTAATATGATGAACCCTGAGTGACGACTCTATGCAGCTAGCAGACGGTTGGTTTAGCCTGTCTGTCTGCTCCCTGGCCTGGGCTCTGGATTGTCACCAATTTAACTGGGCCTCTTCTGAGACTATGAGTTATAGTACAGGAAAAGAGAGCAGCACCTTCCCGAGTGGGATGGACACCGTCCCGCCCTAACAGGCCAGCTTTGCCCTTAAAGGTCTTCCAATTGTCTATAAAGCCCACATTATTTTCGGAGCACCACCTGGACATCCAGCGGTTCAGTGACCATAACCTGCTGTAAGCTGTCACCATATAACATTGGGATGGGGCCAGAGACATCGGACATCAGACATCACCTCCGCTAATTTAAACACCTCTGAAAAGTTACTCTTACTAACCTCTGATTGACGAAGGTGTATATCAGTAGCTCCTGAATGTATCACTATCTTAGAGAGCCTATGCTGCCCTAGAGCCCTAAGATTACCTGCTATATTCGGTGCTCTGGCTCCTGGTATTGGGTAATAAAATTTAGTAATTTATCTAACACCTAACCACTGCTGCTGGAGCCCCTAAAGGTCTGGCTAATTTAATGTGCCTCAGTAAGAGTCTCCTATAACCAGAGCTCTTTCAGGTTTCACAGTGGATGCATCACTGAGGAGAGAAAACCTGTTGGACACGTGAAGTGTGGAGGAGGTGTGCTCCCGTGGGCTAGCCTTAGCGTTAGCTTTGACTGAGCGGGTATGCCACCGAGTCGTCACCCACTCGGCCCGCTGTAAGAGCTCTAATGCCGGAGTCGGGGGCTGGCATTCTTCACCTGTGGCACCCAGACTTTCTGCTACAGGAGTAGAGTCTGCAAATCATGCCGGAAAAGTGTGCATTTCAGACACCAGTGTTCATGAAGGGATAACAATCTGACATGGTGTGAGTGTTGTGTGTACAATGAGTGTGTAAGAACGCTGCTCAGCAGGAGGGAATGTAGTGGGTGCAGTAACATCATGTCAGCTTCATGAATGAACAGTGCTAGTGTAATCTTCCTAAAGACACTAGGGTTAGGATTAGGGTTAAGGTTAGGCTGACAAGTAGTTACATGGACACGTTCCAAAACAATGTTCCTGTCACAGAGAGCTTTGGGAGTGGTTAATATAAAATGATTCATGTTCATGGTGAAGAAGAACCTCCTGGGTTAACCAGGGCTTCACAGCTGTGTTCAAGGTTCTGTACAGTGACATTGAGAGTGCAATGAAAGCTAACAGTGGTTTATGTGAACCTTTTTAAGTCTATAGGGGTATTAGTCAGAGCTGGTCTGTCCAGCTTGCTATACTCACTAGCCATAGGAACTTTGCTTTTTAAGATAAGAAGTAAAATCTTTGGTCCATCAATACCAAGCTTCTAAACAACTTAGCATGAAGACACTTAAAGTGAGAGTCTTAAATATCTGGGAGTGGACCTAGGGGACATTAACCATGTGAAAAAGAACTGAGAAAGCAAGATTAGAGAATTAAAGAACGTTAAATAAATAAATAAATAGAAATGGCTTGTTCCAAAAAAGTCGTACAAAGAAAGAACTTTGGTTATAAATCATTGCTATGGTACAAACTAGGCTGCATCAATCCACTTCCCAAACTAGTAGCGGCTCTACAGGCCATGTTAGTGGATTTATACTTGTAGAGTGTTTTATACTTACTTTAATTTCTTCACCTGGAGGACATACTGTAGCAGCAGGGATAGGGGAGCCTACGGAGTGAACGAGGAGTGACAACATGTTGAGGCGCGCACGCCCATTATAGACACA
Source organism: Clarias gariepinus (assembly GCF_024256425.1). Taxonomy (NCBI): domain Eukaryota; kingdom Metazoa; phylum Chordata; class Actinopteri; order Siluriformes; family Clariidae; genus Clarias; species Clarias gariepinus. The sequence continues at coordinate 29,883,987 of NC_071111.1, read as the reverse complement.
TGCAGATGTTTTCAAAGTAACGTAATTAATAATCTGATTACTTTTCACAAGTAATAATCAGTAACGTAATCAAAGTACAATTTTAAAGTAGTAATTAGTAATTTGCAGTAGATTACTTTTTTAAATAACTTCTCCAACACTGGAGACTAAAATAAAACTCTCTTTGTCTTGCTCTGATTAAAGGTCATAGTCAGTCTGTTCCCTGTTTTAGCTTCAGCTGCTGATGGTTTAATATCACACACAACAGATGAGAGAAACTAATTAAACTGTCAATCTAAATAATAAACTCATTTTACATTCACACTATCTTCAAAGTAAATCTGAAAGCAAGATGAAAAAGTTTATGGAGTGTGTTGTTGTGTCTTTACAGGATGGAGCATTGTGGTGTCTCAGATGAAGGCTGTGCTGCTCTGACTTCAGCTCTGAGATCAAACCCCTCACACCTGAGAAAGCTGAATCTGTCCTATAATCATGTTGGAGACTCAGGAGTAAAGTGTCTCTCTGCTCTACTGGAGAATCCTCTCTGTAAACTGGAGACACTGAGGTAAGATTATATTATATATATTAAACCAGTAATACCAAAACATGATCTAATCCACCTCCAGGTCATAATAATAAACGATCAGGGAAAAAATCTCGATCTTGATTGATGTATAGACGCATCTCATTTCTGACGGAGATTCACGTGCATGTGTTTCCCTGCATTCAGATCACACTGTAATTTCCAATCAGATGCTAGAGGAGGGACAGTATCAGCCAATCAGAAGCTGGAGGGGGTACATGCTGACAACCTGTTTCTGATTGGCTCCTTTTCATGCTCTCCGTGTTCCTCAGTGCGCACGCGTCAAACTCTTACACTTTCTTCTCTTCTTTTGTTTAGCAGCGAGTATAGACTTTATCACTGCATGTGTTAGTTTATCTTATTATCAGAATAAGGTAAATTTCTCACATGCGCGCACACACACACACACACACACACACCCACACACACACACACACACACACACTAACATATATACTACTGTGTGAATAGAGACAGGTATGTACAGTACAGTACAGTTGTAATTGGGATATAACTTTTATATAACTATTATAACTGTTTTAGTAAAATAAACCTGACGTGTTGATTCTAGCTCTTCCAGTGGAGAAAAATCCTGATTCCCATTTTAGCCTCCCTATTCCTCAGTCCACAACAAGACAAACTGTCTACAACCAGAGCAAAATCAGAGCTGCTCCTCTGCCTGAGATCAAAAGAGTGAAGAGTGTCATTGTGTCTACAGGTTGGAGTCGTGTGGTGTCTCAGATGAAGGCTGTGCTGCTCTGACTTCAGCTCTGAGATCAAACCCCTCACACCTGAGATTCTTGGATCTGTCCTATAATCATGTTGGAGACTCAGGAGTGAAGTGTCTCTGTGCTGTACTGGAGAATCCTCTCTGTAAACTGGAGACACTGAGGTAAGATCATCTCTCTGTGAGTCACATGACCTGCTCCTCAGTAAGACACATTCTCTAATAGTGAGACTAAAGCAGAAGTTTTAGGTTTATTATCAATTTCAATGCTCTTCCTGCCGTAACCCTCCCATTATATCCGGGCTTGGGACCAGCACTGCATCTAGTGGCTGGGGTTTGGGGTTTGGCTGGGAATTGAAGAACCAGGCCTTCCGCATGGCAGATGAGAAACCTACCACTGATAACTAAAATAATATATGTTTTTTTTAAAGTTTTTTTCCAAAGAATGCATTAAATATATAATGGCAGTAAAAGTGTATTCTACACTATGATGGTTGAACTTGAACCCTGACCTTCCAATCAGTAACTGTTTGATCCACCACTGCCCCATTATCCACCAGCGGGGTTTAACTTGTTTCCTCTTTATCTTAAAACAACGATGCTTTAGTTCTTTAATTAGTCCAGTCTTTTAACCTGTTTGTTCTTACACTTCGCTTATACAGAACTGTTTCCAAAGCTTCAATTTTGCACAGATATTAACCACTAACGTCATTAGAGATGAGAATAAATAAATCAATTCAGTTACGTATCATGATTCTTTTATGTAGCAATCCATATACGTATCGCCATGCTGACTGCCAAATCGATTTATTGTAAATACTTATTTTAAAATTATTTATATATGTTTGCATTTGAGACAGTAATATGTTGCAGTTCCTCTATAATCCTACAGATGGTGCCCTCAACTAGTGATTCCCTTCCCTAACAGTCATGCTTGTCATCACATAGCTGGTGTTCTGTCGAAACATGCTACTCGCTGATGGACGCCACAAAAACAATCCTATTTCCCTTCACAATATTGTTTTTCCAACTTTTATGCGCAACACTATATGTTTATGTTTTTGTACCATATTTCGACAAAAACTCCTGAACAACACAAACCTTTTGTACAACAGCAATGCATTCTGGGACTCTGCTAGAGATCCATCAGTGATCCTTCAGGATTTGAAATCCCTGAAATGCTCCTCTCTCTATGAAACTTCACTGGAACTCTGACGTCAGCGTGACACTCCAGTATAACTGCTCTCTTACGGCCAGAATAATAGAAACACACCAACACATTAGCACCAGAGTGACTATAAACAACCTCAAATATTTCAACAGGCACCTGTTTGTGTTTCAGACTGGAGGTAGACCTTAAAACTAGAAGAACGGACAAAATGTAAAATTTGTGAATAAATTCTAATAGTAACATTGACTAAGGTACTGAGCGGGAAAATATATATATACTCAGGAAAAAAAAGAAACATCCTCTGACTTTCAACTGTTTTTACTTTCAGTAAACTTAACGTGTAAATATTTGTATGAACACTAAAATAGTCAACACCATAAGACATAAACTAAAAATGTTTCCCAATGTGTCCCTGAATGAAGGGAGGCTGAAAATCTAAAGTACCAGTCAGTATCTGGTGGCCACCAGCTGCTTGAAGTACTGCAGTGCATCTCCTCCTCATGGACTGCCTATTGCGGACAGTCTGAGCACTGATGGAGGGATTGTGTGTGACTCGGGCAGTTGTTGTGATATTCGGATGTACCCATCTTGTGTGGGTGTTGTTACACGTGGTCTTCCACCGCGAGGATGATCAGCCGTCCTTCCTGTCTCCCTTTAGCACCGTCTTAGGCGTCTCACGGTGCGGACATGGCGATTTATCGCCCTAGCCACATCAGCGGTCCTCATGCCTCCCTGCAGCATGCCTAATGCACGTTCACGCTGATGAGCAGGGACCCTGGGCATCTTTCTTTGGGTGTTTTTCACAGTCGGTAGACAAGTCTCTTTAGTGTCCTGCGTTTTTAAAACTGTGACCTTAAATGCCTACTTTCTGTAAGCTGTTAAGGTCTTAACGACCATTCCACAGGTGCATGTTAATTAATTGATTATAGTTAATTGAACATGCATGGAAAACATTGTTTAAACCCTTTACAATGAAGATCTGTAAAGTTATTTAGATTTTTACAACATTATTGTTGAAATACACAGTCCTGAAAAAGAGACGTTTCTTTTTTTGCTGAGTATCATCTTGAATGTGTGATCTTGCTCATTATGCTTAATATGTGCATAATCCAGATGATTAAGAGTAATCAATGAAATGACATAAGGGAAAGAGCTGATCAACAATATAACAGACACCAGCAAAATCTGGCAAATCAAGACCCCAAGTTATACAAAATGTCACCCAACCTGACAAAGATATTAAGTATTGACACACACTGCTAAACTCTGTATATTCTGTATATTGTAATGATATTTGTACAGAATGTAAAGTAAGTGTCCAATTTGACAGTTTAATTTTAATAAATGAATTATTAAGATGTACACATGTGTAAAAGGTTAGTCGTGCTGATCAACTAGGGACACCTGGGTGGACTGTATGATGTGACTGGTGGTTGGAATTTGTTTAAATAAAGAAGCTAGATTTCAAATTTAAATCTTTTTACAAAGCAGTTTTGTAATGGAGTTTAGTCATCAGCAACCTACATATCTACATCTCTTCATTAAACACATGGTTGATTAAAAGTGAAACTTTATTAAGGCAGTAAGTTAAAATAATTTTCCCACGGGTGTGAGATATACCTGTGGTCGTAGCCAGCGGGGCCGTGTTACCTGCAGCACAAAAGTGGTCTATTATACACAACTAACAACAAATATATATGACATTTAACACAATATGTAGATTTATTTTATTTTCTATTAATTTCACATTTCAGAGATCCAACCTACTAACCCTCCTCATATATGATGAAGTATATAAAAATACTAAACAGTCTTTAGTGTAGACGGCACTGTTTGTCAGAGAGCCCTAGCCCTGAAACCCCAAAGCATTTTTAGCCATTTTTTGCATTATTATGTTTTAATAAATATACTGTATATGAGTCAGGATTGTGCAATATAGAATTACATTTTTTAGCACAATATAATCTTCAATACAAAGAACTCAATGTAAATTTAACTTTAACTAACTATACACACACGACTAAGCAAAAATTGTAAAAAGGATCATGTAGGCAAGAAATGGAACAGATGTATGAGATCACGTGTGACCATAATAATAACAATGATAATAATAATAATAAGAAGAAGAAGTAGAAGAAGAAGACATACATTAACTATACAGTCTTAAATAAAGTGACCGGTGATGAAAACCCTCTCTGTCAGCAGACATACATTTTACATCAAGGACATAATATATATCAATATGTGCATGTGTTTTTTGTTCTACATTTTTTTATTGTCATTCCAGTAATAAAATGTACATTTTCTAAAAGTAATGATGAGTTTAATTCTACATATCAGAAAACCCAAATGCACAGTTTACAAGCTCTGTATACTTGATGTGGGAAACACTGCTTTAGGGGAAACAAAAAATCTGTTTATTCTGTGAGTGAATGTTCTTTCAGTGTCTCTGTCTAGTTGTTATAAACAGGGTCGCCGAAAGCAGCTGTAGACATGACGAGCAGGATTAAAACCATGCAGTTTTCCTCAATAGTTATTTCACTAAGATCCTAAAACAGTTTCGTATTATTTAACATTTTGTCATGAAGTTTATGAATAAACCCACTGACTCAAACACGTTCCTACAGTAACACAGAGCTGAAGGTGAGAACAGGATCAGTAGGTGTGTGTATGAAAGGAGATCACAGTGCACCATCACTACTGTATGTTTAATATACAGATATAATTAAAATAATGTCGTTTTTTGATAAGGTGCTAATTTACACCTGGTTTAGAGAGGAGGACGAAATAACAAAACTGATGAGTGTTAATCTCACACACTTTATTATATGAATATGTAACCAGACACACTTCTGATTTTTACACACTTTTTGTCAGATCCTTTTTTAAAATGCACAAAAAGCTCAGCACCTCTGATCCTCTGTTTTCATCTCATTCTCCTGTAGAACTTTTATTCTCTGTAAAGTTAAACCTGCAGAAGCTGATGAACTCAATTTGTAGTTGTGACACTCAGTTTAATAATTTTAATTACATTGTTAATTAGAATAATCAGGTGATATTAAATCTCCATGTCACTGTGAATAATAAGCTCATTTTACACACACATCATCTTTAAAGTAAGTCTTAAACCAAGATAATCTGTTGATGAAGTGTGTGTCATTGTGTCTCTACAGGTTGCAGTGGTGTGGTGTCTCAGATGAAGGCTGTGTTGCTCTGACTTCAGCTCTGAGATCAAACCCCTCACACCTGAGAGACCTGGATCTGTCCTATAATAATGTAGGAGACTCAGGAGTGAAGCGTCTCTCTGCTCTTAAGGATGATGAACATTACAAACTACAGACACTGACGTAAGTAAAGACCTCTTTTAATTAATGTTGCAAAAGTATAAGAATGATCTGTTAATCCCTTTAACATTAATGTGTACATTTCTCTCAAGATATCAGATTAGTAAATAAAACCTTTATTGACATTAATAATAATTTATTGACAAAAAAAATCTTTAAATCTTTAACATCTTACAGAATGTCAATATATTTTAAATAATCTGATTTTTTTCCATTGGTTTAAAAGGTGTTTTATTTTCAGTAAAGTGTTGATATAAAATCCATGTGAAGTCAGAAGACAGGGAGTCAGACTGAGTCTACAAAATGTCACAAATGAGTTGATGAGAGTGATTGTAAATGAACTCGTCTCCTTGTGACACTCTGGACAAGCAAAGAAAACAACTAAGGACGAGCTGAAACTACTAAAATTGGGCTAAGAACTGTCCAATGCATTATTAAAACCTGAAAGGGTCGTAGTGAACCAACATCTTTGAGAAATAAATGCAGTCAGAAAAATATCTTGAATGAGTGTGTTGGGAGATCACTTAAACACTTAGTGAAAACACTCACTCATCGTCTTTACAAGGGACCTGGGGCCTATCCCAGGAGATTTAGGGCACGAGGCGGGGTACACCCTGGACAGGGTGCCAATCCTTCGCAGGGCTCACACACACACTCACAGACTCAGTCACACACTATGGGCAATTCGGGAACGCCAGTTAGCCTAATCTGCAGGTCTTTGGACTGTGGGAGGAAACCAGAGTACCTGGAGGAAACCCACCAAGCACGGGGGAACCATGCAAACTCCATGCACACAGACGGGAATCGACCCTGGCTGGGAATTGAACCGGGACCCTGCAAGGCGACAGTGCTAATCACTACACCACCGTGCAGCCCTTAGTGAAAAGAAATTATTAAAAACAATAGTAGAACCCGCAGCTATGTTTAATAGTGAAAGCAAGAACATGTTCACACACACAATGTGAGGACAATCCAAGGGATTGGGACTAAACAGCTGTGTAGCCTTAAGAGATCAGGGAGGCTAATCAGAAAAAAAAGGCTTCAAGTTATAATCGGGGTTTCAGGACTCAACTTTTAAAAAAATGTTCTGGGAGCATGAAGAATCATTTTTAAACATGAACTAAACACCACATTGTGTATCATAATAAAAGCTAAAGAAACTTAAATGAAATAATGGATTGTACAAAATAGTGTGTATGATTTTTATAGTCTTTTGTCTATTGAATTTTTCTCACTAGTTTTGTCACTAAGATAAAAAAAATGGTCTTGTACTATTCAACATTTTGTTATAAATAAAGAATACCTATAAATAAACTCACTGACTCAAACACAGTCAGACAGAAACACAAAGCTGAAGGTGAGAACAGGATCAACAGGTGTGTGTATGAGAGAAGATCACAGTGCAGGTTTACAATTAAAATAATGTACATAAAATATCACAACTGCAAAGAAATCAGTCCAGACTGGTGAGTCAAAAGTAGCTCAAGTTCTCATGAACACTGGCGACCTGGGACCTGATCCACTTTAAAGTAAGTTTCAAACCAAGATAATCTGTTGATGAAGTGTGTGTCATTGTGTCTCTATAGGTTGGAGCGTTGTGGTGTCTCAGATGAAGGCTGTGCTGCTCTGACTTCAGCTCTGAGATTAAAACTCTCAGACCTGAGAGACCTGGATCTGTCAGGGAATAAACTAGAAGACTCAGACGTGAAGTGTCTCTCTGTTCTACTGGAGAATCCTCACTGTAAACTGGAGAGACTGAAGTAAGATTCTATTTTAAGAACATAAATTAGAATAAAAAGTCTGATTACTGACAGTCTGATCTTCTCAATAAAGTGTGTGAATGCTGTTAGATTTTGTTACAAAGACTGCATAGTCCCCACAGAGAGAAATCAGTTCACACTGGTGAGTCAAAAGTAGCTCTCATGAAAACTGGGGACCTGGCACCTGCTCCCAACACACACGGTGCTAATGTACACCTGGTTTAGAGAGGAGGACAAAATAACATGTAAAACTGACGAGTGCTAATCTCACACACCTTATTAAATTAGGCAGAATCAACAATAACGGACTATAAAGCACCAACATCCAGTACGATGAATGCGGACATGTCTTTGGCTTCGAGGCTGCAGCTGAAGACGATAGCGATGCTCATGCTAGCGGTGCTAACGGCTGCAGACAGGAAGACACTGCCAGCACCGGAAACGCGTTCATCATCTCCGAGCATGACGTGAGGAGAGCCTTCAGAAGAGTGAACACCAGGAAATCAGCAGGACCAGACGGCATCTCAGCAGACCAGCTCGCACCTGTGATCACAGAGATATTCAACCTCTTCTCAGTAGTGATGAATTGCTTTGAGCGGCTGGTCAAGGACATCATAATTTCTTCTTTACCGGACACACTTGACCCATTACAGTTCGCTTACCGTCCAAATCGTTCAACTGACGATGCCATCTCTCACCTCCTCCACACATCACTCACTCACCTGGACACTAGGTGGGGGAATTATGTTTAAATGCTCTTCATCGTCTACAGCTCAGCATTTAACACCATAATTCTCTCTACACTCACCACCAAGCTGGAGCACCTGGAACTCAATTTATCTCTGTGCCAGTGGATCTCTAATTTCCTAACTGGCAAACCACAACTAGTAAGGATGGGTGGACATGTCTCATCCCTCACTCTTAGCACTGGAGCCCCCCAGGGTTGTGTTCTAAGTCCCCTGCTGTGGCCCGGCAGCGTCTCTACCACCTCAGACGCTTAAGAGACTTCAGACTGCCCTCTAAGGTGCTCAGGAACTTCTACTCCTGCACCATAGTGAGCATCCTGACGGGAAACATGTCAATCTGGTTCGGGAACAGCACCATGCAGGACAGACGAGCTCTACAGAGGCTGGTGCGATCAGCTGTGCGTATCATCTGCATCGAGCTCCCTGACCTGCACTCGATCTACAGCAGGCGGTGCTGGACCAAGGCCAGGAAGATCGTAAAGGACCTCAGCCATCCCAACAATGGACTGTTCTCTCTGTTGAGGTCAGGAAAGCGATTCCGCTCCCTGAAGGCCATCACAGAGAGACTGAGGAGGAGCTTCTTCCCGCAGGTGATACGGTCTCTAAACCAGATTAACACACAGGATAAACAATCTCTGCGTCTTTGCACATTGCACAATTCACAGTTATGGACATTATACAGGACTAAACCACTCTGCATGTTGTACACTACACAGTAATGGACACTCATGCACAGTTGCACATACCGCAGACATTCATGCACATTTGCACTTTTTTTTTTATATTTCTTATAATTTTCCTAAAGTTTTTTATATTTTGTTCTATTTATCTCTTGTTAACTGTTTTTACATTTTAAGGTCACTGGAGGTCATTTAAGCATTTCACTGCATATTGTACTGTGTATGACTGTATGTGACAAATAATATTTGAATTTAAATATGTAACCAGACACACTTTAAAATGCACAAAAGTCTCAGCACCTCTGATTTTCTGTTTTTATATCATTTTCCTATAAAATTTTTATTTTCAGTAAAGTTAAGTCTGCAGAAGCTGATGAACCTAATAAATGAACAATTGTTTCACTCAATGTGTTTAATAATTTAGGAAAAAATAATTTACCAACAAATTATCACCAAGTGTTTTGGCTTAAAACAGACATGAATGTTAATTTTCTTTAAAATAAGTGTCCTATTGTTTTGTGGTGTATTTTTTATTTATGATAGTATTTGGTTTTCATCACGATTTTGAATTTTACTTCTTTAATTCTGCAATAAAATAATTCTGTACACAATAGATAAGAGAAACTAAATATAACTCTCAGTATGATTATTTTATTTACATTGTTAATTAGATTTGTTAATCAAATGATATTAAATCTCCATGCCAATTAATGAGCTCATTTTACAAACACATCGTCTTTAAAGTAAGTTTTAAACCAAGATTAAAATCTGTTGATAAAGTGTGTGTCGTTGTGTCTCTACAGGTTGTATAATTGTGGTGTCTCAGATAAAGGCTGTGCTGCTCTGACTTCAGCTCTGAGATCAAACCCCTCACACCTGAGAGACCTGGATCTGTCCTGTAATGATGTAGGAGACTCAGGAGTGAAGTGTCTCTCTGCTCTACTGGAGAATCCTCTCTGTAAACTGGAGACACTAAAGTAAGATCACATTTTAAAATATTAATAATCGAACTGTCTAATGATCCACCAGGTCATAATAATAAACACATTGTGTATTAATTAAACACAGACACATTTGTTCTGGTCAATACTAAATAAATCATTGTGTTAATTCTGATAGATTCTGTTGAGAATGTAAGTGAAAGACATTCTAATGACTTGGTGTGTGTTCCTCAGTCCACAACAAATAAGTCATTAACACATCACTTATCTCTTCGGATAAATGTTGAAAATGTGTAAGACTGATCATTTATTCCCATGATAATGAAATTGTACTTTTCTCTTTAGTTCCAATAAACAGATTACCGGGTTAGGAAATAAAACCAGTTTCTGGAAATGTCACTATATTTTATATCATCTGAATCTTTATTAAATAAATAGTCTTTATGCTGTTTTAGAATATTTTTTTAGTTCCATCTGTGTTCTAACATTATTTAATGTTGCACAGAGATAAAAATCCTCTCCTTTACCCCAGACACTTCTGTCTGTCTCTCTCTCTATCTCTCTCTCTCTCTCTCTCTCTCTCTCTCTCAGATTAAAGAATAAAATTTACAGGCAAGAACAGCTGCTGTTTGTTTAATATTGCAGACTGTATACGGGAGAAACTAAATAAGATCAGGATAGTGTTAGGATCGTGTCAGGGTAAGAAGGGAAGGACATGAAGCGATGCTCCCATCATGCATAGTGTCCACTGTACAAGCCTCTGGAGACAGTGTTATGATCTGGGGTTGATCAGTTGCTCATGTTTAGACTCAGTAATGTGAATGTACTGAATCACCAGGTTATCACATCCGTGGAGTTTTTCTTCCTGATGGTACGGCCATATTCCAGGACTCAGATTTACATTACATTTTCATTTATGGCATTTGACAGATGCCTTATAGAGAACATCTTACATTTTTTGTCAATGCACATCTGAACAGTTGACGGTTAAGGCTTTGCTCCAGAGCCCAACAGTGGCAACTTGTTGGTGCTGGGGTTTAAACCTGAGACCTTCTGATCATTAGTCTAACACCTTAACCAGTAGATTGAGTGACTAGATGGTAAAAGCGAGGTTTAGGGAGCATGAGGAATAATTTTTGCACTTTATCTGGACACCACATTACACATTGTAATCAAAGCTCAAAGGTTCTTATTAGTGTGTATGATCAGATGATATAGTTAATGTACATAAAAATGTCAGAACTACAATTAGTCCACACTGGTGCGCAAAAGTAGCTCAAGTTCTCATGAACACTGGAGACCTGGGACCTGCTTCCAACACACACGCTGCTAATGTACACCTGGTTTAGAGAGGAGACAAAATAACATGTAAAACTGAAAACACTTCTGATTTTTCCACACTTTTTGTCAGATCCTTTTTAAAATGCACAAAAAGCTCAGCACCTCTGATCCTCTGTTTTCATCTCATTCTCCTGTAGAACTTTTATTTTCTGTGAAGTTAAACCTGCAGAAGCTAATGAACTCAATTTGTAGACATTTTTACACTCCATGAGTTTTATCATTCAGGAACATTTTATTTACCAATAAATCATCTGATTTAAAACAGATGTGAATGTTATTCCTTTTTAATGAATGTTTTATACCTTTTACATCATATCTTTTTATTCATGCTAGTATTTGTTATTCACACAGTTTTCTGGCGTTTACTTTCTTGATTCTGCATTAAAATAAATCTGTATACAATGGATAAGAGAAAATAAATATACCACTCAGTCTGATCATTTAAATTACATTGTTAATTAGAATAATCAGGTGATATTTAAGCAATTTCCCTGTGAGATTTATAAAGTTCTTTGTATGTTGAATATTAAATCTCCATGTCAATGTGAATAATGAGCTCATTTTATAACCACATCGTCTTTAAAGTAAGTCTTAAACCAGGATTAAAATCTGTTGATAATGTGTGTGTCATTGTGTCTCTACAGGTTGTATAATTGTGGTGTCTCAGATGAAGGCTGTGCTGCTCTGACTTCAGCTCTGAGATCAAACCCCTCACACCTGAGAGACCTGGATCTGTCCTGTAATAATGTAGGAGACTCAGGAGTGAAGTGTCTCTCTGATCTACTGGAGAATCCTCTCTGTAAACTGGAGAGACTGAAGTAAGATCACATTTTAAAATATTAATAATAGAACTGTCTAATGATCCACCAGGTCATAATAATAAACACATTGTGTATTAATTAAACACAGACACATTTGTTCTGGTCAATACTGAATAAATCATTGTGTTAATTCTGATAGATTCTGTTGAGAATGTAAGTGAAAGACATTCTAATAACTTGGTGTGTGTTCCTCAGTCCACAACAAATAAGTCATTAACACATCACTTATCTCTTTACATAAATGTTGAAAACGTGTAAGACTGATCATTTATTCAATTCAATTTAATTTTATTTGTATAGCGCTTTTAACAATTGTCATTGTCGCAAAGTAACTTTTCTTGTTAAGTTTCCTGATAAAGCAGTGTGTGTGTGTGTGTGTGTGTGTGTGTGTGTGTGTGTGTGTGTGTGTGTGTGTGTGTGTGTATAATAAAAATGTCGAGGATTGAGTGGAGAGGGACACAGATGATCTTATACACAGAGACACATTTATGACATGAATATGGCCGTGAAAAAACTCACATTCAGGATCAAACAGTGCAGACAGGAACCAGTGCACGATGGAAAAAGGGTGTTATGTTTGTAAAAGCCGAAACTTACACCCTACACACAGTCATACATCTCTGTGTTACACTCGAAAAGCAGCTCTAGTTTAACTGAAGACACAAGTGAACATCACACACCTGCATTTCCACACACACACACACACACACACACCCTGTGAGCAGCAGTGGGAACACACTCCTGTCCCCCGAGGTCAGTCCATGTGCTGCTTGTACACAGTCACAGGTGCAGACAGAGACTTATCGTGTGTCCATCCACTTTAAACATCAGCTGGAGCAAAAAACAATCTTTAAAACACACACATTCTCTGTCTGAGTCAGTGTTGTTCTGAGGAAAAGCTAAACTCCTCCCACTTTCCAGAACATTCTGTAGAGCGCAACATCTTCCAAACGCTCAGAAAACTTAATCTGTGTGTGTGTGTGTTTGAGTGTGTTTGAGTGTGTGTGAGTGTGTGTGAGTGTGTGTGAGTGTGTGTGTGTGAGGGTGTGTGAGGGTGTGTGAGGTGTGTGTGAGGTGTGTGTGAGGTGTGTGTGAGTGTGTGTGTGTAGGTGAGTCTGTGTGTGTAGGTGAGTCTGTGTGTGTAGGTGAGTGTGTGTGTGAGTCTGTGTGTGTGTGTGTGTGTAGGTGAGTCTGTGTGTGTGTGTTAGGGGCGTGGTCATTAGATTGTACCTCTCCTTGGATTCATACGGATTAAATAAATTGAATATTTATTTCTGACTGAAGTTTAATTTAAAATTAGACACTTTTAAGTGAATCTTTCTATAGATATATTTCTCGTGTGTGTGAGTGTGTGTGTGCGTGTGCGTGTGAGTGTGTGTGCGCGTGTGCGTGTCTGTGCGTGTGTGTGCGTGTCTGTGCGTGTGTCTGTGTGTGTGTGTTAGGGGCGTGGTCATTATCACATAAAGATTGTACCTCTCCTTGGATTCATACGGATAAAATAAACTGATTAATTATTTCTGACTGAAGTTTAATTTAAAATTAGACACTTTTAAGTGAATCTTTCTATAGATATATTTCTCGTGTGTGTGTGTGTGTGTGTGTGTGTGCGTGTGTGTGTGTGTGTGTGCAGTATTTGTAGAGTTTGAGTTCATTTCAGCGACGTGTTTCAGAAAGATATTGCTGGAGACTGAGACGACTGAAAGCGAACCCTGTTTATTTTATTTTTACAAAAGCACAAGGTTTAGTGGATATTGTAAGTGACATCAATAAAAGTCGACCCTTTACAGATTTAAATGAAAATAATGATTGGTGATGATAATAATACCATACCATACCATACCAACTTTATTTATAAAGCACTTTCCAACCCACACTGGACCAAAGTGCTGTACAGAATCAAATAAAAGACATATAAAAAAAATTTAAAAAAAAAACAGCAACTATATAATAAGAACAAATGACACAAAGTAGAGTAAATAAGATAAGTAAAGTAAAACAAATGAATCAAATGCCAGCATCTCGCAAGTCATCAAAGGCTATGGAAAAAAAATGGGTTTTGAGAAGAGATTTAAAAACAGCAAGGGAAGAAGCCTGTCTAATGTGCAAAGGCAATTTATTCCACATTGTTGGAGCTGCAACAGCGAAAGCCCGATCCCCTCTAAGCTTACGCTTAGTTTTCGGCACACACAGGAGCAGCTGATCAGCTGACCTAAGAGAGCGGTAGGGCGAATATGGGTGAAGCAGCTCAGACAGGTAGGTCGGGGCTAGACCATTTAATGCTTTAAAAGCAAACAGGAGAATTTTAAAATGAACCTTCAAATATACAGGGAGCCAGGGAACTCGCTGAAGTTGAGCAATGGAGGAAGCATTAACCCCCACATAGAGTGCATTACAGTAATCAATTCGAGTGGTGACAAAAGCATGAATTACTGTCTCAAAATGCTCCCTAGGGATAGCAGATTTTATTTTAGCCAGATTTCTCAATTGAAAGAAGCTTGATTTAACAACATCCCTAATCTGACTGTCAAACCTAAGATCCGCATCCACTTTGACACCTAAATTTGAGATGACTGGTTTTTCATACTGGGACAAAGAACCCAGATCCACAAAAGGGTTCTCAGAAGATCCCCCAAAGACCATCACCACTGTCTTTTTTTCATTAAGTTGTAAAAAATTGAGGGTCAACCAGGACTTTATTTCCTCAAAACACCTAAGTAAAGGTCTCACCGAGTAGGCATTTTTCTTTTTAAGAGGAAAATAGATCTGACTATCATCAGCGTAACAGTGGAATGAGATGCCATGTTCTGCTCCACCCACTGCTCCAAACGAGAAAGCAGAATTTCATGATCCACTGTGTCAAATGCAGCAGTTAGATCTAAGAGGACGAGAACAGCACAGTCACCGGAGTCAGTGGCTAAAAATATATCATTAAACACTTTTAACAAAGCTGACTCAGTGCTGTGCAAGGTTTTAAAACCAGATTGAAAAACTTCTAAAATATTATACTTTTCCAGAAAAGCAATTAATTGACTGTACACAATCTTCTCAATCACTTTAGAAAGAAAGGGAAGTTTCGAAATAGGTCTGTAGTTCTCGAGAACTGTGGGATCTAAAACAGGTTTTTTAATGAGAGGTTGGATTACAGCATGTTTAAAAGTTTTAGGTACCAGACCTGAAGAGAGACTACTGTTAACAAGAGCAAGAACAGCTGGGCCAACAGTAGGAAACACTTCTTTAAACAGCCGAGGAGGAACAACATCATAAGGAGAACCAGAGGGCTTCAAATGCCCAACAATCTCCTGTAAAGATAACATAGTCACAGGCTCAAACTTATCAAAAACAGCACGGCAAGGAACCGAGACAGAGGGGTCATGAATTAACGCTGGGGATGATATTAGGGCCCTAGCAGCAGAGACCTTATCAATAAAAAAGTTAAGAAAATCTTCGCAAACGACTGGGGAAGACTCAATACAGTTCGTCTGCGGAGCATTGAGTAACGAGTCAATAGTCTTAAACAATACACGGGGTTTATGACAGCATGATAGAACAATATCAAAGAAATAATTGCTCTTGGCATCCTTCACAGTTTTCTGATAACGACTCCAACAGTCGCGTAAAATTTGAAATGACACCTGCAATTTGTCCTTTTTCCATTTACGCTCAGCTCTACGGCACTCGCGTCTAACTGCACGCGTCACATCGTTCAACCAGGGCTCAGACCTAATTTTTTGGTGCCTAGTTTTTAAGGGAGCCACGGTGTCCAGAACTGTTTGGCAAGCAGAATGAAACCATGAGCTAATCTCCTCAGTACTGTTACACATAGCATCAGGAACAGGACAGTTCTGAGTAAAAACGGCAGAAAACTGAGCAGCAGTAGTAGAGTTGATATTACGACAGCGCCGAACAACAGCGCGAGGTTTAACTGTAGTGTATGCAAGATCAACCTCAAACAGTACAGGCATATGATCAGAAAGCACTGCCTCACAGATCTCCAAGTTAAGAACAGATAAACCGTATGATAAAACAAGATCAAGCGTGTGTCCGCGTTCATGAGTAGGACCAGATACCCACTGCACAAGATTAAAAGAGTCAATGAGGTTTAAAAAATCCTTTGCCATTGGCTTATCAGGGCAGCATACATGAACATTAAAATCTCCTACAATAAGAACGCGATCATATTTAGGCATAATTTCATCCATAAAATGTGAATAATGAATAATGATGTGAAATTAAAATGATTTAAACCTATTTATACAATCACAAATAATGTTAGTCCCTTTTATTTTTTCCCAGAATCAGTTGTGGTTCAGTTGGAGTGAACGGTGTGTCGGCTCTGGTGTCACTGTTCAGCTCAGAATCCTCAGGACTGAGAGAAGTGCATCTGACCCTGGAAACACTCGATCTGTCCAGGAATAAAGTGGAAGACTCAGTAGTGAAGGATCTCTCTGTTCTACTGGCGAATCCTCACTTTAAAGTGGAGAATCTGAGGTAAGATCATCTCTCTGAGAGTCACATGACCTGCTCCTCAGTAACACACATTCTCTAACAGTGAGACTGAAGCAGAGGTTTTAGGTTCAGCATCACTCACACCCAGATTTCCCCCATGGGCCAGTTGACGCTGCTTACTGTTTGATTTTTTGGAGAAAATGTTCAGAACGACCCTCTTGCTCGCCTTCCCACTTTATTTAGGACAGTTTCACATATTAACCTTAAAAATAGCTTTGGACATTTTAGCTTTGAGGAGTTTTGGGACTAAACCGTTTTGATCATCTAACATGGAATAATTTATTTATTGTTGCACTCTCTGGTATCACCCAAATATACATTGGTTCTCTTCTAAGTCTGGTTCCTCTTAATGGTTTCTTCCTTATGCCATCTCAGGGAGCTTTGTCCTCACCACAGTCACCTCCGTCTTGCTCTTTATTGACCAAATTTATAAGTTGGAGCAAAAAGCTGTAAAAAAAAAAAAAACGGTGTATATCCTTTTCTAAAATGAAAGATTTTAAAAGCTTCTTAAAAACACATTTAAAAACACTTTTTTTTAAAAAAGTAAATCCTAAGCCAATATAAACATCTGTTGATGAAGAGTGTGTCATTGTGTTTCTCTACAGGTTGCATGATTGTGGTGTCTCAGATGAAGGCTGTGCTGCTCTGATTTCATCTCTGAGCTCAAACCCCTCACACCTGAGAGACCTGGATCTGTCGAAGAATAATGTAGGAGACTCAGGAATGAAGTCTCTTTCCACTGTCCTGGAGAATCCTCTCTGTAAACCGCATAGTCTGTGGTAAGATCATCATACTCACATTCATGCCTGAATCTCTAGTGTGAAAGGAGCCTCTCTCTGACTAACTATGACGACATAACTGAAAGGGATTTAAATTCGTGTCCACGCTTTTATATGATAGTCAGATTATCATTGTGAATAACTGTGACGCCTCCTCCTCTACCAGTTAGCCGAGGCTGGTGTATGTAGCTGTATCCAGGAGGACTAACTTCATTTAGAGCTACATACTCGTCCTGTTTAATCCAGGTTTCTGTTAAACAGAGTAAATCAAACTCCTGATCTGTGATAGTTTCATTAACAATAACTGCTTTAGATGTGAGAGATCTAATATTTAACAGTCCTAGCTTCAGATCAGAGGTGCTGTCTGTGTATTTAGTGTGATCTGAATTTGTGGTATTTATGTTAATTAAATTACTAAAACAGACTTTCTGGGTCTTTCTAAAGTTTTGCTTAGCTTGGGGAAGAGACACAGTATGTTTAATATGATGAACCCTGAGTGACGACTCTATGCAGCTAGCAGACGGTTGGTTTAGCATGTCTGTCTGCTCCCTGGCCTGGGCTCTGGATTGTCACCGATTTAACTGGGCCTCTTCTGAGACTATGAGTTATAGTACAGGAAAAGAGAGCAGCACCTTCCCGAGTGGGATGGACACCGTCCCGCTCTAACAGGCCAGCTTTGCCCTTAAAGGTCTTCCAATTATCTATAAAGCCCACATTATTTTCGGAGCACCACCTGGACATCCAGCGGTTTAGCGACCATAACCTGCTGTTAGCTGCGTCACCACATAACATTGGGATGGGGCCAGAGACATCGGACATCAGACATCACCTCCGCTAATTTAAACACCTCAGATAAGTTACTCTTACTAACCTCTGATTGATGAAGGTGTATATCAGTAGCTCCTGAATGTATCACTATCTTAGAGAGCCTATGCTGTCCTAGAGCCCTAAGATTACCTGCTATATCCGGTGCTCTGGCTCCTGGTGTTGGGTAAATAAATTTAGTAATTTAATTACCTAACACCTAACCACTGCTGCTGAACCCCTAAAGGCCTGGCTAATTTAATGTGCCTCAGGTTTCACAGTGGGTGCATCACTGAGGAGAGAAAACCTGTTGGACACGTGAAGTGTGGAGGAGGTGTGCTCCGGGTGGGCTAGCCTTAGCGTTAGCTTTGACTGAGGGGGTATGCCGCCGAGTCGTCACCCACTCGGCCTGCTGTAATAGCTCTAATGCCGGGGTCAGGGGCTGGCATTCTTCACCTGTGGCACTGAGACTTTCTGCTACAGGAGTAGAGTCTGCAGATCGTGCGGAAAAGTGTGCATTTCAGACACCAGTGTTCATGAAGGGATAACAATCTGACAAGGTGTGAGTGTTGTGTGTACAATGAGTGTGTAAGAACGCTGCTCAGCAGGAGGGAATGTAGTGGGTGCAGTAACATCATGTCAGCTTCATGAATGAACAGTGCTAGTGTAATCTTCCTAAAGACACTAGGGTTAGGATTAGGGTTAAGGTTAGGCTGACAAGTAGTTACATGGACAGGTGCGGCCGGTTCCCTTATTACTCCATGATTAATTAAGCAGATCAAAGGGCTGTAGGCGGTTCTGAGTGTTACATTTGCATTTGGTAGCTGTTCATTCAAACCTTCAACATGAAAAGCCTGTCCAAGTGATGAGGTCATCATTAGGCTAAAAAAAAAACAATGTACCTGTCACAGAGAGCTTTGGGAGTGGCTAATATAAAATGATTCATGTTCATGGTGAAGAAGAACCTCCTGGGTTAACCTGGGCTTCACAGCTGTGCTCAAGGTTCTGTCCAGTGACATTAAGAGTGCAGTGAAAGCTAACAGTGGTTTATGTGAACCTTTTAAAGTCTATAGGGGTATTAGTCAGAGCTGGTCGGTCCAGCATGCTATACTCACTAGCCATAGGAACTTTGCTGTTTAAGATAAAAAGTAAAACCTTTGGTCCATCAATACCAAGCTTCTAAACAACTTAGCATGAAGACACTTAAAGGGAGAGTCTTAAATATCTGGGAGTGGACCTAGGAGACATTAACCATGTGAAAAAGAACTGAGAAAGCAAGATTAGAGAATTAAAGAAAGTTGAATAAATAAATGAATAGAAATGGCTTGCTCCAAAAAAGTCGTACAAAGGAAGAACTTTGGTTATAAATCATTGCTATGGTACAAACTAGGCTGCATCAATCCTCTCTAGTAGTAGCGGCTCTACAGGCCATGTTAGTGGATTTATACTTGTAGAGTCTTTTATACTTACTTTAATTTCTTCACCTGGAGGTCATACTGTAGCAGCAGGGATGGGGCGCATACCTAGGGAGCCTATGGAGTGAACGAGGAGCGACAACAGGTTGAGGCGCACGCCCATTATAGACGCATGCAGATGTTTTTAAAGTAACGTAATTAATAATCTGAGTACTTTTTACATGTAATAATCAGTAACGTAATCAAATTACAATTTTAAAGTAGTAATTAGTAATTTGTAGTAGATTACTTTTTTAAATAACTTCCCCAACACTGGAGACTAAAATAAAACTCTCTTTGCCTTGCTCTGATTAAAGGTCATAGTCAGTCTGTTCCCTGTTTTAGCTTCAGCTGCTGATGGTTTAATATCACACACAACAGATGAGAGAAACTAATTAAACTGTCAATCTAAATAATAAACTCATTTTACATTCACACTATCTTCAAAGTAAACAGTAAATCTGAAAGCAAGATGAAATGGAGTTTATGGAGTGTGTTGTTGTGTCTACAGGTTGCATGATTGTGGTGTCTCAGATGAAGGCTGTGCTGCTCTGACTTCAGCTCTGAGATCAAACCCCTCACACCTGAGAAAGCTGAATCTGTCCTATAATCATGTAGGAGACTCAGGAGTGAAGTGTCTCTCTGCTGTACTGAAGAATCCTCTCTGTAAACTGGAGACACTGAGGTAAGATTATATTATATATATTAAACCAGTAATACCAAAACATGATCTAATCCACCTCCAGGTCATAATAATAAACGATCAGGAAAAAAATCTTGATCTTGATTGATGTATAGACGCATCTCATTTCTGACGGAGATTCACGTGCATGTGTTTCCCTGCATTCAGATCACACTGTAATTTCATCCAATCAGATGCTAGAGGAGGGACAGTACCAGCCAATCAGAAGCTGGAGGGGGTACATGCTGACAACCTGTTTCTGATTGGCTCCTTTTCATGCTCTCCGTGTCCCTCAGTGCGCACGCGTCGAACTCTTACACTTTCTTCTGTTCTTTCGTTTAGCAGCGAGTATAGACTTTATCACTGCATGTGTTAGTTTGTGTTATTTTATAATCCGAATGAGGTAAATTTCTTACACACACACACACACACACACACACACACACACACACACACACACACATATATACTACTGTGTGAATCGAGACAGGTGTGTACAGTACAGTACAGTTGTAATTCAATTCAGTTCAATTCAATTTTATTTGTATAGCGCTTTTAACGATTTACATCATCACAAAGCAGCTTTACACAATTAAAAGAATTACGTTTGTATGAAATGTGAATGTGTATGAATCAAAATTATATGATTGTCCCTGATGAGCAAGCCTAGGACGACGGCGACAGTGGCAAGGAAAAACTCCCTGAGATGGTAATAGGAAGAAACCTTGAGAGGAACCAGACTCAACAGGGAACCCATCCTCATCTGGGTGAAACAGATAGCAGGGATTGATGTGCATAATAATATGCGAGACTGAAAGTTCAGTATAAGAGGAGATGTGTAAGATTAAAGTCCAGTTTATTCCTGGAGGCTCAGGTAGACTGTGAAAAATTCCAGTCCTGAACTATTGAGCGACTGAAGTCACAGGTCCTCAGAGAACAGCTGTCTGCATCAGTCGAGGACAGGACCACCTTCATGGAAAAGTGGAACCAACCCCAGTCACCACACGCATTCCAGGCAGACCACACGGGGGCATCAATGTGATGAGATCTCCAACCAGAAGCAGGACTTCAGGATGAGTTAGAGAGGTCCAGCGGGCAAAGGGGGCCTGGATCACTGGCAGCTCAGGAGCGACATGTATAGCTCGACAGAGAAATAGGTAGAGGAAAAAGGAGAGAGGGAGAGAGAGAGAGGAGAGAGCAGAAAAGGAGAGAGCAAAGAGATGGAGAGATAACAGTTAGGTATGGTCACAGTCGAACAATGCAAAAAGTGAATGTATATTTAGTGCAGAGTGCAAGCAGAGACTCCGACTAACTATGACAGCATAACTAAAAAGGGAGAGCCAGAAGGAAACACAAACATGAGGGCTTTCAGAGATGTAAGGCAGCCAATCACCTCACCGTCAACAAACCTGAGTGATCAATGAGATTGGGGAAGACAGCATCCAAACATACCAGTTCACCTAATACTCTACGTCCATGAGTCCCCCAGATCTGCTCCTTTACCTAAGGCTAATCTATTTATAAAAATGCTTGGCTAAATAAATAGGTTTTTAGCCTGGACTTAAACACTGAGACTGTGTCTGAGTCCTGAACACTATTTGGAAGACTATTCCATAACTTTGGGGCTTTGTAAGAAAAAGCTCTGCCCCCTGCTGTAGTTTTAATAATACGCGGTACTGACAAGCAGCCTGCATCCTTTGATCGAAGTAGGCGTGGCGGATTGTAAGACACTAGCAGTTCACTCAGATACTGCGGCGCGAGACCATTTAATGCTTTATACGTCAAGAGTAGTATTTTAAAATCGATGCGAAATTTCACAGGAAGCCAATGCAATGTAGATAAGATAGGGGTGATGTGCTCATATCTTCTGGTTCGAGTGAGGACTCTCGCTGCTGCATTCTGGACTAATTGAAGCTTGTTTAAGCACCTAGTTGAACAACCAGACAGTAAGGCGTTACAATAATCCAACCTAGATGTGATAAAAGCATGAACTAGTTTTTCTGCATCGTTTAGTGACAATATATTTCTTATCTTGGCAATATTTCTGAGGTGAAAGAATGCTATCCTGGTAGTATTATCTACATGTGCTTCAAATGAAAGGCTGGAATCTATAATCAGACCGAGGTCTTTTACTGTTGTACTTGATGTAACAGAAAGGCCATTTAAAATCACAGTGTGATCAGAAAGCTTACTTCTAGCTGCTTGTGGTCCTATGACTAGAACTTCTGTTTTATCAGGATTAAGACAAAGGAAATTAATTAACATCCAATCTCTTATGTCCTGCACACATTGCTCAACTTTAGTAAGCTGGTTTTTCTCATCTGGTTTTGCTGAAACGTATACTTGTGTGTCATCAGCATAACAATTAAAACTAATACCATGTTTACGAATTATGTTACCTAGAGGAAGCATGTAAAGGGAAAAAAGCAGTGGGCCTAAAACAGAACCCTGTGGAACACCAAACTCAACTTGAGAACATGAGGAATGGTCACCATCTAAATCTACAAACTGATAACGATCAGTCAAATAGGATCTGAGCCATAAGAGGGCCGTTCCCTTAATTCCTACTACATTTTCTAATCTGTGAAGAAGAATACCATGATCAATAGTGTCAAAAGCTGCACTGAGGTCGAGTAACACAAGTATAGTGACACAACCCTGATCAGAGGCCACTAGGAGGTCATTTACTACTTTAACGAGTGCTGTCTCTGTGCTGTGATGAGGCCTAAATCCTGACTGATACAGTTCATGTATGCCATTTCTATGTATATATGAACATAGCTGTTGTGATACTACCTTTTCCAGAATTTTAGAGATAAACGGGAGGTTTGATATCGGCCTGTAATTGAAAAGCTGACAGGGGTCAAGGTCAGGTTTTTTGATTAGTGGTTTAATAACTGCTAATTTAAGGGATTTAGGAACATACCCACTGCTGAGTGAACAGTTAATTACTTTTAACAGGGGTTCTGTTATTGCTGCAACTATCTTCTTGAGAAAATGTGTCGGTATAGGATCTAATTCACAGGTTGATGATTTTGAAGAGGAGATGAGTGAAATTAGTTCACTCGCTTCAAGGGGAGTAAAGTATTCTAGGTTCTGATGTGATGTGATTAATTTATCATCTGTATCACTTAAATTGTCTGGTTTTAAAGCCTGAATTTTTTGCCTAATATTTATGATTTTGTTATTGAAAAAGTTCATGAAATCCTCACTACTGTATGTTGTTGTTGTGGACATTTCTGCAGTGGTCTTGTTTTTAGATAATTTAGCTATGGTATTAAATAAAAATCTAGGATTATTTTTGTTATTTTCTATAAGAGTGGAGAGATACATTGACCTAGCAGCACTGAGAGCTCTTCTATAGTTCAGGATGCTCTCCTAATTGGAATATAACTTACTGATTTAGTAAAATAAACCTAACGTGTTGATTCTAGCTGTTACACAGAGACACTTTTTTCTTTTCTTTTTTAACTTGAGTGGAACAAAAGTTTTGGTTGAAAAAAAATGAGAATCGGGGGGATCAAAATTCCAGTGGAGAAAAATCCTGAATCCCCTTTTAGCCTCCCTATTCCTTAGTCCACAACAAGACAAACTGTCTACAACCAGAGCAAAATCAGAGCTGCTCCTCTGCCTGAGATCAAAACAGTGAAGAGTGTCATTGTGTCTCTACAGGTTGGATTCGTGTGATGTCTCAGATGAAGGCTGTGCTGCTCTGACTTCAGCTCTGAGATCACACCCCTCACACCTGAGAGACCTGGATCTGTCCCATAATCATGTAGGAGACTCAGGAGTGAAGTGTCTCTGTGCTGTACTGGAGAATCCTCTCTGTAAACTGGAGACACTGAGGTAAGATCATCTCTCTGAGAGTCACATGACCTGCTCCTCAGTAAGACACATTCTCTAATAGTGAGACTTAAGCAGAAGTTTTAGGTTTATTATCAATGTCAATGCTCTTCCTGCTGTAACCCTCCCATTATATCCGGGCTTGGGACCAGCACTGCATCCAGTGACTGGGGTTTGGGGTTTGGCTGGGAATTGAAGAACCAGGCCTTCCGCATGGCAGATGAGAAACCTACCACTGATGATTAAAATAATATGTTTTTTTAAAAGTTTTTTTTCCAAAGAATGCATTAAATATATAATGGCAGTAAAAGTGTATTTCACGCTATGATGGTTGAACTTGAACCCTGACCTTCCAATCAGTAACTGTTTGAGCCACCACTGCCCCGTTATCCACCAGCGGGGTTTAACTTGTTTCCTCTTTATCTTAAAACAGCAATGCTTTAGTTCTTTAATTAGTCCGGTCTTCTAACCTGTTTGTTCTTACACTTCGCTCATACAGAACTGTTTCCAAAGCATCAATTTTGCACAGATATTAACCACTAACGTCATTAGAGATGAGAAAAAATAAATAAATTCAGTTACGTATCATGATTCTTTTATGCAGCAATCCATATACGTATCGCCATGCTGACTGCCAAATCGATTTATTGTAAATACTTATTTTAAAATTATTTATATATGTTTGCATTTGAGTCTGTAATATGTTGCAGTTCCTCTATAATCGTACAGATGGTGCACTCAACTAGTGATTCCCTTCCCTAACAGTCATGCTTGTCATCACATAGCTGGTGTTCTGTCGAAACATGCTACTCGCTGATGGACGCCACAAAAACAATCCTATTTCCCGTCACAACTTTGTTTTTCCAACTTTTATGCGCAACATTATATGTTTATGTTTTTGTACCATATTTCGACAAAAACTCCAGAACAACACAAACCTGTTGTATAACAGCAATGCATTCTGGGACTCTGCTAGAGATCCATCAGTGATCCTTCAGGATTTAAAATCCCTGAAATGCTCCTCTCTCCTATGAAACTTCACTGGAACTCTGACTTCAGCTTGACACTCCAGTATAACTGCTCTCTTACGGCCAGAATAATAGAAACACACCAACACATTAACACCAGAATGACTATAAACAAACCTCAAATATTTCAACAGGCATTCGTTTGTCTGCTAACCCTTTTAACAATTGTCATTGTCGCAAAGCAGCTTTACACAATCAAAAGAATTATTTAAGTCTGTATGAAATGTAAGTGTGCATGAATCAAGATGAGCAGATTTTCCCTGGTGAGCAAGCAGCGGGTGACAGTGGCAAGGAAAAACTCCTTGAGATGATAATAGGAAGAAACCTTGAGAGGAACTAGACTCAACAGGGAACCCATCCTCATCTGGGTGAAACAGAAAGCAGGAATTGATCTGCATTTATACAGTGTGATAGGTGGCAGGTGGTTCAGCTATAACAGTTGATGTTAATTAATGTAAATATGGAGTCCAGGTAGTCTTGAACTATCGAGCAACAGCAGCCAAGTGAAGTCCTCAGAGAAACAGCTGTCAACACCAGTCGAGGCCAGAACCATCTTTATGGTAAAGTGAAACCATCTCCAGACACCAGACGCATCCCAAAGAGACACACGGGGCATCCATGCAACGAGATTTCCAACCCACAAGCGGGGCACCAGGATGGGTCCGACAGGTCCGGAGGGCAGAGGGAGTCTGGATCACTGGCAGCTCAGGAACGACATGTAGCTCGACAGAGAGAGGGAAGAGGGAGAGGGGGAGAGTGAACAGAAGAAGGGAGATCAAAAGAGACATAACAGTTAGGTATGGTCGCAGTCACATAATGTATAATGTCAATGTATATTAACTGTAGAGTGCAAGCAGAGACTCCGGCAGGACTAGGGTTGCAAAATTCCCGGAATTTTCAAAGATGGAAACTTTCCATGGGAATTAATGGGAATAAACGGGAATTAACAGGAATTTATGGGAATAAACTAGGAATTTTCAAAATTGAAGGTTGGCTCTTCTTAGGGAACTTAAATATAGTTGAGCAAAGTATATTTTAGCATAATATTGACAAAAACAAACAAATGCAATTCAAATACACTTAAAGGTGCCATAGAATGTAAAACCGAGCGCAACTGGTCACTGTTTGGGAACACCCACACAAAGGTTCGCAACAGGCTCACAAATGTGAGAGTGGAAAAGCTGGTCGGCATTCGGGCAAACCTACGGCTATTTGAGCCTGACACAGAGCCATCCTCAACAAGGCTGGAAAGTGACACTGAAGAGGAAGACTCAGAGTTGGATGCTGAGGAAGTGGACATGTTGTTGGATAATGATGAGGTCCAGGAAGAGTCTATTGACTGAGCAAAAATGAGAAAAGAGGATTGCTTGAAGGAAGATTTGCATGTTTAATGGGACGTTTTGGAGGATAAGTGGCATTTTTCATTTAACCTTTTGAATGGGACTTTGTGGAGATTTTTGGACAGGGGGCATTTTTGAATGAGCGGGGTTAGGGGATGGTAATATTGAACTCAACATTTCTGTTTTTATTTATCCATGAAACAAGTTATTGAAACGTGTTCTATTCTACTGTACTTACAAATAAATCCGTTGAAATATCTGTTGAAAACATTTTGCATGGAGGTTTTCTTATGATTTCTGTTTATATTTATGCTTGGAAATAATATATTCCCAGTTAGTTCTCCTAAATTCCCATTAATTTCCATAATTCCCATTATTTCCATGGAAAGTTTCCAATATGGAATATTTCCAAAATTCCCAAGCTTAACTTACCATGGAAATTTACCGGAAACTTTCCGGAAATTTACCGGAAATTTACCGCCCCTTTGCAACCCTAGGCAGGACTAACTATGACATCATAACTAAGAGGGGGAGCCAGAAGGAAACACAGACATGGGGGCTCCCTGAGATGTAAAGCAACCAATCACCTCACCGTCAACAAACCTGAGTGATCAATGAGAGTGGGGAAGACAGCATTCAAACAAACCAGTTCAACATAATACTCTACTGTACGTCCATAGATCCCCTAGATCTGCCTCTTTACCCAAGACAAATCTATTTATAAAAATGCTTGATTAAATAAATAGGTTTTTAGCCTGGACTTGAAACACTGAGACTGTGTCTGAGTCCCGAACATTATTTGGAAGACTATTCCATAATTTTGGGGCTTTGTAAGAAAAATCTCTGCCCCCAGCTGTAGTTTTCATAATACTGTCAAGCAGCCTGCATCCTTTGATCGAAGTAGGCATGGCGGATCGTAAGACACTAGCAGTGGGGCAGTGGTGGCTCAGTCGGTTAAGGCTGTGGGTTACTGGGTTATTGTCACCAACTAACCTGGATGATCGGAAGACTTTAGCACTAGCAGTTAGCCCTTTGTAGCGTGGATGGTAAACCCAAACGCGGAAGTAAGCGAATAGGCAGGATAACCACGCGATTTTATCTAAGGACTCTCACACAAGGGGAGCAAGGGAAAAACACAAATTTAACCCGCGTCCTATAAACACACACTCGGATCAGAAAGCAAACCCAAGAAAATGAGTACTCACGATTTGGCTGACGGACAATCTGGACCAACATGGGCGAAACTCAATGACTGAGCGAGTGTGAGGCGCCATCTTGGCTCCTTTTATGCTTCCTGTTTCGCGACCGTACTACTTCCAGGTCCTAGTGCCGGTCGCGGAACGGGTGTGTGTGACAGTACCCCCCTGTCCAGGACCGACTCCCGACGGTCCTGGGGTGGAGGATACCCGACGACGGTAATCCCTAATGAGCTCTGGGTCGAGGATGAACCGGGCCGGAACCCACGATCGCTCCTCGGGACCGTAGCCTTCCCAGTCAACCAGGTACTGGGTGCCCCGGCCCCTTGGTCGCGAATCGAGGATCTGGCGCACGGTGTAGGCAGGGCCACCGTCAATGATTCGGGGAGGAGGAGCAGGGGGGGAGGGTGGAATCATAGGTGAAGTGGTGAAGGGTTTCAGTTGTGAGGTGTGGAAGACCGGATGGATTCGGAGCGCCGCAGGCAGCTGGAGCCGGTAGGTGACAGGAGTGATCCGGAGGGTAATGCGTTATGGGCTGATGAATCGGGGTGAAAGTTTCCGTGCCTCTGTGTGGAGATGAAGATTTTTCGTTGACAGCCATACCTTGTCACCTACATTGTACAATCGTCCCGGAGGGTGTCGACGGCGATGTTGGGTGGTGTAGCGAGCGTTGGCCTGTTGGATGGCGTGGTTGGCTTGGCGCCACAGCCGTCGACACCGGCGGACCAACTGTTGGGCCGACGGTACGTCAACCTCCGGTTCCTGGTGTTCGAACATGGAAGGTTGGAAACCGTGGCATACCTCAAATGGACTCAGTTTGGTAGCTGACGAGACATGGAGATTGTGAGACAGCTCTGCCCAGATGAGGTAGCGGGCCCAGGAGCGCTGGCGATCGGCAATGAAACATCTCAGGTAGCGCTCCAGTTGTTGGTTGGTCCGCTCCGTCTGACCGTTAGTCTAAGGATGGTATCCAGAAGATAGACTGCAGGTTGAATCGATCAGACGGCAGAAGGCCTTCCAGAACCGGGCAGTGAACTGGGGCCCCCTGTCCGAGACGATGTCCTTCGGGAACCCATGCAGGCGGACTACATGTTCTAGTATCAGCTCGGCTGTTGTTTTGGCTGATGGGAGTCCGGCGAGAGCCACCAGGTGCACGGCCTTGGAGAATCGATCCACGATTGTCATGATGGTGTTCTTCCCTTCGGAGACCGGCAGGCCCGTGATGAAATCGACGGCTATGTGTGTCCAGGGGCGACGTGGGACAGGTAGTGGTTGGAGTTCCCCCGGCGTCGGCTGGTTGTTATCCTTTGCCCTGGCACACACAGGGCACGCCTGGACGAATTCGGCGACGTCCTTTCTTATAGATGGCCACCAGAACGCGCGCTGAATGAACTGAAGGGTGCGGTGGGCGCCCGGGTGACCCGAGAGTGGAGATGAATGTCCCCACTGAAGAACCTCCACTCTCCTGGAGTGTGGTACGTATAGTCGTCCAGGCGGCACACCTGCCGGTGTGGTCTCTTCGGCCTGTGCCTGGCGGACTCTCGTTTCCAAATCCCAGTGGAGCGGAGCGATGATTTTGGATGCTGGGAGGACAGGCGCGGGATCCGCCCGGGGAACGTCTTCCTCGTGTTGTCGGGAGAGGGCGTCGGCCTTGGTGTTCTTGGACCCCGGGCGGTAGGAAAGGTGGAAATCAAATTGTTCAAAGAATAAGGCCCACCGCGCCTGTCTGGGGTTGAGTTGTTTCATGTTTCGGATGGTGATAAGGTTCTGGTGATCGGTCCAGACAATGAACGGCTCCCTGGCGCCCTGGAGCCAGTGACGCCATTCCTCCAAAGCCCACTTTATGGCCAACAGCTCGCGGTCCCCTACCCCATATCGCTGCTGAGTGGGGTCAAACTTTTTGGAGAAGAAACTACATGGGTGTAGTTTCTGGTCTGGACCTCGCTGCGAGAGAACAGCCCCGGCGCCCACATCCGAGGCGTCCACCTCAACAACGAAGGGTTGGCTGGCATCTGGATGGAGAAGAATTGGTGCGGTGGTGAATCGGTGGCAGAGTTTCTGGAAAGCAGAGATGGCGGTGGCGTTGAGGGTGAAGTGATGGGAAGATGGACGGGTCAGGGCAGTTAGGGGTGCTGCAACTGTACTGTAGTCCCGGATGAAGCGACGGTAGAAGTTCGCAAACCCGAGAAACCGTTGAAGCTGCTTGAGGGTCTTGGGTAGGGGCCAATGACGCACAGCCTCCAGTTTCTGCGGGTCCATGGCCACACCCTGGGGCGAGATGACGAAACCCAGGAACGTGGTGGAGCGCTCGTGAAAAGCGCACTTCTCCAACTTACAGTACAGCTGGTGAGCGAGTAATCTCTTAAGAACTGCCCTGACGTGTTGGACGTGCTCGTCGACGGTGCGTGAATAGATTAGGATGTCATCCAAGTAGACAAACACCCACCGCCCCAACATGTCCCGGAGGACATCGTTGATGAAGTGTTGGAAGGCGGCGGGGGCGTTGCAGAGGCTGAAAGGGATCACCAAGCTCTCGTAGTGTCCGTTGGGGGTGATAAAGGCCGTCTTCCACTCATCACCCTCTCTGATGCGCACCAAGTTGTAGGCGCTCCGAAGGTCCAACTTAGTGAAAATGGTGGCACCAGAGAGGGCGTCCAGGGCTGAGTTGGTAAGAGGCAAGGGATAACGATTCTTTATGGTGATGTTGTTGAGCCCCCGATAGTCGACACAGGGGCGAAGTTCCCCGCCTTTTTTCTTCACGAAGAAAAAACCCGCGGCAGCAGGCGAGGAGGAGGGTCGGATGGTACCCTGACGCAGTGCATTGGCTACATACTCCTCCATCGCCTGCGTCTCGGTGGAAGATAAAGAGTAAAGATGGCTGCGGGGGGGAACGGCGCCCGGCTGAAGGTCTATGGCGAGGTCGTAGGAGCGGTGAGGAGGTAGGTGTGTGGCGCGCTTCTTGCAGAACACTTCAGCCAGGTCCCGGTAGGTGGTGGGGATGGCGTTGATGTCGACGTCGGGGGCCTCGGACTCCCTAGAACATGTCCCAGCCGATGCCTGTAAGCACAGTTCGGTGCAGGTCGGCCCCCATTGTAAGATCCGGTTCTGTGTCCAGGAGATGAGGGGGTCGTGTTGAAGTAGCCAAGGGTGTCCGAGGATGAGAGGAGGTGACGAGATGGAGGTGAGATGAAACTGGACTTGCTCTTGGTGTCGGTCGATGATTAGGGTGATAGGCTGAGTCTGAGTGGTGATGGGACTGGAGGAAAGGGGGCGACCGTCTACGGAGGTGATCCGAACGGGCTGGGATAACGCCTCGGTCTTTACCCCCATTTCTTTGGCATAGGTAGAGTCAATGAAGTTACCAGCGGCACCAGAATCGATGAACGCGGTACTTCTGACCCGTTTGTGACCAAATTGGAGGATTACCTTAACCGTGAGACGAGGGATGGTGTCAGTGGTCGTGGAGGAGAGTTGGAGGGGGCCCGGTGAGTCTTTCTCCCTCCTCACCGGGCCTGCGCGTTTCCCGGGCGAAGAGGACAGATTGCTCGGTGGTGCGCCGCCGACCCACAATAGGCGCACAGTCCCTCCCGAAAACGGCGTTCACGCTCGGCCACGGTTAGGGAGGCGCGTCCTACTTGCATGGGTTCCCCGGCTCCGGTGTCAACCACGGCAGGAGGTGGAGATCCGACATCCCCGTGGGTGGTGTAAGTGAAGGTGGTCGGTGGTCGTGCAGTGGCGTGGGCGAAGGTGGGTGTTGGCGGCAGGGTTCTGGGGGCTGGCTTCGGGCGAGAGAGTAGGCGCTGGTCGATCCGGAGGGCGAGCTGAATCAATCCCTCCAGTGTGGCGGGGAGCTCTCGTCCGGCTAGCTCGTCTTTAATCCTATGAGCCAGTCCCTCATAGTAAGATGTCCGGAGCGCGGCGTCTCCCCAGGAGGTTTGCACTGCCAGAGTACGGAAATCCGTGGTGTAACGGCTCACGGACAATCCACCCTGCCGCAGATGGTACAGTTTCGTGTCGGTCTCCACCTCGCCCGCAGGGTGTTCAAAAGTAAGCTTTAACTGGCGAGTGAACTCATTGTATGAATGGGCGGTATCTGAATCGGAACGAAGAACTGCCGTGGCCCACTCAGCTGCCTGCCCTGATAGCAGTGAGACGAGGAGAGCAATGCGCATTCGATCCGTGGAGTATTTGGTGGCATTAAACTCAAACACGAGATCGAGGGCAGTTAGAAACACACTGCATCTCCCGTCTGTGCCATCCCACTTGTCCGGTAAAGCAAGGAAAACATCAGAGGGTGGAGAAGGGGGGGGGGCGGAGCTGCGGCCGCCGCGACGGGAGGCCGGGTAGCC
This sequence comes from Clarias gariepinus, assembly GCF_024256425.1. NCBI lineage: Eukaryota > Metazoa > Chordata > Actinopteri > Siluriformes > Clariidae > Clarias > Clarias gariepinus. Next base: position 29,851,913 of record NC_071111.1, on the reverse strand, counting down.
GCGCTAGCAACCGCCTCGCGAAGAGCTGCGTTCTCCCGCCGAAGCTCCGCCACCTCGCGGCGCAAGGCCGCGACGTCTTGGACGCTCCGGCGCAGAGTAGCGAGCTCTCCGTTCAGCTGATTGATCAGCGCGGCGTGCTGATCTACCACGTCGCAGATGCGCGCATAATCCGCTGGGTTTACCGCTTGTGGCTCAGTCATTCTGTCACGAACTAACCTGGATGATTGGAAGACTTTAGCACTAGCAGTTAGCCCTTTGTAGCGTGGATGGTAAACCCAAACGCGGAAGTAAGCGAATAGGCAGGATAACCACGCGATTTTATCTAAGGACTCTCACACAAGGGGAGCAAGGGAAAAACACAAATTTAACCCGCGTCCTATAAACACACACTCGGATCAGAAAGCAAACCCAAGAAAATGAGTACTCACGATTTGGCTGACGGACAATCTGGACCAACATGGGCGAAACTCAATGACTGAGCGAGTGTGAGGCGCCATCTTGGCTCCTTTTATGCTTCCTGTTTCGCGACCGTACTACTTCCAGGTCCTAGTGCCGGTCGCGGAACGGGTGTGTGTGACAGTTATTGATCGGAAGGTCGGGGGTTCGAGCCCTAGCATCGCCAAGTTGCCACTGTTGAGCCCTTGAGCAAGGCTTGAGCTGTATATGCTCCAGGGGCGCTGTAAGCTGGCTGACCCTGCGCTCTGACCTCAGTTTTCTAATTGGGATATGCGAAGAAGACATTTCACTGTGCTGTAAAGTACATGTGACAAATAATTGAATATTCTTCTTCTTCTCAGATACTGTGGCGCGAGACCATTTAATGCTTTATATGTCAAGAGTAGTATTTTAAAATTAATGCGAAATTTCACGGGGAGCCAATAAAGTGAAGATAAGGTAGGTGTGATGTGCTCGTATCTTCTGGTTCTAGTGAGGACTCTTGCTGCTGCATTTTGGACTAGCTGAAGCTTGTTTATGCACCTAGTTGAACAACCAGACAGTAGGGCAATACAATAGTCCAACCTAGAGGTAATAAAAGCATGAACTAGTTTTTCTGCATCGTTTAGCGACAGTATATTTCTTATCTTGGCAATATTTCTGAGGTGAAAGAATGCTATCCTGGTAATATTATCTACATGCGCTTCAAATGAAAGGCTGGAATCTATAATCACACAGAGATCTTTTACTGTTGCACTCAAAGGAACAGAAAGGCCATCTAAAGTTACAGTGTGATCTAGAATCTTACTTCTAGCTGAATGCGGTCCTATGACTAGAACTTCTGTCTTAACAGGATTAAGCAGTAGGAAGTTACAGATCATGTTAATCTGTTTACAGATTATGTTGCCTAGAGGAAGCATGTATAGGGAAAAAAGCAGTGGGCCTAAAACTGAACCTTGTGGAACACCAAACTCCACTGGAGAGCATGCAGAATAATCACCATTTAAGTCTACATACTGATAACGATGGGTCAGATAGGATCTGAGCCAGGAGAGCGCTGTACCCTTAATTCCTACTACATTTTCTAATCTGTAAAGAAGAATTCCATGATCAATGGTGTCAAATGCTGCACTGAGGTCGAGTAACCTAAGCATAGTTACACAACCCTGATCAGAGGCCAATAGGAGGTCATTTACTACTTTAACGAGTGCTGTCTCTGTGCTGTGATGAGGCCTAAATTCTGACTGATACAGTTAATGTATGTTATTTCTATGTAGATATGACCATAGCTGCTCCGCTACTATCTTTTCGAGAATCTTAGAGATGAATAGGAGGTTTGATATAGGCCTAATTTAAAAGATTTTGGAACATACCCAATGCTGAGTGAGGAATTAATTATTTTTAACAGGGGTTCTGTTATTGCTGGTACTATCTGTTTAAGAAAATGTGTCGGTATAGGATCTAATATACAGGTTGATGAATTTGCAGAAGAGATGAGTGAAATTAGTTCATATTCTTCAAGGGGAGTAAAGTATTCTAGGTTCTGATCTGACATAGTTAGTTTAACATCTGCATCAATTGCATTGTTCGGTTTCAAAGCCTCAATTTTATGCCTGATATTTACAATTTTTTTATTAAAAAAGTTCATAAAGTCCTCACTATTGTACGATGTTGTCGTGGAGATTTCTTAAGTGGTCTTATTCCTAGGTAATTTGGCTACAGCATTAAATAAAAATCTAGGATTATTTTTGTTATTTTCTATAAGAGTGGAGAGATATGTTGATCTAGCTACACTAAGAGCTTTTCAATAGTTCAGGATGCTCTCCTTCCATGCTATTTGAAATACTAACAATTTAGTTTGACGCCATTTACTGTACATTCTACTTTCCGTGCTGTCTCTTTTAAAGTACGTTGGTCGTTATACCAGGGAGCAAGTTTCTTATCTCTAATAATTTTTCTTTAAACTGGAGCTACATTATCTAAGGTGTAACGGAACGTCGACTCTAAATATTCAGTCGCCTGATCGAGTTCTGTGGGGTCAGACGGTGATCTAATCGAAGTTGGTAACTCTGGGAGATTACTGATAAAACTCTGTTTGGTAGTTGATGTGAATGTACGTTTAGTACGGTAGAGTGGTGCTGCGCATACATTATCACTATAACACACTTTAATTGAGACAAGATAGTGATCTGATATAACTTCAGGCAGTGGAGTTGTGAATAAATTTCTTATGCTTAATCCAAAAGATATTATTAAATCTAAAGTGTGACCTGCTTTATGATTGGGTCCTACTACACACTGATTTACTCCTACTGAGTCTAGTATGGACATAAATGCTGTTCTTAGAGGGTCTTCTGGATTCTCAAAATGAATATTAAAATCTCCAACAATTAACGCCTTGTCTACAGAAACGACTAGGTTTGAGAGGAAATCTGCAATTTCACAAAGAAATTCAGAGTACGGCCCTGGAGGTCTGTGAATAATGATTATCGGGATCGACTGAGCTGACTTCATATTTGTAGCTACACTTACATTTACATTTACATTTAGGCATTTGGCAGACGCTCTTATCCAGAGCGACTTACATTTTTATCTGATTACACATATGAGCAGTTGAGGGTTAAGGGCCTTGCTCAAGGGCCCAACAGTGGCAACTTGGTGGTTGTGGGGTTTGAACCTGGGATCTTCCGAACCGTAGTCCAATGCCTTAACCACTGAGCTACCCCTGTCCCCACTTATGTTACTATAGAGAACCTCAAATGAGTTTAATTTGTGTTTTTGTACAATAGTCAGATTATCACCGTAAATAACTGCGATCCAGGAGGACTAGCTTCATTTAGAGCTACATACTCGTCCTGTTTAATCCAGGTTTCTGTTAAACAGAGTAAATCAAACTTCTGATCTGTGATAGTTTCATTAACAATAACTGCTTTAGATGTGAGAGATCTAATATTTAACAGTCCTAGCTTCAGATCAGAGGTGCTGTCTGTGTATTTAGTGTGATCTGAATTTGTGGTATTTATGTTAATTAAATTACTAAAACAGACTTTCTGGGTCTTTCTAAAGTTTTGCTTAGCTTGGGGAACAGACACAGTATGTTTAATATGATGAACCCTGAGTGACGACTCTATGCAGCTAGCAGACGGTTGGTTTAGCCTGTCTGTCTGCTCCCTGGCCTGGGCTCTGGATTGTCACCGATTTAACTGGGCCTCTTCTGAGACTATGAGCTATAGTACAGGAAATGAGAGCAGCACCTTCCCGAGTGGGATGGACACCGTCCCGCCCTAACAGGCCAGCTTTGCCCTTAAAGGTCTTCGAATTGTCTATAAAGCCCACATTATTTTTGGAGCACCACCTGGACATCCAGCGGTTCAGCGACTATAACCAGCTGTAAGCTATGTCGCCACGTCTCATTGGGATGGGACCAGAGCATATTATCTACTCGTATCTGAAGAGTAAAATGAAGTATATAAAAATACTAAACAGTCTTTAGTGTAGACGGCACTGTTTGTCAGAGAGCCCTAGCCCTTAAACCCCAAAGCATTTTTAGCCATTCTTTGCATTATTGTTTTAATAAATATACTGTATATGAGTCAGGATTGTGCAATATAGAATTAATTTTTTCGGTACAATATAATCTTCAATACAAAGAACTCAATGTAAATTTAATTTTAACTAACTATACACACATGACTAAGCAAAAATTGTAAAAAAGATCATATAGGCAAGAAATGGAACAGATTTATAAGATCACGTGTGACCATAATAATAATAATAATAAGAAGAAGAAGAACACATACATTAACTATACAGTCTTAAATAAAGTGACCCGTGATGAAAACCCTCTCTGTCAACAAACATACATTTTACATCAAGGACATAATATATATCAATATGTGCATTTTTTTTTTTTGTTCTACATTTTTTTATTGTCATTCCAGTTGTAATAAAATGTACATTTTCTAAAAGTAATGATGAGTTTAATTTTACATATCAGAAAACCCAAATGCACAGTTTACAAGCTCTGTATACTTGATGTGGGAAACACTGCTTTAGGGGAAACAAAAATCTGTTTATTCTGTGAGTGAATGTTCTTTCAGTGTCTCTGTCTAGTTGTTATAAACAGGGTCGCCGAAAGCAGCTGTAGACATGACGAGCAGGATTAAAACCATGCAGTTTTCCTCAATAGTTATTTCACTAAGATCCTAAAACAGTTTCGTATTATTTAACATTTTGTCATGAAGTTTCTGAATAAACCCACTGACTCAAACACGTTCCTACAGTAACACAGAGCTGAAGGTGAGAACAGGATCAGTAGGTGTGTGTATGAAAGGAGATCACAGTGCACCATCACTACTGTATGTTTAATATACAGATATAATTAAAATAATGTCGTTTTTGATTAGGTGCTAATTTACACCTGGTTTAGAGAGGAGGACAAAATAACCAAACTGATGAGTGTTAATCTCACACACTTTATTATATGAATATGTAACCAGACACACTTCTGATTTTTCCACAGTTTTTGTCAGATCCTTTTTAAAATGCACTAAAAGCTCAGCACCTCTGATCCTCTGTTTTCATCTCATTCTCCTGTAGAACTTTTATTCTCTGTAAAGTTAAACCTGCAGAAGCTGATGAACTCAATTGTGACACTCAGTTTAATAATTTTAATCACATTGTTAATTAGAATAATCCTGTGATATTAAATCTCCATGTCATTGTGAATAATGAGCTCATTTTACAAACTCGTGATCTTTAAAGTAAGTCTTAAACCAAGATAATCTGTTGATGAAGTGTGTGTCATTGTGTCTCTACAGGTTGCAGTGGTGTGGTGTCTCAGATGAAGGCTGTGCTGCTCTGACTTCAGCTCTGAGATTAAACCCCTCACACCTGAGAGACCTGGATCTGTCCTATAATTATGTAGGAGACTCAGGAGTGAAGCGTCTCTCTGCTCTTAAGGATGATGAACATTACAAACTACAGACACTGACGTAAGTAAAAACCTCTTTTAATTAATGTTGCAACCGTAGAAGAATGATCTGTTAATCCCTTTAACATTAATTTGTACATTTCTCTCAAGATATCAGATTACCAGATTAGTAAATAAAACCTTTATTGACATTAATAATAATTTATTGACAAAAAAAATCTTTAAATCTTTAACATCTTACGGAATGTCAATATATTTTAAATAATCCGATTTTTTTCCATTGGTTTAAAAGGTGTTTTATTTTCAGTAAAGTGTTGATATAAAATTCATGTGAAGTCAGAAGACAGGGAGTCAGACTGAGTCTACAAAATGTCACAAATGAGTTGATAAGAGTGATTGTAAATGAACACATTATTAAAACCTGAAAGGGTCGTAGTGAACCAACATCTTTGAGAAATAAATGCAGCCAGAAAAATATTTTGAATGAGTGTGTTGGGAGATCACTTAAACACGTAGTGAAAACACTCACTCATCGTCTTTACCGCTTTATCCTGTATTCAGGGTCATGAGGGGCCTGGAGCCTATCCCAAGAGATTTAGGGCACGAGGCGGGGAACACCCTGGACAGGGTACCAATCCTTCGCAGGGCACACACACTCACACACTCAATCACACACTATGTTAGCCTAATCTTCTAGATTAATAATCTAGTAATAAGTAATAATCAAATCTAGGTCTTTGAACTGTGGGAGGAAACCAGAGTACCTGGAGGAAACTCATCAAGCACATGGAGAACATGCAAACTCCATGCACACAGAGACGTGAATCGACCCTGGCTGGGAATCGAACCCAGACCCTGCAAGGCGACAGTGCTTAACCACTACACCACCGTGCAGCCCTTAGTGAAAACAAATTATTAAAAACAATAGTAGAACCCGCAGCTATGTTTATTAGTGAGAGCAAGAACATGTTCACACACACAATGTGAGGACAACCCAAGGGATTGGGACTAAACAGCTGTGTAGCCTTAAGAGATCAGGGAGGCTAATCAGAAAAAAAGGCTTCAAGTTATAATCTGGGTTTCAGGACTCAACTTTTAAAAGAATGTTCTGGGAGCATAAAGAATCATTTTTAAACATAAACTAAACACCACATTGTGTATTATAATCAAAGCTAAAGGCACTTAAGCAAAAATAATGGATTATACAAATTCTTTTATATATATATAGTCATTTGTCTATTGAATTTCTTCAATAGTTTTGTCACTAAGATAAAACAAAATGGTTTTGGATTATTCAACATTTTGTTATAAATAAAGAATACCTATAAATAATCTCACTGACTCAAACACAGTCAGACAGAAACACAGAGCTGAAGGTGAGAACAGGATCAACAGGTGTGTGTGTATGAGAGGAGATCACAGTGCAGGTTTACAATTAAATTATGTACATAAAATATCCAAACCGCAAAGAAATCAGTCCAGACTGGTGAGTCAAAAGTAGCTCAAGTTCTCATGAACACTGGGGACCTGGGACCTGCTCCACTTTAAAGTAAGTCTTAAACCAAAATAATCTGTTGATGAAGTGTGTGTCATTGTGTCTCTACAGGTTGGAGCGTTGTGGTGTCTCAGGTGAAGGCTGTGTTGCTCTGAATTCAGCTCTGAGATTAAAACTCTCAGACCTGAGAGACCTGGATCTGTCAGGGAATAAACTAGGAGACTCAGACGTGAAGTGTCTCTCTGTTCTACTGGAGAATCCTCACTGTAAACTGGAGAGACTGAAGTAAGATTCTATTTTAAGAACATAAATTAGAATAAAAAGTCTGATTACTGACAGTCTGATCTTCTCAATAAAGTGTGTGAATGCTGTTAGATTTTGTTACAAAGACTGCATAGTCCCCACAGAGAGAAATCAGTCCACACTGGTGAGTCAGAAGTAGCTCTCATGAAAACTGGGGACCTGGCACCTGCTCCCAACACACACGGTGCTAATGTACACCTGGTTTAGAGAGGAGGACAAAATAACATGTAAAACTGACGAGTGTTAATCTCACACACCTTAATAAATTAGGCAGAATCAACAATAAGGACTATAAAGCACCAACATCCAGTATGATGAATGCGGACATGTCTTTGGCTTCGAGGCTGCAGCTAAAGACGATAGCGATGCTAATGCTAGCGGTGCTAACGGCTGCAGACAGGAAGACACGGCCAGCACCGGAAACGCGTTCATCATCTCCGAGCATGACGTGAGAAGAGCCTTCAGAAGAGTGAACACCAGGAAATCAGCAGGAATTTCTTCCATAATTTCTTCTTTACCGGACACACTTGACCCATTACAGTTCGCTTACCGTCCAAATCGTTCAACTGACGATGCCATCTCTCACCTCCTCCACACATCACTCACTCACCTGGACACTAGGAGGGGGAATTATGTTAAAATGCTTTTTATCGACTACAGCTCAGCATTTAACACCATAATTCTCTCTACACTCACCACCAAGCTGGAGCACCTGGGACTCAATTTATCTCTGTGCCAGTGGATCTCTAATTTCCTAACTGGCAGACCACAACTAGTAAGGATGGGTGGACATGTCTCATCCCTCACTCTCAGCACTGGAGCCCCCCAGGGTTGTGTTCTAAGTCTCCTGCTGTACTTCACACTGCTGATGACACCGTCGTGGTGAGCCTGATCTCTGACAACAACGAGTCGGCATACCTGAAGGAGATTAGGAATCCGGAGAACTGGCGCCACAGGAACAACCTCCTTCTAAACGTCAGTAAGACAAAGGAGTTGATAGTGGACTTCAGCACTAAGTAGGAGAGAAACTACCAGACCCCAGTCATCAACGAGAGCCCAGTGGAGAGACTGGACAGCTTCAAATACCTCGGTGTTCACATCACGCAGGACCTGTCATGTGCCAGTCACATCAACACTGTGGTGAAAAGGCCCGGCAGCATCTCTACCACCTCAGATGCTTAAGAGACTTCAGAATGCCCTCCAAGGTGCTCAGGAACTTTTACTCCTGCACCATAGTGAGCATCCTGACGGGAAACATGTCAATCTGGTTCGGGAACAGCACCATGCAGGACAGACAAGCTCCACAGAGGGTGGTGCGCTCGGCTGAGTGCATTATCCGCTCCGAGCTCCCTGACCTGCACTTGATCCACAGTAAGCGGTGCTGGACCAAGGCCAGGAAGATCGTAAAGGACCTCAGCCATCCCAGCAATGGACTGTTCTCTCTGTTGCGGTGAGGAAAGCGATTCCGCTCCCTGAAGGCCAACACAGAGAGACTGAGGAGGAGCTTCTTCCCGCAGGCGATACAGTCTCTCAACCAGATCACTACTCAGGACTAAACAATCTCTGCATCTTTGCACATTGCACAATTCACAGTTATGGACATTATACAGGACTAAACCACTCTGCATGTTGTACACTACACTGTAATGGACACTCATGCACAGTTGCACTTTTTTTTTATATATTTCTTATAAATTTTCTTAAAGTTTTTTATATTTTGTTCTATTTATCTCTTGTTAACTGTTTTTACATTTTAAGGTCACTGGCGGTCGTCTAAGCATTTCACTGCATATCGTACTGTTTATGACTGTATGTGACAAATAATATTTGAATTTAAATATGTAACCAGACACACTTTAAAATGCACAAAAGTCTCAGCACCTCTGATTTTCTGTTTTTATATCATTTTCCTATAAAATTTTTATTTTCAGTAAAGTTAAGTCTGCAGAAGCTGATGAACCTAATAAATGAACAATTGTTGCACTCCATGTGTTTAATAATTTAGGAAAAAATAATTTACCAACAAATTATCACCAAGTGTTCTGGATTAAAATAGACATGAATGTTAATTTTCTTTAAAATACGACTTTGACTTCTTTGATTCTGCAATAAAATAATTCTGTACACAATAGATAAGAGAAACTAAATATAACTCTCAGTATGATTATTTTATTTACATTGTTAATTAGATTTGTTAATCAAATGATATTAAATCTTCATGTCAATTAATGACCTCATTTTACAAATACATCATTTTTAAAGTAAGTCTTAAACCAAGATAAGAATCTGTTGTTGAAGTCTGTGTCATTGTGTCTCTACAGGTTGTATAATTGTGGTGTCTCAGATGAAGGCTGTGTTGCTCTGACTTCAGCTCTGAGATCAAACCCCTCACACCTGAGAGACCTGGATCTGTCCTATAATGATGTAGGAGACTCAGGAGTGAAGTGTCTCTCTGATCTACTGGAGAATCCTCTCTGTAAACTGGAGATAATAAAGTAAGAGCACATTTTAAAATATTAATAATCGAACTGTCTAATGATCCACCAGGTCATAATAATAAACACATTGTGTATTAATTAAACACAGACACATTTGTTCTGCTCAATACTGAATAAATCATTGTGTTAATTCTGATAGATTCTGTTGAGAATGTAAGTGAAAGACATTCTAATGACTTGGTGTGTGTTCCTCAGTCCACAACAAATAAGTCATTAACACATCACTTATCTCTTTACATAAATGTTGAAAAAGTTTAAGACTGATCATTTATTCAATTCAATTTAATTTTATTTGTATAGCGCTTTTAACAATTGTCATTGTCGCAAAGTAACTTTTCTTGTTAAGTTTCCTGATAAAGCAGTGTGTGTGTGTGTGTGTGTGTGTGTGTGTGTGTGTGTATAATAAAAATGTCGAGGATTGAGTGGAGAGGGACACAGATGATCTTATACACAGAGACACGTTTATGACATGAATATGGCCGTGAAAAAACTTACATTCAGGATCAAACAGTGCAGACAGGAACCAGTGCACGATGGAAAAAGGGTGTTATGTTTGTAAAAGCCGACTCTTACACCCTACACACAGTCATACATCTCTGTGTTACACTCGAAAAGCAGCTCTAGTTTAACTGAAGACACAAGTGAACATCACACACCTGCATTTCCACACACACACACACACACACCCTGTGAGCAGCAGTGGGAACACACTCCTGTCCCCCGAGGTCAGTCCATGTGCTGCTTGTACACAGTCACAGGTACAGACAGAGACTTATCGTGTGTCCATCCACTTTAAACATCAGCTGGAGCAAAAAACAATCTTTAAAACACACACATTCTCTGTCTGAGTCAGTGTTGTTCTGAGGAAAAGCTAAACTCCTCCCACTTTCCAGAACATTCTGTAGAGCGCAACATCTTCCAAACGCTCAGAAAACTCAATCTGTGTGTGTGTCTGTGTGTGTGTGTGTGTGTGTGTGTGTGTGTGTCTGTGTGTGTGTGTGTGTGTGTGTGTGTGTGTGTGTGTGTGAGTGTGTGTGTCTGTGTGTGTGTGTGTGTGTGAGTCTGTGTGTGTGTGTGTGTGTGTGTGTGTGTGTGTTAGGGGCGTGGTCATTAGATTGTACCTCTCCTTGGATTCATACAGATTAAATAAACTGAATATTTATTTTTGACTGAAGTTTAATTTAAAATTAGACACTTTTAAGTAAATCTTTCTATAGATATATTTCTCGTGTGTGTGTGTGTGTCTGTGTGTGTGTGTGTGTGTGTGTGCAGTATTTGTAGAGTTTGAGGTCATTTTAGCGACGTGTTTCAGAAAGATATTGGTGGAGACTGAGACGACTGAAAGCGAACCCTGTTTATTTTATTTTTACAAAAGCACAAGGTTTAGTGGATATTGTAAGTGACATAAATAAAAGTCGACCCTTTACAGATTTAAATGATGTACTAAACTTATTTATACAATCAAAAATAATGGATTGTTTTTATGGTTCCCAGAAAGAAATGCAAGTGGAAGCCCTGCTGTCTGATAACAGAAATCTTTTACTAAATCATAATAAACCCCTTTTTCACTAGTCGGCCCTAATGTTAGTCCCTTTTATTTTTTCCCAGAATCAGTTGTGGTTCAGTTGGAGTGAACGGTGTGTCAGCTCTGGTGTCACTGTTCAGCTCAGAATCCTCAGGACTGAGAGAAGTGCATCTGACCCTGGAAACACTCGATCTGTCCTGGAATAAAGTGGAAGACTCAGTAGTGAAGGATCTCTCTGTTGTACTGGCAAATCCTCACTTTAAAGTGGAGAATTTGAGGTAAGATCATCTCTCTGAGAGTCACATGACCTGCTCCTCAGTAACACACATTCTCTAACAGTGAGACTGAAGCAGAGGTTTTAGGTTCAACATCACTCACACCCAGATTTCCCCCATGGGCCAGTTGACGCTGCTTACTATTAGATTTTTTGGAGAAAATGTTCAGAACGACCCTCTTGCTCGCCTTCCCACTTTATTTAGGACAGTTTCACATATTAACCTTAAAAATAGCTTTGGACATTTTAGCTTTGAAGAGTTTTGGGACTAAACCGTTTTGATCATCTAACATAGCAGGAATTATTTATTGTTGCACTCTCTGGTATCACCCAAATATGCATTGATTCTCTTCTAAGTCTGGTTCCTCTTAATGGTTTCTTCCTCATGCCATCTCGGGGAGCTTTGTCCTCACCACAGTCACCTCTGTCTTGCATCCAAATGTATAAATTGGGGGGAAAAACGCTGTAAAAAAATAAAAAATACTGTATATCCATTTCTAAAATGAAATATTTTAAAAGGATCTTAAAAACAAATTTTTAAAACACTTTTTTAAAAAGTAAATCCTAAGCCAATATAAACATCTGTTGATGAAGAGTGTGTCATTGTGTTTCTCTACAGGTTGCAGGATTGTGGTGTCTCAGATGAAGGCTGTGCTGCTCTGATTTCATCTCTGAGATCAAACCCCTCACACCTGAGAGACCTGGATCTGTCGAAGAATAATGTAGGAGACTCAGGAATGAAGTCTCTTTCCACTGTCCTGGAGAATCCTCTCTTTAAACCGGAGATACTGTGGTAAGATCATCATACTCACATTCATGCCTGAATCTCTAGTGTGAAAGGAGCCTCTCTCTGAGTAACTATGACGACATAACTGAAAGGGATTTAAATTCGTGTCTGCGCTTTTGTATGATAGTCAGATTATCATTGTGAATAACTGCGACGCCTCCTCCTCTACCAGTTAGCCGAGGCTGGTGTATGTAGCTGTATCCAGGAGGACTAGCTTCATTTAGAGCTACATATACTTATTCTCATTAATCCAGGTTTCTGTTAAACAGAGTAAATCAAACTCCTGATCTGTGATAGTTTCATTAACAATAACTGCTTTAGATGTGAAAGATCTAATATTTAACAGTCCTGCCTTCAGATCAGAGGTGCTGCCTGTGTATTCAGTGTGATCTGAATTTGTGGTATCTATGTTAATTAAATTACTAAAACAGACTTTCTGGGTCTTTCTAAAGTTTTGCTTAGCTCGGGGAACAGACACAGTATGTTTAATATGATGAACCCTGAGTGACGACTCTATGCAGCTAGCAGACGGTTGGTTTAGCCTGTCTGCCTGCTCCCTGGCCTGGGCTCTGGATTGTAACTGATTTAAATGGGCCTCTTCTGAGACTATGAGCTATACTACAGGAAATGAGAGCAGCACCTTCCCGAGTGGGATGGACACCGTCCCGCCCTAACAGGCCAGCTTTGCCCTTAAAGGTCTTCCAGTTATCTATAAAGCCCACTTTATTTCCACCTGGACATCCAGCGGTTCAGCGACCATAACCTGCTGTAAGCTGTCACCACATAACATTGGGATGGGGCCAGAGACATTGGACATCAGACATCACCTTCGCTAATTTAAACACCTCTAAAAAGTTACTCTTACTAACCTCTGATTGGCGAAGGTGTATATCAGTAGCTCCTGAATGTATCACTATCTTGGAGAGCCTATGCTGTCCTAGAGCCCTAAGATTACCTGCTAAAGATGTGGCCATTAAGACTGCGTGTGTTTTCCCGCGAGATGCTGCAATTTAGCGCGCCGCGTGCCGCGACTTGCCGTACGCAACATGAATTTAAATAAATGTGTTGTGCTTCACTGAATATCCGCCAGATGGCGCATGGAAGGACTTTATCTAAAAGCCGGACCAAGTACTGTACAAGAAGAACTGTGTATAATTACTTAGTCTAAAACAATATTGTTTCCAATTCTGAAGCAAACATGAATTTTATTTTGTTTTACAACAGATCTTTCATGATGATTGTGTGTATATGTGCTTCATATTATTTTCATAATAATGAAATGAGATGCCCAAATTCATGCTTTAAAATTCCTAATAAGTTTCTCATATAGTTTTTGTAATGTCTTAACAGGGACAAAACAGTGAAAGACATGGCAATGTCTCGGTTTACATGGTGTTGAAATTAATTTAATTTCCTGATAGTAGGCTATCTGATAGTCTTAACTGTCTTAACTGCGAATGTCCTGATTCGTGAATATGCCAACATGTCTTATTTAAAACGTAAAAATGTGTCAACATCATCAGAAGACATGAATAAACTATATATATATTATATTATTAATTAAATATTATTTTATGAACACGAAGTTCTTCAGGCTTTTTATAATAATCATATTTCCTGTGAAAAACAATACAGAACAGCGCACCTTATTTGCTTTCAAACATTTACAAAATCATAACGTTTTTTCATTATTGTGAGTGCGCTTAAATAAAAGTTGAGTCTTATAAAGGCATGTAGTCTTATATAGTTTTATTATATAGTTTTTGCACATTAATCAGAGTCCTCATCTGTTACATTTTTGAGGAAAATAGTTTTTTTAGCCTGTTACGGCGTGCGCCTAAATCAATATCGCTCCTCACTTACTAGTTAGGCGTCCTCCCCTTCAGATATGCGAAGCAGTGGGCCTGTGGAATTAGGCACTAATGGTGAAGTAAAATACTCGGTGTTTGTTGGGTTACAGTGGATTTTACTACGTGGTGTGAGTGAGACGCGTGCACAACAACGCGGAAGTGCGGCATGCAGCGCAAGCGGACGGAGGCAGGAGCTGCTGTCCGCCGATGGCTGTCGTACTCGTATTTTATAGCGCGGGGTGCAAACCCGGGATCATTAGCAAGGATAGCTCACCAGCCGTGCCTAATTCCGTCATGTCATGTGGGCATTATAAGATTTGTATTGTAAACTTCTAACTAAAAAGTGGCAGCTGGCACGCCTAAAAATAGACGCAGGTTAATTTTTTTATAGTCTAAATTAAAATCCTCCTCTTTGTGCCTCCTATTCCTATTAATCCTAAGTTGTTGTTCTTTTAGTGTCACTGCACTTTACAATGCCAGACAACATTTAAATGCAAATTATTCACTCTCCCCAAGCATTTCACTACATATCGTACTGTGTATGTGACAAATAAAATTTGAATTTGAACATTATAAAAGCAAGGCGCGGAGTTTAGTCCGAGGTCCAGGAAGTAAGTGATGTGGTGGAGAATAGGCAGTGGCGGTTGTACACTGAACTGCTCCCCGGGCGAGACTCCCTCTCGGCGCCCCCGTCAGCGCCACTTCTAACCTACAGTATCGTGAATGAAAGTGAGATAGGGGATTACAGTAACTGTGGGTGCGCTTCACCTCAAAGCGCGCTGTCGCGTTGTATTCATTGAATAGACTAAAACAAAATCATGTTAGCTTTAGCACTGGAAACAATATTGTATTAGGCTAACTTTATTAAAGATTATACACTTTTGTATTCTTTGTCCACACACGTGGGCATCTTAAAATTTTTAGATATTGATCCTTTCTCGATGCAGCGAATTTTCTGAGCAAATTAATAATAATTTACATGAATGAAAAGCAGGAAGAAGAAAAGTTTACGCGAAAATAAGAAAAAACTTTAGAGGTAAATGAAATGCTTCAAATAAACAGATTCTGCCTATAACAGGTCAGGGACAGTGAGGCTGGATCCAGCAGCGCACCACATCCCACTGGCTCATTAAAGTGGAGATAAATTTTTAAAACTACTTACTAGTATAAAAATATAACACAATACAAAAACGTAAAACAAAGTTTCACCGAACGTATATTGGGTCATATTTGTATAACAAAGGAAAGAATAATAAGACAAACAACATATAAAACTACAATATTTTCAGTGTCCAGTAGCACCAGTCATACATAGACCCAGGAGGCTTATAAACAGTTTGAAAGCAAAATGAGACATTTTGTCAGTATTGAGATTTTTTACATTTATGTATTTCAAAAGATGCAAGACAATACTGCCAAAATGTATCATTTACATGCTGTTAGAAAATATTCTTTGCATTGTCTTTTATTGAGTCACAAGGGTGTTAAAAAGCTATTCATCATTCAAAGATATCCATATCAGTGTAAAGTTAGTATGATTTTGTAAGTGCTATTACTCCACCTGGCAGAGTTTAATCCAAGTGGAACAATCTGACTACATGTGCAGTGCCATAAAAAAAGTATTTGCCCCTTTCTTTTTTTGTTTTTGCATATTTGTCACTCTTGTATGGAATTTCACCTAAACACTTTATAAGGAAAGGACAGATTGGCCTTTTTGTGGGTTATCATGAACATTTTGCATTTCGGAGGCATCATCTTGAGCCAATGTATTATGGTGTGGGCTGCTGTGGGCCAGAAGGTCAGGGCCACTTTTTGGTCCCAGTCCGCCCCTGAATAATGAGAAAGCGCAGTCAAAGCCCGGGGATTCTGTGTTCTGCGGGGGCCAGTCGTGAATAGCTGACACTCAGTGACAGCCAATGAAATTGAAGCATTTCTGCGGCTTTCCACGTGGTGTGGCGTTGCTTAAATAATAGTATAAAATCGTCCAGACCCTGCGAATCCCGCTCTGGGTAAAAATGTAATAAATGTGAATCCTTTGTTTTACACTTTTTGCTTATGATTATCATTAAATTATAGCAACTGTGAGGTGAATGCTAATGTGTTTTATAGCTTAATAAAAAAAAATCTCAATTGCAAACATGCATTTAGTACTGAAGCATAACTTAATGATATAATGGCATGGTTATATCGGGGGGCATTTTAGCGCATGACACCAGCACTGGGAATCGAACCCGGGCCTTCCGCATGGCAAGCGAATCACCCACCACTGAGCCACCAGTGCCCATGTATACTTAAAGCGCATAAAAACAATATAACAATAAGGCTAACGTGTCATACATCTTTGTAGTCCTTTTGCACACACGCGCGGGTGCGTTACAATAATAATAATAATACATTCGGAGAACTACTAATAATAATAATTATAATCCTAAAGTCACGGGATTCCTTTTCTCAAAATGTGCGTTTTTAAAGGCCAGGTCTGTATGTCCGGTGCTTTGGTGTTGGGTAATTAAATTAAGTAATTTATCTAACACCTAACCACTGCTGCTGGAGCCCCTAAAGGCCTGGCTAATTTTATGTGCCTCAGTAAGAGTCTCCTATAACCAGAGCTCTTTCAGGTTTCACAAGGTGGGGAATCACTGAGGAGAGAAAACCTGTTGGACACGTGAAGTGTGGAGGAGGTGTGCTCCGGTGGGCTAGCCTTAGCGTTAGCTTTGACTGAGCGAGTATGCCGCCGAGTCGTCACCCACTTGGCCCGCTGTAAGAGCTCTAATGCCGGAGTCGGGGGCTGGAATTCTTCACCTGTGGCACTGAGACTTTCTACTACAGGAGTAGAGTCTGCAAATCATGCCGGAAAAGTGTGCATTTCAGACACCAGTGTTCATGAAGGAATAACAATCTGACAAGGTGTGAATGTTGTGTGTACAATGAGTGTGTAAGAACGCTGCTCAGCAGGAGGGAATGTAGTGGGTGCAGTAACATCATGTCAGCTTCATGAATGAACAGTGCTAGTGTAATCTTCCTAAAGACATTAAGGTTAGGATTAGGGTTAAGGTTAGGGAATTTTTGTGAATGAATTTTTTTTACTCACACTGATGCTCTCAGTACTTTAACTAGGAAAGTACAAAGTAGCTCTTTTTCTCTTATGCAAAACTCGTCTATGCAATTAAGAAAATTTTATTTTAGTGTAAATCAGCACTGGTCAAACATGTTTGGTTTAGAACACTGGTGTACAATCAGGTTTAAGGATTTTGGAACAAAGTTAATTTTCACACACACACGCACTCTCTCTCTCTCACACACACACACACACAAACACACACGATATGAGGTCATAAATAATGGAACAAACGGCTGAAAAGTAATTACATGGACAGGTGCAGCCGGTTCCCTCATTACTCCATGATTAATTAAGCAGATAAAAAGCCTGTAGGCGGTTCTGAGTGTTACATGTGCATTTGGTAGCTGTTCATTCAAACCCTCAACATGAAAAGCCTGTCCAAGTGATGAGGTCATCATTAGTCTAAAAAAAAACAATGTACCTGTCACAGAGAGCTTTGGGAGTGGCTAATATAAAATGATTCATGTTCATGGTGAAGAAGAACCTCCTGGGTCAACCTGGGCTTCACAGCTGTGCTCAAGGTTCTGTACAGTGACATTAAGAGTGCAGTGAAAGCTAACAGTGGTTTATGTGTACCTTTTAAAGTCCATAGGGGTATTAGTCAGAGCTGGTCTGTCCAGCATGCTATACTCACTAGCCATAGGAACTTTGCTGTTTAAGATAAGAAGTAAAATCTTTGGTCCATCAATACCAAGCTTCTAAACAACTTAGCATGAAGACACTTAAAGTGAGAGTCTTAAATATCTGGGAGTGGACCTAGGGGACATTAACCATGTGAAAAAGAACTGAGAAGGCAAGTGGAGAGAATTAAAGAAAGTTGAATAAATAAATAAATAGAAATGGCTTGTTCCAAAAAAGTCGTACAAAGGAAGAACTTTGGTTATAAATCATTGCTATGGTACAAACTAGGCTGCATCAATCCACTTCCCAAACTAGTAGCGGCTCTACAGACCATGTTAGTGGATTTATACTTGTAGAGTGTTTTATACTTACTTTAATTTCTTCACCTGGAGGACATACTGTAGCAGCAGGGATAGGGGCGCGTACCTAGGGAGCCTATGGAGTGAACGAGGAGTGACAACATGTTGAGACGCACGCCCATTAAAGACGCATGCAGATGTTTTCAAAGTAACGTAATTAATAATCTGATTACTTTTTACATGTAATAATCAGTAACGTAATCAAAGTACAATTTTAAAGTAGTAATTAGTAATTTGCAGTAGATTACTTTTTTAAATAACTTCCCCAACACTGGAGACTAAAATAAAACTCTCTTTGTCTTGCTCTGATTAAAGGTCATAGTCAGTCTGTTCCCTGTTTTAGCTTCAGCTGCTGATGGTTTAATATCACACACAACAGATGAGAGAAACTAATTAAACTGTCAATCTAAATAATAAACTCATTTTACATTCACACTATCTTCAAAGTAAATCTGAAAGCAAGATGAAAAAGTTTATGGAGTGTGTTGTTGTGTCTACAGGATGATTGATTGTGGTGTCTCAGGTGAAGGCTGTGCTGCTCTGACTTCAGCTCTGAGATCAAACCCCTCACACCTGAGAAAGCTGAATCTGTCCTATAATCATGTTGGAGACTCAGGAGTGAAGTGTCTCTCTGCTGTACTGGAGAATCCTCTCTGTAAACTGGAGATACTGAGGTAAGATTATATTATATATATTAAACCAGTAATACCAAAACATGATCTAATCCACTCCAGGTCATAATAATAAACGATCAGGGAAACAATCTCGATCTTGATTGATGTATAGACGCATCTCATTTCTGACGGAGATTCACGTGCATGTGTTTCCCTGCATTCAGATCACACTGTAATTTCATCCAATCAGATGCTAGAGGAGGGACAGTACAAGCCAATCAAAAGCTGGAGGGGGTACATGCTGACAACCTGTTTCTGATTGGCTCCTTTTCATGCTCTCCGTGTCCCTCAGTGCGCACGCGTCAAACTCTTACACTTTTGTTCTGTTCTTTCGTTTAGCAGCGAGTATAGACTTTATCACTGCATGTGTTAGTTTGTTATTTTATTATCAGAATAAGGTAAATATCTCGCATGCACACACACACACACACTAACATATATACTACTGTGTGAATAGAGACAGGTGTGTACAGTACAGTACAGTTGTAATTGGGATATAATTTACTGATTTAGTAAAATAAACCTGACGTGTTGATTCTAGCTGTTACACAGAGACTATAAGAACAGAGTGAAAGACACATAGAGGGATACTAAGAGTATGTTAAGACTGAGCAATAAAACATTTAACAAAAAAAAATTCTATACTGTAAACACTATATTTAATTGTAAACTACCCAACAATCTCTGTGCCATTAACTTTATGCTGATACAAATAATAATGATATAAAATAACGCATGTGATGATGAAGTAGTTGGTAGTTGTGCTGTAGTTGGCTGAAAAACACACAGGTTTTATTTATTTTAATTTATTATTGTTAACATTCTATTTATGGTCGACGGCTTTTAAGTTATTCACTTTAAGATTCTAAAATAAAGAAAAATCTTTTCTTTTTTTGTTCTTGTTTGTTAAGAGTTAAAGTTCTGTGTAGAGACCCTTTTTTTTTTTTTTTTAACTTGAGTGCAACAAATGTTTTGATTAAAAAAAATGAGAATCACGTGGATCACAATTCGAGTTAAGAAAAATCCTGAATCGCATTTTAGCCTCCCTATTCCTCAGTCCACAACAAGACAAACTGTCTATAACCAGAGCAAAATCAGAGCTGCTCCTCTGCCTGAGATCAAAACAGTGAAGAGTGTCATTGTGTCTCTACAGGTTAGATTCGTGTGATGTCTCAGATGAAGGCTGTGCTGCTCTGACTTCAGCTCTGAGATCACACCCCTCACACCTGAGAGACCTGGATCTGTCCCATAATCATGTAGGAGACTCAGGAGTGAAGTGTCTCTGTGCTGTACTGGAGAATCCTCTCTGTAAACTGGAGACACTGAGGTAAGATCATCTCTCTGAGAGTCACATGACCTGCTCCTCAGTAAGACACATTCTCTAATAGTCAGACTGAAGCAGAAGTTTTAGGTTCATCATCAGTGTCCTGAGGAGGAAGATTGTTTCTTTTCACTCCACACTGATGGTTTCCCATAGCAAAATGTTGTTGCTCAGAATGAGCTTTTTCTTGTCTCATGATACAGAATTGTGCTGTCTCATTACAAGCTCGACTTTGTCCTTTCTATTTCTTCTAAAGCTGACTTAGGAGAAACAACTGAGACACAACCTGAGGTATACTTAAGAAACATTTGAGAAATCTGAGATGTACATGAGAAACAGAACTGCATTTAAAGGAGAAGCAAATGAGCCATATATAAGACCGTAATGAGATTAAAGTCAGATATAAACGAGATGTATGAAGCACAAATAATAAATATTATAGTTTTATTGAACATAATAAAACTCCTCAGTTAACAGCATACAGTGTAGTAAATTTACACAATACAACTACAACGTTATTTTATTTATATAGCGCTTTTAATAACGGTCATAAAGCAGCTTTACAGAAACCATGGGGGCAATAAATAAGGAATAAACTTTTTAAAAAAATTGATGAATCAAAATATATTCAGTAAAGTGAGTAAAGTCACCGACCACTACTTCTGACGTCCTGAGTGGCACACACACTCCGCCCTGGCACAACACGCTGCTAACGCTGTATAAATGCGCTTAGTGCAGGGCCCTTGCAACTGCTAAAGTGTCCCGTGAAGAACTTCAAAAATGGCTTTGTGCCCCTGCTATTTGTAAGACATTCAACACAATTACTGCAGTGTCTCTTGGGACATAAAGCTCAAATCTTACATTCTTGTTGGAAATCATGGACGCCGTGTCCTCCGGGCTAAAGAGGACGGAGACCTTCCAGTTTGTCATCCCTGTTCAGTTCAAAAGCCAGCATCTCTGATGGTATGGGGGTGCATAAGTGCATACAGTATGGGCAGATTGCATGTTTTAAAAGGCATTATGAAGGCTGAAAGGTATATTAAAGTTTAAGACTATGTCTGTTTTTATTTTTGCACTACAATGTAAAAGCACATAGTGCAGCTACAGTATTACAACAGTATGGCTGCATCAGGTCTCAAAAAAAAAAACTGTCTACAACCAGCCATCAACCTTGAAATTGGCTCATTCAGTGCATGAAACATTTTCACCTGTCGAGTTATCCATGTTCTGCTGTGTCTAAAACACTGGTCCACGGGATCCAAAAGGGTAGTTTTCCATTCCATTCCATTCCAAAAACCATCTCGACTTTTCCGGAACTCGGGTTGTAGAACAGGTTTTATGCCGAATGCTCTTCCTGCCGCAACCCTCCCATTATATCCGGGCTTAAGACCAGCACTGCATCCAGGGCTGGGGTTTGGGGTTTGGCTGGGAATTAAAAACCCAGGCCTTCCGCATGGCAGATGAGAAACCTACCACTGATGATTAAAATGATAAAGTTTTTTTTCCAAAGAATGCATTAAATATATAATGGCAGTAAAAGTGTATTTCAAACTATGATGGTTGAACTTGAACCCTGACCTTCCAATCAGTAACTGTTTGAGCCACCACTGCCCCATTATCCACCAGTGGGGTTTAACTTGTTTCCTCTTTATCTTAAAACAACGATGCTTTAGTTCTTTAATTAGTCCAGTCTTCTAACCTGTTTGTTCTTACACTCCGCTCATACAAAACTGTTTCCAAAGCATTAATTTTGCACAGATATTAACCACTAACGTCATTAGAGATGAGAAAAAAAAATCAATTCAGTTACGTATCATGATTCTTTTATGCAGCAATTCATATACGTATCGCCATGCTGACTGCCAAATCGATTTATTGTAAATACTTTGTTTTTAAATATATATATATATATATGTTTGCATTTGAGTCGGTAATATGTTGCAGTTCCGCTATAATCCTACAGATGGTGCCCTCAACTATTTACACATTGGCAGGCAGCAGAGTTCATGTGTAGTAGGAACAAATTATTCACCGAGTTTGTTTAGAATTGTAACAAAATCCTTATATCGAATAATGATGTTTATAAAAACCAATCCCAATCAGCACCTGGGTATGGTGATATCCTCTCAGCTGGTCCCTGGTGATTCCCTTCCCTAACAGTCATGCTTGTCTTCACGTAGCTGGTGTTCTGTGGAAACATGCTACTCGCTGAAGGACGCCACAAAAATAATCCTATTTCCCGTCACAACATTGTTTTTCCAACTTTTATGCGCAACACTATATGTTTATGTTTTTGTACAATATTTCGACAAAAACTCCAGAACACCACAAACCTGTTGTACAACAGCAATGCATTC
Source organism: Clarias gariepinus (assembly GCF_024256425.1). Lineage (NCBI taxonomy): Eukaryota > Metazoa > Chordata > Actinopteri > Siluriformes > Clariidae > Clarias > Clarias gariepinus. The sequence goes on along the minus strand of NC_071111.1, from coordinate 29,829,360 downwards.
TGGGACTCTGCTGAGAGATCCATCAGTGATCCTTCAGGATTTAAAATCCCTGAAATGCTCCTCTCTCCTATGAAACTTCACTGGAACTCTGACGTCAGCGTGACACTCCAGTATAACTGCTCTCGTACGGCCAGAATAATAGAAACACACTAACACATTAGCACCAGAATGACTATAAACAAACCTTAAATATTTCAACAGACATCTGTTTGTGTTTCAGACTGGAGGTAGACCTTAAAACTATGTGAACGGACAAAATGTAAAATTTGTAAATAAATTCTAATAGTAACATTGACTAAGGTACTGAGCGGGAAAATATATACACATCTTGAATGTGTGATCTTGCTCATTATGCTTAATATGTGCATAATCCAGATGATTAAGACTAATCAATGAAATGACATTGATATTCTGTATATTCTGTATATTGTAATGATATTTGTACAGAATGTAAAGTAAGTGTCCAATTTGACAGTTTAATTTTAATAAATGAATTATTAAGATGTACACATGTGTAAAAGGTTAGCCGTGGTGATCAACTAGGGACACCTGGGTGGACTGTATGATGTGACTGGTGGTTGGATTATTTTAGAATAAAGAAGCTAGATTTCAAATTGAAATCTTTTTACAAAGCAATTTGGGCACTTTATTAAGGCAGTAAGTTAAAATAATTTTCCCACGGGTGTGAGATATACCTGTGGTCGTAGCCAGCGGGGCCGTGTTACCTGCAGCACAAAAGTGGTCTATTATACACAACTAACAACAAATATATATGACATTTAACACAATATGTAGATTTATTTTATTTTCTATTAATTTCACATTTCAGAGATCCAACCTACTAACCCTCCCCATATATGATGAAGTATATAAAAATAATAAACAGTCTTTAGTGTAGATGGCACTGTTTGTCAGAGAGCCCTAGCCCTGAAACCCCAAAGCATTTTTAGCTATTCTTTGCATTATTATGTTTTAATAAATATACTGTATATGAGTCAGGATTGTGCAATATAGAGTGACATTTTATATAATCTTCAATAACTCAATTGCATTTAATTTTAACTAACTATACACACACGACTAAGCAAGAAATTTAAAAAGGATCATATAGGCAAGAAATAGAAAAGATTTATAAGATCACGTGTGACCATAATAATAATAATAAGAAGAAGAAGAACGCATACATTAACTATACAGTCTTAAATAAAGTGACCTGTGATAAAAACCCTCTCTGTCAGCAAACATACATTTTACATCAAGGACATAATATATATCAATATGCATTTTTTTTTTATATATATATATTTTTGTATTGTCATTCCAGTTGTAATAAAATGTACATTTTCTAAAAGTAATGATGAGTTTAATTCTACATATCAGAAAACCCAAATGTACAGTTTACAAGCTCTGTATACTTGATGTGGGAAACACTGCTTTAGGGGAAACAAAAAATCTGTTTATTCTGTGAGTGAATGTTCTTTCAGTGTCTCTGTCTAGTTGTTATAAACAGGGTCGCCGAAAGCAGCTGTAGACATGACGAGCAGGATTAAAACCATGCAGTTTTCCTCAATAGTTATTTCACTAAGATCCTAAAACAGTTTCGTATTATTTAACATTTTGTCATGAAGTTTATGAATAAACCCACTGACTCAAACACGTTCCTACAGTAACACAGAGCTGAAGGTGAGAACAGGATCAGTAGGTGTGTGTATGAAAGGAGATCACAGTGCACCATCACTACTGTATATTTAATATACAGATATAATTAAAATAATGTGTTTTTTTGATTAGGTGCTAATTTACACCTGGTTTAGAGAGGAGGACGAAATAACAAAACTGATGAGTGTTAATCTCACACACTTTATTATATGAATATGTAACCAGACACACTTCTGATTTTTACACACTTTTTGTCAGATCCTTTTAAAAATGCACAAAAAGCTCAGCACCTCTGATCCTCTGTTTTCATCTCATTCTCCTGTAGAACTTTTATTCTCTGTAAAGTTAAACCTGCAGAAGCTGATGAACTCAATTTGTAGTTGTGACACTCAGTTTAGTAATTTTAATTACATTGTTAATTAGAATAATCAGGTGATATTAAATCTCCATGTCATTGTGAATAATGAGCTCATTTTACAAACTCATCATCTTTAAACTAAGTCTTAAACCAAGATAAACATTTGTTGAATTGTGTGTCATTACAGGTTGTGGTGGTGTGGTGTCTCAGATGAAGGCTGTGCTGCTCTGACTTTAGCTCTGAGATCAAACCCCTCACACCTGAGAGACCTGGATCTGTCCTGTAATGATGTAGGAGACTCAGGAGTGAAGTGTCTCTCTGCTCTACTGCAGAATCCTCTCTGTAAACTGGAGACACTGAGGTAAGATCAGATTTTTAGCCATTAATAATAAACTGTGATCTAATCATCAATCTGGTCATAATAATAAACAAACACATTGTGTATAAATAAAACACAGACACATTTGTTCTGGTCAATACTGAATAAATCATTTACACATTCACAGTCTGGGTTTTAAAAAGTACATGAACCAGTGAGATAACAACTTCTCCAAAAGATAGAGTCTGATCTTTTTCTATAAAATACACACAAAGTCTGATTACTGACAGTCTGATCTTCTCAAGGAAGTGTGAATGCTGTTAGATTTGTTTCCAACTAGATCAGTGTCAGTGCTGTTACTCCTCTGTATAAGATTAAAGGAGTGAAGTGTGTCGTTGTGTTTTTACAGGTTGCAGTGGTGTGGTGTCTCAGATGAAGGCTGTGCTGCTCTGACTTCAGCTCTGAGATCAAACCCCTCACACCTGAGAGAACTGGATCTGTCCTGTAATAATGTAGGAGACTCAGGAGTGAAGTGTCTCTCTGCTCTTAAGGATGATGAACATTACAAACTACAGACACTGACGTAAGTAAAAACCTCTTTTAATTAATGTTGCAAAAGTATAAGAATGATCTGTTAATCCCTTTAACGTTAATTTGTACATTTCTCTCAAGATATCAGATTACCACATTAGTAAATAAAACCTTTATTGACATTAATAATAATTTATTGACAAATCTTTAAATCTTTAACATCTTAAGGAATGTCACTGATTTTTTCAGAATATATAAAATATAAATGTTTAAAAGGTGTTTTATTTTCAGTAAAGTGTTGATATAAAATTCATGTGAAGTCAGAAGACAGAGTCAGACTGAGTCTACAAAATGTCACAAATGAGTTGATGAGAGTGATTGTAAATGAACTCGTCTCCTTGTGACACTCTGCACAAGCAAAGAAAACAACTAAGGACGAGCTGAAACTACTAAAATTGGGCTAAGAACTGTCCAATGCATTATTAAAACCTGGAAGGGTCGTAGTGAACCAACATCTTTGAGAAATAAATGCAGTCAGAAAAATATCATGAATGAGTGTGTTGGGAGATCACTTAAACACTTGGTGAAAACACTCACTCATCGTCTTTACCGCTTTATCCTGTATTCAGGGTCACGAGGGGCCTGGAGCCTATCTCAGGAGATATAGGGCACGAGGCGGGGTACACCCTAGACAGGGTGCCAATCCTTTGCAGGGCTCACACACACACACACTCACAGACTCAGTCACACACTATGGGCAATAGTGTCTTTGGACTGTGCAAGGAAACCAGAGTACCTGGAGGAAACCCACCAAGCACGGGGAGAACATGCAAACTCCATGCACACAGACGGGAATCGACCCTGGCCGGGCATCGAACCCGGACCCTGCAAGGCGACAGTGCTTAACCACTACACCACCGTAGTGAAAACAAATTATTAAAAACAATAGTAGAACCCGCAGCTATGTTTAATAGTGAAAGCAAGAACATGTTCACACTCACAATGTGAGGACAACCCAAGGGATTGGGACTAAACAGCTGTGTAGCCTTAAGAGATCAGGGAGGCTAATCAGAAAAAAAAGCTTTCAAGTTATAATCTGGGTTTCAGGACTCAACTTTTAAAAGAGTGGTTCTGGGAGCATAAAGAATCATTTTTAAACATGAACTAAACACCACATTGTGTATCATAATAAAAGCTAAAGGCACTGAAGCGAAATAATAAATTGTACAAAATAGTGTGTATGATTTTTATAGTCTTTTATCTATTGAATTTTTCTCACTAGTTTTGTCACTAAGATAAAAAATTGTCTTGTACTATTCAACATTTTGTTATAAATAAAGAATACCTATAAATAATCTCACTGACTCAAACACAGTCATACAGAAACACAGAGCTGAAGGTGAGAACAGGATCAACAGGTGTGTGTGTATGAGAGGAGATCACAGTGCAGGTTTACAATTAAAATAATGTACATAAAATATCACAACTGCAAAGAAATCAGTCCAGACTGGTGAGTCAAAAGTAGCTCAAGTTCTCATGAACACTGGGGACCTGGGACCTGCTCCCAACACACACGCTGCTAATGTACACCTGGTTTAGAGAGGAAACAAAATGTGTAAAGTTTGTGGGTGTTAATCTCACACACTTTATTAATTTAGGCCGAATATGTAACCAGACACACTTCTGATTTTTACACACTTTTTGTCAGATCCTTTTAAAAATGTACAAAAAGCTCAGCACCTCTGATTCTCTGTTTTTATCTTATTCTCCTGTAGAACTTTTATTCTCTGTGAAGTTAAACCTGCAGAAGCTGATAAACTCAATTTGTAGACATTTTTACACTCCATGAGTTTTATAATTCAGGAACATTTTATTTACCAATAAATTATCACCAAGTCATCTGGTTGTAAAAAGACATCAATGTTAATTATTTTATTTGTTTTTCATCACGATTCCTTTTACTACTAACTTTTACTTCCTTGCTTCAGCATTATCATAAATTCATAGACAATCGAGAAGAGAAACTAAATATAACACTGTCTGATCATTTTAATTACATTGTTAATTAGAATAATCAGGTGATATTAAATCCTCATGTCATTGATAAGCATCATCTTTAAAGTAAGTCTTAAACCAAGATAATCTGTTGATGAAGTGTGTGTCATTGTGTCTCTACAGGTTGGAACATTGTGGTGTCTCAGGTGAAGGCTGTGTTGCTCTGAATTCAGCTCTGAGATCAAACCCCTCACACCTGAGAGACCTGGATCTGTCAGGGAATAAACTAGGAGACTCAGAAGTGAAGTGTCTCTCTGTTCTACTGGAGAATCCTCACTGTAAACTGGAGAGACTGTGGTAAGATTCTATTTTAAGAACATAAATTAGAACAAAAAGTCTGATTACCGACAGTCTGATCTTCTCAATAAAGTGTGTGAATGCTGTTAGATTTTGTTACAAAGACTGCATAGTCCCCACAGAGAGAAATCAGTCCACACTGGTGAGTCAGAAGTAGCTCTCATGAACACTGGGGACCTGGGACCTGCTCCCAACACACACGGTGCTAATGTACACCTGGTTTAGAGAGGAGGACAAAATAACATGTAAAACTGACGAGTGCTAATCTCACACACCTTATTAAATTAGGCAGAATCAACAATAAGGACTATAAAGCACCAACATCCAGTATGATGAATGCGGACATGTCTCTGGGTTCAAGCCTGCAGCTAAAGATGCTAGCGATGCTAATGCTAGCGGCGCTAATGGCTGCAGACAGGAAGATACTGCCAGCACCGAAAACGCGTTCATCATCTCCGAGCATGACGTGAGGAGAGCCTTCAGAAGAGTGAACACCAGGAAATCAGCAGGACCAGACGGCATCTCAGCAGACCAGCTCGCACCTGTGATCACAGAGATATTCAACCTCTTCTCAGTAGTGATGAATTGCTTTGAGCGGCTGGTCAAGGACATCATAATTTCTTCTTTACCGGACACACTTGACCCATTACAGTTCGCTTACCGTCCAAATCGTTCAACTGACGATGCCATCTCTCACCTCCTCCACACATCACTCACTCACCTGGACACTAGGTGGGGGAATTATGTTTAAATGCCCTTCATTGACTACAGCTCAGCATTTAACACCATAATTCCCTTCACACTCACCACCAAGATGGAGCACCTGGAACTCAACTCATCTCTGTGCCAGTGGATCTCTAATTTCCTAACTGGCAGACCACAGCTAGTAAGGATGGGTGGACATGTCTCAGCCTCCCTCACTCTCAGCACTGGAGCCCCCCAGGGTTGTGTTTTAAGTCCCCTGCTGTACTTTAGTCTGCTGACGACACCGTCGTGGTGAGCCTGATCTCTGATAATAACGAGTCGGCCCACCTGAAGGAGATTAGGAATCTGGAGAACCGGTGCCGGAGAAACAACCTCCTTCTAAACGTGAGTAAGACAAAGGAGTTGATAGTGGACTTCAGCACTAAGCAGGAGAGAAACTTCCAGACCTCCGTCATCAACGAGAGCCCAGTGGAGAGAGTGGGCAGCTTCAAATACCTCGGTGTTCACATCATGCAGGACCTGTCATGGTCCTGTCACATCAACACTGTGGTAAAAAAGGCCCGACAGCATCTCTACCACCTCAGACGCTTAAGAGACTTCAGACTGCCCTCTAAGGTGCTCAGGAACTTCTACTCCTGCACCATAGAGAGCATCCTGACGGGAAACATCTCAATCTGGTTCGGGAACAGCACCATGCAGGACAGACGAGCCCTACAGAGGGTGGTGCGATCAGCTGTGCATATCATCTGCACCGAGCTCCCTGACCTGCACTCGATCTACAGCAGGCGGTGCTGGACCAAGGCCAGGAAGATCGTAAAGGACCTCAGCCATCCCAACAATGGACTGTTCTCTCTGTTGAGGTCAGGAAAGCGATTCCGCTCCCTGAAGGCCAACACAGAGAGACTGTGGAGGAGCTTCTTCCCGCAGGCGATACGGTCTCTCAACCAGATCACTACTCAGGACTAAACAATCTCTGCGTCTTTGCACATTGCACAATTCACAGTTATAAACATTATACAGGACTAAACCACTCTGCATGTTGTACACTACACAGTAATGGACACTTATGCACAGTTGCACATACCGCAGACATTCATGCACATTTGCACTTTTTTTTTTATATTTCTTATAAATTTTCTTAAAGTTTTTTATATTTTGTTCTATTTATCTCTTGTTAACTGTTTTTACATTTTAAGGTCATGGGCGGTCATCTAAGCATTTCACTGCATATTGTACTGTGTATGACTGTATGTGACAAATAATATTTGAATTTAAATATGTAACCAGACACACTTTAAAATGCACAAAAGTCTCAGCACCTCTGATTTTCTGTTTTTATATCATTTTCCTATAGAATTTTTATTTTCAGTAAAGTTAAGTCTGCAGAAGCTGATGAACCTAATAAATGAACAATTGTTGCACTCCATGTGTTTAATAATTTAGGAAAAAATAATTTACCAACAAATTATCACCAAGTGTTTTGGCTTAAAACAGACATGAATGTTAATTTTCTTTAAAATACGTTTCCTATTGTTTTGTGGTGTATTTTTTATTTATGATAGTATTTGGTTTTCATCACGATTTTGAATTTTACTTCTTTAATTCTGCAATAAAATAATTCTGTACACAATAGATAAGAGAAACTAAATATAACTCAGTATGATTATTTTATTTACATTGTTAATTAGATTTGTTAATCAAATGATATTAAATCTCCATGTCAATGTGAATAATGAGCTCATTTTACAAACAAATTATTTTTAAAGTAAGTCTTAAACCAAGATAAGAATCTGTTGATAAAGTGTGTGTGTCATTGTGTCTCTACAGGTTGTATGATTGTGGTGTCTCAGATGAAGGCTGTGCTGCTCTGACTTCAGCTCTGAGATCAAACCCCTCACACCTGAGAGACCTGGATCTGTCCTGGAATGATGTAGGAGACTCAGGAGTGAAGTGTCTCTCTGCTCTACTGGAGAATCCTCTCTGTAAACTGGAGAGACTGAAGTAAGATCACATTTTAAAATATTAATAATAGAACTGTCTAATGATCCACCAGGTCATAATAATAAACACATTGTGTATTAATTAAACACAGACACATTTGTTCTGGTCAATACTGAATAAATCATTGTGTTAATTCTGATAGATTCTGTTGAGAATGTAAGTGAAAGACATTCTAATGACTTGGTGTGTGTTCCTCAGTCCACAACAAATAAGTCATTAACACATCACTTATCTCTTCAGATAAATGTTGAAAACGTGTAAGACTGATCATTTATTCAATTCAATTCAATTTAATTTTATTTGTATAGCGCTTTTAACAATTGTCATTGTCGCAAAGCAGCTTTACACAATCAAAAGAATGATTTAAGTCTGTATGGAATGTGAGTGTGTATGAATCAAAATGGTCAGATAGACCCTGATGAACGAGCCGAGGGCGACAGTGGCAAGGAAAAACTCCCTGAGATGGTAATAGAAAGAAACCTTGAGAGGAACCAGACTCAACAGGGAAACCATCCTCATCTGGGTGAAACAGAGAGCAGGGATTGATCTGCATTTATACAGTGTGTTAGGTGGCAGGCAGTTCAGTATAACAGTTGATGTTAATTGATGTAAATATGGAGTCCAGTTAGTTATTGCAATTTATTCCCTTTATAATAAAATTGTACTTTTCTCTTTAGTTCCAATAAACAGATTACCAGGTTAGGAAATAAAACCAGTTTCTGGAAATGTCACTGTATTTTAGATCATCTGAATCTTTATTAATATTCACAGGCAAGAACAGCTGCTGCTTGTTTAATATTACAGACTGTATACGGGAGAAACTAAATAAGATCAGGATAGTGTTAGGATCGTGTCAGGGTAAGAAGGGAAACACATGAAGCGATGCTTCCATCATGCATAGTGTCCACTGTACAAGCCTCTGGAGACAGTGTTATGATCTGGGGTTGATCAGTTGCTCATTTTTAGACTCAGTAACATGTATGTACTGAATGACCAGGTTATCACATCTGTGGAGTTTTTCTTTCTGATGGTACGGCCATATTACAGGACTCAGATTTACATTACATTTTCATTTATGGCATTTTACAGACGCCTTATAGAGAACATCTTACATTTTTTGTCAATGCACATCTGAGCAGTTGACGGTTAAGGCTTTAGTGGTGCTGAGGTTTGAACCTGAGACCTTCTGATCATTAGTCTAACACCTTAACCAGTAGATTGAGTGACTAGATGGTAAAAGCGGGGTTTAGGGAGCATGAGAAATCATTTTTGCACTTTATCTGGACACCACATTACACTTTGTAATCAAAGCTAAAAGGTTCTTATTAGTGTGTATGATCAGATGATATAGTTAATGTACATAAAAATGTTAGAACTACAGTTTGTCCACACTGGTAAGTCAAAAAAAGCTAAAGTTCTCATGAACACTGGGGACCTGGGACCTGCTTCCAACACACACGCTGCTAATGTACACCTGGTTTAGAGAGGAGGACAAAATAACATGTAAAAATATTTCCACACTTTTTTCATCTCATTCTCCTGTAAAATCTTTTACTTTCTGTAAAGTTAAACCTGAAGATCCTGATAAACTAAATATGTAGACATTTTTACGCTCCATGAGCGTTTTATAATTCAGAAACATTTTATTATTTTATTAACTGTTCTGGTTTAAAACAGACATGAATGCTATTATTATTAATATTATTATTAATATTATTATTATTCATATTATTATTATTATTAATAATAATAATAATAATAATAATAATAATAACAACAATAATAATAATGATTATTATTATTATTATTAATATTATTATATAAATAATAACAACAACAGCAATAATAATAATAATAATGCTCTACACTTTTTAAATAGTATCTTTCATTAATTTCAGTATTTGTTTTTACAGGTTTCTAACTACTATTTACTTTCTTGATTCTACATTATGAGTAAATCTGTACACAATGGATAAGAGAAACTAAATATAACACTCTGATCATTTAATTACATTGTTAAAATAATCAGGTGATATTAAATCCCCATGTTTTTATTTATAATGAGCTCAATTTACAAACACATCGTCTTTAAAGTAAGTCTTAAACCAAGATAAAAATCTGTTGATAAAGTGTGTGTCGTTGTGTCTCTACAGGTTGTATAATTGTGATGTCTCAGATGAAGTCTGTGCTGCTCTGACTTCAGCTCTGAGATCAAACCCCTCACACCTGAGAGACCTGGATCTGTCCTGTAATAATGTAGGAGACTCAGGAGTGAAGTGTCTCTCTGATCTACTGGAGAATCCTCTCTGTAAACTGGAGACACTGAAGTAAGATCACATTTTACACCATTAATAGTAAATAATAATAAATTAAAGCTTTCAGTGTTTGTGATCTCTGACCTGAGTGATCTGATGAATCCAGATTGACCCTATATGTCTCACGACAAAAGAAGTACAACAAGGCGTAAGATACTCAACCTTACAGAATGTGATTTCTTTGTATTAATAAGTTAGACAGAGAGTTCTGTCATACAAAAAGACGAGCAGACGTGCACTACTGCTTAAAAGGTTGGGGTCATTTGCTTATTTTTATTTGTTTTTGTTTAGTAATTTATTTTCTTGATTCTTCAACAATACTGGGGATTTTAAACGAAATAACGCATATGGAATTAGGTAATTATGTAACTGCACCAGTCGGTTGTTATTTAAGGACATGAAGGTCAGCTGTTCTGGAAGAGTTCTTACAAGAACAGTATTGTGTTGAGTGCGTTTGTAAAACCCATCAAGCTCCATGATGAAACTGTCTCTCATGAAGATCTTCCCAGGAAAACAAGACCAAAACTGAGCTCTGCTCCTGAGGAGAAGTTCATTTAGAGTCACCAGCCTCAGAAATCACCAATTAACAACCAGCACCTCAGATTAGAGCCGTTATGAAGCTTTACAGAGCAGAAGGAGCAGATAAACATCTTAATATCAACTGTTTAAAGGAGATTATTGTGTAATTTGGATAAACGCCTTCAGTATTGTTTTACAGTGTAGAAAGACGTAAATATTAGGACTGGCCATGAAATTTGAAAATCCCAAACTTAGAGCGGTAGTGTACATGGGGCTGCAACCTGAAATAATATCACTGATTACATTAAAGCTGATCAGATTATTTTTAGCTTTAACCTTTTAAACTATTTCTACAAACACTTTACCCGTCAACGACGTGTACTAATGCAAGTCATGTATAGTGTCCACAGTACAAGCCTCTGGAGACAGTGTTATGATCTGGGGTTGTTTCAGTCGCTCAGGTCTAGACTCAGCAACGTTATGGAGCAATAAAATGAAGTCAGCTGATGACCTGAATGTACTGAATCACCAGGTTATCACATCTATGGAGTTTTTTCTTCCACTCACTGACTCAAATACATTCACCCAGTAACACATGGGGATCACAGTGCGTGTTCATTACTGTATGTTATAACAAACCAATATAAATTAAAATAATTACATAAAAATGTTCAAACTGCAATCTCACGCAGAGAACTCAGTCCACACTGGTGAGTTAAAAGAAGCTCAAGGTCTCATGAAAACTCTTATTTATCATTAGTCACCAAGTGGTTTAAAACAGACATGAGGGTTATTATTATTATTATTATTATAATTTTATGAATTTTTTACACTTTTTTTATCTTTTCATTCATGCTAGTACAGCAAGTCCCCGACTGCTGAGTTAGGAATTTTCACAGATACAAACGTCAAATTACAAACATTCGTAAATACAAACAAATTGCAAAAGTAGCTCAAGTGTCTGCTGGACATCGTCACAGTTTTGCTGCTGTGTGCTTACTGTACAGTGCAATAGACAACAGGCAATAAACCAATTCATTGGTATTTTACAAAAAACACTGTAGTGCAACATATATTAATATATACAATATTTTCAGTATGTAAGTTAATGTATAAAATTGGTGCGGGAGAAATAAGTCGGCCTCACCGGTTTCAATGGGATAGAAAATGTCAGTCCTGTAAAGCTGAAACTCCTTCAGAAACTCCTCAAAAAGAGTTCAGTCTGAAACAGCTTTAAGGCAAAATGGTGTCCGTTCAAGTGCGTAGTTAAACACCATGTAGCGTTGTCCACCCCAACATCTTCCCATGATTCCTTTAAACAAGGTCAGCTGACCACACTGCATCACCGGGATTCCCCTTGCGATTTGGAGACGCAGTCTTGCGAGAGTTTAATGCGGAACCAAAACACCAAACCTGTGTGTTTTGTTGTTTTATGCTTTACGTTGTTTATTTGTGTCAAAGGTGTATAAGGCTCACTTTCAGATTTATGACCAATTCCGAATTACAAACATTCTCCCAGAACAGAACTCGTTTAGTCGGGTTTGTTTTTATACTTTTTTTTTTCTTACTTATACTTACTTGATTCTACAATAAAATAAATCTGTATGATCATTTTATTCACATTGTTTATCAGAATAATCAGGTGATATTAAATCCCCATGTCACTGTGAATAATGAGCTCATTTTACAAACATCATCTTTGTAACTCTTAAACCAAGTAACTGACTCTTAAACCAAGATAAACTCTGGTGATTAAGAGTGTGTCCTTGTGTCTTTACAGTTTGTATGAGTGTGGTGTCTCAGATGAAGGCTGTGTTGCTCTGACTTCAGCTCTGGGATCAAACCCCTCACACCTGAGAGACCTAAATCTGTCCTGTAATGATGTAGGAGACTCAGGAGTGAAGTGTCTCTCTGCTCTACTGGAGAATCCTCTCTGTAAACTGGAGAGACTGAAGTAAGATAATAATAATTCTGGTCATAATAAACCAAAAAACACATTGTGTATAAATAAAACACAGACACATTTGTTCTGGTCAATACTGAATAAATCATTTAAACATTCACAGTCTGCGCTTTAAAAAGTACATGAACCAGTGAGATAACAACTTCTCCAAAAGATAATTAGAGTCTTTACAAGAAAGTGTGTGAATGCTGTTAGATTTTGTTGAGACTGTAAGTGAGAGAAATTCTAATGACTTGGTGTGTGTTCCTCAGTCCACAACAAGACAAACTGTCTACAACCAGAGCAAAATCAGAGCTGCTCCTCTGCCTGAGATCAAAAGAGTGAAGAGTGTCATTGTGTCTCTACAGGTTGGAGTCGTGTGATGTCTCAGATGAAGGCTGTGCTGCTCTGACTTCAGCTCTGAGATCAAACCCCTCACACCTGAGAGAACTGGATCTGTCCTATAATAATGTAGGAGACTCAGGAGTGAAGCGTCTCTCTGCTCTTAAGGATGATGAACATTACAAACTACAGACACTGACGTAAGTAAAGACCTTTTTAGAGAAATGTTAAAGTAAACATTTAACCTCATTATCATGAGTCTGTACGTTTCCCTTTAGTTCCAATAAATATAAAATTAAAAGGTTATAAAATAAAATCAGCTGTAGAAAACATCACTTGTCTTTGATGCTGTTTTGTCTTCAGTAAAGTGTATTGATATAAAATTGATGTTACGGGAGTCGGTCAGAGTCTACAAAATGTCACAAATGAGTAACAATCTCTGCTTTACCCTGTTTCTGATCAACAGTACACTTTCTTCTCAATTCTCATAAAAGTTTATTACAATGATAATTTCTAAGAATGTCACATTGAGCTGTAATAAGTCAAACTGGAGGTGATGATGTTTCCCTTGGAGATGAGATGATTACATGCTGATGATCATGAAGGACAACAGATCAGCTTGTGGATAATAATTCATGTTTTTTTCTTTTAGTTTCCATCGATGATAAACATCTGTGTCAGTGTGATGAAGACTCTGGTGTTCCTGTATTTCCATGTTGAAGAACATTTAGGAGATATAACACATTAAACAGACTCCAGAAACATGAGGAGTGTATAAGTGTATAATGGTCTCTGATCCCTGGATTAGATTCCCAGACCTCAATCCCATAAAACACCTGGAAGATTATCTGGAACAGCATGTCAAAAACCACATTATCTTCAACTGGACTGAATATGAACGTGTATGGTTGTTCTCACAAGGATTTCTTCCCAAATAACTCACAGCTGGATGGAGCATTGTGTGTTCATGAGGTAACATGGAGCGACTCTCAGCCTGCAGTAAATGTAGGAATATGTTGAGGATGAACTGTTACTGGCATCACAATTTTATGTAACGAACACAAACAAGTGGAGTTACAGACACGTGTACCTGTGCTTTTACTCTACATCTTTAGGACTATTCTTTAAAAAATAAATAAAATAAAATAAAATAAAACAATTAACCTGTTCTAACTGTTAGAACTGTTAGTTCTTAACTGTTCTAACATTACTGATTTCCCTGTTTGAGATTAATATTTAAGTGTCAGATGTTAAAATCTATTTACACATGTACAATATAGCTCTTTTGCTTAATTTTCATAAATAAAATTTTATTGTACTTAGATACTTACACGCTTTGTGCAATTGTATCAAAAAATACATTTTGAAGAAATAAAATTACATACTATCCAATGTTATCCATTTAGTCTAACGTAAGTATGTAACATGAGTTTTATTGCCAAATTATTTTGGCAACAGTTCCATAAGCATATATTCCTTTAAAGTGCCTTTTTTTTTTTTTTTTACTTTTGTGATGTTTTCAGAAAAGAAATTTTTGTTGTAATTTTTATGTTGCAAATTACGGTCAGAAATGTTTCCATAAGTTACTCAGTGTTCATTGTAATATAATCATATTTTATATTCTGGAACTTTTGACAAATTATGGATGTCACAGTTACATCTGATGCAATAAAATATTATTTCTTTGTGCTTTAAAAAAGTTGAATTGCATGTTCTCTTTCTAGTTAGTTCCTGTAACACTGCTCATTACTACACAGCAGGTATCTTATGCTGCACAGATCATGTTAAGAAGTGTTGTTTTGTAATGGGTTGGTAATAGATTATAGCGTGTTTTCAGCATTAGCATTACCATTTTCTTTGCATTAGCAAAGAAAATGAATGTTTCAGATGTTATATTGTATGATCTTTGACAGCTCCACACATTAAGATAAGAACAAATGCAAATGGAATAATATCACCTTTGGAGGTAGAAGTTGTTGCACCAATCCTTTGTATAGATACCTTACTTTGGTTTTTCACATAGTTTCAGAATTTCTCTGTCAGAGGGTTATTCAGTACAGTAAATGACGAGAAGCTGAACATGGTAGTATCCAGTATAAAGGCTGAGATGTCTTGTGGACTGGAGGTTAGTCATGGGAAGTCTGGGGTTTTGTGCATTAAAATACAGTGAAGTCAGTTAAAGGCATCAATGCACAGAGAGATGTACAGTAGTTGGAATGTTCAATTTGAGACAACTGGGATAAGTGTTAAGAAGAAGCTACTACCACTTGCTGGTTATCTTTTAATTGTACATTTAAAAATACCCCCTTTACCAATTGAATAAATTTTACACTGGTAATTAAAGTAAAGTACTGTATTACATTTCCTGCTGTTTTAGGTGCAACTTCCTTTATATTTTGTATGTGGATGTTGAATATGTGTACATAGAAATATCTGATCAGAGAACAGATCTGTAATAAAAGTCTCCTACTACTGGATTCTGATTAATGCTTGTATAGTGCCTGGGATGTTACTAAAATGAACACATTTCGAGTGGACAATATGCTCTGAACAGATACAAATACAGAAATAGAAGCTTTTTTTCATACTGCAGAATTGTTTTGCCCGCACAGATCAAACATTAAGCGCAGTGGAGCACATCATTGCTTAGTGTCTCCTATCTATCTATCTATCTATCTATCTATCTATCTATCTGTCCATCTATCTATCCATCCATCCATCCATCCATCCATCCGTAATCAAATTTTACATTCCCAAACTTCCAAATTAATCACATTTTTTGTCATTTTTCATCATTCTGAAATCTCACGGCAATTAAATTATTTGCAAAGTAATTTTATTAAACATGGTTATTAGTATACCAAATAATATATAGAAAAGGTAGTGTAGATCTAGTTCTAGTAATGCATGCTTATGTGTATTCAATTTCAAACTTAAGATCAGAAAATAACACTTGATCACTTTACAATTATTTAAATGCAAACTAATTGTATACTTAAGTATGTGTTTTATAAAAATACACTTAAAATTCATTTACTATTATTTATTAAATGCATAAAGATATTTTTGGTGGCATGTTGGCTTAGTGGTTAGCACTGTTGCCTTGCATCTCCAGGTCCTGGGTTCGATTCCCACCTGAGGTCTGTGTGCATGGAGTTTGCATGTTCTCCCCGTGCTTGCTGGGTTTTCTTTGGATATTCTGGTTTCCTCCCACAGTCTAAAGACCTGCAGAAAAAAATTGCACGTTACATAATTTTTCAATATTGGCTCTCACTGAAAACTTGGAAACTTGGAATGATTCATTTATTATGTCCATGGGTTTTCAACTTGACTGATTGTTGTCTGGTTATTTGTAAGTTACAATTTGCTGCAAGAGCTTTCAATCTAGAAATACTAATTGCTAATTGTTTCCCCCTGATGATCACAATTAGTTACCATATAAGTAGAACTGTGTTTGAGACTTTGCACTGTTTAAATATGGAGCAGGATAGACTCGGGAGAGGGAGAGGAAACCTTCATCGAAGAGGTGGTGGTGCTCCTTAACAGAGAGGTGGTCTTCAGAGAAATGTAGGCAGAAGACAACGCACCATCATCTCTAATGAAGTCCTGGCCATCATTGTTGACCATGTGGTTAACAGAGGCTTTACCGTGGCTGAGGCTCCCAGGTTGGTACAGCCTAATTTACAAGAGTCAACTGTCAGCTCTATCATCAGAACTTTTCACCAAGAAAACTGGTAAGTCTGCTATAGCAACTCCACTTCTAAAATATAGTACTTTATTGTATAGATGAACAACATGTAATTGTCAGTTTACAGTAATGTAATTTGTAATACTACAATATTGACAGTATATGGTTGTCCTCAGAATTAACAGGAGACAACCTGGTGGTGGTCGCCCAAGTGTTTTGACTGACCAGCAGGAGTTGGCTGTGGTGGAAATGGTCAGGGCAAGGAATGACATACGGCTGTCTGAAATCAAACAGGCTATTGAGAACAGCAATGACACCTTTGCCAATGTGCCATCAATTATCCTTCCAACGATTGCCCGGCTTTTGAAAAAG
Organism: Clarias gariepinus; assembly: GCF_024256425.1. NCBI lineage: Eukaryota > Metazoa > Chordata > Actinopteri > Siluriformes > Clariidae > Clarias > Clarias gariepinus. The sequence goes on along the minus strand of NC_071111.1, from coordinate 29,812,257 downwards.
CACCAGGTTTCCATGAAACAAATTTACTTGGTTCCTTTTGAGAGAAACAATGTCCGAGTGAAACAACTGCGTTTAGAATATATTCAGGTAAAACACTAAACTGGCATGCAATTACTGTAACAGTACTGACAACTATTAGTTGTAAAAAAAAAACTAACCAAAATATAATTTTAGAGGGTGATGGAGCTGGACGCTGCTGTGAATCATCACAAGTATATTTTTGTTGATGAGGCTGGTTTCAATCTGGCAAAAACTAGACGCAGAGGACGTAACCTTATTGGACAAAGGGCAACCATCCAAGTCCCTTGACAACGTGGGGGAAACATCTCAATGTGTGCAGCTATATCTCAAGATGGTGTGGTAAGCTGTAGACCAGTTCTAGGGTCATACAACATTGAACACCTGATAGTTGAACTAGAGCAGGCCTGTCAGGGAGGAGACATTATCTATGTTGTTGTGTGGGACAATGTCAGTTTCCACCATGCACAGCTGGTTCAGGAATGGTTTCAAACATATCTTTGCTTCATGACCCTCTATCTTCCACCATATTCCCCTTTCCTCAACCCAAATGAGGAATTCTTCTCTACATGGAGGTGGAAAGTGTATGATCGCCATCCTCATGAGCATGTCTCCCTTCTTCAAGCCATGGGTGAAGCTTGTGGTGATATAACTGCTGAGCAATGTCAAGCCTGGATTCGTCATGCCAGGAGATTTTTCCCACGGTGCCTGAACAACGAAGACATCCACTGTGATGTTGATAAATTTATGGCCCAGTGTTAATGACTTAATTAATTGTGTAAAAGTTATAAAAAATAAAAATATATTTTGCTTATGTAAAAGACTTGGGGTTTTTTTTCCCCTTTTTGTGTGTGTGTGTATGTGTGTATATATATACTAAGCAAATAAAGGGTGTAATGTAATAAAATTACACTTTGTTAAATTTATATTGCTTATAAATAAAGGTAAACATAAAAACATTGTAATTAAGAAAAACGTAAAGTGTGGATAGTACGGTTTAATGTCAGTCTGATTAAAATAAAATATAAAACATATTTTTTGGTCACAAATTATTTCATGCAACGCAATTACAACATTTCAGTTTAATATTTAGTATGAAGTCACAAGTCTTAATGTAGTTGTTTGAGCAGTTATTAGTATATATGTATGTGTGTGTGACTGTTTCATATATGTGTGCATGAGTGAAGTTTGATTTAATATTTTTTGTATACTGTACAGTGTAACAAACTCGCTACAATTAATATTAAAACAACTGCCTGTTACAACAGCGCCTCATTAATACCTGTCGCACTGTGACTTTGTCACATATAACATTGTACATTTATGGCTGCACTGCAATTAACCCCATTTCTCTTTTTTATTGTAATTTATATATTTTTTATTTATCTCCTTTTTATATATCTTGTGGTTTTTGTCCATCATTGCACTAGTAACTCTGGTCAGTTCTCACATTACCACTTTACTTATGAAAATAGTACCAAAACAATAAAAAAACTGTAAGATTAGTTGAATTAAATGACAGACAAATCTATTAACCTGAATAATAAGAGATGCAAATCAAAAATTTGATAGTGATAACATTATGAAAAGCAGTTACTGTGAACGAAACATTTATTTGGATGAAACACTTATTTTGTGTAGTGAAAAGGATATTTTGGGATTATGTGTATTGTACTAACACAATTAGAAATATGCTGAAATGTTTGAAAAAAGTGGACTTTTGATCTGTTGTGATATAAGTACTAAGAGTTTTGAAAATGTACCAATTGCTGGTGAAAACTGCGCCAAACCAATTAAAAAAACTATAAAAGTGATTATTATGGTATGTCTTTGATGAGTCTCTTATGGTTTGTGGTATTTTTTCCAGCGAGTGTGTGCCCAACAGCAGCACGGTGGTGTAGTGGTTAGCATTGTTGCCTTGCACCTCTAGGGTCCGGGTTCGATTTCTGGTCAGGCTCAATTTCCGTCTCTGTGTGTGTGGAGTTTGTATGTTCTCCCCGGGCTTGGTGGGTTTCCTCCCACAGTCCTGCTAATTGGCATTCTCAAATTGTGTGTGTGTGCCCTGTGATGGATTGGGTGTATCCCACCTCGTGCCTTAAGTCTCCTGGAATAGGCTCCAGGTCCCCACGACCCTGAACACAGGATAAAGCGGAAGGTGAGTGTGTGATCCACTGTTTCCCCTCTGATATTACGACACATCTGCTTTTTTTTCTCACGTTAAATGTAAAGAAAATGGGACCAAATACCGTCTCTTCTCTTTGACCTGAGTTATACTGTCTTTTTCTCGTCTTTTCACGTCAACAATATTGCAATGCTGATTTCATCACCGACACTGTTCATCGATATCCGTGACGTCTCGTCATCGTCTCATCTTAGTCACAGGAAAAAAGTTTATCAATGAATATTTTTGTCGTTGTTTTTGTTGACAAAATTAACACTAATCAGTATCTACAGGTAAAACTAGAGCTAGCAGTCTGGATCCCAGTGAACAAAACTGCGAGACTCTGATAAGGCAGGAAAAAAACCTACAGGTACAGAATTGTGCTCCAAAACGACTTTTGAAAAGAAAACAGCAGCGTATACTCTGTGGTGAAGATATGGCAGATTGGTTTATCTCTCAGTAGCTTTAGATGTGTTTTGTCCTGCATTCTCCACTACATAATATGAAATTTCCAATCCCAGGACAGATTTCTATACCTGGACGGCAGGACATACTGTATTATCTGAAACTGAAATCAAATTTTACTTTCACCAGCAGAATGTGACAAACAGAGTGAGCACACATGCAATAAAGAGTTTCAGTGAGTGAAATACAGTTCAAGCATATTCAAAAATGCTTTTGCGTCACAAATATAAGGCCATATTTTTGATGTACTTTATTTTATGTATTTTATTAGTGCTGGTACACAGCTTTACAGTTCTGCAAAAAAAATCTATAACAAAAAAAAAAAGAGTAAACAACAGGAAGCAAGACAGTCCTAAAAATAGATGATTTGTGTCCTGATCTTGGATTGTTTCGTTCTTCGATACGCATCTCGCATTTGTTGTCATAGCAACATATCTGTAAGCTTGAACCTGCTCGGAAACAGGTTTATTTCATGTAAACAGGATTTAGGCTCCTGGCGGGTCATAAATGGTTAAAATGGCGAGGTCACATCTGATTGGTTAAAGAGCACGACTGATGCAGACTGACTCACGTGGGAAAAGAAAAGGATCTTGCATATATATATATATATTAGGGGTGTGCCAAAAAATCGATTTCTCATTTGCAACGATTCAGAATCGATCTGAAATGTCCAAGAATCGATTTAATAAATAAATAAAATCAGCTGGCTGTTCGCCTCCATTTTTGTAACTAGCCTACTGGTCTGTACTGATGTCACCACGCAGCCGGTTTATGAACGTAAGCGTGCGCGGCAAATCACTAAAACAAAGAGGAAGCTAATATGGATGAGAGGGAGATCCAATCAGCCCCGTCTTCACTTAAAGCTAAAGTTTGGCGTCATTTCGGTTTTTACCGAATGCCTGGAAGCACTGCGCTGGAAATAACTCGGTCTATCGCTTGCTTCATTGCCAAAGACCTAAGGCCTTACAGTGTGGTGGAGAACGAGGGGTTCGTCTGCATGTTACAGACAGCGGAGCCGAGGTACGCCATACCGTCCCGCAAGTTTTTCACTGAAACAGCTGTGCCACAGCTTTACAATGAGACTAAAAGAAAGGTCGCCAGTGCCCTAACCGAAACGACCAGAGTGGCACTAACATGTGATGCATAGACATCAAGAGCAACCAAGTCTTTTGTGACATTCACCGCTCACTACATTGCTGATACGTGGGTGCTCGAATCCCGTGTTTTGCAAACTCGTGTGATGCACGAGAGCCATACAGCCGTAAATGTCAATGCCATGTTTCACTCCGTTGCTAATGAATGGGAGCTGACGGTCTCGGATCTGGTCATTGTGACTGATATTGCTGCCGACATGCTCGCCGCTGCACAGATTGACAACTTGGCACACATTATATGTTTTGCCCATACTCTCAACCTGGCTGCACAACGAGCTCTGAAGCTTCCCACGGTGTCACGACTGCTTGGGAGGATCAGGCGAATTACTGGTTTCTTCCACCGCAGCGCCATTGCAAATCATGAACTGATAGAAAAGCAGAAACTTTTGCAGTTACCGGTGCACAAACTGAAAACGGATGTCGCTACACGCTGGAACAGCGCGCTGGACATGATAGAGCAATTCCTAGAGCAGCAGCCTGCTATTTGTGCCGCGCTGCTCTCCCCTCAGGTGAGAACATCTGGAAGTGACATCTGCACACTCAGCGACACCGACATCTGCAATGAAAAACCAATGAAAGACGCAACCCACATAATGTCAGAGGATTCTACGCCTACACTCTGTTATTGCTCCTTTGCATGCTCAATTGCTGCACGACACGGAGGCAGCTGGAGTTGCTGCAGCTGACACACCAGTTATTCGGGAAATCGAACTGGCAATCCACGATGATCTGGCAAAAAGATACAGTTCTGCACAGGATAAGCGCATGCTGTACTCGGCTTCCTTTTTGGACCCCTAATTTAAGGCCCTGCCTTTCATCACTGAGGAGGATCAGCTGGAAATCCATGCCAATGTAGTTGCAGAGGCTGCAGCACTTGAGGTAAATTATCTGTTCTTGAGTAATATATATTTTTTAAAATGTGTAGGACATTTATGCTTGCTGAAAATGGACGTAGGTCAAAGTTAAATGATGCCATCTCATCTTGCAGGTTTTATGCCTTTTCATTTTAGTTAACCATAAAATGAGGGACTTGTGACTATTTCTACAAAATAGTCACAAGTCCCTCATTTTACCATAAACAATTCAATTAAATTAATTATGACTGACATGATTGTTGAATTGTTTCTGTAGAGACAAGTGAACTCAGAAGAGGATGAGGTTATGTCTGAGACACCACAGCAAGAAGAAGGCCCTGCTCCAAAAAGAAGCACTGCACTGGCCTCGCTATTGGGCAAGAAATTTACTGAGGTCAGTGTTGTCCGTACATCTGCCAGCTCCAGAGCTGAAGTGGAACTGAAGAAGTATCTTGAAGCCCCTCCCCTGTCTCTGTCAGAGAACCCGCTCAGCTGGTGGAGGACCCATCAGACAGCTGTTCCTCTCTTAGCTGGACTGGATAAGCGATACTTGTGTATCCCTGGCACTAGCGTTGCAGCTGAGAGAGTTTTCTCCACCGCTGGAGATATAGTGACAGCACAGTGAAGTAGTCTCACTCCTGCACATGTTGATCAGCTTCTTTTCCTACAAAGGACCTGAATGTTGCATCTGCAAATGGACAGTAACCTTGGACACAGTACATGTCCAGTTTTTTTCATGATTTGTTAAAAATCATATAATCAGTTTCACAGTTTACAGTTCTGTTGTTGCAAGAGACACTGTTACGAACATTTCAGAGACAGGTACCTCAGGGGTACTATTTTTCATTTTGAAAGAAGCACTTTATTTTCATAACTTGTTATTCTTTAAGTTACTGAATCTGACTGAGAAATATAGATGTTTTTTTTGTCTTCTCCGGTTGTGTTCTACATGATATTTGTGGTAAACTGCAACTTTCCTGGGAAATGCATCTATTTTCAACCATTTTGTATTATGAAGAAGCACTTTATTTTTGTTCTAACTTATTTTATAGCTAGCTACTAATGAGTAGCAATTGAGAACCAGACAATGTTTTTGATAAAAGGCACTTCCCTGAGAATTTAACTTAATGTGAAAAAGACACTTTAATGTCTCCGTTTGTCATTCTGTATAGCAAAGCAGATGAGAGAAGATCATGATCAGAAACCCGATTAGAAAACCTTATAAATAAAATCGAATCATTTTGAATCGAAAATAGATTTTGAATCGAATCGTGGCCTCAAGAATCTGAATCGAATTGAATCGTGAGATGGTAAAAGATTCCCACTCCTATATAATGTAGTTAAATACTTGTGTGCATTATATTATATATAAAAACATACACATACAAATAAAATAACATTTTTAAACAAATGCTAAAAATATAGTAGAACAGTAACAGTAAATAGTAACAATTATACATCATTAAACAAAAAACATGAACAAGAACACTCAAATTATTTCTGTCAACGGCTCATTTCCTATATCCCCAACACTTCCTGGAGCATGTTTTACATGTTCTGCCATTGCTGCAGAAAAGATGGGCTACATCTTTTCACAGCATCTAAGGGAATTGAATATAAAAAAAAAAATTAAAGGCAAAATTGTAGGTAATTGACATGCACTTAATGTAAAAAAAAAAAAAAAAAAAAAAAGTCTTTAATGATCCTACAAAGACAATAAAAATACATCTTGGAACAACATTATCAGTTTCATTAACAAAGCATTAAGAAAAAAAATAATCAACATGCATTACATTATACTGTTGAATAATCTTTTGTACTAGATGTACTAGGTGAATGAAAAAAAAAAAAAAAAAAAAAAAAATCTCATGTCCCCTTCAAAACCACTGTGGTTAAGAAAGTTCCATAAGTAGGTGAGTAACTATGTGAAAGTGAACATTACAGGACATTTCTGTGGCCTTTTAGACAATATTCCGTGAATAGATAAAAGGCACCAATTAAAAATTTATTAAATAGTATAAAATTTCACATCATAAGGCCAAAATTACCTTAAATTATATTGAACACTGTTGTAGCTCTAAATGGCTTCTTCTGAAGTGGCCACCACCCCCCATATTGAAATTTGCCAAGGCATTCGACATGATTCTGTGAAAGAAATTACTCAGGATTACTTCACCTTCAGGAAAATTTACATGCAAGGTCAATATTACAATTATTGTAATGTTAAATGTTACATTGTTAAATCATACACTAACAACTACTCATCTGTCAGGTAACAAGTTCCCTGTACTATGTTCTTATCCATATCCACATTTTTTGAGACAACTACAGTAATTAGTCATTAATGGCTTACATTGAAATTATGTTTTGATTTTTTGGTTTTCAATCTGGCTGACTAGGTCCGTACAGACATCTAAAACCTTCTGACCTAGAGAATAGCCATGTACTGTATGTGAGGAGATAGTGATCTGTGAAAGATTAAATCCTGAATTAAAATAAATAAATAAAAATACCCAAAGCTGGGTTTATTATTTTGGCCATAATATACATTTAATTTTTGAATTATGCAGCAATACAAACAATGCAAGATAAAATACATACCTGTTCATGACTTTATTAGCACAGTCTCTGAGAGAAGACTCCCCAACTCTGGACAGTTGCTGAACCTAAATGTGACACCACAATCTGTAATATACTGAACAAAAATATAAACGCAACACTTTTGTTTTTGCTCCCATTTTTTATGAGATGAACTCAAAGATCTGAAACATTTTCTACATACACAAAATAACCATATCTTTCAAATATTGTTCACAAATCTGTCAAAATCCGTGATAGTGAGCACTTCTCCTTTGCCGAGATAATCCATCCCACCTCACATGTGTGCCATATCAAGATGCTGATTAGACAGCATGATTATTGCACAGGTGTGCCTTAGACTGGACACCTGTAAAAGGCCACTTTGAAAGGTTCAGTTGAATCACACAGCACAATGCCACAGATGTCGCAAGTTTTGAGGGAGCGTGCAATTGGCATGCTGACAGCAGGAATGTCCACCAAAGCTGTTGCTCGTGAATTGAATGTTCATTTCTCTACCATAAGCCGTCTCCAAAGGTGTTTCAGAGGATTTGGCAGTACATCCAACCGGCCTCACAACCGCAGACCACGTGTACCCACACCAGCCTAGGACCTCCACATCCAGCATGTTCACCTCCATGATCGTCTGAGACCAGCCACTCGGACAGCTGCTGAAACAATCGGAGTGCATAACCAAAGGATTTCTGCACAAACTGTCAGAAATAGTCTCAGGGAAGCTTATCTGCATGCTCGTCATCCTCATTGGGGTCTCGACTTGACTCCAGTTCTTCATCGCAACGGATTTTGACAGATTTGTGAACAATATTTGAGATATGGTTATTTTGTTTATGTAAAAAACATTTCAGATCTTTGAGTTTCTCTCATTAAAAATGGGAGCAAAAACAAAAGTATTGCATTTATATTTTTGTTCAGTATATGATATTTTAAAAAGAGAACATTCTTTTTGTCACATTTAAAACTTACACAGATCGATGACTTCTTCTCATCCTTGATGGACTCTTCAAAGGATTTCAGGTCACTCTCTGAATACAGTCTCTTTATAGATGATGTATTTCCAGGGTCCACAATGGCAGCTACCCGCTGAAGTTCCTCTTTATGTCAAATAACATTGCTATCACCTTCATTTGGAATCCTGGGGAAGAAAAAAAAATCAGTACATTAATATTTTTACAAACCTCTATACATTACTGCTTAAATTTCTGAATGTGACAATGTGACAAAAAAACCCTGGTATCATTAGTCATTCGATACTTCGTTAGCAACAAATACTTGTAGTTCTAACAAACAGACAGCAAACTGAATGCGTACTGACTTACCTTTTTTAATGCATTTTATTTTACTGGCTAGGCTTTTAAACACACCACATATAATATATTATATATAATATCTTACTTGCAGTTGACATGAGGTAAGCGCTTTTTGAGGCTCTGGTGCCACCTATTACAAAATGTAAAAATTGTAAAACTAAATTTTGATAGGACGAGCTCATGGCTGGAAGAGACCATTAACATACATACGTACCCTCACTTCTGTGCTCTCTCTGGGATGCAGCTGTTAAGAAGCCAGACAACATTAGGACATGCTGTTATTAAGGTTTCACCACACACAGAAACAGCAACCCACATTGTATTATTTGAACTACTTTGTGGATGTAACAAACATTTAGAGTTCTTAACGTCCAATTCCACTTTAATCTCATCTGAAATGATATCTTCCAGCTTCTGATTGACTAAACACACCTGATCCAGGTAATCAGTGGTGGGTAGGGCAGCGATAATTGGAAAACAATTAGGCCAGGTGTCCTTGAGGACCAGGGTTGGGAACCCCATATCTATTACACCATGTTCTATTACTGCTCTGCTCATTTGTAATTATTTTTTAAAGGGGTCATACGGTCCTACATGCACTTTTTCAAGCTGTTTGGACTGAAATGTGTGTTAGGAGAGTGTGTACACAACCATTCTACAATGATAAAGAGCCGCCCAGTGATTTTCTTTTCATTTATTAAAATAAGATGCCCCTTCTGAAATCAGATCAATCTCAAATGCCTGTCGATGTGACGCTACACCAACAGAGGCCGCTCCTACTATAGTTGATCACTGTCGGCCATTGTTTCGACGCTGGAGCAAAATGTCGCCTAAGCGAGTGTTGTGTACAGTTGTTGGGTGTAATAGCGAACACAGCAGTCGTCATTCACTACCTACATCTGAGCCGCTGAGGACGCAGTGGCTGAATTTAGTTTTTAAAGCTAACGTCCCCGCCGATCTACCTAAATGCGTTCATGTTTGCGCGAATCATTTTTCACCAGACTGCTTTATAAACACGGGTCAATATAAAGCAGGTTTTGCTAGGAAGCAGCTCCTAAAAAAGGGATCTGTACTAACGCTTCGTGTTCCTGCTTCATCTTTACCAGACTCGGTGATTGTGATTTATTTTTCCATGAATTTTTGCAGATCGCCTTTTCAAATTACTTACACTCCGCATTCATCATGATTAACTTACACTCTCATAGAACATGGTTATGTCGTCTTCTCTATGTACATCCGTCTCTATATAATTCCTAATCGCACGTTTATAATAAACAATGCATTAAGGTGATTGTCTAGTTGCAAACTATGTACGTAGTCGGAAAACTATATTATGCTTACTTTTGTAACGCTACATAGTTTATAACGATGTCTGTCAATGATTAAGAAGTCATGTAAACACATTGCGTATTTACCCTGTTAGATTTTCTGCTTTTTTTTTGTCGTTGCTCGCGGCAGCATAACAGCCTGTTAATTCATGCCCATGCAGTGATGAGAAAGACAAACTAGTCGATGCATGTCTATTCTTTTAATTTCTGCGTTGTCAGGCGATATTACAAACTTCCGGGTGGGTTCCGTACTTAAATAAAACCAAAAACTACTTAAGACAAACAGGCTCAGGCTCTATATTCCAGCTTATCTTACATTTTCGCGTTTTTGCACTTTGGACTGCATTACCCACAAAGCATTACCCGCACTGGACTACACTCCCGTGGCTATACCCCACGTGTGTTGTGAAGACACGGTGGTGGCGGGCTCAGCAAAGATCATAAGCATTTAAAGGAGCATGTACTAAAATTCTGACGCTGATGAATAACATCGCACTCACCAGAAGTTTTTTTATTAATTTTTTTTATTTAATCATCCTCCTATAGCCCCTCTGACTCCCAGACTATGAGTGGTAATCCGCCCCCTTTTTTAAGTGACGCGCCGTTGGCTGTGACCTTGAACTTGACCTTCCTTTGCCGCGTGCGAGGAGCTGTGCTATAAGCGGGGCTGGTGTAAGGCCCGCTGTCACAGTTGTGCATAAAATGAAATTTAATCCCATCGCGAAAATTAATAAATATGCTACAAATATATCTTAAAAAGGGTGCAAATCCACATCCTGAATTACATTTTTTATTGTCCCCCAGGTTACTGTAATAATAAAATAGAAAGGGGTGAGTGTGAGTTCAGTTCAGTGATGGCTGTTGGAGAGGAAAGAAAATACTCATAATTTTTTTCATTACAGACTCTGAGAGCCCAGGAGAGTTCCGCCGCCGAAGGACTGAACCCCGGATGAAGCCTCGCCGCTGCCCGGCAAAGTCCTCTGCGTCCTCACCTCCGTCCTCAGTGAACTCAGCTCAGCCCACGCTGCTGCTGTTCATCCCCCGAGGACGAGCCCACTGTATACCATGTGTACTGACGATTGGATCAGAATCGCACTTTGTAACTTACCCATTTACATTTGTGTGTGTGTGTGTGTGTGTGTGTGTGTGCAAAAAGAAAAAAAGAATTAAATAAAAGAAATTGTTCGAGCACTGCCAACAAACCTCCGTCTCTATCTGTGTCTGTGTCCCCCACAGCTTAAAGACCAGCATAATAACACAACAACATGTAACGAGAATAAAGACAGTAAAAGTAACTATAAACAAATATATATGCAATGTGTGTGTATATATATTTTTTAAATTGTTAAGGGGAACAAGACACTTCAGATTTACATGTGAAAATAACTTAATCTGGCAAAAAAAAAACTGGTTTTATTTTATTTTAAAAAATTATATATATATATATATATATATATATATATATATATATATATATATATATATATATACCCCCCCCCCCCCTCAGTGCTAGGTACATTACTACATTCTTGATAAACATGAAATCTTCAAGTTAGTAAAACTATTTCATTCCAATTCCAGTTATTCACAATTCTGTCACTAAATTAATCTTAATCTGAGACACAGGATAAATCTCAAATGTCCCCTATTGTACTTCCAGTGCACTAGATAGTGTGTAGGGTGGAATAATCAGTGAGAGTGTTACTAAGCTCCAGAGTGGCCTGATGTCTTACAGATGTCTTCAGGCGTGTTGTCGGTCGTCTCCATGGTTGTCGAGCTTCTGACGCTTCAAATAGTCTCTGCTTTCACTTCCTCACACCACTAAAGATCAAACAATAGTAACACTTATTCAAAAGAGACTACAGGTTTCCTTTCCTCCCACATTATAAATTATAAGTTACAACAGCTTACAGGCTATCAGTGGAGCAATGCAGTAAAATACAAACACTGGTCAAACGTTATCATATTATTGTAATTAATGTTATTAATGTAATTTTTTATAACTCAACAGCATTAATCTTTACCTGTGAGAGAGCAGGATCAGGAATCTAAGACTTTCTATATCGCAGACACATTAGAGATACTGGAGAAAGATAATATTTGAACTTAAGAGCCAAACAAATAAGTTACCCCTGTGCCTCCAGCGGTCCTTCAGAAAATCGGCCCCAAATTACCGGACACTCACGCCAAGGAGATTAACAACCCTCCTGTGCTTGGATCACAACAGCATCAGATTATAGCAAAATGTACAATAACCTTAATGTCACCTGACAAACACACACATGCACAAGCATGACCAGGCTGGAACACTGTTACCTGGTGTGGTCTGCACCACTGTGTTTACAGTACCTTCTCTTAACAGAGCCAGGGTGTGTGTGTGTGTGTGTGTGTGTGTGTGTGTGTGTATGTGTGAATGAACAGGCAGAAGATATTCACTGGATTTGACACAAATCTTTCAGAAGCTATAAGTCTTGCCACCCTACTGTGTCCATATGAATCGTATTACATTAGTTTTATCTTTAGATTTTAATAAGAACTGCTGTGATTCTTCATGGATTTCCTAAAATATAATTTATTTGATCAGTAAAATAATATTCACATTTTTGGATGTTTTTACCACAAATAAATGTCAATATAAGTGTAGAAGTATTATCTTTTATATTCAGGATACAACATAAGCTAAATAAAATCATTTTTTTCGTTTCATTACAGTTTTTTTTCTGTCTGTGATTAATAATTATTTTGATCATATTATTCAGTAGTTTGCACAAAGGAATGAAAGTTTCACGACAAAACAATTGTTTTTCCTTAGTTAATGCCCTTAATTTTACCATAATTTAATTAAACAACATATTTTAGCTATTAGAAAAATGATCTGTACATGTAATTTTAAACAACAAATTAAACAACAATATTTGTTAAAATGAACAACAAATATTATTGTGTAACCTCACTATTCAGATAATTTATAAGATCATTTAAATACTTTAATCACATGAAAATACATCACTAAGGCTGAATAACAAATCTTATGGATTAAATTTTATCTGTATAGCGCTTTTAAAAATGGTAAAAAAAAAAAACTTCCTGAGATGGCAGTAGGAAGAAAACTTGAGAGGAACCCGACTCAACAGGGAACCCATCCTTGTGATAATGGATAGCAGGAAATGTTTTGCAGTCATACTGGTTCCTATCACACTACAGTATTTCAAGTCTTTAATGTGAAACATGTTTAATATTGGACCCATAATCTTGTTGGGAATTTGGATATGGTGTATGAGAACAAAATACACTCTTAGGAGCAGGCAGGCAGGCTAAAATAAGTTTATTCACAAACAAATGCATACAGACTAAGCTTAAAAAAGCAAAGACAACTGTTCTCTACTAGAACCGAATCAGAACGCAGATTTTGGTGTCTCACTTAAGTGCCACTTCAGTGCCTGAGCAATCAGAAATATTTGTCCTCTGGTTCTCTAAAACAGAAAAAGTACAGGTTACTGGGATGAGACATATGAGGTCAGGAGACTTGAAATGTCCTGTAGACCATGTACAGCATTCAAACATGTTTGAGACCATTATAATTACTGACCATCACAATATGTGAATAGTATCATGTTTATTGTTTGGTTAAAGAGATATAGGACACTACTAATTTCCTAATTTCATTAAAGTGATGTGATGGGTGGATCAATTTTAGTTTATGATTCTTAATCCTCGGTTTACTAAAAAAAAGACAGTGTCAGATTTATCTTATATTCACACACACGCAAACAAAAGAACAGCTGGAAGCAAGTGGAAGCAAACTGTATGGGCCGGCTCTAGGCAGGGGCAGGAGGGGACAGCGCCCACTAAAATAAATGTCTTGCCTCCTCAAATCAAAATTTTGAAATGTTGATAAATCACATGTTAATATACTCACAAAATGAATATAATAAAAGTTGATAAAATGATCTGCAGTAGCGGAAAAATCTGCCGAAAAGGGACACTACACAATATGGTATTAGATTCCCCTCATGTCTCTGTCTCTCCGCTGTGTGTATTTATTCACAGGCTGCAGCACACACACACACACACACACACACACACACTTCTCCCCTGAGCCCTCGTTAAACATCTAATCACCGTCCGTATGCAAATGAGTCAAGACGTAGCCTAACGTAGTGTCGTTACTTACAAATTCTAGCCATCAGGATGTGTTTCTGCTGCTATTAAGGACATATTTGAAATGATGAACTTCAGCTGATGCACATGTCGGCTATATACATGTCAGTAGTACCATTTTGACAGCTGTGGACACATTATCCGAAAACATGAACTTTAGCCGTCAGGATGTGTTTCCCTTGCTATCATGAACATATTTGGAATGATAACCCTTTGCTGAATCACTTGTTGGCTGTAAACATGTGAGTAGTACCATATTGACAGCTGTGGACACATCTGTATGTGAAAAGTAGAGGGGGAACTTTATCTTATAGCACGAACTCAAGGCATCAAGATGTGTTTCTGCTGCTATAAAGGACATATTTAGAATGCTCAAACTTCACTAAATCAGCTGTTTCACTTTTGCTGTGTAAACAGGTGAGCAATAACAGAACTTCTACTATTTACTAAGACCAGTGGTTCTCAAACATTTTCTGTCATTCCCCACTTAAGAGGATGGGTGAATTTTCAAGCCCCACTTGTCAACAAAATGATAATAAATAGTACACTTGGCCATTTTCGTTGAAATATCAATTTCTAAACCAATAAGATCAAATAACACTAAGTTCAAAACAGATAAAATACACGTGCTATTGTTATAAAAGGCTTACTTCATCACTTTAGCGCATTTTAGCGCATAACACCTGTTTGTGTCCGCGGTAAAGTTAGTTTTATATTCGCATCTCCGAATTCAATAGCTGCGTAAATAAACCCGTCATTAAAGATACCTACATATACAGGCCCGTAGCCACCCCCCACTGCCAAAGGTCCAGATTTTTTTGTTATTATTATTATTTATTTATATTTTTTTTTAGACGGATTAAAATTGTTGGGCATTATTTAAAATAACACTTTATTACAAAACAATTTACAAAAAAAAAAAACGCGACGTGACAAACCTGCGCAGCAACTGACGTTTTTTAAATGTGTGCAGCGGCATCCGGCGGTGTATAATACAGTGTTGCCAACTTAGCGACTTTGTCGCTATATTTAGCGACTTTTCAAATCCCTCTAGCGACAATTTTTTTAAAAAGCGACTAGCGACAAATCTGGCGACTTTTTCTTGTGTTACTGGAGACTTTTGGAGACTCTGATGTGTCTGTACTGACACTTCTCAACTTGCCACAACAGCAGCTGCCGCCGCCGGCCCCTCCCCCGTCCCAAAGCACTCACAGACAGGCCTGTCCTCTCGCAGGAGCCCCCCTCCCCAACTGCAGTTACAGCAGGAGATGCTCACTCCTACGAGTCTTGACTGCAAATTAATTGCCCATGGGCGAATCCGCCGTTAAGTGATCCCGCCTTGACGACTTTTTTTTTTTTTTTTTTTTAAAGCGCCTAGTGACAAATCTAGCAACTTTTGAACAAACCTTAGCAAGTTTCCAAATGTCGCCAATACTGTCCTGTAAGCACGAGGTCTTGCTTTCCCGGTACAGTTACACATCTCCCTGTGTCTGCTCTGATCAGTGAGCGCTAGCTCCGGCTGAAAGGAGCAGCATATTCCCGTGACTGTACAGCAGCTAACATGGATGTGAATGAGCTGCACATGTGCAAACGGTGTTGCAACGGACCTATCACTTACCTGTTTCTCCTTTGCTTGAAATAAAACTATTTAATTTGACCATTTTCTTTTTTCTTCCGACGCACTTATATTACTCACTGTTACAAAGCTTAAGTACATAATTATATTGGACACATGAGGAAGGATTAGGAAAAAACACGCAAAATGCAAATACAACGTAATTACGTCATCAATATGCAAATATACGCATGACGTCATCTAGCGACATTTGGCGACTTTTCGAGCAGACTTTAGCTACTGTCCGTTGAAAATAGTTGGCAACACTGGTATAATATATGGGTCAGAAAGAGCAGGAGAGACGGAAGAGAAAGCAGGCAGCAGCGTCATTATCGCAGAATATTGAACATATGTTCAAAAAGACTGCCAAACAGAGTAAGTCTGTTACTACCTCAAGATTAAATTGCTAACGCTAGTTAAGTGGTAGCTAATCGTCAACCCCACATCACACACAGAATAGTTCTCTTGTGCCTTTTCTTGAGCAGTCTGAATGGCTATGACAAGTCTGTAACATCTTAAATAAACATTAACAGACAATAGCCTATCTGATGGATCTGTGAATTTATTATGTTAAATAATGTTTATCTATCAAAAAAAAAAGAAAAGAAAGAACGACGAGTTCAATGCGTAAACAAACCTGCTTGACCATGCATAATATTAGGATTTATTAACATTTTATTTTGAATTAATAAATTATTCTATTAAATTAGTAAATTTATTAAATTATTCTATTAACCATAGGCGATGCTGTCTGGTTTCTATCACGGTGTAGACAGCATTCGAATGAAGTTTACCATTAATAATTGTTACATAAAACATAAAATAAAATAAGCCCACAAAAAATAATTTTTATCCATCCCACAGTCTTGTAAATACATTAACTGATCGTCTTTTCCCCGTAATATTTGTATATTATTATTATTAGATAATTATTGTTAATATTTTTATATTTGTTTATATTCGATCATAAACATTTTTCATCTCATTTCGATCTCTTTACTTCACGTTCTGAATGTAAATGATAGTCTACTGTAAATGCTCGACATGACAAAAAAGAATTATGCTATATGACTGGGATCTTAAAGGTTGAATTTAACATATTTTATTATATTTCGCCTAATTAATAGACTATATAAATAACAATTCGTTGAATATTAAATATATTTTATATAAGTTCAATAAAGTGAAGAGGCAAAGACAAAGAAATGAGAGAGCATGTTGATGAGAGAAGTTGAATTTGTAGTTTAATAATATTCCAGTAAAAATTCCTTAAATGTATTCTGTTGTTAGTGTGGTTTTTAAACTTTTGAACACTGTGTGTGTGTCTGTTTGTGTGTTTTTGAAGAGAAAAAAGTCGCACGTGATCTTGATAAGCAATTTGACAACATTGTAGCAAATATTTTTGGTGCATCAAAAGCATGCACATTATGATACCAGCAGACAAGCTAATCCAGCACATGTCACTAAAATGCAGTATTTAATCCTCAAAATGAAATACAAAATGAGTAAATACTCAAATACAAAATACTGAGAAAAAAGGTCCACTTTTTTTTTTTTTTTTTTTTAAAGAACCCCCCCTTGCACTAGGCTGGCTACGGGCCTGATATATAAAATATTTTTTTTCTCTCTCCACATTGTCTTTAAGCTACATCCGCCTTAAATTATACATGTTTAAAAGCAAAAACACCATTATCCTCTACGGCGCAACGAGTGATTTAGGGATCATCGCAAAATGCCGCACACCAACAAAAAGCGTAGAACGATATTGATCTTCCCTTCTGTTCAGCGCCTGAAGGATCAAAAATACACTGGAAACTAGAAATGCCAGACTAGTACTGCCTGATAAAATATGGATTTTTAAACAAAAATACAGAAACATCAGCATACACATTGGAATAAATGAAATGACATATATAATACCGAATGTTTCCTTATATATTGTTCCTCTGCAATTAACATGCCAACGTTAAACAGTTATTGTTGCACTATGGTTCCGCTTTTTCTCTGATATTATTTTAATTAACTTGTATTAATGATCCATTTCTTCGCGTGTGATTGTTTAGTTTCAAATGTCCGATCTTTATTGTCAATAAAGAAAAGCATGAATTAGAATAGGTACTTTCCTATTATTTTCTATTAATTCCCTCCGGTTCATTGCGCCCCACACTTTGAGAACCACTGACTTAGAACATGGACATATGAACATACTGTACTTAGTTTTAGAACGATGAAACTCGGAGGACTGCAGTAACAGTCTGATACATAAGAGAAGTCATTTATATAGAAAACAGTGTCGGATCAGTATCTGACATTGACAATGAACACATTTAGAAGGATAAAACTCTGCTAATTCACCTGTGGTGTGGGAATAAATCAGTAGCAACAGTCTGTTATGTATGATAAGGGAAACCGTATCTGACAGTGACACAGCACAATGTACAGACTTTACCTGTGGCTTCTCCTAAAGGCGCGTTCTCTGTGCCGTTTTTCGGGGGTGGGGCTAAAAAAACGCATCCTGATGGGGGGAAATAAATTCGACACAGCACCTGCTCTGGCGTGGACAAGGAAAAAGTATATATATATATATATATATATATATGTATATATATATATATATATATTTTTTCTATTCTACTCTTCCATTATTGAATTGAGAAACAAGTGCTTAAATATGCACAACTATACAAATAGTCCTAACCGACCGATAAGACTGCAGGATCACATCTAATCCTCAGAGAAAGTCTAAACTAAAGAGCGCGTATGGTAATGTAGACTGCGCATGCGCGGTACGATTCTCATGCGTTTAGAGCTGCGCGCGCTGACTGTGTGGCTGAAGGCGTCTCGCGTGCTGTGCACGTGCACAACAAGCTAGAAGACGTTTGTGTTCAGAACAGCAACGTTCGCTAGCGTTATACTCCCTCTTGTGGTCAATGTTAATAACAACATTGCTTTAGCTTTCTTTTAAACAATGCACTGTCTGTGTATTGGAAATATGGAAGTATAATAGTGCCAAAATCCCTCAAAGCAAAATAGCAGGTTGAATTACATGAACTGAAAAAAACGTGTTGCAATAAAAATGTTTGAATTTTTCTGCATTGCAATTTGATCTAAAATGAAAAAAATCTCTAAAGCATTTACAATGTTTGAAATTTTTGCCACTGCAATTTATTGTGGTTGTATATTTCAAGTGAAAATGTAATCCAAGCATTTAAAATTATAAAAAGATTTAGCAATTTCTGTAAAAGATTTAGCAATTTCTGTAAATTTAAAGTTCATGCACATAATATGAACTAGAGTATTTGACCTTAATTTTACGGTTTTTGTTTGTCAGTTGTTGCTGCCAGTTATTTAACCATTTTTTTTTTTTTTTTTTTAAACAGTGTAATCATAAAGTTCTTGACTGAAACAACATGCATTAGGAATCACAAAGAAGTTTCAATTTTCTGTAATGGAAAAGTACTCTTACTTTTATCAGAAGGTAATGCTGTAATGTAACTGATTATGTTTTAATGACAGTAATTTCGTAATGTAATGAATTATTTTAAAAAGTAACGCCCCCCCCCCCAACATTGTTTTTTTTGTGTAAAAACAATACGATACAGTAGTGTCATGGGTGGTCCATGTCGAGCAGGCTTGGAGGACCCAAAAGCAGACAACAACTGAACTGAGAGTTTTAATTCTTTAAATGTAGTTAGAGAAAAAGAGAAGCTTGTATAGACAATGAAGGTGGTGAGGAACGGGGGCGCTGGAGATCAGAGTGACGAGGTGCATGCGGCATCCAACATGCAGCGTGAAGGCAGTTGCGGACAGAAGCGCTGAAGACGAAAGCTCTAATTTCTGAAGCTCATCCCTGCGCTTCGTGTTGTAATAAATCCTGCGGGCTAGACAGGGTCATGGTCGTGAAGCAGGAGATCAAAGCCGAGAGTTCCGTTAGTTTATAGCGAACAAAGTCGGCAATGTGAAGGCGAGAACTAAACTTGACGTGAGGCACCAGAAAACTGGGCTATGAGCACGCAATAACTCGGGGCAGAATGGTTGCTTGATGAGTTTAAATAGGCAAAGGTGATAAACTGAGACAGAGAATATGGAATAAGATCACTGTCAAAAATATTCGTGCTTTAAAAAAAGATTTGTGTGTAATTTTGTCTTTTGTCTGAGTTGGATTTCAAAATCTACGGCCACGACAGCTTACAGATACGACATTTTGTGTGTTTGTTACAATACAACTCTTTTTCCACGGACGAATTGCGAAATTACGCCCACAAATCTTTTCACAGATTTGGACATGTTTAAGAGAGGTAAAATTACAGGGATGTTTTAACAATAGTAGGTAAGATTTTAGGAGTTTAAAACGGTGGGGAGGAGCATGCGCCGAATCGATTCCTCTTCCCTCGGATAGTAACGCCTGTGCATGTGGCTTTGATGACGTATTTTTGACAGTGGTTTAACACAAAGATTTGTGGGCGTGAGGAGGCCAAGATGGCGGCGATGTAGGCAGTTGTGTGTTTCCTCTTCAGGGAAATATAGGTGAAGTGGGGATATAACCAACTGTTTAGATTGGTGATAATGCACACACAATAACTGTAAAAGTGATATAATTCCCTTTGACATACTTACGCATTGAAAAAATAGGAAAGAAGAAAGTTAAACAAGCGCTTGACAGCATGGCTTCTAGCGCGTCTGATGTGGTTGAACTCTTTGAAGATTCAGCTTCGGCTTCTAATATCATTGGACTTATGTCACAGAGAGATATAGAATCACAGCTGCGAAAAAATCGAAGCGTGCGGAATCTATCGTCGGTGGTAATGGTAATGAAGATGTCTTGGATGCAATACGCAAACTGGCTTTAAAACACGATAAGACTTTTCAGAAAATTTTAGTGATCGAAGTTACTACTGAAGCTACCTCGAATCAAATTATGAGTCTAACTGTGACGGTGCAACAGCTTATTGTGTATGTTGGTTTTTATAAAGAGGCAATTGATCATCTGCAATCAGAAGTCCAAGTGCTGAAAAAGGAAAACAAGTCAATGAAAGCAGGTGTACAGGTGTACTCAAATACAGTTGAGTGATTCCATCTCAAATCAACCAGTGGGTTCCACCACATGATCGCAGATTTTTTCACCAATTGTTGGTATTGGCATGAAAATAAAACCCCCCAATTTTTTTGTCCCAACTCCCACTCATTTAAAAATGGCAGCCATCTTGATTTTTGGCCTCGACGCGCTTCGAGACGTGCCATGCCCCTTTTTGAAATCCTCTTTTCCTTAATAACTCACTTGGTATATGTCATATGGAGATGAAACTGGTACATTTATGTAATTTTTTATGTAGATTCAGATTCTGAATTTGGCTATCTCTTGTGGTTATGGAGATATTTCTGAAAAACCATTTTTTGGGGTACCCCTTTTCGAATCCCCAGAACCCAAGGTCTGCATGTATATATGTTACTCAAAAAAATAGGGGTTACTTCACATCACCTCATCTTAAAAATAAATAAAATCAGAGGTGTGTTATGCCCTGTTTTAATGGAATCATCAAAAATGAATTGTCCAGGTTTTGCAACATTAAATGATTTGACACACAGGAATGTACTGCAATATCTGTAGAATACTTAATGCATAATCATAAAATCTGCTCCTTTCACACTAAAAGTTACCTCAAATTCTTCTGTAATGGATATCTAGTCAAAGACTGATCATGACGTTATTCATCTCTCTACACTGAAAGGACCAATAACAGTTTTTTTTTTATCACCCTGGGTATCTGATTCTGAAAGAACAAAGCTCACAAAAATGAGTTCATGGAAGAAGACCAAAAGGGTACATGTACGAGACCTGTCAAGTTGCAGTGACACAAATATCAACTAGGAAAGGCATGAATTTTGTACAGTAGCTACCAAAGTAATTTTGATAGGAAATGCCTCCACTAATTTGTCAAATTTTTTATCATTCTTGTACTGGCTGGCTGCACCATCTGAGAACTAATGCACATGATTTAAATGTGGTAGAGAACTTTCAGTGGATTCATGAGAACCTTAATAAACTTGTGAACAACAATAGCATTGTGTAGCATCAATTTTATCTTTCATTACTGACAACACAAAAACTTTTGCAACTTAGTGAACCATCGTTTTCACTACCATCAGTATAGTAAACCACAAAGGGATGCAGAATCACCTGGGATGTATCCCAATGAAAACCTTGAACAGCATCCTGACAAATAAAAAATAACATTCGGCAAAATCCATGAGGATAACAGCCTCCTTTCCAATGGGAAGTTTCTTTTTCAGTTCTTTCAAATAAGCAGCTTGGGCCTTGGCTGTATAGTGATGAGCTGTGCAGGAGTCACATTTTTCACAAAGTCTCATAATGAAATCAGACACTGACAAAGACATGTCAGAAATTTTGCCATGGATTTCATGATTCCACTGCTTGAACTGAACAGTGTCATCTGGGTCCAAATCAGCATTTTCAAATATACCATCAAGATTAGGGCTGGGCCATATTATACCTTTCACGGTAATACCGGTACATGTTAGGCAATGATAAGAAAATAAAATATTGCGATAGAATATGAGTAAAACGCGCATGCGCAGTGCCTTTGTTTCCAAACGCTTATGGCGGAAAAAGCATGGCGGCGGCGGAGAATAAGAAGGGCGAAAGTAGATCGTTGAATGAAACAGATGAACCAGAATTGGTTTGTAAAAATGGTGCAACTTCAGTGGTGTGGAATTTGCATTTGCACTGTTAAAATTTTTATATAGCTTTAATGCACATACAAACAGCTGCTTGTTAAATGAAAATAAATTGATGTTTTTTTTGTTTGTTGCACTAATAAAGTTTTGGAATTGTAAAGTATTTTGTCTCATGTCAATCATATCATCAGTTATATCATTATCGCAAATTTTCAAATATATATCGTGATAAATATTTCTGGCCATATTGCCCTGCCCTAATCAAGATAATCAGATAGTTTTGATTTAGAGGGGCACTGCTCACACCTGTGCAACATACTGTATAGTCACGAGAATCCAAAGAACAGACAAGCTTTGCCATCAAGTCTTTGTAATCAGATTGTGATTAAGATAATAAACTACATTGGAAAGCTTCAGTTAATAATTTAACATAAATAAAACACACTCACCTGCTTTTGTTTTTCTGCACTTAATTATTACCAAGAAAAAGATAATGCAATCACCAAGTTCCTTGAGTGCGAGGTCACTCATGGAGTTGGTTGGAGATAATTCAACTTTCTGATCAGTATGAACCTGAATGGTTCAGTTACAGGATACTGTTTGACAGTGATACATGTATCTTACATGTACCACCATAGAATGACACATTTACTGGTAGATAAGGCCTATTGTGTAGATCCATGTACATTCTCTGTATATTCAATTCAATTCAATTTTATTTGTATAGCGCTTTTAACGATTTACATCATCACAAAGCAGCTTTACACAATCAAAAGAACTAAGTTTGTATGAAATGTGAATGTGTATGAATCAAAATGATATGATTGTCCCTGATGAGCAAGCCTAGGACGACGGCGACAGTGGCAAGGAAAAACTCCCTGAGATGGTAATAGAAAGAAACCTTGAGAGGAACCAGACTCAACAGGGAACCCATCCTCATCTGGGTGAAAACAGATAGCAGGGATTGATGTTTATAATAATATGCGAGACTGAAAGTTCAATATAAGAGGAGATGTGTAAGACTAAAGTCCAGTTTGTTCCTGGAGGCTCAGGTAGACTGTGAAAAATTTCAGTCCTGAACTATTGAGCGACTGAAGTCACAGGTCCTCAGAGAACAGCTGTCTGCATCAGTCGAGGACAGGACCACCTTCATGGAAAAGTGGAACCAACCCCAGTCACCACACGCATTCCAGGCAGACCACACGGGGGCATCCATGTGATAAGATCTCCAACAAGAAGCAGGACTCCAGGATGAGTTAGAGAGGTCCAGCGGGCAGAGGGGGTCTGGATCACTGGCAGCTCAAGAGCGACATGTATAGCTCGACAGAGAGATAGGTAGAGGAAAAAGGAGAGAGGGAGAGAGAGAGAGAGAGAGGAGAGAGCAGAAAAGGAGAGAGCAAAGAGATGGAGAAATAACAGTTAGGTATGGTCACAGTCGAACAATGTAAAAAGTGAATGTATATTTAGTGCAGAGTGCAAGCAGAGACTCCGGCAGGACTAACTATGACAGCATAACTAAAAAGGGAAAGCCAGAAGGAAACACAAACATGAGGGCTTCCATAGATGTAAGGCAACCAATCACCTCACCGTCAACAAACCTGAGTGATCAATGAGAGTGGGGAAGACAGCATCCAAACATACCAGTTCACCATAATACTCTACGTCCATGAGTCCCCCAGATCTGCTCCTTTACCTAAGGCTAATCTATTTATAAAAATGCTTGGCTAAATAAATAGGTTTTTAGCCTGGACTTAAACACTGAGACTGTGTCTGAGTCCCGAACACTATTTGGAAGACTATTCCATAACTTTGGGGCTTTGTAAGAAAAAGCTCTGCCCCCTGCTGTAGTTTTAATAATACGCGGTACTAACAAGCAGCCTGCATCCTTTGATCGAAGAAGGCGTGGCGGATTGTAAGACACTAGCAGTTCACTCAGATACTGCGGCGCGAGACCATTTAATGCTTTATACGTCAAGAGTAGTATTTTAAAATCGATGCGAAATTTCACAGGAAGCCAATGATGTAGATAAGATAGGGGTTATGTGCTCATATCTTCTGGTTCGAGTGAGGACTCTCGCTGCTGCATTCTGGACTAATTGAAGCTTGTTTAAGCACCTAGTTGAACAACCAGACAGTAAGGCGTTACAATAATCCAACCTAGACGTGATAAAAGCATGAACTAGTTTTTCTGCATCGTTTAGTGACAATATATTTCTTATCTTGGCAATATTTCTGAGGTGAAAGAATGCTATCCTGGTAATATTATCTACATGTGCTTCAAATAAAAGGCTTGAATCTATAATCACACCGAGGTCTTTTACTGTTGCACTTGATGGAACAGAAAGGCCATTTAAAATCACATTGTAATCAGAAAGCTTACTTCTAGCTGCTTGTGGTCCTATGATTAGAACTTCTGTCTTATCAGGATTAAGCAGAAGGAAATTAATTAGCATCCAATCTCTTATGTCCTGCACACATTGCTCAACTTTAGTAAGCTGGTTTTTCTCATCTGGTTTTGCTGAAACGTATACTTGTGTGTCATCAGCATAACAATGAAAACTAATACCATGTTTACGAATTATGTTGCCTAGAGGAAGCATGTAAAGGGAAAAAAGCAGTGGGCCTAAAACAGAACCCTGTGGAACACCAAACTCAACTTGAGAACATGAGGAATGGTCACCATCTAAATCAACAAACTGATAACGATCAGTCAAATAGGATCTGAGCCATAAGAGGGCCGTTCCCTTAATTCCTACTACATTTTCTAATCTGTAAAGGAGAATATTATGATCAATAGTGTCAAAAGCTGCACTGAGGTCGAGTAACACAAGTATAGTGACACAACCCTGATCAGAGGCCACTAGGAGGTCATTTACTACTTTAACAAGTGCTGTCTCTGTGCTGTGATGAGGCCTAAATCCTGACTGATACAATTCATGTATGCTATTCCTATGTAGATATGAACATAGCTGTTGTGATACTACCTTTTCCAGAATTTTAGAGATAAACGGGATGTTTGATATCGGCCTGTAATTGGAAAGCTGACAGGGGTCAAGGTCAGGTTTTTTGATTAGTGGTTTAATAACTGCTAATTTAAGGGATTTAGGGACATACCCACTGCTGAGTGAACAGTTAATTACTTTTAACAGGGGTTCTGTTATTGCTGGAACTATCTGCTTGAGAAAATGTGTCGGTATCAGATCTAATTCACAGGTTGATGATTTTGAAGAGGAGATGAGTGAAATTAGTTCACTCGCTTCAAGGGGAGTAAAGTATTCTAGGTTCTGATGTGATGTGATTAATTTATCATCTGTATCACTTAAATTGTCTGGTTTTAAAGCCTGAATTTTTTGCCTAATATTTATGATTTTGTTATTGAAAAAGTTCATGAAATCCTCACTACTGTATGTTGTTGTTGTGGAGATTTCTGCAGTGGTCTTGTTTTTAGTTAATTTAGCTATGGTATTAAATAAAAATCTAGGATTATTTTTGTTATTTTCTATAAGAGTGGAGAGATACATTGACCTAGCAGCACTGAGAGCTCTTCTATAGTTCAGGATGCTCTCCTTCCATGCTATTTGGAAAACTAACAATTTAGTTTGACGCCATTTGCGTTCTAATTTCCGAGCGGTTTGTTTTAGAGTGCGTGTGTGATCGTTATACCAAGGAGCAAGTTTCTTATCTCTAATCATTTTTCTTTTAACTGGAGCTACATTATCTAAGCTATGACGAAGTGTTGACTCTAGATATTCAGTCGCTTGATCGAGTTCTGTGAAATCAGATGGCGATCCAATCAAAGTTGATAACTCTGGAAGATTATCGATAAAGCTCTGTGTGGTATTTGATGTAAATGTACGTTTAAGGCGGTAGCGCGGTGCTGTGCGTACATTATTACTATGAGATACTTTAATCGAGACAAGACAGTGATCTGATATAACTTCAGACTGTGGAATTGTAATTATGTTTCTTATACTCAATCCAAAGGATAATATTAAGTCCAAAGTGTGACCTGCTTTATAAATGGGTCCTACTACACACTGATTTACTCCTACTGAGTCCAGTATGGACATAAATGCTTGTCTCAGAGGGTCTTCTGGATTCTTAAAATGAATATTAAAATCTCCATCAATTAACGCTTTGTCTACGGAAACGACAAGGTTTGAAAGGAAATCTGCAAATTCACAGAGAAATTCAGAGTACGGCCCTGGAGGTCTGTAAATAATGATTAGCGGAATCGTCTGAGCTGACTTTATGTTACTAAAGAGAATTTCAAATGCATTAAATTTAAATCTGTGTTTTTGTACGATAGCCAGATTATCGTTGTAAATAACTGCGACGCCTCCTCCTCTACCAGTTAACCGAGGCTGGTGTATGTAGCTGTATCCAGGAGGACTAGCTTCATTTAGAGCTACATACTCGTCCTGTTTAATCCAGGTTTCAGTTAAACATAATATATCAAACTCCTGGTCTGTGATAGTTTCGTTAATAATAACTGCTTTAGATGCGAGAGATCTAATATTTACCAGTCCTAGCTTCAGATCAGAGGTGCCGACTGCGCATTCAGTATGATCTGAGTTTGTAATATCTATGTTAATTAAATTACTAAAACAGACTTTCTGAGTCTTTCTAAATTTGTTTTTAGCTCGGGGAACAGACACAGTCTCAATACAGTGAACCCTGGGTGACGACTCTATGCAGCTAGCAGACGGTTGGTTTAGCCTGTCTGTCTGCTCCCTGGCCTGGGCTCTGGATTGTCACCGATTAACTAGGCCTTTTCTGAGACTATGAGCTATACTACAGGAAATGAGAGCAGCACCTTCCCGAGTGGGATGGACACCGTCCCGCCCTAAGAGGCCAGCTTTGCCCTCAAAGTTCTTCCAATTATCTATGAAGCCCACGTTGTTTCCACGTTGTATATAAAATCTGTATCAAATCGTAAAACATTTGCAAAACCTGGACAATTAATTTTTTGATGATTTCTATAAAACAGGGCATAACACACCCCTGGTTTTTATTTATTTTCAGGATGAGGTCACGTAAAGTAACCCCCATTTTTAAGGCCAGATCGATCATAATCCTCTTCTCAATTTCTGCGCAAAAAAACAGACTTCATCTTTCGGAGCCTTTATCTCCTGACGATAGAACAGCGCGTCCCGCTCTGGCCACTCATGATGAAGGCACGCGAGGAGGGCAAAAGAACAAGCTTCCGCAGCTCTTTTGCCTTGATTGATGGGAAACAAGTATTCTACGCGGACGTTTCCTAAGCTGAGTTTTAAAGACACTGGCCACCTCTCTCATGTGTTGTTCGAAAAGACTTAAAATGGTAACAACACCATCTGTGCCATTCTTAGTAACAGGATAGTTACTATGTTTATTTAGCCTTGGTTGTTGTTATTTTGATGATTAATCTTGACCTCATTTATTTTATTTATTTCACCTTAAAGTCAATATAATTACAGGTTATTAACCACCTCTCCCTTCTTGTTTAGGGTTAAGTTAAAGGGAACTACTCTTTTGTTGTTTGTTTTAAACTATTTGGTGGTTCTTTTTCTTTTTCTTTTTTCATGGAGTTCAAGTCTGTCTATTGTAACACTAAATGTTCGAGGTTTGCGGGACAATTTGAAAAGAAAAGCAATTTTTTTATTTTGTAAAAAAAGTGCAGCTGATTTTATCTTTCTTCAAGAAATCCACTCAGGGGAAACGGATGTTAGCTTTTGGAGGAATCAGTAGGGAAACTCAATCTTCTTTAGTCATGGTAGCAATCACTCAGCTGGAGTTGCAATTATGTTACACCGTTTTAAAGGTACTATTTTAGAAACTTTAAGTTCTGAAGAAGGCAGATGGGTTATAGCTATAATCAAACAAGATATTACCACTTTCATAACTTGCTGCGTTTATGGTTATAATTCTAATACATTCAATAGAGCAATGTTTTCTCACCCAGTTGATAAACTTCAGAATTTAAATAAAAAGTATATTGATGCTTATTTTATTTAAGGAGGGGACTTTAATGAATGTACAGATAATTATTTGGATAGACACCCCCCTAGACTCCACGGTGGGATGAGTAATGACTTAATTTTTTCGATTTGTACGATTCTCTCTCTGACTGATACATGGCGATTCTATAATCCTTATACTAAAGATATTACTTGGTCAAATAATACTTGTTCTCTTGGATCTTGAATTGATTTATTTTTAATTTCTTCTTCCATCGTCAGTTACTGTATGTAAAAGATATTTCTCATGCTATTGCCCCTTTATCAGATCATAAATTAGTCTGTTTAAAGCTGAGTGACATCCATGATAACCCAAGACTTAGGGGCTATTGGAAACTTAATAATACTTTGTTAAGAGATAAAAAATTAAATGATAGTATTATCAATCTTATTAAATAATTATTTACGGACTCAATTGAAGATTAAAAAAAGCATGGGAGTTCTTTAAATATAAAGCTAGACATATAGCAATTAAAAGAAGTGAAGAAAATAAAAAGAGTAAACATCAAACTGATTTGGAGTTGGTTAATAAACGTAATGCTTTACTAGCTAAAAGTGATATTACAGAAAAGGATACTTAAAAAATAAATAGGCTAAATTTGGAGCTTGATGAAGCCTACTTAGATTTAGCCAAAGGTGCATATACAAGATCTCGTGATAAATGGGTGGAGGAAGGGGAAAGAAATTCTAGATATTTCTTTGCCCTGGAAAAACGAAATGGTCAAAGAAAGACTCTTTCTGCACTTAATATAGGTGGAGTCAGAAGACCAAAGAGTAATATCAGATTTTGTTGCTAAATTCTATGGTGGCCTTTATACCTCTAATTTTAACTATAATATTTATGAAGAATTCATTGATCTAATTAAATACCATATTAAAGATATTGATTTAGAGTACAGACAAATTTGTAATTTACCTTTAAATATTGATGAAATTAAACAAGCTTTACATAAAATGAAAAAAAAAAAGGTTAAATTCCCTGGGATCGACGGACTTTCAGCTGAATTTTATCTTCATTTTTGGGAATTTATCAAATTACCTTTCATATGTACAAGGAATGCATCAGTCAAAGAGAAATGACCGATACTATAAAACAGGGAGTCATCTCTCTTATACCTAAACCAGATAAGGATCCTTTAATAATCGATAATTGGAGGCCCATTTCTTTAACATTAGATTATAAAATATTAGCCTCTGTGTATGCCAAAAGATTAAGCTATAGTTTAGGAAACATTATTTCAGAATGTCAGTCTGGTTTTATGAAAGGCCGTCACATTTCTAACAACATAAGATTAGTATTAGACTTGCTGGATTATTCCAACTCAATCTGTTCAGATGGTCTCATACTCTTTCTTAATTTTCATAAAGCTTTTGACTCCATAGAACACAAATTTATATTTTGTACTAATTATTTGGTTTTGGTTAAGCTTTTATTGAGACTGTTACCATGTTTTACAAGGGTATTAATAGCTCAGTGATTATAAACTTTGACCCCTCTAAGAGATTTGACATCCATCGTGGAGTCAGACAGGGCTGTCCAATCTCCCCATTTTTATTAATTTTAGCCACAGAGTTACTCTGTTTAAGAATCACCCAAGATAATAATTTGAAAGGAATTAGTGTATTTGATAAGGAGTTCAAAATTGCACAGTTAGCGGATGACACTACGCTGTTCTTGAATGACAAAAAACAGCTACTAAAAGCTCTGGAATTAGTTGAACATTTTTCTTGTGCCTCAGGTCAAAAACTTAACATGTTGAAGTTTGAAATTATCTCAGTCCATGATATAGATGATGTACTCTTAGAAGGTATTCCAGTTAAGAATAGTATAAAATATTGAGGAATTCATATCACAAGAAATTTAATTTGTGGACATAATTTAAAGATATCATCCAGAAACATGTTTCAGTAAATGTTAATATGATCTTTAGGGTCCTAATGAAAAGTTTGTAATTCTCAATGGTTGTGTAAAAAAAACACTATTTTTACCTGGTAAAAACTAGTTCTGTTCTAGGCAACCTATTTCAGTACATGCTAATTTAAATGCTTATGATCTCTGCTGAGCCTGCCCCCAGTTCTGTGGGGCGTGTCTTCACAACACACGTGGGGTATAGCCACGGGAGTGTAGTCCAGTGCGGGCAATGCTTTGGACTGCATTACCCACAAAGCATTGCCCACAACGCAATGCTTTGTGGTTAATGCAGTCCAAACTGGAAAACGCTGGAATATGGAGCCTGAGCCTGTTTTCTTCAGTCGTTTTTGGTTTGATTTAAGTACGGAACCTACGCGGAAGTTTGTAATATCGCCTGACAACGCAGAAATTAAAAGAATGGACATGCATCGACTCGATTTGTCTCTCATCACTGCATGGGTATGAATTAACGGGCTGTTACGCTGCCGCGAGCAACAACAACAAAAGCAGAGAAGCTTACCGAGAGAGATACGGACGCGATGTATTTACTGATGTGTTTACATGACTTCTTAATCTTCGACAGACATCGTTATAAACCATCTAACGTAACAAAGGTAAGCATAATATAGTCTTCCGACTACGTACACAGTTTGCAACTAGACAATCACCTTAATGCATTGTTTATTATAAACGGCCGATTAGGGATTATATAGAGATGGATGTACATAGAGAAGAAGCCATAACCATGTTCTATGAGAGTGTAAGTTAACTTACACTCCGCATTCATCGTGATTATTAGAAAAGGCGATCTGCAAAGAGTCATAGTAAAATAAATCACACTCACCGAGCCTGGTGAAGATGAAGCAGGAACACGAAGCGTTAGTACAGATCCATTTTTTAGGAGCAGCTTCCTAGTAAAACCTGCTTTATATTGACCCGCGTTTATAAAGCAGTCTGGTAAAAAATGATTATTGCAAACATGAACGCATTTAGGTAAATCGGCGGGGACATTAGCTTCAAAAACTAAATTCAGCCACTGCGTCCTCAGTGGCTCAGATGTCGGTAGTGAATGACGACTGCTGTGTTCGCTATTACACCCAACAACTGTACACAACACTCGCTTTGGCGCGATTTTGCTCCAGCGGCGAAAAACAATGGCCGACAGCTTCTTCTCACTCGGGGCGGGTCTTTGATAAAACACCAGTGTCAATCAACTAGTGTAGGAGCGGCCTCTTGTGGTGTGGCGTCACATCGACAAGCATTTGCGATTGGCCTGATTTCAGAAGGGGCATGTTATTGTAATAAATGAAAAGAAAACCACTGGGCGGCTCTTTATCATCGTAGAGTGGTTGTGTACGCACTCTCCTAACACACAGTTCAGCTTAAAAAAGTGCATGAAGGCCTGTATGACCCCTTTAAACTTTTCTGATAAAATTATTAAAACTAAAAATATATTTAACAACTGGCTTTAAAGGGATCTCTCTTTATACGGTCGTGTTCTTTTGTTCAAGGTTGAAGGGCTTTCTCGTTTTGTATATTCTGCTCTTTCTTTATTTGTCAGCGATAAAACTATAAAGGAAATTAATAAACTGTTTTTGGATTTTGTTTGGAAAAATAGACCCTACAAATTAAAAAGAGAAGTGCTTGATAACTCTAGGAGTGAAGGTGGTCAGGATTTTTTGGATTTTGCTGATACAGTGAATACTTTTAAAGTAAATTGGCTGAAGTGATGCCTTAAAAATACAATGTCTGTATGGTTTTTTATTCCAAATAAGATCTTTGACCAACTTGGTGGCTTACCCTTTTTTATTAAAATGCAATTTCCTCCCCAGTAAATTACCTATTTCCTTATCCAATTTTCATCAGCAATGCCTTCTTTCATGGAAACTGTGTTTTTTTCATGGTTTCTCCCCCCACAAAGTTATAATTTGGAATAATGCAGATATAACTATCAAAAATAGGTCTCTTTTATTCCCTAGATGGTTTAATAACAACTTTAATTGTATTCTATCTGTGTTTGATGATTCCGGTAACATCTTAACTTATGAACAATTTATGAATCTTCATAATTTTTCCAACTGGCTTGATCGAAGGAATATAATACCTTAATGAAAGCTATACCAACTGGCTTGATTCAGTTGACTAAAAATTACCTTAAGTTTAATAAAGGCAACATTGCTTATCCATCTTTACGCTTGGATGGAATTAATATTTTAGATCGAAAATGTAATAGTAAACATATTCGCAAGATTTTTTAGTCAAAAAGAAAAATTACTCCAAGAGGGAAATTTTACTGGGGTTCATTTATAATAAATGTAAATTGGAGAAAGGCCTGGCTGTTACCAAATAAGTTTTGTATTTCTAACAAAGTTAAGTAGATTCACTTAAAAATTCTTCATAAAATTTATCCAGTTAATTCGACCATTTCGAGATATTCTGATGTTGATGAGTCTTGCTCTTTTTGTGGAATTGTGGAGGAAACTGCTACTCACCTGTTTTTTGATTGTGGTATTACTGAAAAATTATGGATTGACTTAAGTGCTTATGTTTCTAACCTTACAAATGTGACCCATACCTTTGACCTCAAGGATATTATAGGCTATTTTATTATAAAAACCCAAAGCTACCATCTGCCTAATTTGTTGTTAATTTTATCATATTGAATGCAAAGTTTTTTATTCATAAACAAAAATAACGTAAATCTCCTGTAACTTTCACCCTCTTCCTTGCTGAATTTAACCATCTTGTTTCCTCTCTTAGACTTACGAATAACAAAAAAGTATACAGGTTTTGGTGCAATTTGACAAATTTTCTGAAAGGATGTAACTTTATGTAATATTTTATTTACTTGTTTTTCTATCTTTATGGATATTAATCTGTTAAATGCAAACCAAAGACCTTTGTTTGCTTATTTTTATGTATGATTGTACATTGTAAAACTATATCAATGTCTTTCTTCCCTGTTCTTGTATGTTTTAATTCTTGCATAAAAAAAAAAAAAAAAAAATCTCCTAAATGCGCGTTCTCTCTGCCGTTTTCTCGGGGGTGGGGCTAAAAAAAACGCATCCTGATGGGGGAACCAAATTTGACACAGCACCGGCCCTGGCGTGGACAAGGAAATAGTATATATATTTCCTATTCTACTCTTCCATTATTGAATTGAGAAACAAGTGCTTAAATATGCACAACTATACAAATAGTCTTAACCGATAGATAAGACTGCAGGATCACATCTAATCCTCAGAGAAAGTCTAAACTAGAGAGCGCATATGGTAATGTAGACTGCGCATGCGCGGTACGATTCTCATTCGTTTAGAGCTGCGCGCGCTGACTGTGTAGCTGAAGGCGTCTCGCGTGCTGTGCACGTGCACAACAAGCTAGAAGACGTGTCTATTAATACTCCCTCTTGTGGTCAATGTTAGTAACAACATTGCTTTAGCTTTCTTTTAAACAATGAACTGCGTCTGTGTATTGGAAACTGGAGTATTAATATTTCGTAAACAAATCACACCATGATGCAAAAAAAAAAAAAAAAACATTAAATATAATTTTACTTCGATCAAAAGTGTTAGGATTTAGTAAAATAAATAATATGTAAAGGTATGTAAATATGTAATGTGCTCTTTTAAGTGCTTCATTAAAGTCACATCCCTCACACAGACACCCAGGCATTTTCAGATTGTCTGTAGTGTGTGTGTGTGTTTG
Source organism: Clarias gariepinus (assembly GCF_024256425.1). Lineage (NCBI taxonomy): Eukaryota > Metazoa > Chordata > Actinopteri > Siluriformes > Clariidae > Clarias > Clarias gariepinus. Next base: position 29,778,284 of record NC_071111.1, on the reverse strand, counting down.
TGTGTGTGTGTGAGAGAGAGAGAGAGAGATCTGGGATCGAAGAGTCACATGTTGTGACATGTTGTTTTTTAACAATATCAGGATAGAATCCCTTTTGCGTTAATACTGGTAGCACTTTCTGACATTATTCATCAATGGTAAGCGTGGGTAGGATTGACTGATGGGTAGGATGAATTTATAGAACACCAACAGTGTATATATTGTAGCCAGTGAAGTGAAATAACATTGTTAGTGTTGTCAGATGTATGATAATTATTGTATTTGTGCTCTCCGTATGATCTACAATTAGTAATTGTAAACATAGCCATAGTTTAACAGCGTGGGTTTGATTTGTGAGTCTGGTTATTCATTTTATATACAGTGGAACCTCAGATTGTGAGTAACCTGGTTTGCGAGCGTTCCACAAGACAAACAAAAATTTGTAATATATTTTGACTTCATAAACGAGCGAGTCTTGATATACCTCATAATATAACCACATAATTATCATGAAGTATATATATGATATACATCATGTGGCACGCATACACTTCTTCTTTTGACGCCGAGTGTCTGAAGGGAAAGCGAATCAGGACGTCCATTTCATATTGGATGAGCTGAATTTGATGACGGACTGAGTCTGATGGAGCTCCTTCAAGTCTTTTGTTTAAAATGTCCAGGTTGAAAAATGTTCTGTTCATTATATAGATAGTTTGAATGAGTGTAATTTTTCTCTAGATTTCCAGAACACAGTGAGTGTGTGTGATGTAACTGAATCAGTATCAGTGCCTGTGCTGCTGATAAACCTGATCAAAGGGAATCTGCTTCCCTCTGCTCTCATCTGGATCACCTCCCGACCAGCAGCAGCTAATCAAATACCCTCTGAGTGTGTCCATCGAGTCACAGAGGTACGAGGGTTTAGTGACCCACAGAAGGAGGAGTACTTCAGGAAGAGGATCAGTGATCAGAGCCTGGCCAATAACATCATCACACACCTGAAGTCATTAAGAAGCCTCTACATCATGTGTCACATCCCAGTCTTCTGCTGGATTTTAGCCGCTGTTCTAGAGAGAATGTTGTGTGAAGCAGAGAGTGGAGAGATCCCCAAGACTCTGACTCAAATGTACACACACTTCCTCATCATTCAGACAAACATCATAAGAGAAAAGTACTCAAAGAAGCAGGAGAGTGATGAAGAAATGCTTCTTAAACTGGGACAATTGGCTTTTGAGCAGCTGAAGAAAGGGAACCTGATCTTCTATGAGGAAGACCTGAGAGAGTGTGGCATTGATGTGAGCGAAGCAGCAGTGTACTCAGGTGTGTGTACGCAGATCTTCAGAGACGAGTTTGGGCTTCACCAGAGTACTGTGTATTGCTTTGTTCATCTGAGCGTTCAGGAACACCTCGCAGCTCTGTATGTGCACCTGTAGTTCATGATGGAAAAGAAAAATGTTTTCCAACAAAGAAAGCTTTCTGAACATGAGAGTAATATTATTACAATATCAGATGTACATGAGTGTGCTGTCGATGAGGCTTTAGAAAGCCAGACTGAATATCTGGATCTTTTCCTTCGATTTCTTTTGGGTCTCTTATTGGAGGTCAATCAAAAACTATTAAATGCTTTAGTAACACAGACAGGAAGTAGCTCAGAGAGCACAGAGAAAACAGTACATTAAGAAGATGATCAGTTACGATCTTCCAACAGGGAAATCCATCAATCTGTTCCACTGTCTGAATGAACTGGGTGATGATTCCATAGTGGAGGAAATCCAACGATACCTGAAATCTGGAAAACGAAGTGAACTCTCTTCATCACAGTGGTCTGCTCTGGTGTTTGTGTTACTGACATCAGCACAGGAGCTGGAGGAGTTTGACCTAAATGAATATACCAGTGAAGACAAGATAACAGAAGCAGTTCTTCTGAAGGTGATGCCTGTGATTGCAGCATCCAGAAAATCACTGTGAATAAAGCTGAATATTACCGTTTTCCCATTACAGAAAAACTTAACACACTTTGTTCAATATGTTTGTTAGGATGTTTTTAACTTAAGGCGATACAGGTTTAAATTATGGCAGCTTGAGAAATAGATAAATAGGTAAATAAATATAGAACACAATTAGAAAGAATTAAATTCAAATAAATTGAGCCAATTAATAATAGAAGGAAAGGTATTAAATGTGTGAAGGGTAACTGATTTTATCATAGGAAAAACATAAAAGTCTTGAATTTATGCTACGGTATCTTCAAATAATAATAGTTTCTTAAAATTCTGATTGTAGTTTTATCATGCTGATGATATCTTTGATATATGTTCACAGAGCTCAGAGGAGAGTCTGTTATATTGTTTAAAATTATATAAACTTTATCACTGTGATACTCACATCTCTTTTACTTTTATGTCATAGAATTTATGTTTTAAATCAATTTAAATTATGCAGATTAAAACACATAAAAGCATATTTATTGTTAATCTTCCTTTCAAATAAAAAAGTCGAATGAGTCAAGGAAATACAGCACAGAGATTATGTGGAAGAACACGTCCATTGCATCAACAGCCACCTGACCCCCAACAAAACCACTTTTAGTTTGTGATTTAGATTTTAAGAGAGCTGTGGAAGGAGGACAAAGCTATGCCCACATGCCATCTGATCTAATGGACAACAAGGTCCATGGCAATTCTGTTAAAGACAACCTTGATCAATGTGGATGTGGACACTTTTGGAGACCCATGTAGGTTTGTTTACTAGTTGGCATTTATGACAAGACGACCAACACCTACTCACAATTTTCATGTATGTGCAGACAATAAAAATTATCCATGAGCTGATTCAGTGTTTACTTAACCATTAGATGATCTGCCATCGAATAGAATGACCCTTTTGGAATAAGGTTTTCTAGTCAGCCCTATATTGCCCCTGGTGTGAGGCAATAATATTGATGAGGGGGAAGCAGAAATGGAAGGAAAGCAGAGGTTCAGGGATGATCTTTGCCGCGTCTGTGTAGTTTAAGGTTGAACATTTAACTTTTAAATTAAACTATCAACATCCTTATCATTATCAAAGGTAGCCGTCATCAGTCAGCACACATATCCCAGGCAGACCAGCAAGAGGCCTCCATATGATCTCTAACCAGAAGTGGGGAACCAGGATGTGTCGGACAGGTCCAGAGGGCAGAAGGGGTCGGGATTACTGGCAGCTTACACTGTAAACCCCAATAAGTTGGCAAAAAAAAAAAAAATTTGAGGTAATCAGTTACATCAAATATTTTAAGTAATAATGTTTCCAGTTTTAAGTAAACGAAACTATATATTTTTTCACTTGAAAAGTAGCATTTCTACAAACTCATAAATAGTTATAATAAAAAGTTCTAAATACTCATCAAGGTCTATTAATTTGAACTAATTGTAATTATTTAAGTTAACAGTACTCAATGTGTTTAATTACTTTGAGCAATAAAGTTTACAGTGCAGGAGTTCCTTGTGTAGGTTAACAGAATGAAAGAGAGAGAACAGGTGGGTATGCTAACAGTCACGTAATATGAATGTGATTGTAAATTTAGTGCATACAGGAATGCATACAGGAGGTTGTGCTTGCCAAGCATCATTGCATGGAGCCACTTTCAGTGTTTCTTGGGGGTATGGCTTACCCACTGTATAACTGCTGATTGCTGTGGTACACTATCCAGCAGTCGGCAGGGCACCTGTGGGCGGTTAGCTGCACCTCCTCTTTTAGCAATTACAGCAGACCGGCTATCTTCTGGCTGCTTCCTTTATTACTTCATCATTACATCATTGAGGCCCCCCTATTGTTTAATTTCTGGCTTTGCCCCTGAACAATCTTTTGATTGATTATACCTAGTCAAAAGAGGGCAGAAAATTCGAAAAGCCAGACACAACATGTTCACAAAAATCTGTTGATGAAGAGTGTCTCGTCATTGTGTCTCTCTATAGGACCATATAGCATCAAAGGACCACAAGCAGCTAGAAGTAAGCTTTCTGATCACACTGTGATTTTAAATGGCCTCTCTGTTCCATCAAGTGCAACAGTAAAAGACCTCTGTGTGATTATAGATTCAAGCCTTTCATTTGAAGCACATGTAGATAATATTACCAGGATAGCATTCTTTCACCTCAGAAATATTGCCAAGATAAGAAATATATTGTCACCAAATGATGCAGAAAAACTAGTTCATGCTTTTATCACGTCTAGGTTGGATTATTGTAATGCCTTACTGTCTGGTTGTTCAACTAGGTGCTTAAACAAGCTTCAATTAGTCCAGAATGCAGCAGCGAGAGTCCTCACTCGAACCAGAAGATACGAGCACATCACCCCTATCTTATCTACATTGCATTGGCTTCCTGTGAAATTTCGCACGATTTTAAAATACTACTCTTGACGTATAAAGCATTAAATGGTCTTGCGCCGCAGTATCTGAGTGAACTGCTAGTGTCTTACAATCCGCCACGCCTACTTCGATCAAAGGATGCAGGCTGCTTGTCAGTACCGCGTATTATTAAAACTACAGCAGAGGGCAGAGCTTTTTCTTACAAAGCCCCAAAGTTATGAAATAGTCTTCCAAATAGTGTTCGGGACTCAGACACAGTCTCAGTGTTTAAGTCCAGGCTAAAAACCTATTTATTTAACCAAACATTTTTATAAATAGATTTGCCATAGGTAAAGGAGCAGATCTGGGGGACTCATGGACATAGAGTATTATGGTGAACTGGTATGTTTGGATGCTGTCTTCCTCACTCTCATTGATCACTCAGGTTTGTTGACGGTGAGGTGATTGTTTGCTTTACATCTCTGGAAGCCCTCATGTCTGTGTTTCCTTCTGGCTCTCCCTTTTAGTTATGCTGTCATAGTTACTGTAGTCCTGCCAGAGTCTCTGCTTGCACTCTACGGTTAATATACATTCACATTATACATTGTTCGACTGTGACCATACCTAACTGTTATTTCTCCATCTCTTTTGCTCTCTCCTCTCTCTCTCTCCTTTTTCCTCTACCTATCTCTCTGTCGAGCTATACATGTCGCTCCTGAGCTGCCAGTGATCCAGACCCCCCTCTGCCCGCTGGACCTCTCTAACTCATCCTGAAGTCCTGCTTCTGGTTGGAGATCTCATCACATGGATGCCCCCGTGTGGTCTGCCTGGAATGCTTGTGGTGACTGGGGTTGGTTCCAGGTGGTCCTGTCCTCGACTGATGCAGACAGCTGTTCTCTGAGGACCTGTGACTTCAGTCGCTCAATAGTTCAGGACTGGAATTTCTCACAGTCTACCTGAGCCTCCAGGAACAAACTGGACTTTAATCTTACACATCTCCTCTTATACTGAACTTTCAGTCTCGCATATTATTATGCACATCAATCCCTGCTATCTGTTTTCACCCAGATGAGGATGGGTTCCCTGTTGAGTCTGGTTCCTCTCAAGGTTTCTTCCTATTACCATCTCAGGGAGTTTTTCCTTGCCACTGTCGCCGTCGTCCTAGGCTTGCTTATTAGGGACAATCATATAATTTTGATTCATACACATTCACATTTCATACAAACTTAATTCTTTTGATTGTGTAAAGCTGCTTTGTGATGATGTAAATCGTTAAAAGCACTATACAAATAAAATTGAATTGAATATAGGATGTATATGTGTGGTGTCTCAGATGAAGGCCTTGCTGTTCTGACAGCTATGAGATCAAATGCGTCATACCTAAAAAAAAACTGGATCTGTCCTATAACAATGTAGGAGACTCAGGAGTGAAGAGTCTCTTACCTGTTCTGGAGAATCTCCACTGTAATCGGGAGAAATCAAGGTAAGATTATGTCACATGACTTGGTAAGATGACATGATGGATCAATTATATATGTACACAATTTGCTTCATGTAATTGCATACACCACTCACATAATGTATGATCCTATACTGAGATAATGTAGCCCACTTTAGAAGCACTAAAACCTATCGCCACACAAAATACTACTACTACTACTAATAATAATAATAATAATAATTATTATTATTATTATAATAAATCTACAAACAACTTGCAGCATTATGTAATGTCTTGGACTGTTGTGATAAGTTGGCCCATTATATATGTCATGTATGTGCCTATCCATAAATGTTTAGACTTTACAGTTTAGACTTATTTTAGAATGAAAGTAATTTATCAATGCTACTAGGACCCGCTAAAATTGCAGTAAGATTTACGGTACCGTACATGTCTAAAAGTGGTTTATAAAAATCTGCTGATGAAGAGTATGTTGTGTCTCAGATAAAGGCTGTGCTTTGTATGAAAGTATAATAGTGCCAAAATTCCTCAAAGCAAAATAGCAGGTTGAATTACATGAACTGAAAAAAACATGTTGCAATAAAAATGTTTGAATTTTTCTGCATTGCAATTTGATCTAAATTTAAAAAAATTAAAAATCCTTAGAGCATTTACAATGTTTTACATTTTTGCCACTGCAATTTATTGTGGTTGTATATTTCAAGTGAAAATGTAATCCAAGCATTTAAAATTCAATGCAAAAATATTCAAGTTACTAAATTGCAGTTAAAAAATATTTTCAAGTGTTAGAAATACAATCTTTATTATTTTTCAATCTTACAAATTCAGGTAACAAAATTCAGGTAACAAAATGCAGGTCTTGACATCCGGGATATCACAGGAAGAGCAGTGGAGAGCCGATTGCTGCTGTCCGTGCCGCAGTGTACTTTAAAGTGTGCTTCCTGCTCCCTGTGCAGTCTACTTCTCACAAACTACTTACCGATCGGAACACAGCCCTCTTAACTAACAGGCCGGGTTGCCAGTTGTACAATAAAGTGTGTAATGTGTTAAAATTACTCCTCAGCTGTAAACGCTATATTCAAAGCAAAGCCGGCGCTCTTTCTGCAGAAGTCTGACTCTGTACAAATAAACTGATAGGGACAATTCAAGACAAAGAATAAAGACAGATAGATAGATAGATAGATAGATAGATAGATAGATAGATAGATAGATAGATAGATACTTAATTGATCCCGAAGGAAATTCCAGATATCCAGCAGCAGGGCCGGAGTGGGACTCCTTTTCAGCCCTGGAGTTTCAAGCCTTAGACCGGCCCACTTTAGTTCACGACTAACACAATGTAATGTTTAATAGTATCAGAAACTTTTTTTCTGTAAGAATTAGTGCTCATAAATATCCAAACTATCAAATAAATACAAATATATATTAAGCCATATGTATAACATTTATTTTTTTACCTTTGGTATAAGAACATTTGGGGTTTGTTGAGGATGATAAGAAAAAAATGTATCTATAATCTATATCCTGTGACTTAGTTTGAACAAAGTAAGCAAAACTATCAACAGAATCATCTTCATCCGCCTTGTTCCTAGCCTGTGGTTCTGGGTTCTGCTGCTGAGTTGCTGCCTCTGTTGTCTGTCCCCACTCTCCCCTTCACACTTCCAGAAGTATCCCTAAACTCGAGAGCACCTGTATTTAATCACAATAAAAAGCATTCTGTAAGCTTTAACATATGTGGAAAGCATCTTTAAATTGAATTAACACAAAGCAAATTAAATATTTCAAATGGGATTACGTCATCATTTCCCTGCAGGCTGCATTCTGCTCATAGGGCTGCGAGAACATAAATAAAAAGAGTCAAGCTGCGGTAAAATAATGATTAAAAAAAAAGTGAGACTACAGTAAAAAAAAAAAAAAAAAGGGCGACTGCTGTGAGTGCAGGTAGCTGGGGAAACCGGGCCTCGCAGCCAAAAAACGGACCAGCCCACCGGGAATTCTCCCGGTCCTCCCGATTAGCCAATCCGGGCCTGTCCAGCAGCATTAGAGACAGTAACAGTAAGACAGGTTATAGACTCCACACTGTATATCTTACAGTCAGTATACAGTCAGTATACACAGGGTAATGTGAGAACTGACCAGAGTTACTAGTGCAATGATGGACAAAAACTAGATATATAAAAATATAACAAATATAAATTACAATAAAAAAGAGAAATAGGGTTAATTTCAGTGCAGCCATTGATATACAATGTTATATGTGACAAAGTCACAGTGCGACAGGTATTTATGAGGCGCCGTATAGGGCTTAAATCAAACTTCACTCATGCACACACATATAAAACACTCACACATACATACAGTATATTCTACTAACTGTTCAAATAACTACATTAAGACTTGTGACTTCATACTAAATATTAAACTGAAATGTTGTAATTGCGTTGCATAAAATAATTTGTGACAAAAAATGTGTTTTATACATTTTATTTGGATCAGACTGACATTAAACCGTAGTATCCACACTTTACGTTTTTCTTAATTACAAAGTTTTTATGGTTACCTTTATTTATAAGCAATATAAATTTAACAAAGTGTAATTTTGACACATTACACACTTTATTGTGCAACTGGCAACCCGGCCTGTTAGTTAAGAGGGCTGCGTTCCGATCGGTAAGTAGTTTCTGAGAAGTAGACTGCACAGGGAGCAGGAAGCACACTTTAAAGTACACTGCGGCACGGACGGCAGCAATCGGCTCTCCACTGCTCTTCCTGTGATATCCCGGATGTGAAGACCCGAATTTTAGCGACTTGACTTCAGTGTTGCCAACTTAGCGACTTTGTCGCTATATTTAGCGACTTTTCAAATCCCTCTAGCGACAATAAAAAAAAAAAAGCGACTAGCGACAAATCTGGTGACTTTTTCTTGTGTTGCTGGAGACTTTTGGAGACTCTGATGTGTCTGTACTGACTCTTCTCAACTTGCCACAACAGCAGCTGCCGCCGCCGGCCCCTCCCCCGTCCCAAAGCACTCACAGACAGGCCTGTCCTCTCGCCAAGGTTGCCAACTCGTCAGTAAGGAAAGTAGCTATTGGCTGTCGTAGAAGTCGCTAGAAGTCGCTAGATGACGTCATCACGTAATTTGCATAATGCACGCTGCACAGTGTGAAAAAGCAGCTTTACCTGCTTCTCCAATGTGATCACATGCCAACAGTGTTCAGCGATAAATAATGCCATGGTGGCTTTAGCTTTTTTTGAAGAGTCTTTTTTTTTTTTTACCATAAATGGCAGTTTGTTTTGTGTGAAACTATTGTAAGGCTTTGCCTTTTGTGTATGTTTCTGAGTTGACATGTGTTTTTTATATCGCAAAGTTTGGCATAAAAATCAGTCTTGCAATACATGCAGTATGCCCGTGTATTATCGACAAATAAAAGGCTTCAACCATCCGTTGAATTCAGGATTTGATTCCCACTCCTTTCTGAATTTCTGAGAGTATAGTTTTGACTGAGACATGATGAACTAGCGAGCTATATGTTTATGCTAAAGTCACAGAGAAGCACACACACAGTGGATGAGGTAAGTAATGAGGCTGTTTGAGTCAAATGCAGCGATTTATTCTTGTGCAGCAATTTATTTTAGACAAAGGACATTTTTTAATATGCATCGGAACAGGATATTTTTTATTTACATCCCGCTTACAAGCAAGGGCGGGATCACTTAACGGCGGATTCGCGCATGGGCAATTCATTTGCAGTCGAGACTCGTAGGAGTGAGCATCTCCTGCATGTAACTGCAGCTGGGGGGGGCAGACAGGCCTGTCTGTGAGTGCTTTGGGACGGGGGAGGGGCCGGCGGCGGCAGCTGCTGTGGCAAGTTGAGAAGAGTCAGTACAGACACATCAGAGTCTCCAAAAGTCTCCAGTAACACAAGAAAAAGTCGTCAGATTTGTCGCTTTTTAAAAAAATTGTCGCTAGAGGGATTTGAAAAGTCGCTAAATATAGCGACAAAGTCGCTAAGTTGGCAACACTGCCTCTCGCAGGAGCCCCCCCCCCAGCTGCAGTTACAGCAGGAGATGCTCACTCCTACGAGTCTCGACTGCAAATGAATTGCCCATGCGCGAATCCGCCGTTGACTCAAACAGCCTCATTACTTACCTCATCCACTGTGTGTGTGCTTCTCTGTGACTTTAGCATAAACATATAGCTCGCTAGTTCATGTCTCAGTCAAAACTATACTCTCAGAAATTCAGAAAGGAGTGGGAATCAAATCCTGAATTCCACGGATGGTTAAAGCCTTTTATTGGAGATAATACACGGGCATACTGCCTGTATTGCAAGACTGATTTTTATGCCAAACTTTGCGATATAAAAAAACACATGTCAACTCAGAAACATACACAAAAGGCAAAGCCTTACAATAGTTTCACACAAAACAAACTGCCATTTATGGTAAAAAATAAAAAAGAATGACTTTAAAAAAAAGCTGAAGCCACCATGGCATTAGTTATCGCTGAACACTGTTCTATGCTGGCATGTGATCACATTGGAGAAGCATGTAAAGCTGCTTTTTCAGACTCCACTGCTGCTACCCATTTCAAAATGCACAGGACAAAGTCCACTGAAATGATTAATGGTGTCCTTGCACCATACTTCCTTAAAAGGTTAGTAGCAGATGTGAGTGACCAGCGGTGTGGTCTTAAAAAAAGATAAACTCCTGGGGATAGGGACGGACAATGCCTCAGTTATGACAGGGGTTAACAATGGGGTCCATAAAGTACTAAAGGAGGAGTATGGCCTCAAGGATTTATATTAGATCCTGTACCGACACATTTTCTTAAACAGATAGTACCAGCAATAACAGAGCCCCTGTTGAGAATAATTAATTCTTCACTCAGCATTGGTTATGTTCCAAAATCTTTTAAATTAGCAGTTATCAAACCAATAATTAAGAAACCTGACCTCGACCCCTGTCAGCTGTCCAGTTACAGGACAATATCAAACCTCCCCTTTATCTCTAAGATTCTGGAAAAGATAGTAGCGAAGCAGCTATGCTCATATATACATAGAAATGGCATACATGAACTGTATCAGTCAGGATTTAGGCCTCATCACAGTACAGAGACAGCACTCGTTAAAGTAGTAAATGACATTCTATTGGCCTCTGATCAGGGTTGTGTAACTATGCTTGTATTACTTGACCTCAGTGCAGCTTTTGACACCGTTGATCACGCTATTCTTCTTCACAGATTAGAAAATGTAGTAGGAATTAAGGGTACAGCCCTCTCCTGGCTCAGATCCTATCTGACCCATCGTTATCAGTATGTAGACTTAAATGGTGATTATTCTGCATGCTCTCTAGTGGAGTTTGGTGTTCCGCAGGGTTCAGTTTTAGGTCCACTGCTTTTTTCCCTTTACATGCTTCCTCTGGGCAACATAATCCGTAAGCATGGTATTAGTTTTCATTGTTATGCTGACGATACACAGTTATATGTCTCAGCAAAACCTGATGAGAGAAAACAGCTTACTAAAATTGAGCAATGTGTGCAGGACATAAGAAATTGGATGCTAATTAACTTCCTTCTGCTAAATCCGGATAAGACAGAAGTTCTAGTCATAGGACCGCATACAGCTAGGAGTAAAATTTTAGATCAAACCGTAACTTTAGATGGCCTTTCTGTTCCATCAAATGCAACAGTGAAAGACCTTGGTGTGATTATTGATTCCAGCCTTTCATTTGAAGCACATGTAGATAATATTACCAGGATAGCATTCTTTCACCTCAGAAATATAGCCAGGATAAGAAATTTATTGTCGCTAAACGATGCAGAAAAACTAGTTCATGCTTCTATCACCTCTAGGTTGGACTATTGTAATGCCTTACTGTCTGGTTGTTCAGCTAGATGCATAAATAAGCTTCAGCTAGTCCAGAATGCAGCAGCGAGAGTCCTCACTAGAACCAGAAGATATGAGCACATCACCCCTATCTTATCTTCACTCAATTGGCTCCCTGTGAAATTTCGCATTGATTTTAAAATACTACTCTTGACATATAAAGCATTAAATGGTCTCGTGCCACAGTACCTGAGCGAACTGCTAGTGTCTTACGATCCGCCACGCCTACTTCGATCAAAGGATGCAGGCTGCTTGTCAGTACCGCGTATTATGAAAAATACAGCTGGGGGCAGAGCTTTTTCTTACAAAGCCCCAAAATTATGGAATAGTCTTCCAAATAGTGTTCGGGACTCAGACACAGTCTCAGTGTTTAAGTCCAGGCTAAAAACCTATTTATTTAGCCAAGCATTTTTATAAATAGATTTGCCATAGGTAAAGGAGCAGATCTGGGGGACTCATGGACGTAGAGTATTATGGTGAACTGGTATGTTTGGATGCTGTCTTCCTCACTCTCATTGATCACTCAGGTTTGCTGACGGTGAGGTGATTGGTTTGCTTTACATGTCAGGAAGCCCTCATGTTTGTGTTTCCTTCTGGCTCTCCCTTTTAGTTATGCTGTCATAGTTAGTCCTGCCGGAGTCTCTGCTTGCACTCTACAGTTAATATACATTCACATTATACATTGTGTGACTGTGACCATACCTAACTGCCATCTCTCTTCTTCTTCTCTCTCCCCCCCCTCTTTCTTTTTCCTCTCTCCTCCTCTCCCCCCCTTTCACTCTTTCTCTCTCTCTCTGTCGAGCTACACATGTCGTTCCTGAGCTGCCAGTGATCCAGACTCCCTCTGCCCTCCGGACCTGTCTGACCCATCCTGGTGCCCCGCTTCTGGCTGAAGATCTCGTCACATGGATGCCCCGTGTGTCTCTCTGGGATGCGTCTGGTGTCTGGGAATGATTCTCTCTACCTAGAAAATGGTTCTGGCCTTGACTGGTGTTGGCAACTGTTTCTCTGGGGACTTGACAGTTCGATAGTTCATGACTGGAACTTCTTACAAGTCTACCTGGGTCTTCAATAACCACCTGGACTCCATATTAACATCAATTAACATCAGCTATTATAGCTGAACTGCCTCCCACCCTACACACTGTATAAATGCAGATCATTTACTGCTTTCTGTTTCACCCAAATGAGGATGGGTTCCCTGTTGAGTCTGGTTCCTCTCAAGGTTTCTTCCTATTACCATCTCAGGGAGTTTTTTCTTGCCACTGTCGCCCTTGGCTTGCTCACCAGGGACAAACTGACCATTTTGATTCATACAAATTCACATTTCATACAAACTTAAATAATTCTTTTGACTGTGTAAAGCTGCTTTGCGGCAATGAAAAATTGCTAAAAGCGCTATAGAAATAAAATTGAATTGAATTGAATATATGAGACCATCAACTGTGGGGAGAAACCTTTACAGATAACAAAGGTGTGTGCCACGCGTTGGCTGTCCATTGAACCAGTGGTTTCACGCATCTTGGACCAGTGGGAGGAGCTTAAGTTGCATTTCACAGTCACCAAATCCAGTGAACACTGCTACATGGCTGAGGTTTTATACTCCATGTACAGTGATCCTCAAAACATACTGTATGTTACTTTTTTAAAGTCAGTACTGGGTGAGGTACAGTTGGCCATCAAGGCTTTCGAAGGGGAGCAAGTAGATCCTCTTAAACTACTTGACAGCTTGGTGAGTCTAATCAAGTCTGTGAGCACCAGGGTGCTGAATCCACTGGCAAAAGTTGATGTACTCAAAGGAACCATAGATGGATTTATCAGTCCTTAACCGTACCTTGGTTACCTTTTTGAGTCAAAGGCTGCTGAGTTGCACCTTGCGCCTGAGGATGAAATTAATGTTCGAAAGCGATGTGTAGCCTTCACCATCTCCCTCATTAAAGAACTGAGGGTGAGACTGCCGGACAACATTGAAGCATTGCAGTTCATGTCGGTTTTCAATGTGGAGGAAACTTTAAAGCACAATAAGAGCCCTGGAGAAATGGAAAAAATAGCCAAGATTCTTGGTTACTCCCCTCCAGAGATAGACAAGATTGTCCAGCAATGGAGTGCCATCCATCTTAATAAATGGAATGAAATAAAAACCACATTGGACTTCTGGAGTGAGGTTAGGAAATTCAGGGATGCAGCTGATATCAACCCATTTCAGGAACTTGCCATGGCTGCCATGTCTGTGCTGTCCTTGCCACACTCAAATGCTGAAGTTGAGAAAGTATTTAGCCAGATGAGTGTGGTAAAAAGCAAACTTAGAAATCGAATGTCCCTGCAGACCCTTAACTCCATCCTGTACATTCGATATGGGCTGAAGCTGTGTGGTGAGACTTGCTATGAGCACCAGCTGCCTTACAATGTTTTGCAGCTTTTTGGAACATCAGCTGGTTACTCGTTTAAGTCAGCTCCCTCAGTTGCTGAACCTGCTATTGAGAGCCTTGACGAAAATGATGAAGAACCACTTTTTCTGTGAGCTTGCTTAGTCTTGAGTGTTAGTGTTGAGGGGGGTCTGGAAAAAACAAAAACAAAAAAATTTGGACTACTCTGTTAAATTGTTAATGTAGATGGTATTTAAAAAATGTTACAATGTTATGGTTAAACTGTTCATGTTTTAAGGTTCTAAGTGGATTATAAGATTATAAAGATAAAATAAAAAAATAAAAAAAAAACTCCACCAAAGTGTCTCATTTGGGTCACTTTTGCCGGTCCCAAGCCCGGGTAAAGGAGGAGGGTAGGAATTGTGACATTAAAAAAACTAAACTAATGTTAACCAGTAACACTAGCTTTTCTGTTCTTTTTGTTTACTATATTTTTTATTTTATTTGGGCTATTATATATATTAAAAAAATAAAAACAGAGGCCTACCATAAGCATGTATTATTCTTTTTCTATTCTATCATCAGCATTTGCTAAATGCACTGTGTTTAAGCTAACTGAGACATGGCATAGCATTTGCATGTCTTTGCTCTTTTGTTGATTTTAATTCATTTAAATGTCCTCATTTATAAGTCCCTTTGGATAAAAACATCTGCTAAATATGAAAAAAATGGTGATATATATATATATAGTAATATATATTTATATATCTATGTATAAAAACTACGACGGTACGATGGAGCTTTAGCGCCACGTAAAAAAAAATATATATGTAAATCTACAAGAATAAACTTATGAGATAAAAGTCGAAATGTTACAAATGGGTTTGTCAGATACAAATACACATTCTTACCATATTTCAAGCTTCAAATAAGTGTCACGTAACTTTATGAAAGCCATATGACAGAATTGTCTCTTACTTTTGGTTTCTGAATTTGCAAATAACTTGCATTATGCAAATTACGTGATGACGTCATCTAGCGACTTCTACGACAGCTAATAGCTACTTTCCTTACTGACGAGTTGGCAACACTGCTTGACTTTTATTACCTGAATTTTCTTACCTGAATTTTGTCTACCTGAATTTGTAAGAATTTAAATAATGAAGATTGTATTTTTAACACTTGAAAATATTTTTAACTGCAATTTAGTAACTTGAATATTTTTGCATTGAATTTTAAATGCTTGAATTACATTTTAACTTAAAATATACAACCACAATAAATTGCAGTGGCAAAAATTTCAAACATTGTAAATGCTGTAAGGATTTCAATTCAGATCAAATTGCAATGCAGAAAAATTCAAACATTTTTATTGCAACACGTTTTTTTCAGTTCATGTAATTTAACCTGCTATTTTGCTTTAAGGAATTTAGGCACTAATATACTTTCATATGTGCTGCTCTGACAGTGGAGACTCAATTCAATTCAATTCAATTCAATTTTATTTGTATAGCGCTTTTAACAATCGTCATTGTTGAAAAGCAGCTTTACACAATTAAAAAAGCTATTTAAGTTTGTAAGGAATGTAAATGTGTATGAATCAATATGGTCAGATAGTCCCTGATGAGCAACCCGAGGGCGACAGTGGCAAGGAAAAACTCCCTGAGATGGTAATAGGAAAAAACCTTGGGAGGAACCAGACTCAACAGGGAACCCATCCTCATCTGGGTGAAACAGAGAGCAGGGATTGATCTTCATTTATACAGTGTGTGTTAGGTGGCAGGCAGTTCAGTATAACAGTTGATGTTGATTGATGTTAATATGAAGTCCAGGTAGTTATTGGAGACTCAGCTAGACTTGTAGGAAATTCCAGTCCTGAACTATCAAACAACTGCAGCCAAGTCAAGTCCTCAGAGAAACAGCAGGTGCATAAAGCACTCAGGAATTTCATTCAATTTCATTTCAATTTTCTTTTTAGTATACTATAACTTTTACGCCCCAAATTCATATGATACCTCCTTTTTTCCAAATGTTTCAAAAACTCTCTTAATCTCTTAATGGATACTCAATTATCACTGGAGCAGACATGAATGCGGTGCTTGACACAATTTTGGATCGTTCCAATCCGTCAATCTCAGTAGCACAGTCTCAATCTTCCACAGCATTGAGACTGTTCACTGCGGATTTAGATGTATGTGATGCTTGGCGATTGCATAATCCTACAGTCAAAGAATATACCTATTCTCCCCAAGTTGCAAATCATTCTCAAGAATTGACTATATTCTATTTTCATCATCATTACTACCAGATCTAATCAGGGCTGGACTGGGACCATAAAAACGGCCCTGGCATTTTTGGCCATAGCGGCCCACCATGATTATTTAAACAATATGCTGAGGAATATGACACATCAAAGGATATATGCGCTCACTGTTTTGCTTCAAACATTAAACCACAGTAACCTGCAAGGAAGCGAATAACATTGGTAAAAAAATATTCTTAATTATTAATATTTTTATTATAGTCTTTTATTAGCAATTCTCTCTTTCTCTCTCTCTCTCTCTCTCTCTCACACACACACACACACACACGTGAGTGACCTCCAACCTAGCAAGGATGAAGTTCTGTACAAAACTCATTAAATGTTTTTAAGTCTGACTGCAATAATTTGAGCATTTGCACAGTGTTAGCCGACAAATCATCCAGATAGCTTACTATTTAGTGAAGATGTAGGCTACACTTAACATATTCATTGTTAATTCCATTGGTTATCATCATTCTGCGTGTGTGTAGGCCTACGTGTGTCTACCTACTGTGGAAATCGATAGTCTGCCATGTCCTTTATATAACTCGGGGGGTTTATTTGTTGTACTGCGTGAAGATTGACAACAATTTCGATCAATCGTGACAGACGTAGACCACTCGTCAATTTGATGTGGATGGCAATGTACCCAATCGGCAGACGGTTCATTTGCGAATAGCAGCTAGGTAGGCTAGTGGTGCAGGTTGTCGACAAACACTTAAATGCACAAGTGGAACACACACACACACCACAAAAAAGCCCTCTGTCTTTCCTACATACAGTAAATGTCCCTTCCTTCACTCTGCCAACAGTTCGGCTACTTCTTACCGGACTCGTAGCTATTCTGAAGCCTTCCTCAATCTGTCCCTGTTGGGTCTCTCACTACCTCCTCCTCTGAATCAATTTTAATAACTACTCCTTCTTCATCTGTGTACCTAACGTTGACGTTACCCTGTTCTACACTCCCTTGTGCCGCTCCGGCAGCCTGAGCACTCTGGACTGCCTCTGCACTGTTGCTAGATGTTGATGGCCCGACACCAGCAGCCGCAATCGAACGTGTGGTAATGGCTAACATTTCTGTGATTTTCGCACATTTTGCTGCTTCCACTTGTAGGCTTTTACGTCTTTTCTCCCACAGCTTCCCTGCACCCTCCTTGCTCTTTTCTGGTTTATCCATTGTTATAGACGGACTCATCTCAAACTCCGGTCGAACTCTAAATAGCAGATTTTATCACGGGGAGATGAGGGCGGGCCAGGAGGGAGAGAGGGCGTGGCCTGAGATTTCATTGGTCTAGCTCAATGTCCTTTAAGACAGTCAACCAATGGGCCGCGATTCGTATCTCAGATACTCTACCGTTGCAGTAATAAACAAATTGGCCTAATAAACTTTTTAAAAAATATTAAATTATGACTGACAGCCCCGGCCCAAAAATGTGCGTCGGCCCACCAGGCATTGCCCGGTGGTCAGTCCAGGCCTGGATCTAATCAATATTGAATTTCCACCAGAAAGTATCTCAAATCATAATGCTGTATTTGCACATCTTTAGATTAACAATTTATGTAAACCTTCCAGATGGAGATTTAATACTATTTTACTGCAAAATGAAGAATGTCTTTTTCAACTGAGAGCAGAATTGATTGAATTTATTAACTTAAACCAAAATTCTGTTTCTAATCAAGACATGTTCTGGGCATCTATCAAAGGGTTTTTAAAAAATAACGCCATCTCCTTTGTTGCTAGACTTGCTGCTAGACTTTAGCTAGGAATGCTAAAAGGGCTGCTCTTAATGATTTGCTTTGACAAAGAACAGAAAATTTTATGCATATTACAAAACATAAATATTACATAGATGGAAGTAAACCGAGTCGACTCCTTGCGCTCACTCTGAAAAAACTTGAGCAACGTTTTAACATTCAAGCAGTCAAAAGCCCTAAAAATGATCTCACCTCGCATCCCATGGAGATCAATAAAACATTCAAAACATTTTTTGAAAAGTTGTATACGTCAGAAACGACCAGTTAAATAGTTTTTTTCGACCAATTGAATTTAACCAAACTTTCAAAGAAAGAAACTGATAGTCTAGATTCTGAAATTACATTGGATGAACTCCATAATGCAGCGATGGATTCTCATAAAGGAAAGTCACTTGGAATTGTCGGCATCCCAGTCGATTTATATTTAGTGCTGTGGGATCTACTGGGTCATATCTGGTTACGCACTATTAATGACACCATATTCAAGGGCCACTTTCATAAAGATCTTAATATGGCTTTAATTACAGTTTTACTGGCAAAGACCATTCAGATTGTTCTAATTATAGGCCTATTTCCTTGATTAACGAAGATGTTAAAATATATACTAGAGTTATTGCCAGACGTTTACATTCGGTGATTCACAAATTAATTGATCCAGATCAAGCAGGATTTATTACTGGCTGTTTGGCTGCAGATAATGTGCATAGAGTGTTACGTTATTGGTGAATCAGGGAAACTGAAAACACCTACTGTAGTGGCCTCCTATTTATAGATGCTGAAAAAGCCTTTGATCGCCTGGAATGGGGGTATTTATGGTATACATTGAAAAAGTTTAATTTTGGTGATAAGTTTATTAGAATGATACTAACCCTATACAATAATCCCATAGCCAGAGTATCTACCAGTGGAGTTATTTTAGATATCTTCAATATTTGTAGAGGCACGAGGCAGGGATACCCACTATTCCCTCTTATGTTTAATCTTTCAATAGAACCCTTGGCACGGTTCATTAGACAGTGTAACTATATCACTCCAATTCAGTTAGGCACATTAGTCCATTCCATTTCTCTATATGCAGGTGATACTTCATTGTTTCTTTCTGACCTGCAACGTTCACTCCCTAATGCCCTTAAAGTTATGGATAAATTTGGCAATTTTTCTGGATTTAAAATCAATCATCCAAAAACAATTTTGATGCCCCTCAATTCAGAAGGTTCCAATGTCCTTATTAATAATAGTAATATTTAGATATCAACGCAAGGTAAATACTTAGGGATTGAATTGAGACCCTCCTTATCCCTCATTTTAAAAGTCAATTATATGTTAGTCTATAGAAATGTTGAAGCTGATATCCAAAGATGGATGTGTCTACCTTCATCACCACCTGTCCGAATGTCATTAATAAAAATGATATAAATAATATTAATAATAATATTTTGCCTTACATTAATTCCATTAGCTCCATGGTCCCTCTTTTACCACCAGCAAATTACTGGAAAAAGTTAGATTCTTTACTGATAAAATATGTATGGAATGGAAAATGTCCACACATTAAGTGGTCTACACTTCAGAAAAGCAGATCGGAAGGTGGATGGGGCTGCCCTTACTTTAAATGGTATCATTGGTCCTTTGTTATGCTCCCAGTTGTGAAGTGGTTTAATCCCAGTTCACAGTCCTCGTGGAAACAAATAGAAAAAGACCTAATTTCATTAATTCGTCTGCAAGACTTTCTGTTTTCTGGCATTTCTTACAGGAAGTGTTCTTTATACTACGGGTCTATTCTGTCCTACACTCTTCAAATATTTAAGAAAATAGAAAGTCTTTTTTCTTCTATAACTATATGGCACACTCATACCCCTATTTGGCACAATTTAAATTTACTTTCTGGTGGAAAACCTTTTGTGCAGAGATCTTGGGCAGAAAAAGGTATTCTAATATTAAATGACATAAAAGGAAAAAAATCAACCCTAGACTTTCAAGAAGTAATCAAAAGGTTTAATATTTCTCAGAATACTTTATTTCTATATTTTAAATTACATGCAGCATTAAAGGCGGTACCTTGGGGCGCTGATCTCCAAACCCATCCAGTAGTAAAATGGATTAACAATGCGCCAAACAAAGGGACAGTTTCTTATTTTTACCGCTGTTTTGCAGAGGTATAACGTAGAGATTTTTCCAAAAGCAAGACCATGGTTATCTGAATTGTTTCCTAATAATAGTAAAATTGAATGGGAAAAAGTATGGGATAATACATTCCATGCATCCACAAACCTCAATCATCAGTTTATCTATTTTAAAATCATTCACAGGGCTTATTTAACCATGCGTACAAAACGTGTTATGGGCTTATCACCACACCTTTATTGTAATTTTTGTGGGCGCTGATGCATATGCTTTGGGAATGTCCAGATGTGCCAGATTTCTGGGATACGGTGCTTGAGGTTCTGTTCAAGATCACTGGAATTTTGGTTAGCTGCCTTGACTGCTAAAAAAACTTTTAGTTCAACCATGGAAACCTCCACATGACCTTTCTATTAAGCATTGGTTTCATTCTCTACTTGAGATATTATATTTGGAACTGTCTTCAGCGCGGACAAATCACGCTAAACCCACCACTTTATCTATGTGGAAAAACTGTATCTGTTGAGTCAGAGAGATTTTGGATATTTAAACCATTTTTTTTTATTTCTAAAGTGCGATGGGTGGGGGGAGGGTTGTAGGGAGGTTGGGGGGGGGGTAAAAAAAACTTTGTTACTTTTTCTTGTTTGATGTAACTTATATGATACTTTGAAAAAAAAAAACCCACTAAATTACAAAAAAATAAAATAAATCAATTTTGGAATCCCCAGAAGCTCAGTGGTCCGAACACAACTTAATAATCTTTGTATGATAAAATGACTCGTGGCATGAATCTACACGAAGCGCTTTCCAGATAGCACAGGTACGTCACGGAGACGTCTGCTAAAGAGCGTATCATCTGGTAAACATCGCATTTGTTTTTTTATAGTCGTATTTTGATCGTCTGTAGATCGCCTGTTTGAGCTGTTAAATGATACATCATCTTTACATCTATATGACGTCTATACGACGTACCTTTATCATCCGAAATTTGCTGGTTTGTGGACAGGAAATATATATATATATATATATATATATATATATAATCTGGAAATAGAGTGGAGAAACACCAAAGGAGAATCAACCAGAAGGTGGCGGTAGTGCAACACTTACGGTTGCAAGCCGCCGTTAAACACCAAAGAAGAAGAAGCAGAACAGTTTGCTGAGAAGACAAACGTTTGGCGGGAGTGTGGAAAAGGTAAGCAGAAATTAATTTCCATCTGTCTAAATAGAAACGAATGCTGAACATAAATGTCTTTAACGTGTTTAGTCACGTTATTTTGGTTTAAGCTATTTCTTGTATTTTTAATCACACTTCAAATACCGACGGTTATATGTGCGTGCTTAATCTGCGGTTCGGTTCTGGTTTCGGTCTGTCCTCATGAGTTGTGAAGCGAGAGGAACAAAGTATAAATATTGTTTATTTGATAAATTAACTATCATGAATTTTAATTGAATCTATCTCTGTATTTTTTCACAGGAGTTTGTGAGTGAAAGTGGCCGTCTGCATCTGACTTCAGGAGTTTCCTGACCAACCGTCTCTAACGGTCATATTTAAAAGTCATAATGTACAGTTAAAATACAAAACGTTTCTGTTGGTGTTTAATTTCTTTTTTCTATGATTAATACTTATTTGTGGTGTTTTATGTTTTTACATCTTTTCAAATTAAAACCTCATTTGTAAGTTTTTATAAAAAATTAAATAAAAATCTCAGTTTTGTCTTATGCCTCCTTCCTTCACAGAATTCTGTTG
Source organism: Clarias gariepinus (assembly GCF_024256425.1). NCBI lineage: Eukaryota > Metazoa > Chordata > Actinopteri > Siluriformes > Clariidae > Clarias > Clarias gariepinus. Next base: position 29,756,338 of record NC_071111.1, on the reverse strand, counting down.
ATCATGGTTAATTATAATTAACCGAGGGTATTTAATTAAAATCATGAAAGGGAAAGACATTTGGCAGATGTATGAACTTCTGATTAACATCGTCTAAAAAGCAGATCAGGGTCGTTTTAATTCATTTACGTCTTAAATACGTAGGCTAAGCATCGTTCTAACATCGGGCATGGACGGTTTGGCGACATCTGCCAGATGACCAAACGCCCTCTGCCAGACATCTGCCAGACATCTACCAGATGAAAAAGACGACGTCGCATAGACGTTTCCGCGACGTGTGTGTGCTATCTGGGTTCAGTTTCAAATAATTATTCAACACTAAACCCAAACAGCAAGAGAACATGATGATAATAATAATCAAAAGTTATCGGGTAGTTATAAATCAAATCAAATCAAACTTTATTTATAAAGTACTTTAAAAACAACAAGGTCAGCCAAAGTGCTGTACACCGCCTAACAAGAATAGGTTACATCACAAATGAAATAAATGTCAGTTTAAATAAACACAAGAATATCAGTCAACAAATCAAACTGAGTTGAAAGCAAGCGTAAAAAGGTGTGTTTTAAGTGATGACCTAAAAACCATAAAAGATTCAATTTGTCTAAGATGCAACGGCAGATCATTCCATAGTTTAGGACCCGCGACAGAAAAGGAACGGTCTCCCCTGAGTTTTCTCAGTGTTTTGGGGACAACTAAACGAGACTGAGCAGCTGACCTAAGAGAGCGAGCAGGGCAGTAGGGCTGGAGCATGTCTGACACATACTGAGGGGCGAGACCATGTAAGGATTTAAAAACAAATAAGAGAATTTTTAAATCAATACGAAAGCGAATCGGGAGCCAGTGCAATGACTTTAAAATCGGAGTAATGTGCTCTCGTTTTTTAGTACCAGTTAAAAGCCGTGCAGCAGCATTCTGTACGAGCTGTAATCGTGCAAGTGACGCCTGGCTAAGCCCATAATAAAGTGCATTGCAATAATCTAAGCAATTCGTAATAAAAGCATGAATTGAAATCTCAAAATTTTGCCGAGAAAGGAATGGTTTGGCTTTGGCCAGTTGTCTCAGTTGAAAAAAGCTTGTTTTAACAACTGCACTAATCTGAGCATCAAGTTTCAAGTTTAAATCCAATTTTATACCAAGATTTGTTACAATAGACTTACGATATTGTGTCAGAGCACCCAAGTCTACATCAGCCACAGAGGCATCACTAGGCCCGAGCAGTATGACCTCAGTCTTTGTATCATTAAAATGTAACAAATTTGCTGACAGCCAGGATTTAATTTCCTCAACACAGTCTAAAAGTTGTTGAACAGAATGAATTTGCTTTTGTTTAAGGGCATGTAAATTTGTGAATCGTCCGCATAAAAATGAAAAGAGACACCGTGTTTGCGAAGAATGGCCCCGAGAGGAAGGAGGTATAGGGAGAAGAGGAGTGGGGCCAAAATAGAGCCCTGCGCCACTCCACAAGTGAGGGGAGCAGCAGAGGACTCAGCAGACCCCACGCGGACACTAAAACTTCTTCCTGTCAGATATGATCTAAACCACTCTAACGCACTGCCCTGGATTCCCACACAATCTTTTAGTCAAGACAGAAGAATGTCGTGGTCCACTGTGTCAAAGGTCGCAGTTAGGTCGAGCAGAACCAAGATGACACGGTGGCCAGAGTCTGTGGCTAAAAGGATGTCGTTAAAAACTTTTAACAGAGCAGTTTCCGTACTATGGTTGGTTTTAAAACCTGACTGGAACACCTCGAAAATTTTATGTTCCTCTATGTTCTATGTTTATGTTCTTCCATTTAGCTGAGTAAACACAACTTTTTCTAAAATCTTTGACATAAAAGGAAGTTTTGAAATTGGCCTAAAATTTGAGAGGACAGAAATGTCAAGACCAGGCTTTTTAATCAATGGCTGTACCACGGCATGCTTAAAACCACCTGGGACAATACCATTTATCAAACTGCTGTTAATAATACTGAGTACATCTGGGGCTATGGTTGGAAAAACCTCTTTAAAGAGACGAGGTGGAAGAATATCATTAGAAGAACCAGAGGGCTTCATATGACCAGCAATTTCTTTTAACAGAGGCAGACCAACAGGCTCGAATTGGTCTAATACAGCAGAAGGTGTAGTTGGGGTTGATGGCTTAGGCCAGTGGTTCTCAAAGTGTGTGGCGCCCCCCTAGTGGGGAATACAGGCATGACAGGTGGGGAGCAATGAACGTGAGGGAATTAGTGAAAAATAATAGGAAAGTACCTATTCTAATTCATGCTTTTCTTTATTGACAATAAAGATCGGACATTTGAAACTAAACAATCACACGCAAAGAAATGGATCATTAATACAAGTAAATTAAAATAACATCAGAGAAAAAGTGTAACCATAGTGCAACAATAACTGTTTAACGTCGGCATGTTAATTGCAGAGGAACAATATATAAGGAAACATTCGGTATTATATATGTAATTTTATTTATTCCAATGTGTATGCTGATGTTTCTGTATTTTTGTTAAACATTTTATCAGGCAGTACTAGTCTGGCATTTTTAGTTTCCAGTGCGGCAACAAAGTTGCTTTTTGATCCTTCAGGCGCTGAACAGAAGGGAAGATCAATATCGTTCTACGCTTTTTGTTGCTGTGCGGCATTTTGCGATGATCCCTAAATCATTGGTTGCGCCGTAGAGAATAATGGTGTTTATGCTTTTAAACATGTATAATTTAAGGCGGATGGAGCTTAAAGACAATGTAGAGAGGAAATATATATATGTGGGTATCTTATTCGCGGGTTTATTCACGCAGCTATTGAATTCAGAGATGCGAATATCAAACTAACTTTACAGCGGACACAAACAGGTGTTATGCGCTAAAATGCCCCCCTGCCACGGATTGCTCCACCCCCACACACACGTAATCACTATCAAATATTATATTAGGACATACATTTAAAGGTTTATTTTTATCAAATATATTATTACTATTATAATTAACCCTAGGCACGTGACATTTGTCGAGACGATTAATACAAATCCCCAAAAATTATTATTTTATGGCACTTTTATTTTGCAGGGGTTTGTCAATGTACAAATAACAAACTATTTATGACAAATTACACTAAATAAATATTGTTAGTGGTGAAAAATTTTAGGAAACGATTTTTATTATAAAATAAGCAATATTAAAATATACATGTTGTATATGAAAAAAAATATATAATTTATATATTTTTCCCCTATAAAACATTTTTATATTGCTTATTTTATAATTAAATTCATTTGTTATAATTTGTAATTTGTAAACCATAAACCTATGAATTTATGTTCTAATATATTATTTGAAAGAGATTATGTAGGGTAGGCAATCCGTGGCGGGGGGGGGGGGGGGGGGGGGGGGTCATTTTAGAGCATAACACCGGGTCAGTAGTATACTGTATGTAGTGGGCATAATAACTTCAATGGATTTGTTACATGGACCACAAAAAAGCAGGCGATTCAGCATTATCAGCCTAATCAACCAAAAAGCCTATGATGAAGCCTATATGTTGCGCTTGGATTCATGGTGGGGATGGTGGGGCAGAGGAGAGACCTGTGTGTGTTTTGTGTCTTAAACCGCTGGCAGCAGACAGCACGAGACCCAATAAAATAGGAAGACACTTAGAGACAACATACCCCAGTCACGTTAATAAGCCACTCGACTTTTTTGAAAGAAAGCTCTAGATAAATGACGAAGTAAGTCTGTTATAACAATTGCACATGTATTTTATCTGTTTTGAACTTGGCGTTATTTGATTTTATTGGTTTAGAAATTAATATTTCAATAAATAGTACACTTGGCCGTTTTCGTTATCATTTTGTTGACAAGTGGGGCTTGAAATTCACCCACCGCCTTAAGTGGGGAATGGCAGAAAATGTTTGAGAACCACTGGCTTAGGCAAAGAATGGTGTATGAGGGTTCTAGTGTTCTCAACCTTATCTATAAAAAAGTGCAAAACAATTTCACATAATTCATCTGAAGCTTCCAAGCAAGCTGTTTGTGGAGCATTAATCACAGTGTTAATGGTTGTAAACAAAACACAGGGATTATTACAATTGGAAACAATAATATCAGAGAAATATTTAGTTCTTTCAATTTTTACAGTTTTTTGATAGGTTTGCCAACTGTCTTTTAAAATTTGAAAGGACACCTGTAACAAATCCTTTTTCCACTTTCTCTCCGCTTTTCTACATTCACGCCTGGCTGCGCGTGTAATATCGTTCAGCCAAGGATCAGGACTAGGTTTTAAATGTCTAGTTTTTACCGGAGCCACAGAATTAAGGATATACAGACATTTAGAATTAAAACAAGAAAAACGTGCCTCTACATCAGCAGTACAAGAATCAACAACGGAAATTTGACTAAATGAAGTGGAGAATTGAGACGCAGTGGAGGACGTAACAACACGGTGGCTCTGTGCAGGAGCGCGTGGCTTTTTGACCACAGGGCATGGAAGCAGAAGATCAAAGATCACAGGCATATGATCTGAAAATGATGCATCATACACCTCTAAGTTTGCAACAGAAATACCATGGGTCAAAACTAAGTCAAGGGTGTGGCCATGCTCATGTGTAGGACCAACAATGCGCTGTACAAAATTAAAAGAGTCAATAATATTTACAAAGTCTTTGACCAGTGGTTTATCCGGACAGCAAACATGGATATTAAAATCACCAAGAATTAAAACCCGGTCATAATTTGGCATAATTCCAGCCAAGAAATCAGTAAAGTCTCCCAAGAAGTCTGTTATATTTCGGTGGTCTGTAAAAAGTAGCGCAAAGCACTGGGAGAGATGGACCAAGCTCAAACATATTGACTTCAAAGCTGGAATAAAACGAGGTCGGAATGATTTGTTTACAGATGTATTTATTTTTGAAAGCAGTTGCTATGCCAGTTGTCCGAGGGGAATTTAAAAATGTGCAGTCGGATGGTAAAAGTTCGCAGAGAGCGCTCGACTCATCAGCAGACATCCAGGTCTCCGTGACGCAGATGAAATCCAACTCATTTGTTATAAAGAAATCCGTCAAAATGAAAGTCTTGTTGGCTAGCGATCTAGTGTTCACGAGGGCTACCCTGAAAACATCAGGCTCCGGTGCTTTTTCCGCCGGTGGAGCACGAGGAAGAGGCTGCAGGTTGTGGAGGTTCACCCCGCGCCGAACCAGGCGACAGGGAGACGACGATTCAGTGGCCCTTCATCCAAACATATCACTGGGACGAGGCTTGATTTAATCGGGTCCCGGGAGCGCCATGACACAAAACGGCGGTCTGACGATGGAGTCATCTCGATTTGATCCGCATGAGAGAACAACACGCCGGCCTTAAGCTTCACCAGCCTTCCACTGCATTTTCCACGGTGTCCACGCCGCCTACGCACAGGTGGAGCCGGCGTGAGGCACAGGTAAGCTGGTACATCAGAGAGTAATGGAGGGCAAATTTTCTGTCCAGCCTGATGGAACTCGGCACAGTTTTCAACAAATGATTGCAGATTTGGAAGCGTTTGTCGATCATAGACATACAGTGCGTCAACATTTAGAATAACAATAGATAAAAACAATCAAAGCTCGGAGGGACAGACAGCCAGCCATACACACCGGCGCCATCTTTTCACCTTGGTTCAAAATTCAAATTCAAATTTTATTTGTCACATACACAGTACGAAATGTAGTGAAATGCTTACACGACCGCCAGTGACCTTAAAAAGAGAATTAAAGCTTATAATAGTAATAAATATGAATAAAAGAAATACGATAGAAAATTTATATAAAAAAATAAAATAAATAAAATAAAATTTAACTAGGAAAAATAGAACTAAAAATAGAAACTGAAAATAGAAATGTACTGTACAAATAGAAATATAATGGTGTGCAAATATGCATAGAAAAAGTGACTTTGTGCCAAGGTTATTAAAGTGTCTTTGTGCAATGGTCCAGAATGTAAACGTAAACATGTAGTGTAGATGTGCGTGGAGTTGTCCATGGTGTGCATGGATGTATAAAGATTGATTGATTGATTGTGAAAATTGTAAAATAGTGCATAGTGGTGTGGTTGAGAGACCTTATCGCCTGCGGGAAGAAGCTCCTCCTCAGTCTCTCTGTGTTGGCCCTCAGGGAGCGGAATCGCTTTCCTGACCTCAACAGAGTGAACAGTCCATTGTTGGGATGGCTGAGGTCCTTCACGACCTTCCTGGCCTTGGTCCAGCACCGCTTGCTGTAGATCGAGTGCAGGTCAGGGAGCTCGGTGCGGATGATGCGCTCAGCTGATCGCACCACCCTCTGTAGAGCTTGTCTGTCCTGCATGGTGCTGTTCCCGAACCAGGTCGTGATGTTTCCCGTCAGGATGCTCTCTATGGTGCAGGAGTAGAAATTCCTGAGCACCTTGGAGGGCAGTCTAAAGTCTTTCAAGCGTCTGAGGTGGTACAGACGCTGCCAGGCCTTTTTTACCACGGTGTTGATGTGACAGGACCATGACGGTGGTGGAGTTGGTAGTGGCCACGCAGTCATAGGTGTACAGAGAGTACAGCAGGGGGCTCAGAACACAACCCTGGGGGGCTCCAGTACTGAGAGTGATGGAGGCTGAGACATGTCCACCCATCCTTACTGCCTGTGGTCTGCCAGTCAGAAAATTGGAGATCCACTGACACATGGATGAGCTGAGTCCCAGGTGCTCCAGCTTGGTGGTGAGTGTGGAGGGAATTATGGTATTAAATGCAGAGCTGTAGTCGATGAAGAGCATTTTCACATAATTCCCCCTCCGAGTGTCCAGGTGAGTGAGAGATGTATGGAGGAGATGTGAGATTGCATCGTCCGTGGAACGGTTTGGACGGTATGCAAACTGTAGTGGGTCCAGTGTGTCTGGTAGTGAAGAGATGATGAAGTCTCTGACCAGGCGTTCAAAGCACTTCATCACTACTGAAGTGAGGGCTACAGGGCGATAATCATTGAGGGAAGCAGGATGAGGTTTCTTTGGGACAGGAACAATAATGGACTCTTTAAAGCATGTGGGGATCACCGACTGAGATAAAGAGATGTTAAATATCTCAGTGAACACAGGTGCTAGCTGGTCTGCGCAGGCTCTGAGAATACGGCCTGAGATGCCATCTGGTCCTGCTGCTTTCCTGGTGTTCACTCTCTTGAAGGCTCACGGCTTCTGGTTGGGAAACGTTTTAATAGTCTTTTTTTCCACGGTATCATCCGCTAGTTTCCCGATGAATCCCACAACCGCTTCCGTAAACACGCTGACGTCACCTTTGGAGCTGTTTCTGAACATGTCCCAGTCTGCGTCATCGAGTGCGTCCTGTAACGCGGCCACCGATTGGTCCGTCCAGCGCGCGACCTCCCTCTGAACCGGAACTTCCTGTTTCAGCCTTTGTTTGTATTTTGGCATGAGGAAGATGGTGGCGTGGTCGGATTTACCAAACGGTGGACGAGATTGTGCCTTGTAGCCGTCCTTGACAGTTGTATAGCAGTGGTCCAGTGTCCTTTCGCCCTTGGTGGGGCAAGTGATATGCTGATAAAAGTTCGGCGCTGCGCGTTTGAGGTTGGCACCGTTAAAGTCCCCTGCCACAATAAGCGCAGCGTCCCGGTGTTGTGTTTGGTGCTGTGTGAGTGCCTCATGCAGCTCGCATAAGGCAGTGTCCGTGTCCGCTTGTGGTGGAATATAAACGACGCTGATTATGACCGATGTAAACTCCCGAGGCAGATAAAAAGGACGACACATGATGGACAGTAGTTCCAGATTTGGTGTGCAGGAGCGTGTGAGAGGAACAACGCTTGCGCTGTTGCACCAGCTGCTGTTCACCATTAAACACACGCCGCCTCCCCTTAACTTCCCCGAGTCCAGCGTTCTGTCCATGCGATGAACCGAGAAGAACTCTGCCGGCTGGATGGCGTGGTCCGGCACTGCTGGGTTCAGCCATGTCTCGGTGAAGCAGAGGAGATTGCAGTCCCGAATGTCTCTCTGGAACTTTATCCTGGCCCTGAGGTCATCGAGCTTGTTTTCCAGTGACTGGACGTTGGCAAGCAGGATGCTAGGCAGAGGTGTGCGGTGTGCACGGGCTCTCAGCCTGTTCCTGACGCCGGCTCGTTTCCCTCGGGGCCGCCGCTTTGCGTCGCGTCCTTTGTTTTCCCTCAGGATCTCATTCGGCCAGCTCGGATCCGGGGTTAAAAACGTCGAATTGTGAGTACAATGTATACCAATAGAAACAAGAGTGTCTCTATCATAACTAATGTACTCCATGGTGGTAATTTGACTGGTTTTAAAACGCTAAAAACTAACTTAAAGAACAAAAACAAAGAAAAGGTGGTCGGAGCAGTCGTGACGGCAGCCGACCTCACCGGCGCCATCTTGGTTCATTTAGTTATAACACATTAAACATGGCTTAAGTAGTTTAACGGATTAAAGACCTCGCTTATTTAGTTAAAACACATTCGACAGACTGAGAGATGTGAGAAGTGTGTTCATCATGCACAGGGAATTAGCCTGCACACAGTCCTATACTAAGTGTATAACAATCTCTGATCTCTGGATAAAATTCCCTGAACCTGAATTCCATAAAAATCTGAGGTATGATTTGGAACAGAAGGTAAAAAAATCACATGATCTCCACCTGATGGCCGTATGGATCATGAAGACAGTGCATTGCTTCTTGTTGTGGTAACACGCAGGCTGACTGCCAGCACAGAGTAAGTGTAGTAATGGCTTCAGTATAACAAACTTTCACAAGCATTTTACATTTGTTAAATATTAGATCTCTCACATCTAAAGCAGTTATTGTTAATGAAACTATCACAGATCAGGAGTTTGATATGCTGTACAGTATTATGTTTACTGAAACCTGGATTAAAGAGAACGAGTGCGTAGCTCTAAATGAAGCTAGTCCTCCTGGATACAGCTACATACACCAGCCTCGGCTAACTGGTAGAGGAGGAGGCGTCGCAGTTATTCACAATGATAATCTGACTATCGTACAAAAACACGGACACAAATTTTATGCATTTGAAGTTCTCTGTAGTAACATAACAAGTGTAGCCACAAATATTAAGTCAGCTCAGTCGATATCGCTAATCATCATTTACCAGCCTCCAGGGCCGTACTCTGAATTTCTTTGTGAATGTGCAGATTTCCTCTCATACCTAGTCGTTTCTGTAGACAAAAATCGTTAATTGCTGGAGACTTAAATATTCATTTAGAGAAAGTAGAAGTTCCCCTAAGAACAGCATTTATGGCCATACTGGACTTGCTAGGAGTAAATCAGTGTGTAGTAGGACCCACTCATAAAGCAGGTCACACTTTAGATTTAATATTGTCCTTCGGATTAAGTATAAGAAATTCCACAGTCTGAAGTTATTTCAGATCACTGTCTTGTCTTAATTAAAGTGTGTCATTGTCGTTATCGTTAGTTAAAATTTTCATTAAAATAAAATGGACCTATCTGACTCGTCCTGGTGTCGTGACTGGGGATGGTTCCACTTCTTCATGAAGACGGTCCTGTTCTCGGCTGAAGCAGACATCTGTTCTCTGTGGACTTGTGACTTTAGTCGCTCACTAGTTCAGGACTGGAGTTTCCTAAAGTCTACCTGAGCCTCCAATAACGAAGTGGACTCAATTCTAACTTAAACACATCTCCCATTTTACTGAACTTCTAGTCTCACACAATATGATGCAGATCAATCCCTGCTATCCATTTCACCCAGATAAGGATGGGATCCCTGTTGAGTCTGGTTCCTCTCAAGGTTTCTTCCTATTACTATCTCAGGGAGTTTTTCCTTGTCACTCTTACCTTCGTCCTCGGCTTGTTCATCAGGGACAATCTTATCATTTTGATTTATACACATTCACATCTCATACAAACTTAAAATAATTATTTTGATTGTGTAAAGCTGCTTTACGACAATGTCAATTGTTAAAAGCGCTGTACAAATTCGATTTAATTGAATTAAATCAAGTTCTTGTGGTCATGGCCAGCTGAGGCAAGGGGGCGAGCAAAGCTGAGATGAGCAGAAGGCACTTTAAAAGTGGAGGGCACAATCACAGCCAAGTTGCAGGCTGCTTTCTTCATGACAAAGTCTTTTCAGAGCAATATGATGCATGCATGTACATGTGTGTAGTGTGTGTGTGCACCCATCCGCACTAGACTCTTGATTACATTGTGTTTTCATCAAACCTAGTAACCAATAGATATATTCATTGCTGATGTTAATTTGACCACGTGGTTGGGTGGCTTGAGGTGATCTGTCTCGTCTTTTACTTCTTCCTTTCCTTGAGTCAGGTTTTGCCTGTCTGTGTTTCCCTTTCACAACTTGGTCAGAGCCGAGAAAGTCACGGAGAGGTTTTATTATACGGGAAAAGTTTATAATGTAACAACAGTAATAGTAAATGAATCCTGAAAACTTTCTCAGCTCTCTTATTGTGGTTTAAATCTTGTGCTTTAAAGCCTGTACAGGGGTGATGATGTCTGCAGGATCTATGGTATAGACATCCACTGTCACCAGCTTCCACAGGAATCTCACATCGTGTTTGAAGATTTCGCATTTCCTGGGTGTTAACGGTCCCTGAAATACTGCATCAGAATGTCTGTGTAATGTTCGAATATTAAACTAACTTCACCGCGGTAGGATTAACGCTATCGGGAGGGTTTTATGCCGACTGTAGTATGTGGATTCGTCCTGCACTTGGCAACCCTGCTGTCCAAACCGAAAGTGTTTCCTACTGTAAAGTCTCGGCTCCATTTTGTGCAGCGTTTGGAGAATGTAAACTTTATCGGCAGAAACGGTGATATTAACGTCACACAACAAGAATGTCGACTAAAGGTGAGATATTTCATCATTATTAACGACTTTATATAAGATTCACGCGGATATTGTGTAAATGAAACTCGTGAAAACTTTGTGGTCAAGAAGAAACAACGAACATTTCATCGTCGGGGATTATAGATACATTATTACAAACTAATACGTGTTTAGTTATTTTCTTTTTAAATAACAATATCAAATAGTAAACGAAATAAAATGAGAATGCGTTTTAATCCTTCTAAAAAACAGCGGTCCAAAAGTGTGAAAAGTGCGTGTGAAAAGTGTGCGCAGAAGGCAGCTCGAGGACTATTGTAATATTCTTATTTTCATGACATTTTCTAAAACCGGTAAATATTTGCATGTACACACTATCTGTAATTGTGCGCTGAGGAATATTATTATAATCTCACTTATTGTAATACACAGTGTATTTTAATAAAACAGACAAACAAACCTGAACACACCGAGAGCACGAGGAACTCACGGAGCACAGGCGCGCGCACAGCATGACGTAAACACGGGCTTTATTCTTTTAGAACAATAAATATACAGGTGCTTTAAACAAAAATCAATATCAACAAAAGTCAATATCATCGATCACCTGAAAAATGGTTTGGATTTAATAAAATATTTGATGTTATTAGTTGTTTCAGTCTCACAGATGCCTCAAGTGTCAAACAAAAGCAAATTAATTAGCCCAGCTGTTCCAATACTTTTGAAGGGGACTGTAGATTATATTGTTTTCTCTGGAGAGTCGTTCTAGTTTCCTTACCATGACATTTAAACATATTGTAATCACTTATTATTTCGAGACAAAAATAATGACTCTATATAAAATATTTAGTTTAAAGGAGAGTAATTCCATCTCAAATCAACCAATGAAAGAGAAATTTTCCACCATCACTTCTCAGATTTTGCTGATTTTTTTACCAATTGTTGGTATTGCCATGAAAATAAAAACCCAATTTTTTTTGTCCCAACTCCCACTCGTTAAAAAATGGCAGCCATCTTAATTTTTGGCCTCAAAGTGCTTTAAGACATGCCACGGCCCTTTTTGAAATCCTATTTTCTTTAATAACTCTCTTGCTATATGTCATATGGAGATGAAACTGGGTATATTTATGTAATTTTTTATGTAGATTCAGATTCTGCAATCAGAATTTGGCTATCTGCTGTGGTTATGGAGATATTTCTGAAAAAAACATTTTTTGGGGGTACCCCTTTTCGACCCCCCAGAACCCAAGGTCTGCATGTATATATGTTACTCAAAAAAATAGGGGTTACTTCACATCACCTTATCTTGAAAATAAATAAAAACCAGAGGTGTGTTATGCCCTGTTTTATAGAAATCATCAAAAATGAATTGTCCAGGTTTTGCAAATGTTTTACGATTTGATACACATTTTATATACAGAGAATGTACATGGATCTACACAATAGGTCTTATCTACCAGTAAATGTGTCATTTACATGTAAGATACATATATCACTGTCAAACAGTATCCTGTAACTGAACCATTCAGGTTCATACTGATCAGAAAGTTGAATTATCTCCAAACAACTCCATGAGTGACCTCGCAGTCAAGGAACTTGGTGATTGCATCATCTTTTTCTTGGTGCTAATTAAGTGCAGAAAAACAAAAGCAGGTGAGTGTGTTTCATTTATGTTAATTTATTAACTGAAGCTTTCCAATGTAGTTTGTTATCTTAATCACAATCTCATTACAAAGACTTGATGGCAAAGCTTGTCTGTTTTTTCGATTCTTGTGACTATATGTTGCACAGGTGTGAGCAGTGCCTCCCTAAATCAAAACTATCTAATTATCTTGATTAGGGCAGGGCAATATGGCCTGCCCTAAAAATATTTATCACAATATATATTTGAAAATTTGCGATAATGATATGATTGACACGAGACAAAGCAGCTGTTTGTTTGTGCATTAAAGCTATATAAAATTTTAACAGTGCAAATGCAAATTCCACACCACTGAAGTTGCACCATTTTTACAAACCAGTTCTGGTTCATCTGTTTCATTCAACGATCGGCTTTCGCCCTTCTTATTCTCCGCCGCCATGCTTTTTCCGCCATAAGCGTTTGGAAACAAAGGCACTGCGCATGCGCGTTTTACCCATATTCTATCGCGATATTTCATTTTCTTATCATTGCCTAACATTGTACCGGTATTACCGTAAAAGGTATTATATGTCCCAGCCCTAATCTTGATGGTATATTTGAAAATGCTGATTTGGACCCAGATGACACTGTTCAGAAAAATGTGACTCCTGCACAGCTCATCACTATACAGCCAAGGCCCAAGCTGCTTATTTGAAAGAACTGAAAGAGAAACTTCTCATTGGAGAGGAGGCTGTTATCCTCATGGATTTTGCCGAATGCTATTTTTTATTTGTCAGGATGCTGTTCAAGGCTTTCATTGGGATACATCCCAGGTGATTCTGCATCCCTTCGTGGTTTACTATAGGGATGGTAGTGAAAACGATGGTTCACTACGTTGCAAAAGTTTTTGTGTTGTCAGTAGGGCTGCAACTAACGATTATTTTGATAATCGATTAGTTGGGCGATTATATTTTCGATTAATCGATTAATCGGATAAAGCCTAACCGCTTCTTTCATTTGATATTTCGCTTATAACTATTAAAAAAACATAAATCAGGGTATTATTTATGTGAAACTTAAAAAAATGCAAAAGCCACATATAGAGTTAATAATGTTTAATTTGGACATTTTAAACCTTAAATGAAATGTAGTATATAATATATACAGTATATATATATATATATATATATATATATATATATATATAAATACACTGATATATTCAGTTGATAAGATATAAACAGCTAAAATAATGTAATTTTGTATAATAAAATGATGTATGCATAAGTAAAACCACAGTAAATTACAAGTTAACTTTGTAGTGGACTATAAAAAAACTGTAGAAATGCAAAAATCTAATAGTCACAAATATACTGTTATTTGCATTCGCTGAAAATCACAACAATCACTAAATGTAATATTCTACTGTTATTCACACCGTGTAAATTAAGCTAATCTAAAACAGCGCTATTTAACTAATCACTATTGCTCATGAGGTGATTGCGCAATGTGATGCTAGCGAGTAGCACGTGAACAGATCTAGCGCGACTGTCCCGAAGTTAGCAAACAGTTTAAACAAAAGCACTTAAACTATACAACTTTTACACGATGACGAGATACAGTTTATACTGACCCTGCTGACGTTTCGCCATCCGTAACACCAACACGTTTTCTCTTTAAGTGTTCGTGCATGACATGCCATGAAAGCTCGGTCTTGCATAGCGTGCAGGTTACCGTCTTCTTAGTGGCGTTTAATGTAAATCACCCCCATACCTTGGAGGACTCGGGGCGCGCGCTTTTTCCTGCCGGCGCTTCTGTAACCTCCATTGCACGAGCGGCTGTGTGTATTTGTGCATCCTGGGGTCGCGCTTCTCAGTAACGTGCGCAGCCCAACTAATCGATAACGGCATTTGTTGACAACGAATTTCATTATCGATAATTATCGATTTTATCGATTAGTTGTTGCAGCCCTAGTTGTCAGTAATGAAAGAGAACACAATGCTATTGTTGTTCACAAGTTTATTAAGGTTCTCATGAATCCACTGAAAGTTCTTCTACCAAATTTAAATCATGTGCATTACTTTTCAGATGGTGCAGCCAGTCAGTACAAGAATTTTACAAATTTGTGGAGGCATTTCCTATCAAAATGACTTTGGTTGCTACAAAGTGCATGCCTTTCCTAGTTGATATTATTTGTGTCACTGCAACTTGACAGGTCTCGTACATGTACCCTTTTGGTCTTATTCCATGAACTCATTTTTGTTGCCTTTGTTCTTTCAGAATCAGATACCCAGGGTGATGAAAAAAAAAAATCAGTTAGTCCTCAGTGTAGAGAGATGAATAACGTCATTATCAGTTTTTGACTAGATATGCATTACAGAAGAATTTGAGGTAACTTTTACTTTGAAAGGAGCAGATTTTATAAGTATGCATTAAGTATTCTACAGATATTGCAGTACATTTCTGTGTGTCAAATCATAAAATGTTGCAAAACCTGGACAATTCATTTTTGATGATTTCTATAAAACAGGGCATAACACACCTCTGGTTTTTATTTATTTTCAAGATAAGGTGATGTGAAGTAACCCCTATTTTTTGAGTAACATATATACATGCAGACCTTGGGTTCTGGGGGGTCGAAAAGGGGTACCCCCAAAAAATGTTTTTTTCAGAAATATCTCCATAACCACAGCAGATAGCCAAATTCTGATTGCAGAATCTGAATCTACATTAAAAAAATACATAAATATACCCAGTTTTATGTCCATATGACATATAGCAAGAGAGTTATCAAGGAAAAGAGGATTTCAAAAAGGGGCGTGGCACGTTTTGAAGCGCTTTGAGGCCAAAAATCAAGATGGCTGCCATTTTTTAACGAGTGGGAGTTGGGACAAAAAAATTGGGGGTTTTTATTGTCATGGCAATACCAACAATTGGTAAAAAATCAGCAAAATCTGTGATTATGTGGTGGAACCCACTGGTTGATTTGAGATGGAATCACCCAGTAATTTATCATGTGAGATGTCAGTGATGAACAGTTAAAAGTGAAATTGACCATCATAGTCCATCATCTCCACTTAAGAAGAGGAACTCATGAATACTTTTATATGACTGAGGAATGAGAGACTTTTCTAAATGTTACATGTTGAATATATTTTGATTTTCAATACATTATTCATTAAAAACACACCGGTTTAAATCAAAGAAGACCCGTTTATGGCAAATCTGTAATAATTTGTGTGTTTAGTGTAACTGCACATTTGTTTTTGTGTTTTCTAGGAGTATAATTCATCACAGCAGAGGAGATCAGACTCTTCAGGACTCGGCTGTGTGTTTGTGCTATCTTTACTAATTTTCAAAGATGGATAATCCTGACCGGGACAAAGATATTTCCAGGCTCTTAGAAGAACGGTAATGTATCATGTAGTGTTGGATGAGTTTTACAATTAATCCGATTAATTGAATTTAATATTGTAGTGCAAGTTTTCAAATTAAGGTTCAATATGTTATAAACACACACACACACACACACACACACATGCACACTACCCGGCCAAAAAGTCACCACCTAGATTTAACCAGGTAAAAAGTTAGGAGGCTTCCATTGAATAATTCCTGCAGTGATTACTATGGTTCAACTGCAACACGTTATTTATCGCTAAATGATGCAGTGAGTAACGTCACTAAGGAGGTTATTAAAACTATTATTAAAATGATTAGGTATAGTGGAGAATGACTGTCTTCAAGGAAGAAATGCGATGGAAAAATATTTAAATGACGCCATGATTAATCGATGCTATCAACTAAAATCAATAATCAAAATAGTCTAAAAAAATGTAATTAATAAAGGATTAATTAATCGTTCATGGCGTTTATACGCTTGATTTTTGTGTGAACGCTCTGACGTGTAGTTGTACAGCTCACTGGAGTGAAGCGAGTCATAGCGTGATGGCAAACACCTTCAGAAGCTGGTGGGGAGGCTGCTAGCCGGGGGGTGGTGGTGGCTGCTGTGTGGGACGACTTTCTCACACAGTCAGTCACACACTGAGAATGACCATTGGCTTAGTTATGATCATGTGATGCTCAGTGTCAAAACAAGAAGCGCATACGTACTACACAATAGTGATAATTGGTATAATTGGTTAATCAAGACTCGCTTGTTAAACAAGGCAAAATTTAATAAATTTTTTTGCTTGTCTTTAATTATAAATAATTGTAAATATTGGTATCTGGTGCACTGCATTTTTTTTGTACAATACACGTAAATTACTTCAGGCAAAGAGCAGCCTAAACCTTGAGCAGTAATATAAAATTAAATAGTAAACCTTGAGTTTTTTTGCTCCGCCCTGTCTGAGGCGCCGAACTCTGCTAGCATCAGTGCACGAGACCGACTGTGTTCACTCCACCCCGCGCTTAATTAAAGTTTTTTTTTTTTTAAATAATCAAATGTCTCTGTGTCGTGCGACACAACAAATCTAAAATGAAATTCGTTGCCAACGCTTTTAGTAATAGATTTTTATCGATTCGTTGTTGCAGCCCTACTCTCATGCCCAGCAGTATTATATTCTAATAGACTACAATGGGACACAGCTCACAAACACAGAATACTTATTTTGCTGTCATTTTAAACCATCAATGTTTGGTGTCTAATCTTAATTATTTTCCAGTAGTTTTTTTATATGATAAGAAGTCGTGTAGTCGTGTAAGCTGCGGGGGGCACAAACACAGATAGAGACGGAGGTTTGTTTCAGTGCACTTGTTTGGGTTGGCCGTTAGCCCGACGTTTCTAAGTGTTCAGAGCACCAGTTGGAGGTGTAATCCGTGGTCGTCCCAACTGCTCTAGTGTGTTATGACATCATCAAGATATGTGGCGGCATACTGACGGTGTTTATGAAGAACAATATCCATTAATCTCTGGAAGGTGGCGGGGCTCCGTGTAGCCCAAATGGGAAGAACCCTATACTGCCAGTGGCCATGCTCTGTGCTGAATGTGTTTTTTTTTTTTTGCCTCCGGCGTCAGTGCCCATTTGTGAGGTCCAGCAAAGATACAAGCGGGCTTTGCCTAGTCGCTCAAAGAGTTCATCCACTCGTATCAAATACTTGGTATTTAGAGCTTTTGTTATCAAAAAAATATTTGGTTCTGAATATTTGGACCGCACCACAGTGCCATATCAGGAGGACACACTAGATGCCTCACTATTACATTTCAGAGGAGTGATAAACATTAAATAGACGTACAGGATCTGTTATATCTCTCATGCTCTCCTAGTAGTCTATGATGTGACACAGCGATGAGTCCTGCAGAAGTTCTGCATCAGATGAACTCTTTCAGACACGCCTCATGAGTTTTTCATTATTATAGCACTGACCTGTACAGTTGTCAACACTCATGTAGTGTTACAGCATCAATAGCAGCAGTAATGTTAGGTGAGGTACTTTTATAATACTGTAACAGTATTTAGTGATGATACAATGGTTTCACTTAAATAACTAGTGTAATTATTTAACAGTAAATAAAAAAAGCAGAAGAAATTAACAGGGATGAGAATCACCAGTGATACATCAGATACAATATTATCACGTCCCTATTCGAAATTGATTTTGTCACAATTTTAAGACCTTTAAATTAGGGGAAAATGTGTTATGTATTTACTCTTGTAAATATAATACGTTAGCTATTAATAATACAAATCAGTACAAATCTGATGTGAGACAGGAAAATGCAAGCAGGGTTTGTTATACAGACAGCTACTTCAGGGTTCACAGTCACTGTATGTGTGGAGTATCGTCCTGGCTGAAGTTCGGGATTTTAGTTGTGGATTTGTCTCTTTTCAGAACACATTAACTGTTTATTCAACCTGATGGTTTATTTATTTATTTTATTTTAACATGTGTACAATTTTAATAATTTCCATAATAATATTTTTTATTGGTCTCAATGTATTTATTACTCAAAAACAGAATCCAAACATTTCTGTATTTTATTTATTAACTGTTCAGTGTAAAATATAAAGTCAGTTCATATGAAAGAAATTATTTAATGAAATGTTTTACAATGAAGAATTAAAACAGTCACCCCTTTAGCATGGAAATGTTAGATTCTCTTCAGTGTAAGTAAAATAAAGTCCTCATTAAATTAAGTTGTTGGTTAAAGTCTGTACAGAGTGTATATAAATCTCTGTGAAACTCTGGGTTTAAACCCTGGTTGCAGTACGGTAATGTGTAGGCTTGAGATCTGTTGTTTTCTGTTATGAATAAGTGAACCTTTTACTGATCATTTGGACGGTGTTGACAAAGTTCCCTTTAAACTTTAAACTCCTTTCAAAGGCTCACCCATGTCTGATGCATTTTAAGTGTGAACCTAAAATCCATTTTCCTGATGAACTCCTTCCCTTTCTCTATGACATCATGGACACCTGGTTGGTGATGTGTTTATCAGAGACGTGACTGTGGGAAGTGTCTCTCTCACATTAAACTTTAGTGACTGTAGGATTACACTGGCATGATCAGTTGTGTTTAGAATTGTGTTTTAAATAATTATACCAAATGCCTTAAAGTGTAGCCCATTCTTTTTAGCATTATTTTTCTCAATTAAACACCAAGAGCAGAGTTTGAACATTTAAACTACAGTAACTTAAAATTCAAGAGTTTAATAATTAACTTAAAATTTAATTAAACAAAAAAGTTTTTTTTTCTGACGTGCACAAATCTGTTTTGTCATCCATAATAACTGTTGTTTCTATACAAACTTAACAAATAATTCAGTCTTACCACACTTGATGCCAATGTGTGAATAGTTTAGAGCGCCCCCTGTAGAATCGTAAAGAAGCTAATGAAACACATTTCAGATTATGTAATTCGTATGAAACTGAATTATTGGAGCATGATCATGATGACATGATCACCTTCATCATTACAGCCAAATCCAAAGAAATTACAAGTTTATCAAATGAATTATTAAAAAGGTCAGAGTCAGTCTCCTTGCTGTTTTTCCCGACGCATTTATGATCATTAGTCTACTTCTGCCGGTGCGCTCTGGAAAACCTTAAGTGCGGTTGGGCGCTAATTAGACTACGTAGGAAATTAAAGAGGAGGATCACGATGTCAGCTCAACATCTCGAGCACAAACATTTTAATTATTAATTTAATCAACAAATATTGAAAGTGAGCAACAATAGCCCACGTTTAGAAAGGCATTTTTATATAGACTATTAAAAATAATCCTGCATCTATTTTTAACTTTTTATACAAATCTATGAAGTTACAAAAAGGATAAAAAGAAAAAAACCTTATTTAGAATTTTTACCAACAATAAAAATGCTATCAGTCACAACTTATCATGAAAATGTTACTCTGTTCATTATAAGTAAAATAAAGTCGCGGCTAAATTAAGAATTCAGTTTAAATGAGTAAAGAGTGAATATAAATCTCTAAGGGACTGTCTGTAATGTTGTACAGTAAATTCTATGGAAACAGACCAGAATCCCCATCACCCAGCGGTGTCTCCATTAAGAGTGTGAGGTCTATGGAGCCTCCTGAGAATTTTAGTGGTGGAGTTTCATCACCTCTACACAGGTAACGTCTCCTCACTGTTAATGCCACTGTTAAAGTCACAGTTACAGGGCAATTCTGGGATAAAGCTAGAACTTTACTCCGTACTGTCTGTTTTAACAGAATTCATAATTATTTGTCATTTTGCTGTTTTCACTCAAACACTATGAAACCCTGGATGCAGTAATACAGAGACTTGAATTCTGTTATTTTCTGTTATCAAAAATTTCAAATATTTGGTAAATATTTGGTCTAAAACACCACCATATCAGGTGCCATATCAGGAAGACACAGTAGATGGCGCTGTATTCTGCCCTATTTATCTCCCTCATGCTCTCCTTGTGCTCTTATACCCAGCGATATTAAACTCTATTCTAATAGACTACGGTGTGACTCAGCTCACGAACATAAAACACTCAATTTCTGTTTCATTTTAAACCAGTTTCTCCAAGACACATTTAGTAGTAATTAGGTCGATTATTCTCTAGTGTTTTTGATTTGATTGGTAAGATGCAAATGACTATTAAAATTCATCCCAGAAAGTGAATTATTCCTCTGTCTCTCTGATGATCGTCTCCTGGAAACAACTGAAAAAGTTCACTTTAAACTATAAAATCCTTTCAAAGTCTCCATTTGTGATTCTCTGTAAGGGTGAAGCTAATTTCCATTTCCTGGTGAACTTCCCTTTCTCTAAGACCGTGTTGTTACAGCATCAGTAGCAGCAGTATTGAGAGGTGTGTAAAGTGTTTTAATATCAGAGATAAGACCAAACTGACTGTTACAGTTCTCACAGAAACTCAATCATTTCTCTTCCTCTTTGATGACCTAAGATCCATTTTCCTGGTAAACTCCTTCCGTTTGTCTATGACATCATGGTCACCTGGTTGTTGATGTGTTGACAGTTTGCTCTATCAGAGACGTGTCTACATGGAGTGTGTCTCTCACATGAAGCTTTAGTGACTGTAGGATTACACTGGAACAGTCAGTTGGTGACTAATTAGTTAGAAGTGTTTAAAATGACTGAAGTCACTACAGAATAGAAAGTCTCTACTGCTTTAAGAAGAGTTGACATTTCAGTAAGTTTCTGCATCAGATGAACTCTTTCATGTCTCATGTTTATGTTCCATTATTATAGCATCGTCCTGTACCGTCTTCAACTCTCATGTTGTGTTCCACTATTATTAGCAGCAGTATTGATGGGTGTGATCTTTTAATAACTTCTCTATGTGTGATGGACAAGTATCACATCCAGGCTGTAGGTGGAGGTTTTATGTCTTTGGATGTTTCTAACAGTAATCATTTAAAATAGTTTATTTGTATATTTTCAGAATACATCACCTGTTCATTCACAGTCAAGGGTTCGAATCCCAATTTAGTGTAATCAGCATTCTCTGATTTCCTTTTGTGTGTGTGTGTGTGTGTGTGTGTGTGTGTGTGTGTGTGTGTGTGTTGGATTAGCACTCTGTCCAGGGTGTACCCCTCCTAGTACCCAGAGTGTCCTGGGACAGGCTCCAGTCCACATGTGAACTCGTACAGGACATGTGCTATAGAGAACGAGTGGATAAATTTAATTTTTATATTTTTAAATAAGGACTATAGTACAATACTCTGGACTGCAGTTCAGTATAAACGATATAAATGGACTTGGTTCCAATCCAGCAGAAGATGGTTGTGTTTACAGGCAGTTTGAAGGAACAATTCTTATTCGAGTTGCTCCATCTTTGTGGCACAAATGAGTCTCTGCTGAGTAACTAACTGTCAGTACAGAACAGTTTGCTTTAATGGACATTTAGCTTTTTTGTTAATATCACAAAGGATTTTATAGCCTGGGCTTTGCAGCGCCTCATCTTTTAATATAACATTCTCTCTAATATTTTAATCGTAATAAGAAAGCACAGAAGATGTAAGCCTCAAGAAACTGGTGTGTCTTCATTTACTTTTCTCTGCTCTAAACACTCAGGGGTTCTGTGTGTGTGTGTGTGTGTGTGTGTGTGAGAGTGTGTGTGTGTGTGTGTGTGTGTGTGTGTGTGTGTGTGTGTGTCTAATATGGTGGAAATTAAATCAACAACTCTAGAGATTCCAACTAGTATCACAACAAGAGTAGAGGTGTACTTTAAACAGCGCTGGTCGTCTCGGTTACACACACTGCAGAGGCGTCTGTAAGAGAGAGGTAACTCCCCTCATCTCACAGTGTCTTATATATTCTAACAGAGCAGGTCATAGTGACGTCTCATAAAACACATCATGTTTAATAAAACAACACGGCTGTTCCCTGGGGTGTTAATAAACAGGCGCGTTACATCTCCTGACTCTGAGTTTCTGTTAACGTAGATAGACCAAGACCTTTCCTCTCTGTACATCTTGTTCTTTCTTACATTTCCACATATTCCAAGTCTGCATCTCTAACTGACCCATGATTATGTAGACTTTTAGTCAGACACACAGAGTTGATTTAAAATATTCTATCACACTAGAGTCACTGCAGTCTAGACCAGCTCTTAGCTCCATTTATCCACTGACAGAACGGCAAGCCATAAGCATCTTGTAGAGTTACAGCTTTTAAGTCTGGCTCAGTGTTTTATTGATAATCAGTTATAATATACGGAGAACATTTTAGTCAGTGTCAGTCTGATTCCAAAAAAAAAAAAAACTTGGTAGACACATTACTCAGATTGTAGTGGAGTAGTTCATTTGTAATGTGAACGTCATCTTATTAACCAGGTTACACATCTAAAGTGGTCTCTACACTGCTGAAACATTTAGGATGCAGATGAACTTTAAAGCAGAGGACTATAAAAGAGAAAGTGGAGTTACTGTGTCTTCTACCAAAGAGGATGCACAAGATAAACAGTGTGTTGAGTCACATCCCACATAAATGTAAAGCAAAAAAGAGCCCAATGTGTTCTCTGAATGTTTGTGTATTTATTGTCGCACAATTGGGGCTAAAATTGTTGACTATAATGTCTTAGTGATGTCACTTGTCTTTAATTGTTCTCCACATTGTCCACAGTGTTTTACAGCAGGAAATGAACAGATTTCAAAAGTTCATCACAGACACAGGGCTAGATCAAAACCAACAACATGACTGTGACTTGTTATTAACTACAGAGTGATTATTAACTGTCTCACTGCATCTTTCTGCTTCATCGTCCCACAGGAATGATCCAGCTATTAAAGAATTCCAGAAAAATTTCAAATTAAATCTGATGAAAAAGTTTCAGCATTTGAATGGAGTGATAATGAACCTGGGAACCCAAACACTCCTGAATGAGATCTACACAGAGCTCTACATCACAGAGGGAGACAGTGGAGACGTCAATAAAGAACATGAGGTGAGACAGATCGAGGCAGCATCCAGGAGAACAACAACAGAGGAAACACCAATCCAATGCAATGACATCTTTAAGCCCTTATCTGAACAAGACAAACCCATCAGAACTGTGCTGACAAAGGGAGTCGCTGGCATCGGAAAAACTGTCTCTGTGCAGAAGTTCATTCTGGACTGGGCTGAAGGGAAAACAAATCAGGACGTCCACCTCATATTTCCACTTCCGTTTAGAGAACTGAATTTGATGAAGGACCAGAAACTGAGTTTGATAGAGCTTCTTCGTGTCTTTTTTAAAGAAACAAAAGAAACCAAAATGTACAGTTTGGTAAATGTTCTATTTATTTTTGATGGATTGGACGAGTGTCGTTTTCCTCTAGATTTCCAGAACACAGTGAGTGTGTGTGATGTAACTGAATCAGTATCAGTGCCTGTGCTGCTGATAAACCTGATCAAAGGGAATCTGCTTCCCTCTGCTCTCATCTGGATCACCTCCCGACCTGCAGCAGCTGATCAAATCCCCTCTGAGTGTGTCCATCGAGTCACAGAGGTACGAGGGTTCAATGACCCACAGAAGAAGGAGTACTTCAGGAAGAGGATCAGTGATCAGAGCCTGGCCAATAACATCATCACACACCTGAAGTCATTAAGAAGCCTCTACATCATGTGTCACATCCCAGTCTTCTGCTGGATTTCAGCCGCTGTTCTAGAGAGAATGTTGTGTGAAGCAGAGAGTGGAGAGATCCCCAAGACTCTGACTCAAATGTACACACACTTCCTCATCATTCAGATAAACATCACAAGAAAAAAGTACTCAAAGAAGCAGATGAGGAGTGATGAGGAGATGCTTCTTAAACTGGGACAACTGGCTTTTGAGCAGCTGAAGAAAGGGAACCTGATCTTCTATGAGGAAGACCTGAGAGAGTGTGGCATTGATGTGAGAGAAGCAGCAGTGTACTCAGGTGTGTGTACGCAGATCTTCAGAGAGGAGTTTGGGCTTCACCAGAGTAAAGTGTACTGCTTTGTTCATCTGAGTATTCAGGAGCACCTCGCAGCTCTGTATGTGCACCTGATGTTTATGATGGAAAAGAAAAATGTTCTTGATCAGGACGATGAAAATCATCACTTACTTAGTCATTTTCCAATGTCGCTGGGACCTAGGGCCCATCACAGAAGGCTTTGGGCACGAGGCAGGGTACACCCTGGACACGGTGCCAATTTATCGCAGGGCACACACACATACACATTCATTGATGAAATTGATGATATGGAAAATGTTTCTGATCAGTGGCAGGACGATGAAAGTGATGATATGGAAATCTTAGATGTACATGTTCGTGCTATACATCAGGCTTTAAAAAGTCAGACTGGACATCTGGATCTTTTCCTTCGCTTTCTTTCGGGTCTCTCACTGGAGTCCAATCAGGATCTCTTACAGACCTTAGTAACACAGACAGGAAGAAGCTCCCAGAGCACAGAGGAAACAGTTCAGTACATTAAGATGATGATGATTAGTGATGATTTTCCTACAGAGAAATCTGTAAATCTGATTCACTGCCTGATTGAACTGGGTGATGATTCTCTAGTGGAGGAAATCCAACGATACCTGAAATCTGGAAAACGAAGTGGACTCTCTTCTTCACAGTGGTCTGCTCTGGTGTTTGTGTTACTGACATCAGCACAGGAGCTGGAAGAGTTTGACCTGAATAAATATATCAGTGAAGATAAGATAACAGGGGCTGTTCTTCTGAAGGTGATGCCTGTGATTGCAGCATCCAGAAAATCAATGTAAGTAAATCTGATTATAACTCTTCTACTGTTAGTGTTGGATAGATAGATAGATATATGAATAGATAGATACAGTAGATAAATAGATATTCGATCATAAAGGAAATTCGAAACATCCAGTAGTGATGAGGACAGTAACCACATGACAGGTTTGTAGATATGATTCCACACTATATATCTATTTTTCCCCCAGCGCTGTGGAATCTGTGAATCCTTCTGTCTCTTTGCGGTTCTCATCTTTGGGACAGTTTCACAGGACAGCGATTTTTCATCATTGTGCTCCTGGAAGGAATACAATACTTACTCACTTACTCTCTCTCTCTCTCACACACACACACACACACACACACACAGTATACATAACTCTAGACTGCAGGGTCTGTTTTACATGATACACATTTGGGTTTGGTATATTGAGTGTTTGTGCTATTCGTGTTTTTTTTGTTTTGTTATCACCAGCAGACGAGCTTGTAGTTAAGCATAGTGTTTTGTAATGTCCGTGAACTAATTAATTAATACAAGCATCACAAACATTCTTGGGACCCATGATGCTGTCTTCACTAAATCTTGCGTGTTTACTTGGAGCTTTGGGGTTTTGGAGCCCTAAAGAGGTTCTGACGTGTCCTGACACTTGTGTATTTTCAGTTACTCATAAACATATTCATGGATAAAGTCTAATTACACTGTTTTCAGCACAGACTGGGCTACAGTAATACAGCATGTATGTACGAGTTTGTATTTTGGAGATATACAGTGGAACCTCAGATTGTGAGTAACGCGGTTTGCGAGTGTTCCGCAAGACTAACAAAAATTTGTAATAATTTTTTAAAGATAAGAGAGAGAAAGTCGTCCCACACAGTAGCTCCCTTAAATAAGAGAGGAGGGGGAAGTCATACCTCGTCTCCCCTTTATTTTATCTACACACACACACACACACACACACACACATAGCGCACCATTCACTTTTGTGAACTGGATCTTGTAGCCTTGAGTTTTTGTTATAAAATAATAAAAATGTCCAGGATTGAGTGGAGAGGGACACAGATGATCTTATACACAGAGACACGTTTATGACATGAATATGGTCGTGAAAAAACTCACATTCAGGATCAAACAGTGCAGACAGGAACCAGTGCACGATGGAAAAAGGGTGTTATGTTTGTAAAAGCCGACTCTTACACCCTACACACAGTCATACATCTCTGTGTTACACTCGAAAAGCAGCTCCAGTTTAACTGAAGACACAAGTGAACATCACACACCTGCATTTCCACACACACACACACACACACACACACACACACACACACACACACACACACACACACACATCCACTTTAAACATCAGCTGGAGCAAAAAACAATCTTTAAAACACACACATTCTCTGTCTGAGTCAGTGTTGTTCTGAGGAAAAGCTAAACTCCTCCCACTTTCCAGAACATTCTGTAGAGCGCAACATCTTCCAAACGCTCAGAAAACTCAATCTGTGTCTGTGTGTGTGTGAGTGTGTGTGCGTGTCTGTGCGTGTGTGTGTGTGTTAGGGGCGTGGTCATTATCACATAAAGATTGTACCTCTCCTTGGATTCATACGGATTAAATAAACTGAATATTTATTTCTGACTGAAGTTTAATTTAAAATTAGACACTTTTAAGTGAATCTTTCTATAGATATATTTCTTGTGTGTGTGTGTGTGTGTGTGTGTGTGTGTGTGTATTGGTGGAGACTGAGACGACTGAAAGCGAACCCTGTTTATTTTATTTTTACAAAAGCACAAGGTTTAGTGGATATTGTAAGTGACATCAATAAAAGTCGACCCTTTACAGATTTAAATGATGTACTAAACTTATTTATACAATCAAAAATAATGGATTGTTTTTATGGTTTCCAGAAAGAAATGCAAGTGGAAGCCCTGCTGTCTGATAACAGAAATCTTTTACTAAATCATAATAAACCCCTTTTTCACTAGTCGGCCCTAATTTTAGTCCCTTTTATTTTTTCCCAGAATCAGTTGTGGTTCAGTTAGAGTGAACGGTGTGTCAGCTCTGGTGTCACTGTTCAGCTCAGAATCCTCAGGACTGAGAGAAGTGCATCTGACCCTGGAAACACTCGATCTGTCCGGGAATAAAGTGGAAGACTCAGTAGTGAAGGATCTCTCTGTTGTACTGGCGAATCCTCACTTTAAAGTGGAGAATCTGAGGTAAGATCATCTCTCTGAGAGTCACATGACCTGCTCCTCAGTAACACACATTCTCTAACAGTGAGACTGAAGCAGAGGTTTTAGGTTCAACATCACTCACACCCAGATTTCCCTCATGGGCCAGTTGACGCTGCTTACTATTAGATTTTTTGGGGAAAATGTTCAGAAGAGGGTTGCTCTTGCTCGCCTTTTCACTTTATTTAGGACAGTTTCACATATTAACCTTAAAAATAGCTTTGGACATTTTAGCTTTGAGGAGTTCTGGGACTAAACCATTTTGATCATCTAACATAGCAGGAATTATTTATTGTTGCACTCTCTGGTATCACCCAAATCTGCGTTGGTTCTCTTCTAAGTCTGGTTCCTCTCAGTGGTTTCTTCCTCATGCCATCTCGGGGAGCTTTGTCCTCACCACAGTCACCTCCATCTTGTTCTTTATTGACCAAATTTATTAACTGGAGCAAAAAGCCGTAAAAAAACTACTCTATATCCTATTCTAAAATGAAAGATTTTTAAAGGATCTTAAAAACAATTTTTAAAACACTCCTTTAAAGTAAATCCTAAGCCAATATAAACATCTGTTGATGAAGAGTGTGTCATTGTGTTTCTCTACAGGTTGCATGATTGTGGTGTCTCAGATGAAGGCTGTGCTGCTCTGATTTCATCTCTGAGATCAAACCCCTCACACCTGAGAGACCTGGATCTGTTGAAGAATAAAGTAGGAGACTCAGCAGTGAAGTGTCTCTCTGCTCTACTGGAGAATCGTCTCTGTAAACTGGAGAGACTGTGGTAAGATCATCATACTTACATTCATGCCTGAATCTCTAGTGTAAAAGGAGCCTTTCTCTGACTAACTATGACGACGTTACTGAAAGGGGAGAGCCAGAAAAAAACACAGACATGAGGACTCCCTGTGATTGTAAAGCAACCAGTCACTTCACCGTCAACAAACCTGAGTGATCAATGAGAGTGGGGAAGACAGGATCTAAACATACCAGTTCACCTAATACTTTACGTCCATGAGTCCCCCAGGTCTGCTCCTTTACCTAAGGATAATCTATTTACAAAAATTCTTGGCTTAATAAATAGGTTTTTAGCCTAGACTTAAACACTGAGACTGTGTCTGAGTTTCGAACGTTAATTGGAAGACTATTTAACACTAGAAGCGCCGTGCCAGTGTCACCTACTAATAACGCGGTTCAGCGGTCATTTGACCGCCTATTGTTTTGAATGGGAAGCTGCTGCTGACACACAATGATCGCAAGATGGCGCTTTCACCCAAAGCAAATAGTTTAGCTCCAAGATCAACTTGCACTTGGACAATGCGCCATTCATTCCCGCGTTGATAATCAGCGGTATCTTTTTTCATATTCAACTGAAAAAATGTACTACAGAGTCTCTAAGGGGACAAAGGAAGAGAAAAAAAACGGCATAAAAAAACAAGTCGTGTTTTGCATTATAACCCAAATTTTTTGGCATGACTTTTTTTCTGCCGTTTTTCTCCTCCTTTGTCCATCTAGGGGCTTCGTACTATAACAAAAAGGAAAGCTCTACTTAATTTTATATCGTATGGAGAAAATATATTAACGTCTCGCGTGGTGCAGGAGCAGCGATTTAGTTCTGAACTCGCTTCCGTGAAATTATCGCTAAAACAATATAAAATTTTAATAAATCAGATCTACCACAGCAGATAATAAACTATGCTATGTCATAACCGAAGCAAACACCACGATTATGCCTCGTTTCGTTCAGTATTGCTAGGCAACGAACCAGGCGCCTAATCGGCGGGAACATGGTTCACTTTGCCGCGGTGTATTATAAACCTGCGGGATGTTTCACTGCTTATGTTCATGTAATAAAAGCGAGAGAAATGTGGAAGTGATGTGTTGCCACTGAATGAGAACTAAATCAAAGATTTTGGTAACTACACTGAGTGTAACATCTGCATAGTGACACTAAACAGCTGAACAACTTCACTTTTCCGTTTACCTCTGAGAAACGAAAAGCTGTATTTTGTTTGTTTATATTTAGAATGTTTATAAAAGTACACGAAGTAGGCGCGCGCACACACACACACATCCACACACACACACACACACACACACACACACACACACACACACACACACCTCCCCTGAGTCAACATCTAATCACCGTCGATATGCAAATGAGTCAAGACGTAGCCTAACGTAGTGTCGTGTCGGATTTCAGCGGTCACGGAGAGGAAAGACTTTGAAGCAGATGCAGCGTTTTTTTCAGTTACAACAAGCACAGCGATGAGTCCACATTGTTTCACTGGTTATGACATAGTGACACTAAACAGCTGAACAACTTCACTTTTCCGTTTACCTCTGAGAAAAAAAAAAGCTGTATTTTGTTTGTTCATATTCAGAGTAACACCTTCCAACCACCTCTCATAGTCTATTGTTAGTTTTAGTGATTTGGCAGAAACTAATTATCACTACATAAGTAACCCAACACCATTGATCATGAGTTTCAGCTGAAACTAATTCTATACATGCAGATTTCAAATGTATAAATATGTGTGTGTGTGTGTGTGTGTGTGTGTGTGTGTAATCGAAGCTGGCTCTATTCAGGGGCAAGAGGGGCAGCGCCCTCTCAACTAAATGTCTGCACATATTAATATATTCTTAAAATTAATAAATTACAAGTTGATAAACTGATCTGCGGTAGCAGAGAAATCCGCTGAAAAAGGGACACTACACAATACGGTATTAGATGTCCCTCATGTCTCTGTCCCTCTGCTGTGCATATTCATTCACAGGCTGCAGCGCGCGTGCGCACACACACATATACACACACACACACACACACACACATGACACACCTCCCCTGACGCAGTTGCAGCGTTTTTTCAGTTACAACAAGCACAGCGATGAGTATAAGAATAAAATAAGGTAACAGTTTGATCTGTGTAGTTAGTGCCCTTGTATAGAATAAATAAATGAATAACACATTCCAACCACCTCTCAAGAGAGTGCCATAGTTTTGCAAAAATACTTGCAAAACATCAGCATACATTGGAGGGAACTTCTGAGGTGGTCAGTGATTGATGGCACGGTCGTTCGGAGGGGGTTGTGATCACACCTACAGTTCTTTTGTTCTAAGCTGTCGGTCAAATATCTCTCCACTTGAAATGGAAGCACAAAATTGAAGGGCAATATGCAAGGGATTTCAGCATCTCGACGCACAGTAGAAGCTGTTTATAAAGAAGACAGTTTGTTTTTTCATTTTGTAATCTTTCTCGTGTTTACCTTGTACTGTACAATGTATATTAATTTTTAATTAGTTGCTGTAAATAAACTACATATGCAGTTGATTTACCAGAAAGGACTTTTCAGTTTTTTGTAAACTAAACTTCAGGGTCAAGTAATAGCGATTTTGTTTTAAAAAAAAAATTATATATATATATATAAATATATAGCGGAATCTGAACGAAACAATATTGATAAGTTCAAGCTTAGATTAATATATAAACTGCTTCAAAGTCTTTTCACTCCGTGACCGCTGAGTGTGGATACAGACCAAATATATATATATTATATCTCTATATTTTATATATATATATATATATATATAGAGAGAGAGAGAGAGAGAGCATCTTTACACATTTGGAATCTGCATCTACATTTTCTGTTGCATGTATAGAATTAGTTTCAGCTGAAACTCATGATCAATGGTGTTGGGGTACTTATGTAGTGATAATTAGTTTCTGCCAAATCACTAAAACTAACAATAGACTATGAGAGGTGGTTGGAAGGTGTTACTCTGAATATAAACAAACAAAATACAGCTTTTTTTTCTTAGAGGTAAACAGAAAAGTGAAGTTGTTCAGCTGTTTAGTGTCACTATGCAGATGTTACACTCAGTGTAGTTACCAAAATCTTTGATTTAGTTCTCATTCAGTGGCCACACATCACTTCCACATTTCTCTCGCTTTTATTACATGAACATAAGCAGTGAAACATTCCGCAGGTTTATAATACACCGCGGCCAAGTGAACCATGTTCCCGCCGATTAGGCGCGTGGTCCGTTGCCTAGCAACACTGAACGAAACGAGGCATAATCGTGGTGTTTGCTTCAGTTATGACATAGCATAGTTTATTATCTGCTGTGGTAGATCTGATTTATACAAATTTAATAATGAGGCTTTATATCCTCAGGAGGGGTCATTACATATGTAATATGTAAAACAATATTGTTTTAGAGATAATTTCACGGGAGCTTCTAACAGAATGAACAGACTAATGAATTTTCTCAAAACGTTATAAAATTAAGTAAAGCGAAATCCCCTAAATGTCCTTATAAAATATCGCTAATAATATCGCAGAATGAATGGCGAATTGTCGATATTCTACGGAAGCATATATATATATATATATATATATATATATATATATATGGATATATATATATATGGATATATATATATATATATATATATATATATATATACATATATATATATATATATATATATATATATATGTATATATATATATACAGTGGTGTGAAAAGTTATTTACCCCCTTTCTGATTTCTTATTCTTTTGCATGTTTGTCACACAAAATGTTTCTGATCATCAAACACATTTAACTATTAGTCAAAGATAACACAAGTAAACACAAAATGCAGTTTTTAAATAATGGTTTTTATTATTTAGGGAGAAAAAAAATGGAAACCTACATGGCCCTGTGTGAAAAAGTAATTGCCCCCTGAACCTAATAACTGGTTGGGCCACCCTTAGCAGCAATAACTGCAATCAAGCGTTTGCGATAACTTGCAACGAGTCTTTAACAGCGCTCTGGAGGAATTTTGGCCCACTCATCTTTGCAGAATTGTTGTAATTCAGCTTTACTTGAGGGTTTTCTAGCATGAACCGCCTTTTTAAGGTCATGCCACAACATCTCAATAGGATTTAGGTCAGGACTTTGACTAGGCCACTCCAAAGTCTTCATTTTGTTTTTCTTCAGCCATTCAGAGGTGAATTTGCTGGTGTGTTTTGGGTCATTGTCCTGCTGCAGCACCCAAGATCGCTTCAGCTTGAGTTGACGAACAGATGGACGGACATTCTCCTTCAGGATTTTTTGGTAGACAGTAGAATTCATGGTACCATCTATCACAGCAAGCCTTCCAGGTCCTGAAGCAGCAAAACAACCCCAGACCATCACACTACCACCACCATATTTTACTGTTGGTATGATGTTCTTTTTCTGAAATGCTGTGTTACTTTTACGCCAGATGTAACGGGACACGCACCTTTCAAAAAGTTCAACTTTTTGTCTCGTCGGTCCACAAGGTATTTTCCCAAAAGTCTTGGCAATCATTCAGATGTTTTTTAGCAAAAATGAGACCAACCTTAATGTTCTTTTTGCTTAAAAGTGGTTTGCGCCTTGGAAATCTGTCATGCAGGCCATTTTTGCCCAGTCTCTTTCTTATGGTGGAGTGAACACTGACCTTAATTGAGGCAAGTGAGGCCTGCAGTTCTTTAGATGTTGTCCTGGGGTCTTTTGTGGCCTCTCGGATGAGTTGTCTCTGCGCTCTTGGGGTAATTTTGGTCGGCCGGCCAATCCTGGGAAGGTTCACCACTGTTCCATGTTTTTGCCATTTGTGGATAATGGCTCTCACTGTGGTTCGCTGGAGTCCCGAAGCTTTAGAAATGGCTTTATAACCTTTACCAGACTGATAGATCTCAATTACTTTTGTTCTCATTTGTTCCGGAATTTCTTTGGATCTTGGCATGATGTCTAGCTTTTGAGGTGCTTTTGGTCTACTTCTCTGTGTCAGGTAGCTCCTATTTAAGTGATTTCTTGATTGAAACAGGTGTGGCAGTAATCAGGCCTGGGGGTGACTACAGAAATTGAACTCGGGTGTGATAAACCACAGTTAAGTTATTTTTTAACAAGGGGTGCAATCACTTTTTCACACACGGCCATGTAGATTTGGAATTTTTTTTCTCCCTTAATAACATAAACCTTCATTTAAAAACTGCATTTTGTGTTCAATTATGTTATCTTTGACTAATAGTTAACGGTTTTTGATAAGCAGAAACATTTAAGTGTGACAAACATGCAAAAGAATAAGAAATCAGGAAGGGGGCAAATAGTTTTTCACACCACTGTATATATATATATATATATATATATATATATATAAACTGCATATATGGAATGAAACCTGTGATAGTTACATATACGCACTGAATGACGCATAGATAGTATGCGCGATTCCTTGCGCCATCTGCTGAGAGAAATGAGAATCGCAGGTTGGAAAAGGCAGGAAACGGCATGACCGCCGCGCAGCTGTCAGCGATTTCACGTAAATAAGAGCAAAATAGCTTTATACTGGCTTTTACTGGTGCGATTTTAAAAATGTAAGCATACAGGGTGATTAAGCTCACAGATCTAGGAAAAGTCATGAAAGGAGGGTCCTGGATTTTGATCGAGTGTAAAGTATTTTTTTTTTTTTTACCCCCTTGCGGTCAAATGACCGCTGCTCGGCGCTTCTAGAGTTAATAACTTTGGAGCTTTGTAAGAAAAAGCTCTACCCTGCTGTAGTTTTCATAACACGTGGTACTAACAAGCAGCCTTTGATCGAAGTAAGCGTGGCGTATCGTAAGACACTAGCAGTTCACTCAGATACTGTGGCGCAAGACCATTTAATTCAGAGTACGGCCCTGGAGGTCTGTAAATGATAACTAGTGGGATCGACTAAGCAGACTTCATATTTGTAGCTCCACTTTTTGTTACTATAGAAAACTTCAAATGCATTAAATTTGTGTCCGTGTTTTTGTACAATAGTCAGATTATCATTGTGAATAACTGCGACGCCTCCTCCTCTACCAGTTAGCCGAGGCTGGTGTATGTAGCTGTATCCAGGAGGACTAGCTTCATTTAGAGCTACATACTCGTCCTGTTTAATCCAGGTTTCTGTTAAACAGAGTAAATCAAACTCCTGATCTGTGATAGTTTCATTAACAATAACTGCTTTAGATGTGAGAGATCTAATATTTAACAGTCCTAGCTTCAGATCAGAGGTGCTGTCTGTGTATTCAGTGTGATCTGAATTTGTGGTATCTATGTTAATTAAATTACTGAAACAGATTTTCTGGGTCTTTCTAAAGTTTTGCTTAGCTCGGGGAACAGACACAGTATGTTTAATATGATGAACCCTGAGTGGCGACTCTATGCAGCTAGCAGACGGTTGGTTTAGCCTGTCTGTCTGCTCCCTGGCCTGGGCTCTGTGTTGTCACCAATTTAACTGGGCCTCTTCTGAGACTTTTACCCCTTTTCCACTGCTCTGGTTCCTGTGCCGGTTCCGTGCCGGTTCCCAATTTTGGACCCAGTGCCGTGCTTTTCCACAGAAAAGAATTGGTGCCTTAACTCTGCTGGTCTAGTCGCGAGAACCCATGACGTCACGAGCGGTGGGCGGAGTTATAGGGAGCGTTAAAAAAAAAGACCCATGGCGGAGCACGGACAAAAAGTTCTTTTAGCAATTTGGACATCCGCCGAGATTCACCAGCAATTGGAAAGTGCTTTAAGAAAAAAAAAGTGTATGAGGAAATAAGAGAAGAACTAATAGTCGCAGGCTTCACATGAACAACCGACCAAATAGTGAATAAGCAGGTTGTCTATGTCGATCTCTTTCAGCGGTTATAACACGTCGAATAAGCTGCCTTTGGATACTGAAATACATTTTCATAGTTTGGAGAATAACCAGTAAACTGACTTCGGCCATGGTCGTTTCTGTTTAGTGGGCGTGGCCTGTGACGTATTATCATGCAGCTCCCGCTGAACTCCTGTATAGTGTAACTGCGGTAGCTCCTGAACTTATCACTATCTTAGAGAGCCTATGCTGTCCTAGAGCCCTAAGATTACCTGCTATATCCGTTGCTCTGGCTCCCGGTGTTGGGTAAATAAATTTAGTAATTTACCTAACACCTAACCACTGCTGCTGAACCCCTAAAGGCCTGGCTAATTTTATGTGCCTCAGTAAGAGTCTCCTATAACCAGAGCTCTTTCAGGTTGCACAGTGGGTGCATCACTGTGGAGAGAAAACCTGTTGGACATGGAAGTGTGGAGGAGGTGCTCACCTTCCTTCATATATACACTACATGTCGTTTGCTTACATCCTGGACCATTGCACAAAGTCACTTTAATAACTTTGCACACCTACCTTCACAACTACACTACATTTTACAGTTTTACGTTTACATCCTGGACCAGTGCACAAAGACACTTTAATAACCTCTGCACAAAGTCACTTTATTCCATGCATATTTGCACACACAGCACAGTATATTTCAATTTGTACAGTAGATTTCTATTTTTGCACATCATATTTCTATTTCTATTTTTATTTTTAGTTCTATTTTTCCTAGTTTAATTTAATTTTTATTTAATTTCTATCGTATTTCTTTTATTCATATTTATTTCTTATTTGTAAACTTTAATTCTCTTCTAGGGTCAATGGCAGCCGTAAAATGCATTTCACTACATTTCGTACTGTGTATGTTTGTGTATGTGACAAATAAAATTTGAATTTGAATTTGAGGTGTGCTCCGGTGGGCTAGCCTTAGCGTTAGCTTTGACTGAGCGAGTATGCGGCCGAGTCGTCACCCACTCGGCCCGCTGTAAGAGCTCTAATGTCGGGGTCGGGGGCTGGCATTCTTCACCTGTGGCACTGAGACTTTCTACTACAGGAGTATTCAGACCCCAGTGTTCATGAAGGGATAACAATCTGACAAGGTGTGAGTGTTGTGTGTACAATGAGTGTGTAAGAACGCTGCTCAGCAGGAGCGAATGTAGTGGGTGCAGTAACATCATGTCAGCTTCATGAATGAACAGTGCTAGTGTAATCTTCCTAAAGACACTAGATAAGGTGAATGAATTTTGTTGTGAATTTTGTGATACCGGCTTCACTCACACTGATGCTCTCAGTACTTCAACTAAGAAAGTGCAAAGTAGCTCTTTTTCTCCTATGAAAAACTCGTCTCTAGTAAGAATATTTTACTTTAGTGTAAATCAGCACTGGTCAAACGTGTTTGGTTTAGAACACTGGTGTATAATCAGGTTAAAGGATTTTGGAACAAAAGTTAATTTTCACACGCACTCTCTCTCTCTCACTCACACACGATATGGGGTCATAAATAATGGAACAAACAGCTGACAAGTAGTTGCATGGACAGGTGCGGCCGGTTCCCTCATTACTCCATGATTAATTAAGCAGATCAAAGGCCTGTAGTTACATTTGCATTTGGTACAGTAGCTGTTCATTCAATAAAGAGATGCCTATATAAGTGATGAGGTCATCATTGGTCATCAAAAAAATTGTACAAAGGAAGAACTTTGGTTATAAATCATTGCTATGGTACAAACTAGGCTGCATCAATCCACTTCCCAAACTAGTAGCGGCTCTACAGGCCATGTTATAGTGGATTTATACTTGTAGAGTATTTTATACTTACTTTAATTTCTTCACCCGGAGGACATACTGTAGCAGCAGGGATAGGGGTGAGATTAGTTTCTGTTGTTACACAGTCTATACAGTTGTGGAGGTCTATACTTGCATCAGAGGATTACATACAGGTCAGGAACTACTGCACTGGGGTGGTCAGACCTGAGGAAGGTGAGCTCAGTCCAGATCTAGTGGTGAACACATCATATGAGTGACTAACAGAATTGGGTATAATGTGTCACTGTGTAACGCGTTACTGTAATCCAATTACTTTTCCACATAACGCAGTAATGTACCAGGTTACATTTTAAATCCATGTAATTAAATTACAGTTACCAATGTCAATAACATTATGTTACTAATGTTATAAATGTAGTGCTTAAAAAAATAATCAAAATGCATTTAAAAATCACTTTTTGCGTGGCAGCATCAGTTAATGAGCATGTGCTTTAATCAATCGTCAGAGAGCTTTGTAATTTTACATTTGATGTTGTAACGGGTTCACCTTTTTTTGCACAGACACACGGACACGGGGCGAGGTCTTACAGGAAAAGGGGTAATTTTATTTAGAAAACACGAGGAAAGAGAAGGGTTAAAGAAGAGAAGCGTTTCCATGAAGACGGTCCTGTCCTCGGCTGATGCAGACAGCTGTTCTCTGAGGACTTGTGATTTTAGTCGCTCGATAGTTCAGGACTGGACTCCATTTTAACTTAAACACATCTCCTGTTATACTGAATTTCTAGTCTCACACAGTATGATTCAGATCAATCCCTGCACTCTGTTTCACCCAGATGAGGATGGGTTCCCTGTTGAGTCTGGTTCCTCTCAGGGTTTCTTCCTATTACCTTCTCAGGGAGTTTTTCTTTGCCACTGTCGCCGTCGTCCTCGGCTTGTTCATCAGGGACAATCTTATCATTTTGATTCATACACATTCACATCTCATACAAACTTAAATAATTCCTTTGATTGTGTAAAGCTGCTTTCCGACAATGTCTGTAAGGATTTCTTGAATTATGGTAGACCCCCTTTTGTCTACTCAGTGCTGTATTCTGCTTGTCCCGCCTGGTACCAGGGAACCCCTCAATGAAACACACACAATTCAGTGGTCAGTGAGATGTTCAAAGTTTATTGTGGGAGACAGAAATATATATACGCACACACACAAAGAACCAACAAAAGGTGGGTGCAGGAGTGTTTACATCTGGTCTGGAATGTTTATAAAAGATAAGGTGAAGAAGAACATAAACTTTGGAGTAGCTCTGCATTTACGACCTTTAACATAAACTACTATAGAATGTGTTTATTGAAAGTGCAGCATGTCGAGGTAAAAGAAAGAAAAACACTCTGTTCTCACGCACACAGAATATCATGAAACACACTTAAAGTTGAATATTTCCTACAATGTCAATTGTTAAAAGCGCTATACAAATAAAATTGAATTGAATTGAATTAAAGGAGGGAGAAAGGGGAAAAAGCTGAGGATTCAGCTCGGAGACCTGCAGAAGGGGAAGACGCCTAGGTAGGGAGCCTACGGAGTGAGCGAGGAGCGAAAAAATGTTGAGGCACACGCCCATTATAGGCGCATGCAGATGTTTTTAAAGTAACGTAATTAGTAATCTGATTACTTTTTACATGTAATAATCAGTAACGTAATTAAAATACAATTTTAACTTCCCCAACACTGGAGACTAAAATAAAACTCTCTTTGTCTTTCTCTGATTAAAGGTCATAGTCAGTCTGTTCCCTGTTTTAGCTTCAGCTGCTGATGGTTTAATATCACACACAACAGATGAGAGAAACTAATTAAACTGTCAATCTAAATAATAAACTCATTTTACATTCACACTATCTTCAAAGTAAATCTGAAAGCAAGATGAAAAAGCTTATGGAGTGTGTCGTTGTGTCTACAGGATGATTAATTGTGGTGTCTCAGATGAAGGCTGTGCTGCTCTGACTTCAGCTCTGAGATCAAACCCCTCACACCTGAGAGACCTGGATCTGTCCTATAATGATGTACGAGACTCAGGAGTAAAGTGTCTCTCTGCTCTACTGGAGAATCCTCTCTGTAAACTGGAGACACTGCGGTAAGATTATATTATATATATTAAACCAGTAATACCAAAACATGATCTAATCCACCTCCAGGTCATAATAATAAACGATCAGGAAAAAACAATCGATCTTGATTGATGTATAGACGCATCTCATTTCTGACGGAGATTCACGTGCATGTGTTTCCCTGCATTCAGATCACACTGTAATTTCATCCAATCAGATGCTAGAGGAGGGACAGTACCAGCCAATCAGAAGCTGGAGGGGGTACATGCTGACAACCTGTTTCTGATTGGCTCCTTTTCATGATTCTTATGTTTTTTTGTTCTTGTTTGAGACTAGTGATGCGCGGGTCGTCTGGTAACTCGCGGACCCCACAAGTAACCCACGGGTGGGTAATTAAAAACAA
The DNA here is from genome assembly GCF_024256425.1 of Clarias gariepinus. Taxonomy (NCBI): domain Eukaryota; kingdom Metazoa; phylum Chordata; class Actinopteri; order Siluriformes; family Clariidae; genus Clarias; species Clarias gariepinus. The sequence goes on along the minus strand of NC_071111.1, from coordinate 29,717,109 downwards.
AATTAAAATAAAAAATCCATGTATGTTGCGGGCAATTCCCTATAGCCTATATTAAATATTCGGGAATATCTATTTTCATATTTTATTAAGTTCTTTGATAAGGTTACGTCACGTGACAAGTTACGAAAGCGCCAAGCAGCTACCGCTGCCAGTCACATCAAAAATAAAGAAATAAAAGTGAAGATGAAAGACGAGGCACGGGAGAATCTGTTTTAGCATTCTTTTTTTGCACAGCGAACGTAAAAACGCTAAATGAACATTTCTGTGTGATCTAAATGAACAAAAAAATGTCAGTGGTTATTTAGCGTAGGCTGTAAACTGTAGGCCTGCCCTATACAAATCAAAAATAAAAAAAATGTTTAGCCTAGATTACAAATGCTACTTTGTAAATGTTTAAAATGTGTATTATTATCTTGTTATTAATATGACCTGATTTATCATTCACATTTATAATCATATGTTGTTGCCAGTTTACAGGGCGATGTTTCCAAGCACGTTCAGGCTGAAATAAAGGCTGTTTTTATTTAAATTACAATGCCTAGTATGTCTATTTAATGGAAAAACTTGAGTGCAACAAATGTTTTGGTTAAAAAAATGAGAATCACGTGGATCACAATTCGAGTTAAGAAAAATCCTGAATCCCATTTTAGCCTCCATATTCCTCAGTCCACAACAAGACAAACTGTCTACAACCAGAGCAAAATCAAAGCTGCTCCTCTGCCTGAGATCAAAAGAGTGAAGAGTGTCATTGTGTCTCTACAGGTTGGAGTCGTGTGATGTCTCAGATGAAGGCTGTGCTGCTCTGACTTCAGCTCTGAGATCAAACCCCTCACACCTGAGAGACCTGAATCTGTCCTATAATCATGTAGGAGACTTAGGAGTGAAGTGTCTCTGTGCTGTACTGGAGAATCCTCTCTGTAAACTGGAGACACTGAGGTAAGATCATCTCTCTGAGAGTCACATGACCTGCTCCTCAGTAAGACACATTCTCTAATAGTGAGACTGAAGCAGAAGTTTTAGGTTCATAATCGATGTCCTAAGAAGGAAGATTGTTTCTTTTCACTGCACACTGATGGTTTCCTACAGCAAAATTTTGTTGCTCAGAATGAGCTTTTTCTTGTCTCATGAGATGGAATTGTGCTGTCTCATTACAAGCTCGACCTTGTCCCTTTTATTTCTTCTAAAGCTGACCTTAAGCTAACATAACTGAGACACAACCCGAGGTAAACGTAAGAAACATTTGAGAAATCTCAGATGTACATGAGAAACAGAACTGCGTTTGAAGGAGAAGCAAATGAGCCATATATAAGACCGTAATGAGATTAAAGTCAGATATAAATGAAATGCATTAAGCACAAATGAGAAATACTATAGTTAAATAGTAGTTATAGTAAAATCCTCAGTTAACAGCATACAGTGTAATAAAAGTTACACAATCCAATTACAACATGTTATTTTATTTATATAGCGCTTTAAATAACGGTCATTGTCACAAAGCAGCTTTACAGAAACCATGGGAGCAATAAATAAGGAATAAACTTAAAAAAAAAAAAATTATCAAAATATATTCAGTAAAGTGAGTAAAGTCACCGTTCACTACTTCCGACATCCTGAGTGGCGTACACACTCCGCCCTGGCACAACACGCTGCTAACGCTCTATACATGCGCTTAGTGCAGAGGCTTCTTACTAAAGTAGGCTTATTTCCTGTTTACAGAATAAAATCTGTCCTCAATAAAATACTATTTTTTTTGCTCATTTCAGTCATTTATAATTACGGTGTTTTTACAATGAACTGCGTATTATTTTTCCTTAACCTAGATGATGACAAGCAAGCTTATACGGTCATGGGACATCTTAAGTTTTTTCATACCTATTTAAATTTAAATATCACAGTTCTCTAGTCATGTAATGATCTGCTGTGTACGATGTAGTGATAATGCCTTCCTGCCCTTGCAACTGCTAAAGTGTCTCTTGAAGAACCTTTTAGTTTGTCATCCCTGTTCAGTTTAAAAGCCAGCATCTCTGATGGTATGGGGGGCATAAGTGCCTACAGTGTGGGCAGATTGCATGTTTTAAAAGGCATTATAAAGGCTGAAAGGTATATTAAAGTTTAAGACTATGTCTATTTCAGGGAAGGCCTTGTGTATTTTTGCAGTACAATGTAAAAGGACATACTGCAGCTACAGTATTACAACAGTATGGCTTCGTAGTGGAAGGGTCCGGATGCTGAATTGGCCTTTCTGCAGTCCAGATCTTTCACCTTAGAAAACATTTGACGCATCTTTAAACAAAAATATGTCAAAGCGACCACAAACTTTTCAGCAGCTGGAAACAATGGGACAAAATTCCAACACTGAAACTCCAGAAACTCATGAAATCAATGCCGAGACGTCTCCAAACTGTTTAAAGAGGAGATGCTGCACCATGGTAAACATGCTCCTGTCCCAACTTTTTTGAGACCAGCATCTTAAAAATTCATTAAAATTAATGAGCCACAATGAAAAAGGTTGTCTTTTGGAATGGCCCCAATATAAAGCACACCTGTACACAATGAGACCATTACATGGAAAACACAAAATGAGGTGTGTCTATCACCCCAATACAGCCTCCCTATCCCAAAAATGTCTGAAGTAAAACAAACACCGTATGTATGACATCCACTAAGTCTCTCACAATATCCCTAACTTATTGTGAGGTAGTGTGTGTATCTCGAGTGTGTGATCTTGCTTATTATGCTAAATATGTGCATAATCCAGATGATTAAGACCAATCCATGAAATGATATAAGATAAAGAGCTGATCAACAATATAACAGACACCAGCAAAATCTGGCAAATCAAGACACCAAGTTATACAAAATGTCACCCAACCTGACAAAGATATTAAGTATTGACACACACTGCTAAACTATGTTTACTAGGGATCTTATCTTGGAGTTTCTTTGCTCTGGGTTGTCAGAGTCTTTGGGTCAGATGTGTCTACGTGAGAAGCTGCAACACAAAACCTGACTTGATGTGACTGCAATGTGTCTAAACTTATTGTGAAATTTACTAAAACACTGTAACTAATCACACAAACTGTACCTGAGAGACAAACTAAAAGCACTGTGTGTGAGCTACAAAGTTTAAATACAGCAATAAAATGAAAAAAATCTTTAAAATTGGAACTAAATTTAGACATTAATGTTGTTTTTAGACTTTTTTTTTAAATACGCTATAGCTGACAAAAAAGGTAAACCACATTAACGATCATTTTGTTGTTATTTCTGTATTTAAAGCTGGAACAGTGTTTATTCTGTGAGTGAATGTTCTTTCAGTGTCTCTGTCTAGTTGTTATAAACAGGGTCGCCGAAAGCAGCTGTAGACATGACGAGCAGGATTAAAACCATGCAGTTTTCCTCAATAGTTATTTCACTAAGATCCTAAAACAGTTTTGTATTATTTAACATTTTGTCATGAAGTTTATGAATAAACCCACTGACTCAAACACGTTCCTACAGTAACACAGAGCTGAAGGTGAGAACAGGATCAGTAGGTGTGTGTATAAAAGGAGATCACAGTGCACCATCACTACTGTATGTTTAATATACAGATATAATTAAAATAATGTCGTTTTTGATTAGGTGCTAATTTACACCTGGTTTAGAGAGAAGAACAAAATAAAACTGATGAGTGTTAATCTCACACACTTTATTATATGAATATGTAACCAGACACACTTCTGATTTTTACACACTTTTTGTCAGATCCTGTTAAAAATACACTAAAAGCTCAGCACCTCTGATCCTCTGTTTTCATCTCATTCTCCTGTAGAACTTTTATTCTCTGTGAAGTTAAACCTGGAGAAGCTGATAAACTCAATTGTGACACTCAGTTTAATAATTTTAATTACATTGTTAATTAGAATAATCAGGTGATATTAAACCCCCATGTCATTGTGAATAATGGGCTCATTTTACAAACACAACATCTTTAAAGTAAGTCTTAAACCAAGATAAACTTTTGTTGAAGTGTGTGTCATTGTGTCTCTACAGGTTGCAGTGGTGTGGAGTCTCAGATGAAGGCTGTGCTGCTCTGACTTCAGCTCTGAGATCAAACCCCTCACACCTGAGAGTCCTGGATCTGTCCTGTAATAATGTAGGAGACTCAGGAGTAAAGCGTCTCTCTGCTCTTAAGGATGATGAACATTACAAACTACAGACACTGGGGTAAGTAAAAACATCTTTTAATTAATGTTGCAAAAGTATAAGAATGATCTATTAATCAGTCAATAATGAAAGTGATTGTAAATGAACTGGTCTCCTTGTGACACTCTGCTGTCTCTGACTTCATGCTGCTGATTTAGTCTGAACAAGATGATCTCTGCGTTTCCCTGTTTCTGATAAGCAACACACTTTCTTCTCAACTCTTGTGAAAGCAAAATTTTAAATGTTCGTCTTTTATGCCACATATACACTTCGCGGCCAAAGAGAAAGAATTATTCTGAATTTAACTAATCAGTTGGGTAAGAACTCCATTGAATACTTACTGCTAATGTTACTCTGTTTCAGTCGTGTCAAATTACTGTCCTGCATCAAGCAAAGAAAACAACTAAGGACGAGCTGAAACTACTAAAATTGGGTTAAGAACTGTCCAATGCATTATTAAAACCTGAAAGGGTCGTAGTGAACCAACATCTTTGAGAAATAAATGCAGTCAGGAAAATAACTTTGAATGAGTGTGTTGGGAGATCACTTAAACACTTGGTGAAAACACTCACTCATCGTCTTTACAAGGGACCTGGGGCCTATCCCAGGAGATTTAGGGCACGAGGCGGGGGACACCCTGGACAGGATGCCAATCCTTCGCAGGGCTCACACACACACTCACAGACTCAATCACACACTATGGGCAATTTGGGAACACCAGTTAGCCTAATCTGCAGGTCTTTGGACTGTGGGAGGAAACCAGAGTACCTGGAGGAAACCCACCAAGCACGGGGGAACCATGCAAACTCCATGCACACAGACAGAAATTGACCCTGGCTGAGAATCAAACCCGGACCCTGCGAGGCGACAGTGCTAACCACTACACCACCGTGCAGCCCTTAGTGAAAAGAAATTATAAAAACCAATAGTAGAACCCACAGCTATGTTTAATAGTGAAAGCAAGAACATGTTCACACACACAATGTGAGGACAATCCAAGGGATTGGGACTAAACAGCTGTGTAGCCTTAAGAGATCAGGGAGGCTAATCAGAAAAAAAAGGCTTCAGGTTATAATCTGGGTTTCAGGACTCAACTTTTAAAAGAGTGGTTCTGGGAGCATGAAGAATCATTTTTAAACATGAACTAAACACCACATTGTGTATCATAATCAAAGCTAAAGGCACTTAAGCGAAATAATGGATTGTACAAAATAGTGTGTATGATTTTTATAGTCTTTTGTCTATTGAATTTTTCTCAATAGTTTTGTCACTAAGATAAAAAATGGTCTTGTATTATTCAACATTTTGTTATAAATAAAGAATACCTATAAATAAACTCACTGACTCAAATACAGTCAGACAGAAACACAAAGCTGAAGGTGAGAACAGGATCAACAGGTGTGTGTATGAGAGGAGATCACAGTGCAGGTTTACAATTAAAATAATGTACATTAAATATCACAACTGCAAAGAAATCAGTCCAGACTGGTGAGTCAAAAGTAGCTCAAGTTCTCATGAACACTGGCGACCTGGGACCTGCTCCACTTTAAAGTAAGTCTTAAACCAAGATAATCTGTTGATAAAGTATGTGTCATTGTGTCTCTACAGGTTGGAGTGTTGTGGTGTCTCAGATGAAGGCTGTGCTGCTCTGAATTCAGCTCTGAGATCAAAACTCTCAGACCTGAGAGACCTGGATCTGTCAGGGAATAAACTAGAAGACTCAGACGTGAAGTGTCTCTCTGTTCTACTGGAGAATCCTCACTGTAAACTGGAGAGACTGAAGTAAGATTCTATTTTAAGAACATAAATTAGAATTAAAAGTCTGATTATAGTCTGATCTTCTCAATAAAGTGTGTGAATGCTGTTAGATTTTGTTACAAAGACTGTATAGTCCCCACAGCGAGAAGTCAGTCCACACTGGTGAGTCAGAAGTAGCTCTCATGAACACTGGGGACCTGGGACCTGCTCCCAACACACACAGTGCTAATGTACACCTGGTTTAGAGAGGAGGACAAAATAACATGTAAAACTGACGAGTGTTAATCTCACACACCTATTAAATTAGGCAGAATATGTAACCAGACACACTTTAAAATGCACAAAGTCTCAGCACCTCTGATTTTCTGTTTTTATATCATTTTCCTATAGAATTTTTATTTTCGGTAAAGTTAAGTCCGCAGAAGCTGATTAACTTAATAAATGAACATTTGTTGCACTCCATGTGTTTAATAATACAGGAAAAATGTATTTACCAACAAATTATCACCAAGTGTTCTGGCTTAAAACAGACATGAATGTTAATTTTCTTCAAAATAAGTGTCCTATTGTTTTTGTGGTGTATCTTTTAATTCGTGATAGTATTTGGTTTTCATCACGATTCTGACTTTTACTTCTTTGGTTCTGCAATAAAATAAATCTCATTTATTTCTGTAAATCTGTACACAATAGATAAGAGAAACTAAATAAAACTCTCAGTATGATTATTTTGCTTACATTGTTAATTAGAATTGTCAAATGATATTTGGTTATATAATGATATATTAGCCAGGAGTAGCTCAGTGGTTAAGGCATTGGACTACGGTTCGGAAGATCCCAGGTTCAAACCCCACAACCACCAAGTTGCCACTGTTGGGCCCTTGAGCGCGGCCCTTAACCCTCAACTGCTCAAAAATATGAATAAGTCGCTCTGGATAAGAGCGTCTGCCTAAATGTAAATATTAAATCTCCATGTCAATTAATGAGATAATTTTACAAACAAATCATTTTCAAAGTAAGTCTTAAACCAAAATTAAAATCTATTGTTGAAGTGTGTGTCATTGTGTCTCTACAGGTTGTATAATTGTGGTGTCTCAGATGAAGGCTGTGCTGCTCTGAGTTCAGCTCTGAGATCAAACCCCTCACACCTGAGAGACCTGGATCTGTCCTATAATAATGTAGGAGACTCAGGAGTGAAGTGTCTCTCTGCTCTACTGCAGAATCCTCTCTGTAAACTGGAGACACTGAGGTAAGATAAACTATAATCCATTGTTAAAGAAATCAGTCCACACTGGTGAGTCAGAAGTAGCTCTCATGAACACTGGAGACCTGGGACCTGCTCCCAACACACACGCTGCTAATGTACACCTGGTTTAGAGAGGAGGACAAAATAACATGTAAAACTGACGAGTGTTAATCTCACACACCTTATTAAATTAGGCAGAATATGTAACCAGACACACTTTAAAATGCACAAAGTCTCAGCACCTCTGATTTTATGTTTTTATATCATTTTCCTATAGAATTTTTATTTTCGGTAAAGTTAAGTCCGCAGAAGCTGATTAACTTAATAAATGAACATTTGTTGCACTCCATGTGTTTAATAATACAGGAAAAATGTATTTACCAACAAATTATCACCAAGTGTTCTGGCTTAAAACAGACATGAATGTTAATTTTCTTTAAAATAAGTGTCCTATTGTTTTTGTGGTGTATCTTTTAATTCATGATAGTATTTGGTTTTCATCACGATTCTGACTTTTACTTCTTTGATTCTGTAATAAAACAAATCTGTACACAATAGATAAGAGAAACTGAATATAACTCTCAGTATGATTATTTTATTTACATTGTTAATTAAAATAATCAAATGATATTAAATCTCAATGTCAATTATTGAGCTCATTTTACAAACACATCATCTTTAAAGTAAGTCTTAAACCAAGATAAAAATCTGTTGATAAAGTATGTGTCATTGTGTCTCTACAGGTTGTATAATTGTGGTGTCTCAGTTAAAGGCTGTGCTGCTCTGACTTCAGCTCTGAGATCAAACCCCTCACACCTGAGAGACCTGGATCTGTCCTGGAATAATGTTGGAGACTCAGGAGTGAAGCGTCTCTCTGCTCTACTGCAGAATCCTCTCTGTAAACTGGAGACACTGAGGTAAGATAAACTATAATCCATAAAAAATCAGTCACACTGGTGAGTGAAAAGTAGCTCAAATTCTTCTGATCACTGGAGACCTGGGACCTGCTCCCAACATACAGTAATAGGGTTTTAAAAAGCTGCTGATAATTTTTTATATGCTGTTGTATACTTTATAATCTGTTCTCATCGATTGTGTTTTAGTTTTTACTCTTGTAAGACTTTCTGTCCAAATCCCGAGTGGAATCCTGGTGACACAGAGAGGTCAGCTGACCATGTTTAGAGAAAACGCACCATTGTTGCTTATACACATTTTTTTAGTCACCATTTTTTCACCCAGCGCTGTGGAATCTGTGAATCCTTCTGTCTCTTTGCGGTTCTCACCTTTGGGACAGTGTCACAGGACAGCGATTTTTCATCATTGTGCTCCTGGAAGGGGCCGATACAATACTCACACACACACACACACACACACACACACACACACACACACACACACACGCTTATGTTACTAAAGGGGACTGTTACTCTACACTCACCAAGAGGGGACCAGGGTTTTTGCTTATTTTGAAGAAACAAAATTGACATGTAAACATGACATTTTCTTTTAAGGTCTTTTTTTATAATATAACTTAAAATAAGCATTTTTTTCCATAGACCAAACCAAAACACATCTCAATGCATAACAGCAAACTATGAAACCTATTTTATTACATAAGCAGTTTATACAAAGAAAATACTATTAGCAGCTATCATCTGCTAAATCTGAGCATCATGCTGTCAGTTTATTCTCACAATGACTTGATATGTTTCTCCAAGCCTCCTGAAGGATTGGTCAAAGATCACTCACACTGGTTGGTTGACCAGCCCTCACTGGTGACAAAGGGGCACCTTTATATTACCATTATTATGTAAAAAAAAAAAATGAAAATTATTATTGCTGGTCTTTAATAATAATTTCAGCAGGCTACTTTGATAAAGAATATATTTGCTCTTATCTGATATCATTCAAAACCACACTTTACCAGGTGTGTTTCCAGTCTTTTGGAGGGCAGTGTGTATGGTGAGTAGAATATAATATGAATATAAATAAAAAGAACTGCACACATGCAGTACAAGAACACACTGACCGGAGCTACTTCTCCAAGGTTATGTCTATGGCAATTCACACAGGTGTGTGTTACTCTGCAGCAATGACGATCCCACCAGGATATAAAAGTCAAAAAATTATAGCAAGTCTAAATAAACATTATATTCCATGATTGCATTCATGCATTGAGATGTGTTTTGGTGTGGTCTATGGACGTCCCCTCTTGGATTGGTAGATGTCACTCAGAGTTTTACACATGTCCCCACTTGGCATGTGTTTTAAAAAACGTTATTTTCAGGCATGAAAGAGGCTTCATTTTCTCTGGCTATAAACTATTTTCATTTGACTGAGTGTAGTTTAATTATTATTTGTTATTATTTAAAGGCACAGAAAATATCTGTTTTTGTTTATGATTTAAAGGCCATTTACCTATACGGTCATTAGGCCTTTTTAAAAAAAATACATGCCAAGAGGGGACCTGACACTGAGTGACTTCTACCAATCCAAGAGGGAACGTCCTTAGATTGTAATGCAAATGTGTTTGGAGATGCAGAGACTGTTGTTACACATGCTTTCCTCACAATCTGTCTTTATTTCCATGCAACTGTAAGATAAACAAATATTCAGACCATATGGATACAGTGAGGTCAATAAGTATTGTGTGATTTTGCAAGTTCTCTTACTTAGAAATCATGGAGGGTCTACAATTTTCAGCATAGGTGCATTTCCACTGTGAGAGACAGAATCTAAAAAGAGAGGTCAGGAAATCACATTGTATGATTTATTAACAATTTATTTGTGAATTATTGTGTCAAATAAGTATTTGATCACTTGAGTCAAAAAATGTTAATGTTTGGTACAGAAGCCTTTGTTAACAATTACAGAGTTTCAGCTCCCTCCAAAGATTTTCTATTGGATTTAGGTCTGGAGACTGGCTAGGCCACTCCAAAACCCTGATATGCTTCTTACGGAGCCACTTCTTGGTTTTCCTGGCTGTGTGCTTTGGGTCATTGTCATGTTAGAAGACCCAGCCACGACCTACCTTTAATGCTCTGACTGACTAGAGGAGGTTTTTGCCCAATATGTTACAATACATTGCCCCCGTTCATCCTCTCCTTAATACTGTGCAGTCGTCCTGTCCCCTGTGCAGAAAAACACCCCCAGAGCATGATGCTTCCAGCCCCATGCTTCACTGTAGGTATGGTATTATTGGGATGATACTCATCATTCTTCTTCCTCCAAAAAAAGTTCTACTTTGGTCTCATCAGACCACAGGACCTTCTCCCATGACTCCTCTGGATCATCCAGATGGTCCCTGGCAAACTTCAGACGGGCCTGGACATGGGCTGAGTTAAGCAGGGGAACCTTCCGTGCGATGCAGGATTTTAATCCATGACGTCTTAGTGTATTACTGATAGTAGCCTTGGAAACGATGGTCCCAGCTCTCTTCACGGCATTAACCAGCTCCTCCTGTGTAGTTCTGGGCTGATTCTTCACCATTCTTAGCATCATCGATACCCCATAGATCTACTTAGACTTTGGCTGATTGTGGGGTACACAGGTGACTTTATCACAGCTAACGACATTAAACAGGTGCTACTAATTTAGAATCATGAGTAGAGTGTAGCTGGACTATTTAAAAGCAAAATAACTGGTCTTTGAGGGTCAGAAATCTGTCTAATAAGCAAGTGATCAAATACTTATTTGACACAGTAATTTACAAATAAATTGTTAAGAAATCATGCAATGTGATTTCCGTTTTTTTTTTTTTTTTAGATTCTCTCTCTCACAGTGGAAATACACCTATGCTGAAAACTCCATGACCCTCCATGAGAACTTACAAAATCACAGAGTTAAAACACATGCCAAGTGGGGACATGTGTAAAACTCTGAGTGACGTCTACCAATCAAAGAGGGGACGTCCATAGACCAAACTAAAACACATCTCAATGCATGAATGCAATCATGCAATATAATGTTTATTTAGATTTGCTATACCTTTTGGACTTTTATAGCCTGGTGGGATCATATATTTGATTGTATGTAATATATATTACACAGGAACAATATATATATATATATATATATATATATATATATATATATATATATATATATATATATATATACCGGAATTCCAAAAAAATGGGATTTTAATCGTGAATAAAAACTGAATGCAATGATGTGGAGGTGCCAACTTCTAATATTTTATTCAGAATAGAACATAAATCACGGAACAAAAGTTTAAACTGAGAAAATGTATCATTTTAAGGGAAAAATATGTTGATTCAAAATTTCATAGTGTCAACAAATCCCAAAAAAGTTGGGACAAGTAGCAATAAGAGGCTGGAAAAAGTAAATTTGAGCATAACGAGGAGCTGGAAGACCAATTAACACTAATTAGGTCAATTGGCAACATGATTGGGTATAAAAAGAGCTTCTCAGAGTGGCAGTGTCTCTCAGAAGCCAAGATGGGTAGAGGATTACCAATTCCCACAATGTTGCGCAGAAAGATAGTGGAGCAATATCAGAAAGGTGTTACCCAGCAAAAAATTGCAAAGACTTTCTGTTCTCAAAGAACATCCGAAGATTCAGAGAATCTGGAACAATCTCTGTGCGTAAGGGTCAAGGGCGTATAACCATACTGGATGCCCGTGATCTCCGAGCCCTTAAACGACACTGCACCATAAACAGGAATGCTTCTGTAAAGGAAATCACAGAATGGGCTCAGGAATACCTCCAGAAACCATTGTCAGTGAACACAATCCACCGTGCCATCCGCCGTTGCCAGCTAAAATTCTACAGTGCAAAGAAGAAGCCATTTCTAAGCAAGATCCACAAGCTCAGGCGTTTTTCACTGGGCCAGGGATCATTTAAAATGGAGTGTGGCAAAATGGAAGACTGTTCTGTGGTCAGACGAGTCACGATTCGAAGTTCTTTTTGGAAACCTGGGACGCCATGTCATCCAGACCAAAGAGGACAAGGACAACCTAAGTTGTTATCAACGCTCAGTTCAGAAGCCTGCATCTCTGATGGTATGGGGTTGCATGAATGCGTGTTGGATGGGCAGCTTGCATGTCTGGAAAGGCACCATCAATGCAGAAAAATATATTCAGGTTCTAGAACAACATATGCTCCCATCCAGACGTCATCTCTTTCAGGGAAGACCCTGCATTTTTCAACAAGATAATGCCAGACCAAATTCTGCATCAATCACGACATCATGGCTGCGTAGGAGAAGGATCCGGGTACTGAAATGGCCAGTCTGCAGTCCAGATCTTTCACCTATAGAGAACATTTGGCGCATCATAAAGAGGAAGGTGCGACAAAGAAGGCCCAAGACGATTGAACAGTTAGAGGCCTGTATTAGACAAGAATGGAAGAGCATTCCTATTTCTAAACTTGAGAAACTGGTCTCCTCGGTCCCCAGACGTCTGTTGAGTGTTGTAAGAAGAAGCGGAGATGCCACACAGAGGTGAAAATGGCCTTGTCCCAACTTTTTTTGGGATTTATTGACACCATGAAATTTTGAATCAACATATTTTTCCCTTAAAATGATACATTTTCTCAGTTTAAACTTTTGTTCCGTGATTTATGTTCTATTCTGAATAAAATATTAGAAGTTGCCACCTCCACATCATTGCATTCAGTTTTTATTCACGATTTGTATAGTGTCCCAACTTTTTTGGAGTCCGGTTTGTGTGTATATATATATATAATTTTATTTATCTTTTTAAACACATGCCATAACTCTGAGTGACGTCTACCAATCCGAGAGGGGACGTCCATAGACCAAACCAAAACACATCTGAACATTTATACATTACCAATTTGGCACAAATGTTCAGACAGTATGGCTAAATGGCCATTCAATAAAAAAATTAATAACCTGCTAAAAGATACTTTCTGGGTTTGAAAATAAAACTAAAACACATGTGCTGAGGAAATGACTCATAAAATTTACATTATTATTTGCTTTATTTAACATTTATTTACCAATGTATGTGGTCATGAAATCAGAAAATTATTAGATACCAAAAAGTTGCCATTCAAGAAGCCTGTCATTTTTTTTCTTTATAAAAAAATATGTTTGTTAAAAATCTAAATCAAACATTAAATTAAAAAACAAAAACTATTGTATATTACTGTAACTCAGTGAATGTAGATGTGTATTGAGACATGAGTGTGTCTGAAAGAGACCCGATCCCCCAGTGTTCATTTACATCTCTATACAGACAGGCTTAAGTCAAGAGACTTTGAGATGCCTTAACATACACACACTTTCCCATACTGTACACTAGATGAAAAGCTAGATTTTCATGCCTGTGGAATTCCTAAATCACTGGTTGTTTTAGACAATTCATGGGCTGGGAAGTTCATGTTCACGGCACGTAAACTGTAGAAAACTGAGCACTGTCTGGGTGAAGGGGAGGTGAGGGAGGTGTTAAACAGCACCATTGAACTAAAGATATGAATGCACATTTAAAGAAAAGAAACACTTCAAAGTGGCATTTTAAGTCATATAAGAGCTTTAATTAAAATAGCCAAAAAAATTTAAAAAAACAACAACAACAGTACAAAGCAAATTCTAATACAAAACAATCAAGGGGTCTTTTTCAGATACAACAGTTTGTACACAAAGCTAAACATGAAGTTCTGCTCTTGGGGACTCTTTCTCATCAGATATATAAGAGATAATGATGTCCCTCCAGATGTCAACCTAATCTATAGCCAAATTAACAGGAGTGACTATCACTGAATTGTCCTGTAACAAACACAGACTTTAGCTTTTAGTTTTTGCTGTAATAACAGTGTGTGCGAGGAGAATTCATACAACTTGCAGTTAAATTCAACAGAAGTTACCTTCAGCGTTGAGGCTTAGTGTTCAGTAATCTTCATCCTGGTCAGCCTGCAAGCACAGAAAACGTTACTACAAGCTTCTACATTTTGTAAGTTAATTTGTTCTTGTTAACTTCGAAGTTAACTTTAAGTTATATTTCACTGACTACAAATGTAAAATTCAGAGCAAGATATTTTAGATAATATGCAAATTCATTTGTTTGCTGTACATTCTCATCTAAATCACTGAAGCTAGCCTGTATAGCCTACGTAATTCAGTATTTAGTTGAATCTTTTAATTCATAATAACAGAAACAATCCTCTTCACGCTGACATCTACAAAAAAATTAAAACAACTTTAACTAACAGCCATGTCATTTAGAAAAAAATAGTGTTAAAACAATAGAAACAAACCTGCTTTGCAGATGAATTAATAACCTGAGAGTCTGATGAAGCACGTTCACATCACATAACAGCCGAATAGAAATAAAAAAAAAAACATACAGTAGTGTTTAAAATAATAGCAGTTCAACATCAGTAACCAGATCAATAATTGTTTTTGGGAGAAATTATATTTCTTAATGGTAAATATTTTACTTGTAGGTGTAGTGGAGTAATAGAAAACCATCAGACCCAACAGTCATAATTGGATTCAAGATTCAAGATTCAAAAAACTTTATTAATCCCAGAAGGAAATTTCTTAAATTGCTTAAAAGGATGCACCTGATTTTGTGGAATTTAATTATAAATTGAAACGGGGCGTGTTCAAAATAATAGCAGTGCGGAGTTCAATTACAGAGGTAAATTATTCTGTGGAAAACAGGCGTCAAACAAGCTCCCCCTATTTAAGGACAAATGCAGAAAAGGTTGTCCTGTGCATTTCCCTCTGAACATCAGAGTAAAACGGGTCGTCCAGACATTGTTCAGAACAACAGCGTACTTTGATTTAAAAGTTGATTAGAGATGATAAAAAAAACATACAAAGAAGTGCAGAAAATTATAGACTGCTCTGCTAAAATGATATTAAATGCTTTAAAATGGGAGACCAAAACCAGAAAGATGTGGAAGAAAACGGGAAATTACCATTCAAATGGATCGAAGAATAACAAAATTGGCAAAGACTCAGCCAATGATCAGTTCCAGCATGGTCAAAGAACACCTAAAGTTACCTGGGAGTGCTGTTACTATTAGAAGACGGCTATGTGAAGCCAAGCTATCAGCAAGAAGCCCCACAAAGTCCCATTGTTGGAAAAAAGACATGTGCTGAAGAGGTTACAGTTCGCCAAAGAACACATTGACTGGCCTAAAGAGAAATGGCGCAACATTTTGTGGACTGATGAAAGCAAGATTGTTCTTTTTGGGTCTAAAGGCCGCAGACAGTTTGTCAGGCCCCCAAACACTAAATTCAAGCCACAGTACACTGTGAAGACAGTGAAGCATGGAGGGACAAGCATCATGATATGGAGATGCTTCTCATACTATGGTGTTGGGCCTACAGTATTTATCACATTTTAGGGATCATGGATCAATTTGAGTCCATCAGAATACTTAGATGTCACGTTGCCTTACGCCGAAGAAGAAATGCCCTTGAAATGGGTGTTTCAACAAGACAATGACCCCAAACACACCAGTAAGCAAGCAGCATTTAGGTAGACCTTTCTAATCTACTCTTGGTAGATTGACGTTATGGAGTGTCCAGCCCAATCCCCAGACCCTAATCCAATAGAAAAGTTGTGGCCTGACATTAAAATTGCTGTTTCTGAGGCAAAACCAAGAAATGCAGAGGAATTGTGGCCTGTAGTACAATTGTCACAGATGTGAAGCAGTTCTCAGACAGCATGGATATACAACTAAATATTAGTTCAGAGATGCACAAGAAAGATTAAACTTTAAGCATTTTTGTTTAAATGGTAAATTCATCACTTTGTAAAGATATATGATGATACTGCTATATTTTTTGAACAGACTAATATTTGTTTTTCTTCACTTTCTGTAACTTAATACATTTAGCACATTTTTCTTCATGTTGTGATTCAGAAGAGAAGGTGCAGGGAGTCCAATGCTTTTATGTGATTTAAATTAAAAGTTATTATATGGATATGAAGCTTTACTCACTTTTTTCAATACACTGCTATTATTTTGAACACAACTGTAGATAAACACTCACACAATTGACAGAAATATCAGCTTGGTCAGTAAGCGCCCTGGCTAGCAACAACACATTTCCATACGAAGGGGTCACGGGTAAGGGGAACCACAGAGGTGTCAACAGCAAAGCCAAATCCACATCAGCTCTGCACTATTTCTAACAGCTGAATTACTGAAACCTCTACAACAATTTACTGGGCAGGATTTTTATGCAGTATTAGAACATCAGCAGTTTTAACATATAATATAATTTACTGTATTATAATTATTCTCTGACCTCCATAAACTCACGTCAAAAAGTTCTAAAACTCAACAGGTTTTACAATAGTTTAGTAACTTCCGAGTACAAATCTTAATGTTTAAGCATAATGATATTCTGTGGAATTGTGTGCTTATAATTTTATAGCAACAGTTTGGACAGGAGCCTTTTGTGTTTTCACGTGACAAGAAAAAGTACAACACATGATTTATTAAGTCAGTGTGGAAGAACCTGGTCTGCATGAAGAGTCCTGATCCAGATCAACATCTCAGTGTCACTTTAAGATGCCAAAGATGGATGTTGTTGTTGGTCTTTCGCTGCTCCCGGCAAGGGGTCGCCACAGCGGAATACACCGTCCGCACAACAACTTGGCACAGGTTTTACGCCGGATGCCCTTCCTGATGCAACCCTGCCGTTTTATCCGGGCTTGGGATCGGCACTCATGTCATTAAAAATCGGTATCTATCCCTGTTGCCACAGTTTAGGAAGTCATAAATGTTTGATGATAAGATTTTAGCTCAATGGCTGCATTTAAAGTCACAACATTGTGATTAAGCAGTCAGATTTGAAGAACTAGTTTATAGTTCTTGTGAAGTTTAGGCTGACAATCAGTGTTTGCTGCTTGTAAAGCAGTGTCATTTGTCTATCTATCATCTGAGTTTAGGAATTGCTATTAGGTAAGATTGGGTTAAGGTGTATTGACATGCTGAAGACTTTTTTTTTTTTTTATTCAAATGTTGTGCCAGTATAAAGTAAACATGCTGACTTATGAACACAGAGTTACTCTGCAAATCCAGGGCATGCCTTGCATTACAGCTAGTAGACTGTAGACAATAATTTTGACAACAGGGAAATTTGAAGCACAAGACATTCCAATAAAAAATGGTAATAGTAGTTGGTCTTCCCCTCCTCCACTATAATTTGTGTCTGAAAGAGTCTTCATCCCCTAAAGTTCATTTACATCTTAATGCAAACAGGCTTAAGTCAAGAGACTCTTGACTCTGAGACGCTTCAACATACACAACACACACTTCCCCATACTGCAGAACATCACAAACCAGCCCAGTATCTCAGTTTTGTGTCTTTGAATATCTATAAACTTCACAAGCTAGAGTAATTATGTGAATTCCCTCTTGGTGTCTGCATATATAAATCTATTTATACTCGGTTTGCAATGGACTTTAAAACATTATTTTAGTTCAGATGACTGATCCCCTGTTGACTTGTGAGAAACGACATGTGTTTGATTAATTTATTTCTACACTACAAAACTTTTCATCGGTTTTATTTATTTTTTGCTTTTTTCCAGCAGCTTTCTTGTCATTTTTTGTGTTTTACTTCTATTCACCAAGAAAATTTGAGAATTTGTCCAGATGAATTTATTATTCTTTGCGAATAGAAGTAAAACACAAAAAATTACAAGAAAACTGCTGGAAAAAAGCAAAAAATAAATAAAACCGATGAAAAGTTTTGTAGTGTATAAAAAAATAATAACAGTTTTGTATTAGAAAAGTTTTGTAGTGGAGTAAGAAAATGTAAAGTACAAGAAATAACAAATTAATCAAACACATGTCGTTTCTCACAAGTCAACAGGGGACCAGTCATCTGAACTAAAATAATGTTTTAAAGTCCATTTTTGTAAAACTTACATTGGTAATAATTTACTTAAGCTTATATTGTAAAATTTATTTTTATTACTTAACTACTAAAATTTTAATTTGAATAAACTTTTTGAATGTATATAGTAAGTGTAAAACAGTATTTAGCATTAGAGTTAAATAATAATACTAATGAATCATACATTTCACCTCGCTGTAATCAGGTCATACTGAGAGTCTGAGTAAAGTTGTGCTATAAAAAGTTTGTTTTTAGAGGAGTAGAGAAATGTAAAAGACTGGCTTCTCCTCTGGAGTGTCAGTGTCTCAGAGGCTCTTAGGGCCATTCAGAGACATTAGAAGTGTGTGAATGACGTGTGTGAAACAGCCCTTGCAGTACCTGCTCTGGTTCATGGTGGCGCTGCTAAGAATGACCTTAAACATACACACACACACAGGTCCCCTCTTGGTCAAAATTAAAAAACTTCACCAAAGGCATTTTCACTTGATTTTAGCTTGATTTAAGGCATAACAAACAGGGGACCTGAAAAATGTCCCCACTTGGGTCCCCGGTCCCCTGTTCGTGAGTGTGTAACGACACCAAGGTCCCCTCTTAGATAGATAGGTACACACACACACACTCACACACACCCTGTGAGCAGCAGTGGGAACACACTTCTGTCCCCCGAGGTCAGTCCATGTGCTGCTTGTACACAGTCACAGGTGCAGACAGAGACTTATCGTGTGTCCATCCACTTTAAACATCAGCTGGAGCAAAAAACAATCTTTAAAACACACACATTCTCTGTCTGAGTCAGTGTTGTTCTGAGGAAAAGCTAAACTCCTCCCACTTTCCAGAACATTCTGTAGAGCGCAACATCTTCCAAACGCTCAGAAAACTCAATCTGTTTGTGTGTGTGTGTGTGTGAGTGTGTGTGCGTGTCTGTGCGTGTGTGTGTGTTAGGGGCGTGGTCATTATCACATAAAGATTGTACCTCTCCTTGGATTCATACAGATTAAATAAACTGAATATTTATTTCTGACTGAAGTTTAATTTAAAATTAGACACTTTTAAGTGAATCTTTCTATAGATATATTTCTTGTGTGTGTGTGTGTGTGTGTGTGTGTGTGTGTGTATTGGTGGAGACTGAGACGACTGAAAGCGAACCCTGTTTATTTTATTTTTACAAAAGCACAAGGTTTAGTGGATATTGTAAGTGACATCAATAAAAGTCGACCCTTTACAGATTTAAATGATGTACTAAACTTATTTATACAATCAAAAATAATGGATTGTTTTTATGGTTCCCAGAAAGAAATGCAAGTGGAAGCCCTGCTGTCTGATAACAGAAATCTTTTACTAAATCATAATAAACCCCTTTTTCACTAGTCGGCCCTAATGTTAGTCCCTTTTATTTTTTCCCAGAATCAGTTGTGGTTCAGTTGGAGTGAACGGTGTGTCGGCTCTGGTGTCACTGTTCAGCTCAGAATCCTCAGGACTGAGAGAAGTGCATCTGACCCTGGAAACACTCGATCTGTCCAGGAATAAAGTGGAAGACTCAGTAGTGAAGGATCTCTCTGTTGTACTGGCGAATCCTCACTTTAAAGTGGAGAATCTGAGGTAAGATCATCTCTCTGAGAGTCACATGACCTGCTCCTCAGTAACACACATTCTCTAACAGTGAGACTGAAGCAGAGGTTTTAGGTTCAACATCACTCACACCCAGATTTCCCCCATGGGCCAGTTGACGCTGCTTACTATTTGATTTTTTTGGAGAAAATGTTCAGAACAATCCTCTTGCTCGCCTTCCCACTTTATTTAGGACAGTTTCACATATTGCTCATTTGCACACTTCTGGACAAATAGGTTTTATATTTATATTATTGTATTTTTAAATATTTTGTTCTACTTGTCTTATAGTTAAGCTATTTATTTATTTTTTGCTTCTTTTCTATTTCTCTTTCTTATTTCTTATTAATTGGTTGTTTTTTTTAAGGTCACAGGCGGTTATATAAGCATTTCACTGCATATCGTACTGTGTATGTGACAAATAAAATTTTAATTTGCATTTAATAACCTTAAAAATAGCTTTGGACATTTTAGCTATGAGGTGTTTTGGGACTAAACTGTTTCGATCATCTAACATAGCAGGAATGATTTATTGTTGTATCTGGTATCACCCAAATATGCGTTGGTTCTCTTCTAAGTCTGGTTCCTCTCAGTGGTTTCTTCCTCATGCCATCTCGGGGAGCTTTGTCCTCACCATAGTCACCTCCATCTTGCTCTTTATTGACCAAATGTATAAATTGGAGCAAAAAGCTGTAAAAAATGCTACTGTATATCCTTTTCTAAAGTAAAAGATTTTAAAAGGATCTTAAAAACAAATTTTAAAAACACTTCTTTAAAGTAAATCCTAAGCCAATATAAACATCTGTTGATAAAGAGTGTGTCATTGTGTTTCTCTACAGGTTGTTTGATTGTTTGGTATCAAGTGAAGGCTGTGCTGCTCTGATTTCATCTCTATTTACAAAAATGCTTGGCTAAATAAATACGTTTTTAGCCTAGACTTAAACACTAAATCTGTTTTGAACGTTAATTGGAAGGCTATTCCATAACTTTGTAAGAAAAAGCTCTGCCCTCTGCTGTAGTTTTTATAACACGTGGTACTACAGTAACAAGAAGCCTTTGATTAAAGTAAGCGTGGCGTATCGTAAGACACTAGCAGTTCACTCAGATACTGTGGCGCGAGACCATTTAATTCAGAGTACGGCCCTGGAGGTCTGTAAATGATAATTAGTGGGATCGACTAAGCAGACTTCATGTTTGTAGCTACAGTTTTCATGTAACTATAGAGAACTTGTGTCTGCGCTTTTGTATGATAGTCAGATTATCATTGTGAATAACTGTGACGCCTCCTCCTCTACCAGTTAGCCGAGGCTGGTGTATGTAGCTGTATCCAGGAGGACTAGCTTCATTTAGAGCTACATACTCGTCCTGTTTAATCCAGGTTTCTGTTAAACAGAGTAAATCAAACTCCTGATCTGTGATAGTTTCATTAACAATAACTGCTTTAGATGTGAGAGATCTAATATTAAACAGTCCTAGCTTCAGATCAGAGATGCCGTCTGTGTATTCAGTATGATCTGAATTTGTGGTATCTATGTTAATTAAATTACTAAAACAGACTTTCTGGGTCTTTCTAAAGTTTTGCTTAGCTCGGGGAACAGACACAGTATGTTTAATATGGTGAACCCTGAGTAACGACTATCAGACGGTTGGTTTACCCTGTCTGTCTGCTCCCTGGCCTGGGCTCTGGATTGTCACCGATTTAACTGGGCCTCTTCTGAGACTATGAGCTATACTACAGGAAATGAGAGCAGCACCTTCCCGAGTGGGATGGACACCGTCCCGCCCTAACAGGCCAGCTTTACCCTTAAAGGTCTTCCAATTGTCTATAAAGCCCACATTATTTTCGGAGCACCACCTGGACATCCAGCGGTTCAGCGACTATAACCTGCTGTAAGCTGTCACCACATAACATTGGTATGGGGCCAGAGACATCGGACATCAGACATCACCTCCGCTAATTTAAACACCTTTGAAAAGTTTCCTTTGAAAAGCTCTTACTAACCTCTGATTGATGAAGGTGTATATCAGTAGCTCCTGAATGTATCACTATCTTAGAGAACCTATGCTGTCCTAGAGCCCTAAGATTACCTGCTATATTCGGTGCTTTGGCTCCTGGTGTTGGGTAATTAAATTTAATAATTTAATTACCTAACACCTAACCACTACTGCTGGAGCCCCTAAAGGCCTGGCTAATTTTATGTGCCTCAGTAAGAGTCTCCTATAACCAGAGCTCTTTCAGGTTTCACAGTGGGTGCATCACTGAGGAGAAAAAACCTGTTGGACACGTGAAGTGTGGAGGAGGTGTGCTCCGGTGGGCTAGCCTTAGCGTTAGCTTTGGCTAAGCGAGTATGCCGTCGAGTCGTCACCCATTCACCCGCTGTAAGAGCTCTAATGTCGGAGTCGGGGGCTGGCATTCTTCACCTGTGGCACCCAGACTTTCTACTACAGGAGTAGAGTCTGCAAATCGTGCCGGGAAAGTGTGCATTTCAAACACCAGTGTTCATGAAGGGATAACAATCTGACAAGGTGTGAGTGTTGTGTGTACAATGAGTGTAGTGAATGTAGTGGGTGCAGTAACATCATGTCAGCTTCATGAATGAACAGTGCTAGTGTAATCTTCCTAAAGACACTAGGGTTAGGATTAGGGTAAAGGTTAGGGTTTTTTGTGAATGAAGTACTTCAACTAGGAAAGTGCAAAGTAGCTCTTTTTTTCCTATGAAAAACTCGTCTTCCCAATTAAGAAAATTTCACCTCAATGTAAATCAGCACTGATTAAACATGTTTGGTTTAGAACACTGGTGTACAATCAGTTTAAGTATTTTGAAACAAAGGTAATTTTCACACACACACACACACACACACTTTTTCTCTCACTCACACACACACACACACACACACACACAACCACACGATATGGGGTCATAAATAATGGAACAAACCGCTGACCAAGTAGTTGCATGGACAGGTGCGGTCGGTTCCCTCATTACTCTAAGCAGATCAAAGGCCTGTAGGCGGAGTGTTTCATTTGCATTTAGTAGCTGTTCATTCAAACCCTTAACATGAGATGCCTATACAACTGATGAGGTCATCATTAGGCTGAAAAAACTATGTACCTGTCAAAGAGAGTTTTGGGAGTGGCTTATATAAAATGATTTATG
This sequence comes from Clarias gariepinus, assembly GCF_024256425.1. Classification (NCBI taxonomy): domain Eukaryota; kingdom Metazoa; phylum Chordata; class Actinopteri; order Siluriformes; family Clariidae; genus Clarias; species Clarias gariepinus. Next base: position 29,694,302 of record NC_071111.1, on the reverse strand, counting down.
TTCATGATGAAGAAGAACCTCCTGGGTTAACCTGGGCTTCACAGCTGTGTTCAAGGTTCTGTCCAGTGACATTGAGAGTGCAATGAAAGCTAACAGTGGTTTATGTGTACCTTTTTAAAGTCTATAGGGGTATTAGTCAGAGCTGGTCGGTCCAGCATGCTATACTCACTAGCCATAGGAACTTTGCTGTTTAAGATAAGAAGTAAAATCTTTGGTCCATCAATACCAAGCTTCTAAACAACTTAGCATGAAGACACTTAAAGGGAGAGTCTTAAATATCTGGGAGTGGACCTAGGGGACATTAACCATGTGAAAAAGAACTGAGAAGGCAAGATTAGAGAATTAAAGAAAGTTGAATAAATAAATAAATAGAAATGGCTTGTTCCAAAAAAGTACTTTGGTTATAAATCATTGCTATGGTACAAACTAGGCTGCATCAATCCACTTCCCAAACTAGTAGCGGATCTACAGGCCATGTTAGTGGATTTATACTTGTAGAGTGTTTTATACTTACTTTAATTTCTTCACTTGGAGGACATACTGTAGCAGCAGGGATAGGGGTGAGATTAGTTTCTGTTGTTACACAGTCTATACAGTTGTGGAGGTCTATACTTGATCAGATGATTACATACAGCTCAGGGTGAGCTCAGTCCAGATCTAGTGGTGAACACATCATATGAGTGACTAACAGAATTGGGTATAATGTGTTACTGTGTAACGCGTTACTGTAATCCAATTACTTTTCCTCATAACGCAGTAATGTAACAGGTTACATTTTAAATGCATGTAATTTGATTAAAAAGGATTCAAAGATTCTATATTGTCATACGAGCACACTTCCATGTCATGGTACAAAATTAGGACCCAGGTCCCGTTTAAGCCACATAGATAACAGAGTGATATAAATATGAGGATGTTTATATGTATATACATTAATATAAATAAGAGCAGTCAGAGATATTTTATGCAAGAATTAAGACGAAAAACTATACAAAGTGTATTTCACATTTTTTAAAACTATATTGCACATTTTGTACATTGGACTTACAGGGTTATATATGTATTGCACCATAGGGTTATATTTTACACTAAATATAGAAATATATTGTGATTAAATACTATCCATTGTTAGCAGCTTGTGTTTGTGTGTGATTGGAGAGGACCTACAGAGCACGGCTAGAGTTCAGCAGTCTAATCGCCTCAGGATAGAAGCTGTTTTTAAGCCTGGTGGTCTTGCACTGAAGGCTCCTCAGCCTCCTGCTTGAGGAAAGAGGTTGACATAAAGCATGTGCAGGGTGTATGGAGTCCTTAATAATGCAAAGGGCTCTGCCACTTCATCTTATAGTGTACAGTTCAGTGATAGAGGGGAGCCTGCTGTTTTCACTGTCACTGTTGAACACTTAGGGACTGGAACAATGGTGGCAGTCTTCAGGCAGGTGGGAACAGACGCAGTTGACACAGAGGTGTTAAATATGTCAGTTAACACTTCTGACTTTAGTCCTTAAGTACCCTCCCTGGTATGTTATCAGGGCCTGTAGGTTTACGGGGGTTAATTCTTTTTAGAATCCTCTCCACGTCGGCTGTTGTTACTCTGAGGCGCGTGTCATCTGGATGTGGTGGGAGCTTAGTACAGGGAGGAGGGTTGTCGTGTTCCTCAAAGCAGGCATAGAATGAGTTTAGTATATCAGGCAGGGACGGGTCCCTAGGGCATTGTGCATCTTTGGTGTTATAGTCTGTGATGCACTTAATGCCCTTCCACATACCCTGCGGATCGTTGGAAGTAAGGTGCCCCTGGATTTTCTGGGCGTATGTGGCTTTAGCTCTCACAACACCTGCCGTCAGTTGTTTCCTCGCCATCTTTAGCACTGATGCATCACCTGCCCTAAATGCAGCATCCCTGGCTTCCAGCAGAGCCTTTACTTCAGCATTCAGCTACGGCTTCTGATTAGAAAAGCTCCTCTTTTTTTTCCTGACTGGTGGTCGCGGTCCGCACGGAAAAACCGAAAGCCATCAATTTGATAGACTGAGTCCGTGATGTTTTGGTTTAGCCAGGATTCCGTTGGGCAAAGAACAGCGCAATTTCTCATCTCAGAGTGAGCATTAATCCTCAAACGTAGCAGGTCCATTTTATTATCCAGAGAGCGGATCTTGGCCAAAAAGAGAGTTGGAATCGGAGGTCGGCTAGCCTTTAACCATGCAGGCGCTCCCGCCCGCTCTCCTCTCTTCTGTCTGTGAGCACATCGTTTCCTATTGCCCGCTGTCCCCCGCGCTCTGCTACGCCACTCCGTTGTTCTCAGGAGCTGTTTCCGAGTTCGGATTTCAGTCTTGGTGGAATAGAAATAATCGCCCTGTCTCTGATGTGCAACAGTTCAGTTACACTATATTTCACTCACGTTTTCAGCGCTGAACAAACGATATCTGTTGTATCTGGTGTGCTATCTAGAGTCTTGTGTTTAACCTAACAATCTCCTGTTATATTGAACTTCTAGTCTCACACAGTATGATGCAGATCAATCCCTGCTATCCGTTTCACCCAGATGAGGACGAGTTCCCTGTTGAGTCTGGTTCCTCTCAATGTTTTTTCCTATTACAATCTCAGGGAGGTTTCCTTGCCCCTGTCGTCCTACATTTACATACATTTACATTTGGGCATTTGGCAGACGCTCTTAAAGGCAAAGGATTTATGCGTGATTGTGTCATGAACGGGGTGTTGTGGCAGGTGTTGAACGCCGTGGGCGGAAGGAGCAGGCATAGAGGCAGAGGGGTGGTGTAACCAAAAAAAAGAGTCTTTTTAATAATGAGTAAACACAAAGTATAAATAAAGATACAAACAAAGGAACAAACAAACTCAAACCATACTTAACTTTGTGCTAACAGGGGCTCTCTGGCAAGACACAAACAGGGGAACAAACACACGTCCTGTGGCGAGACACATAACTGGACACAAACGAGGCGTGGAGCTGAAACTGGACACTAGAGAAGAACGGGGGACACTAGAGAAGAACGGGGGACACTAGAGAAGAACGGGGGACACTAGAGAAGAACGGGGGACACTAGAGAAGAACGGGGGACACTAGAGAAGAACGGGGGACACTAGAGAAGAACGGGGGACACTAGAGAAGAACGGGGGACACTAGAGAAGAACGGGGGACACTAGAGAAGAACGGGGGACACTAGAGAAGAACGGGGGACACTAGAGAAGAACGGGGGACACTAGAGAAGAACGGGGGACACTAGAGAAGAACGGGGGACACTAGAGAAGAACGGGGGACACGTAAAGACTAGAGACAAGAGAGGGACGGGACGAGGGCTAAAGACATGGCAATCAGCTAGGCATGGCTTTTAGCTAAACATGGTTAAGCTAAGCTTAACCATGGCAGTCAGCTACACATTCACCTAGCTAAGCATGTCTTTAGCCCCAACATGCACTAAGCTATACTTACCTAATAGCTTAAACACACTTGGGAATAGGGGCACAGAAACACAGACAAAGGATACCCAGTGGCTAGGCGAGGCAGCCCTCCAAGACTAAGCGAGGCGGCACTCACAAGCTAGTCGCTACTCCCCAGCCAGGAGGGACAGCACTCTAAAACTAGGCGCACTGGGACAATAGGGGGAGAGGAAACACAGGACAAGGGACACCCAGTGGCTAGGCCAGGCGACACCCAGTGGCTAGGCCAGGCGACACCCAGTGGCTAGGCCAGGCGACACCCAGTGGCTAGGCTCACTGGGCAACTAGGGAGGTAGGAAACACAGGACAGCTAGAGACACAGAGGGGCTATGGCTAGAAGCATGCTAGTACTGTAACTGTACTATAACTCAACATAGAATTTAGCTAATCATGCTCCTAGCCACACACACACCTAACTGCTTACCTGCTCTAGCTAACCACAAGAACACAGGAGGACAGGACTGAATCAGCTCCACAAACACAGACACACAAAACATACACAGAGACATTGCCAATAAGAGAGCCCAAGTCAACACAACTAAAATCAAAGTACAAATTAAACAGATAACAAAACAAACCAAAATGCCCACATAACTGACAGTGGTATTACCAAAAATGCTCGACCCAGTTTCCCAGACTAAACAGCTATTTATAGATTGATTGATGGCTACCTCGGTTCAGGTGTGCACTGCATCACCTGACCGAGGTGCCTGCTGGGAAACTGAGTAGGCCAACAAAAACTACAAAATAAAAACAGTGACCTCTAGTGGAGGACCCTTACAGATTGAAGAGAAACTTGAGATACAGCGTCCTATCATCCTCAGCTTGCTCAACTCAGGGACAATCTTATCGTTTTAATTCATACACATTTACATTTCATACAAACTTAAATAATTTCTTTGATTGTGTAAAGCTGCTTTGTGACAATGTTAATTGTTAAAAGCGCTATACAAATAAAATCCAATTTAATTGAATTAAAGGAGGGAGGAAGGGGAAAAAGCTGAGGATTTTTAACGCGGAGAAACCCGACAGCCGTAAACATTAATTATCGCTATCCGGTTCGACCTGGTGGCCTCGCACACCTGCAGAAGAAAGGAACGCCTACGTAGGGAGCCTACGGTGTGAGCGAGGAGCGACAACAGGTTGAGGCGCACGCCCATTATAGACGCATGCAGATGTTTCCAAAGTAACCTAATTAATAATCTGATTACTTTTACATGTAATAATCAGTAATATAATTAAATTACAATTTTAAAGTAGTAATTAGTAATTTGTAGTAGATTACTTTTTTAAATAGCTTCCCCAACACTGGAGACTAAAATAAAACTCTCTTTGTCTTGCTCTGATTAAAGGTCATAGTCAGTCTGTTCCCTGTTTTAGCTTCAGCTGCTGATGGTTTAATATCACACACAACAGATGAGAGAAACTAATTAAACTGTCAATCAAAATAATAAACTCATTTAACATTCACACTATCTTCAAAGTAAATCTGAAAGCAAGATAGAAAAAAAGTTTATGGAGTGTGTTGTTGTGTCTACAGGATGATTGGTTGTGGTGTCTCAGATGAAGGCTGTGCTGCTCTGACTTCAGCTCTGAGATCAAACCCCTCACATCTGAGAGACCTGGATCTGTCCTATAGTCATGTAGGAGACTCAGGAGTGAAGCGTCTCTCTGCTCTACTGGAGAATCCTCTCTGTAAACTGGAGACACTGCGGTAAGATTATATTATATATAATAAACCAGTAATACCAATACATGATCTAATCCACCTCCAGGTCATAATAATAAACGATCAGGAAAAAACAATCACGTTCTTGAGTTATTCACTTTAAGATTCTGAAATAAAGAGAAATGTCTTTTCTTTTTTTGTTCTTGTTTGTTAAGAGTTAAAGTTCTGTGTAGTGACACTTTTTATTTTTTTTTATTTTTAACTTGAGTGCAACAAATGTTTTGGTAAAAAAAAAATGAGAATCATATGGATCACAATTCAAGACAAACTGTCTATTACCAGAGCAAAATCAGAGCTGCTCCTCTGCCTGAGATCAAAAGAGTGAAGTGTGTGTCATTGTGTCTCTACAGGTTGCAGTGGTGTGATGTCTCAGATGAAGGCTGTGCTTCTCTGACTTCAGCTCTGAGATCAAACCCCTCACACCTGAGAGACCTGGATCTGTCCTATAATAATGTAGGAGACTCAGGAGTGAAGCGTCTCTCTGCTCTTAAGGATGATGAACATTACAAACTACAGACACTGACGTAAGTAAAAACCACGTTCGATAAATATTAAAAAAGTATAAAAATGATCAATTAATCCCTTTATCATTAGTTTGTACATTTCTCTTTAGTTCCAATAAATATCAGATAGGAAATAAAACCTTTATATCAATAAATATAATAATAATAATAATAATAATAATAATTATTATTATTATTATTATTATTATTATTATTATTATTAATAATAATAATAATTGAATGACTTTTTACATTTTAGGGAATGTCACTATTTAATATAAACAGAATTGTTCTCTAATAATTAGTTTTACTGGTGTTTTATTTTCAGTAAAGTGTGTTTATTTTGAATTCTTGTGAAGGCAGAATGGACGGTCCTACAAACACAGTTAAATTTTACATAAGAATTTTGGCCCTATTATACTTTCATAACTGTCCTGCGTTTTTAGAACTGTGACCTTAAATGCCTACTTTCTGTAAGCTGTTAAGGTCTTAACGACCATTCCACAGGTGCATGTTAATTAATTGATTATGATTAATTGAACATGCATGGAAAACATTGTTTAAACCCTTTACAATGAAGATCTGTAAAGTTATTTGGCTTTTTACAACATTATTGTTGAAATACACAGTCCTGAAAAAGGGACGTTTCTTTTCTGTATACATCTTGAATGTGTGATCTTGCTCATTATGCTAAATATGTGTATAATCCAGATGATTAAGACTAATCAATGAAATGATATAAGGGAAAGAGCTGATCAACAATATAACAGACACCAACAAAATCTGGCAAATCAAACTCCCAAGTTATACAAATTGTCACCCAACCTGACAAAGATATTAAGTGTTGATACACACTGCTAAACTCTGTATATTCTGTATATTGTAATGATATTCGTACATGTAATGTAATGTAAAGTAAGTGTCAGTTTGACAGTTTAATTTTAATAAATGAATTATTAAGATGTACACATGTGTAAAAGGTTAGCCGTGGTGATCAACTAGGGACCCCTGGGTGGACTGTATGATGTGACTGGTGGTTGGATTTTTTAAATAAAGCAGCTAGATTTCAAATTGAAATCTTTTTACAAGATTTCAATCTTGTAGAAGAGATGTAGATATGTAGGTTGCTGATGAAAAGCAATTTTGTAATGGAGTTTAGTCATCAGCAACCTACATATCTACATCTCTTCATTAAACACATGGTTGATTAAAAGTGAAACTTCCCTGGGCACTTTATTAAGGCAGTAAGTTAAAATAATTTTCCCACGGGTGTGAGATATACCTGTGGTCGTAGCCAGTGGGGCCGTGTTACCTGCAGCACAAAAGTGGTCTATTATACACAACTAACAACAAATATATATGACATTTAACACAATATGTAGATTTATTTTATTTTCTATTAATTTCACATTTCAGAGATCCAACCTACTAACCCTCCCCATATATGATGAAGTATATAAAAATACTAAACAGTCTTTAGTGTAGATGGCACTGTTTGTCAGAGAGCCCTAGCCCTGAAACCCCAAAGTATTTTTAACCATTCTTTGCATTATGTTTTAATAAATATACTGTATATGAGTCAGGATTGTGCAATATAGAGTGACATTTTTTCAGCACAATATAATCTTCAATACAAAGAACTCAATGTAAATTTAATTTTAACTAACTATACACACACGACTAAGCAAGAAATTTAAAAAGGATTATATAGGCAAGAAATGGAACAGATTTATAAGATCACGTGTTACCATAATAATAATAATTATAATAATAATAATAAGAAGAAGAATGCATACATTAACTATACAGTCTTAAATAAAGTGACCCGTGATGAAAACCCTCTCTGTCAGCAAACATACATTTTATATCAAGGACATAATATATATCAATATGCACTTTTTTTTGTTCTACATTTTTTGTCATTCCAGTTGTAATAAAATGTACATTTTCTAAAAGTAATGATGAGTTTAATTCTACATATCAGAAAACCCAAATGCACAGTTTACAAGCACTGTATACTTGATGTGGGAAACACTGCTTTAGGGGAAACAAAAATCTGTTTATTCTGTGAGTGAATGTTCTTTCAGTGTCTCTGTCTAGTTGTTATAAACAGGGTCGCTGAAAGCAGCTGTAGACATGACGAGCAGGATTAAAACCATGCAGTTTTCCTCAATAGTTATTTCACTAAGATCCTAAAACAGTTTCGTATTATTTAACATTTTGTCATGAAGTTTATGAATAAACCCACTGACTCAAACACGTTCCTACAGTAACACAGAGCTGAAGGTGAGAACAGGATCAGTAGGTGTGTGTATGAAAGGAGATCACAGTGCACCATCACTACTGTATGTTTATGATACAGATATAATTAAAATAATGTCGTTTTTGATTAGGTGCTAATTTACACCTGGTTTAGAGAGGAGGACAAAATAACAAAACTGATGAGTGTTAATCTTACACACTTTATTATATGAATATGTAACCAGACACACTTCTGATTTTTACACACTTTTTGTCAGATCCTTTTTAAAATTCACTAAAAGCTCAGCACCTCTGATCCTCTGTTTTCATCTCATTCTCCTGTAGAAGTGTCAATGACGTGACGCCCCCTTTTTCTGTCCGGGTTAATTTTATTTTGCAGAAAAAACAAAAAAATACATAAAAATTTCTCATCTACTTGTTATACCTTCTTTACCTACTAAACCACTCTAACTTCTCCAAATTTTTAAGTTTTTCATCATTTTTCTGCTATCCGAAGTGCCAAAACATTATATGGGGCGACCGTCCGGCCTTGACTTTAGTTAGGACAACTGGTTTAAAAACACTTTAAATTAACTTAAATATATCCCTTTTCCTAGTTGGCATAATTTTAAACATGTTTTACATCCATTGACAAAACTATAAAGCATTTGCTCATATATTTCTATCATGATATACAAACAAATGTTGTCCGAATTATGTTGATTCTATCCATTTCATCCGGGGCGACCATCAACAAACCACAATTTTGGGACCTTTATTTTAAAAAACATCTCAAGGATGCTATACTGCATCAGCCAGACACAAGTGAAGACCCCCTGGAAACAACTGTATAGTAAATCAGTCTCTCTCATATAGTAAGAAAAAGCTGTTTTTTAACTGCTGTGATGTCGTAGTCACTTTTGGTCATCATGTGGGGCGACCACCCCAAAACTGTGAATTATAATTTTTTTTCCACAAATCTATATTTTAATGATAAATTTGATAGTGCTTTGTCACTAGAAGAAGCTTGTTTGGTTTCTGAGGCTAACTGTTAGCCTGTTATACTTGAGTAAACTTGAAAACATCATATGGGGCGACCGGGTATCATGTGGGGCGACCACTGCTGAGTGTTTTAAATGATAGATATATGTCCTATATTTGTAGTTTTCATATCCTATACATCAATTATATACATAGAGTTAATTGTTTAAGCATAATTATTTGTATATTTTATCTTTTTTTTTTAATTCAGCCATTTTCCATTCCTTTTTTAGGGATAAACATTTATTTTTTTGTTGTAGTAACATCCTACAGGAAAAATGTAAAAAGATTTAAGAAAAACTACACAATGACATTCTATTTATCTGACTATACATGTATTAGTCATTTAAAACAAGTTTTAACCTATTTTACCTATTTCCTAGATGGCACGATTAACAAGCAAAGAGAAGACTGCTCGTCATGGACAGAAAGTCCGACCCTGCAGCAAGAGCAGAGTATCTCAACATCAAAGTACAACGGTTCTTACAGTTTCTTGCATAAATCCACTGTAGTCACGACAAGTCATTTGCTGTGTTCTGCAGCTTCGGTAGATTACAGTTACAACAACTTATTTTACTGTATCCTTTACCTCACAGTACCAAGGTCAAAAGCTTGTGTTCTCCACACCTTTCTGTATCCTTCCGTGTCTTAACAACAACTTGCAACTAACGTGCGTGATAGACATGCAGCTACACAACTGTGGGATGATGTCACAGAACAACTTATGAAATGATGTCACAATACAACTTACGAGTATAATACTAAGTGTTTAAACTAACAAACTCAATGGACTTAATGTATAATGCTTAACTAACAAATTGAAATGAAATAAACACAACAACAAATTACAAGAATGAATTATGGCCCTTACTATGAGAAAAGAAAAGGGCCAGAAAAAGAAACTTATTATTTGTGATATTTGAATGTTGAAAAGTTAATTGAGATGCAAGTAGTGTTCATCCCTGTCCAATAAATCCAAAAGGTTCCAAAAAAGAGATTCTTTACTCAGCTTCTTAAGTTCTTGAAGCATTTAATGTGTGTTGCAATAAAAATTATATCATTTTAAATGTTAATGTCCTTCTGATTTGTTATATTTAAATGTTGAAATGTTATTCGAATAAAAAGAGTTAAATTTTCTTTCGTCTTGAACTCTTTTGTGTACATTTTAACTGAAATTTTTATACCTGTGGTATATGTCATGACCATATGTCATGTAGGGTAACCAACAAATGGCAATAATTACACTAAATTCATAACCAAATATCCATCAGTTTAGCCTCAAATATTAATCAGTGGTATGCTATTATTGAATGTGTAATATCTGTATAAATGCTAATTCAGTTTTTTTGCTTTTGTGGTAAAAATCAGTATTGTAACTGGATAATGAGGGAGATATTATAGAATAAACTTGTGAAATAATGGTTTTCATAAAATGAAAGGGCACTAAAGTTTATATTTCTTCATCAGTTTATCTATTTACTGATATGAGTTCAACTAGTCTTAATGATACATAAAAATGGGAATTTTAAGATATATTACGGACGCCCCAGATGACTTTTTTTTTACTTTTCTTTATAAAGGCATGTGTACACTACATTCCAAATGTTTAGAAAATGGCAAAACATATCCATATTTTTGGTATTTTAAAATTGGCCTATTAAAAAGTCTCATCCGTCAATGACCCAGAACTTTTATTCTCTGTAAAGTTAAACCTGCAGAAGCTGATGAACTCAATTTGTAGTTGTGACACTCAGTTTAATAATTTTAATTACATTGTTAATTAGAATAATCAGGTGATATTAAATCCCCATGTCATTGTAAATAATAAGCTCATTTTACAAACTCATCATTTTTAAAGTAAGTCTTAAACCAAGATAAACTTTTGTTGAAGTGTGTGTCGTTGTGTCTCTACAGGTTGCAGTGGTGTGGTGTCTCAGATGAAGGCTGTGCTGCTCTGACTTCAGCTCTGAGATCAAACCCCTCACACCTGAGAGACCTGGATCTGTCCTGGAATAACATTGGAGACTCAGGAGTGAAGCGTCTCACGGCTCTTAAGGATGATGAACATTACAAACTACAGACACTGGGGTAAGTAAAAACCTCTTTTAATTAATGTTGCAACCGTAGAAGAATGATCTGTTAATCCCTTTAACATTAATTTGTATATTTCTCTCAAGATATCAGATTACCAGATTAGTAAATAAAACCTTTACTGATATTAATAATAATTTATTGACAAATATTTAAATCTTTAACATCTTAAGGAATGTCACTGATTTTTTCAGAATATATAAAATATAGATGTTTAAAGGGTGTTTTATTTTCAGTAAAGTGTTGATATAAAATTCATGTGAAGTCAGAAGACAGGGAGTCAGACTGAGTCTAGAAAATAAGTTGATGAGAGTGATTGTAAATGAACTCGTCTCCTTGTGACACTCTGGACAAGCAAAGAAAACAACTAAGGACGAGCTGAAACTACTAGAATTGGGTTAAGAACTGTCCAATGCATTATTAAAACCTAAAAGGGTCGTAGTGAACCAACATATTTGAGAAATAAATGCAGTCAGAAAAATATCTTGAATGAGTGTGTTGGGAGATCACTTAAACACTTGGTGAAAACACTCACTCATCGTCTTTACCGCTTTATCCTGTATTCAGGGTCACAAGGGGCCTGGAGCCTATCTCAGGAGATATAGGGCACGAGGCGGGGTACACCCTGGACAGAGTGCCAATCCTTCGCAGGGCTCACACACATACACTCACACACTCAATCACACACTATGGGCAATTCGGGAACACCAGTTAGCCTAATCTGCAGATCTTTGGACTGTGCAAGGAAACCAGAGTACCTGGAGGAAACCCACCAAGCACGGGGAGAACATGCAAACTCCATGCACACAGACGGGAATCGACCCTGGCCGGGCATCGAACCCAGACCCTGCAAGGCGACAGTTAGGCTGAATTCAGCTTAACCACTACACCACCGTAGCGAAAACAAATAATAAAAAACAATAGTAGAACCCGCAGCTATGTTTAATAGTGAAAGCAAGAACATGTTCACACTCACAAAGTGAGGACAACCCTAGGGATTGGGACTAAACAGCTGTGTAGCCTTAAGAGATCAGGGAGGCTAATCAGAAAAAAAAGCCTTCAAGTTATAATCTGGGTTTCAGGACTCAACTTTTAAAAGAGTGGTTCTGGGAGCATAAAGAATCATTTTTAAACATGAACTAAACACCACATTGTGTATCATAATCAAAGCTAAAGGCACTTAAGTGAAATAATGGATTGTACAAAATAGTGTGTATGATTTTTATAGTCTTTTGTCTATTGAATTTTTCTCAATAGTTTTGTCACTAAGATAAAAAATTATCTTGTATTATTCAACATTTTGTTATAAATAAAGAATACCTATAAATAATCTCACTGACTCAAACTCAGTCAGACAGAAACACAAAGCTGAAGGTGAGAACAGGATCAACAGGTGTGTGTACGAGAGGAGATCACAGTGCAGGTTTACAATTAAAATAATGTACATAAAATATCACAACTGCAAAGAAATCAGTCCAGACTGGTGAGTCAAAAGTAGCTCAAGTTCTCATGAACACTGGCGACCTGGGACCTGCTCCCAACACACACGCTGCTAATGTACACCTGGTTTTGAAAGGAAGACAAAATGTGTAAAGTTTGTGGGTGTTAATCTCACACACTTTATTATATGAATATGTAACCAGACACACTTCTGATTTTTACACACTTTTTGTCAGATCCACAAAAAGCTCAGCACCTCTGATCCTCTGTTTTCATCTCATTCTCCTGTAGAACTTTTATTCTCTGTAAAGTTAAACCTGCAGAAGCTGATGAACTAAATTTATAGACATTTTTACACTCTGAGTTTTATAATTCAGGAACATTTTATTTACCAATAAATTATCACCAAGTCATCTGATTGTAAAAAGACATCGATGTTAATTTTTTATTTGTTTTTCATCACGATTCGTTTTACTACTAACTTTTACTTCCTTGATTTAGCATCATCATAAATTCATAGACAATGGAGAAGAGAAACTAAATATAACACTCAGTATGATCATTTTAATTACATTTATAAGCATCATTTTTAAAGTAAGTCTTAAACCAAGATAATCTGTTGATGAAGTGTGTGTCATTGTGTCTCTACAGGTTGGAGTGTTGTGGTGTCTCAGGTGAAGGCTGTGTTGCTCTGAATTCAGCTCTGAGATCAAAACGCTCAGACCTGAGAGACCTGGATCTGTCAGGGAATAAACTAGGAGACTCAGATGTGAAGTGTCTCTCTGTTCTACTGGAGAATCCTCACTGTAAACTGGAGAGACTGAAGTAAGATTCTATTTTAAGAACATAAATTAGAATTAAAAGTCTGATTACAGTCTGATCTTCTCAATAAAGTGTGTGAATGCTGTTAGATTTTGTTACAAAGACTGCATAGTCCCCACAGAGAGAAATCAGTCCACACTGGAGAGTCAGAAGTAGTTCTCATGAACACTGGGGACCTGGGACCTGCTCCCAACACACACGCTGCTAATGTACACCTGGTTTAGAGAGGAGGACAAAATAACATGTAAAACTGACGAGTGCTAATCTCACACACCTTTTTAAATTAGGCAGAATCAACAATAACAGACTATAAAGCACCAACATCCAGTATGATGAATGCGGACATGTCTCTGGGTTCAAGGCTGCAGCTAAAGATGCTAGCGATGCTAATGCTAGCGGCGCACCTGTGATCACAGAGATATTCAACCTCTCCTCAGTAGTGATGAAGTGCTTTGAGCGGCTGGTCAAGGACTTCATAATTTCCTCTCTACCAGACACACTTGACCCACTACAGTTCGCTTACCGTCCAAATCGTTCAACTGACGATGCCATCTCTCACCTCCTCCACACATCACTCACTCACCTGGACACTAGGTGGGGGAATTATGTTTAAATGCCCTTCATCGTCTACAGCTCAGCATTTAACACCATAATTCCCTTCACACTCACCACCAAGATGGAGCACCTGGGACTCAACTCATCTCTGTGCCAGTGGATCTCTAATTTCCCAACTGGCAGACCACAGCTAGTAAGGATGGGTGGACGTGTCTCATCCCTCACTCTCAGCACTGGAGCCCCCCCGGGTTGTGTTCTAAGTCCCCTGCTGTACTTTAGTCTGCTGACGACACCGTCGTGGTGAGCCTGATCTCTGACAACAACGAGTCGGCCCACCTGAAGGAGATTAGGAATCTGGAGAACCGGTGCCGGAGAAACAACCTCCTTCTAAACGTGAGTAAGACAAAGGAGTTGATAGTGGACTTCAGCACTAAGTAGGAGAGAAACTACCAGACCCCCGTCATCAACGAGAGCCCAGTGGAGAGAGTGGACAGCTTTAAATACCTCTGTGTTCACATCACGGCGGACCTGTCATGGTCCTGTCACATCAACACCGTGGTGAAAAGGCCCGGCAGCGTCTCTACCACCTCAGTCGCTTGAGAGACTTCAGTACCCTCTAAGTTGCTCAGGATCTTCTACTCCTGCACCATAGTGAGCATCCTGACGGGAAACATCACGACCTGGTTCGGGAACAGCACCATGCAGGACAGACGAGTCCTACAGAGGGTGGTGCGATCAGCTGAGCGCATCATCCGCACCGAGCTCCATGACCTGAACTCAATCTACAGCAGGTGGTGCTGGACCAAGGCCAGGAAGATCGTAAAGGACCTCAGTCATCCCAGCAATTGACTGTTCTCTCTGTTGCGGTGAGGAAAGCGATTCCGCTCCCTGAAGGCCAACACAGAGAGACTGAGGAGGAGCTTCTTCCCGCAGGCGATACGGTCTCTCAACCAGATCACTACTGAGGACTAAACAATCTCTGCGTCTTTGCACATTCCACAATTCACAGTTATAAACATTATACAGGACTAAAACACTCTGCATTTTTGCACACTACACAGTAATGGACACTCATGCACAGTTGCACATACCGCAGACATTCATGCACATTTGCACTTTTTTTTTATATTTCTTATAAATTTTCTTAAAGTTTTTTATATTTTGTTCTATTTATCTCTTGTTAACTGTTTACATTTTAAGGTCATGGGCGGTCATCTAAGCATTTCACTGTATATCGTACTGTTTATGACTGTATGTGACAAATAATATTTGAATTTAAATATGTAACCAGACACACTTTAAAATGCACAAAAGGCTCAGCACCTCTGATTTTCTGTTTTTATATCATTTTCCTTTAGAATTTTTATTTTCAGTAAAGTGAAGTCTGCAGAAGCTGATGAACCTAATAAATCAACAATTGTTGCACTCCATGTGTTTAATAATTTAGGAAAAAATAATTTACCAACAAATGATCACCAAGTGTTCTGGCTTAAAACAGACATGAATGTTAATTTTCTTTAAAATACGTTTCCTATTGTTTTGTGGTGTATTTTTTATTTATGATAGTATTTGGTTTTCATCACGATTTTGACTTTTACTTCTTTAATTCTGCAATAAAATAATTCTTATTATCTTATATTTTATTTACATTGTTAATTAGATTTGTTAATCAAATTATATTAAATCTTCATGTCAATTAATGAGCTCATTTTACAAACACATCATCTTTAAAGTAAGTCTTAAACCAGGATTAAAATCTGTTGATGAAGTGTGTGTCATTGTGTATCTACAGGTTGTATAATTGTGGTGTCTCAGATGAAGGCTGTGCTGCTCTGACTTCAGCTCTGAGATCAAACCCCTCACACCTGAGAGACCTGGATCTGTCCTGTAATGATGTAGGAGACTCAGGAGTGAAGTTTTTCTCTGATCTACTGGAGAATCCTCTCTGTAAACTGGAGAGACTGAAGTAAGATCACATTTTAAAATATTAATAATCGAACTGTCTAATGATCCACCAGGTCATAATAATAAACACATTGTGTATTAATTAAACACAGACACATTTGTTCTGGTCAATACTGAATAAATCATTGTGTTAATTCTGATAGATTCTGTTGAGAATGTAAGTGAAAGACATTCTAATGACTTGGTGTGTGTTCCTCAGTCCACAACAAATAAGTCATTAACACATCACTTATCTCTTCAGATAAATGTTGAAAACGTGTAAGACTGATCATTTATTCCCTTTATAATGAAATTGTACATTTCTCTTTAGTTCCAATAAATATCAGATTACCAGGTTAGGAAATAAAACCAGTTTCTGGAAACGTCACTGTATTTTATATCATCTGAATCTTAGATAAATAAATAAATAAATAAATAAATAGTCTTTATGCTGTTTTGGATTTTTTTTTTGTTCTGTTTTTTTAGTTCAGTTTCTGCTGTTTTAACCTCATCCAATGTTGCACAGAGATAAAAATCCTCTCCTTTTACCCAGACATTTCTTTCTGTCTCTCTCTGTCTCAGATTGAAGATTAAAATTCTCAGCCATAAACAGCTGCTGTTTGTTTAATACTACAGACTGTATACGGCAGGAACTAAATAAGATCAGGATAGTGTTAGGATCGTGTCAGGGTAAGAAGGGAAACACATGAAGCGATGCTCCCATCATGCATAGTGTCCACTGTACAAGCCTCTGGGGACAGTGTTATGATCTGGGGTTGATCAGTTACTCAGGTCTAGACTCAGTAACGTTATGGGGCAATAAAATGAAGTCAGCTGATGACCCGAATGTACTGAATGACCAGGTTATCACATCTATGGAGTTTTTCTTCCTGATGGTACGGCCATATTCCAGGACTCAGATTTACATTACATTTTCATTTATGGCATTTGACAGATGCCTTATAGAGAACATCTTACATTTTTATGTCAATGCACATCTGAGCAGTTGATGGTTAAGGCTTTGCTCAAAGGCCCAACAGTGGCAACTTTGTGGTGTTGGGGTTTGAACCTGAGACCTTCTGATTATTAGTCTAACACCTTAACCAGTAGATTGAGTGACTAGATGGTAAAAGCGGGGTTTAGGGAGCATGAGGATCATTTTTGCACTTTATCTGGACACCACATTACACTTTGTAATCAAAGCTAAAAGGTTCTTATTAGTGTGTATGATCAGATGATATAATTATTGTACATAAAAATGTCAGAACTACAGTTTGTCCACACTTGTAAGTCAAAAAAAAGCTAAAGTTCTCATGAACACTGGGGACCTGGGACCTGTCTCCAACACTCACGCTGCTAATGTACACCTGGTTTAGAGACGAGGACAAAATAACATGTAAAAATATTTCCACACTTTTTTTTATCTCATTCTTCTGTAAAATCTTTTACTTTCTGTAAAGTTAAACCTGAAGATCCTGATGAACTAAATATGTAGACATTTTTACGCTCCATGAGCGTTTTATAATTCAGAAACATTTTATTATTTTATTAACTGTTCTGGTTTAAAACAGACATGAATGCTATTATTATTAATATTATTATTCATATTATTATTATTATTATTAATAATAATAATAATAATAATAATAATAACAATAATAATAATGATTATTATTATTAATATTATTATATTAATAATAACAACAACAGCAATAATAATAATAATTATTATTATTATTATAATTATTATGCTCTACACTTTTTAAATAGTATCTTTCATTAATTTCAGTATTTGTTTTTACAGGTTTCTAACTACTATTTACTTTCTTGATTCTACATTATGAGTAAATCTGTGCACAATGGATAAGAGAAACTAAATATAACACTCTGATCATTTAATTACATTGTTAGAATAATCAGGTGATATTAAATCCCCATGTTTTTATTTATAATGAGCTCATTTTACAAACACAACATCTTTAAAGTAAGTCTTAAACCAATATAAACTCTGTTGTTGAAGTGTGTGTCATTGTGTCTCTACAGGTTGTATAAGTGTGGTGTCTCAGATGAAGGCTGTGCTGCTCTGACTTCAGCTCTGAGATCAAACCCCTCACACCTGAGAGACCTGGATCTGTCCTGTAATGATGTAGGAGACTCAGGAGTGAAGCGTCTCTCTGCTCTACTGGAGAATCCTCACTGTAAACTGGAGACACTGAAGTAAGATCACATTTCACACCATTAATAGTAAATAATAATAATAAATTAAAGCTTTCAGTGTTTGTGATCTCTGATCTGAGTGATCTGATGAATCCAGATTGACCCTATATGTCTGACGACAAAAGAATTACAACAAGGCGTAAGATACTCAACCTTACAGAATCTGATTTCTTTGTATTAATTAAGTGAGACAGAGAGTTCTGTCGTACAAAAAGACAAGCAGACGTGCACTACCGCTTAAAAGGTTGGGGTCATTTGCTAATTTTTATTTGTTTTTGTTTAGTAATTTATTTTCTTGATTCTTTAACAATACTGGGGATTTTAAACGAAATAACGCATATGGAATTAGGTAATTATGTAACTGCACCAGTCGGTTGTTATTTAAGGACATGAAGGTCAGCTGTTCTGGAAGAGTTCTTACAAGAACAGTATTGTGTCGAGTGCGTTTGTAAAACCCATCAAGCTCCATAATGAAACTGTCTCTCATGAAGACCTTCCCAGAAAAGCAAGACCTAAACTGAGCTCTGCTGCAGAGAAGTTCATTTAGAGTCACCAGCCTCAGAAATCACCAATTAACAACCAGCACCTCAGATTAGAGCCGTTATGAAGCTTTATAGAGCAGAAGTAGCAGATAAACATCTTAATATCAACTGTTTAAAGGAGATTATTGTGTAATTTGGATAAACGCCTTCAGTATTGTTTTACAATGTAGAAAGAAATAAACATCAGGACCGGCCATGAAATTAGAAACTCCCAAACTTAGAGCGGTAGTGTACATGGGCTGCAACCTGAAATAATATCACTGATTACATTAAAGCTGATTATTTTTAGCTTCAACCTTTTAAACTATTTTTACAAACTCTTTACCCGTCAACGACGTGTACTAATGCAAGTCATGTATAGTGTCCACAGTACAAGCCTCTGGAGACAGTGTTATGATCTGGGGTTGTTTCAGTCGCTCAGGTCTAGACTCAGCAACGTTATGGAGCAATAAAATGAAGTCAGCTGATGACCTGAATGTACTGAATCACCAGGTTATCACATCTACGGAGTTTTTTCTTCCACTCACTGACTCAAATACATTCACCCAGTAACACATGGGGATCACAGTGCGTGTTCATTACTGTATGTTATAGCAAACTGATATAAATTAAAATAATTACATAAATACGTTCAAATCTCACCCAGAGAACTCAGTCCACACTGGTGAGTTAAAAGGAGCTCAAGGTCTCATGAAAACTCTTATTTATCATTAGTCACCAAGTGGTTTAAAACAGACATGAGGGTTATTATTATTATTATTATTATTATTATTATTTTATGGATCCTTTGCACTTTTTTTGTATCCTGTCATTCATCCTAGTAGAGCAAGTCCCCGACTGCTGAGTTAGGAATTTTCACAGATACAAACGGCAAATTACAAACATTCGTAAATACAAACAAATTGCAAAAGTAGCTCAAGTGTCTGCTGGACATCGTCACAGTTTTGCTGCTGTGTGCTTACTGTACAGTGCAATAGACAACAGACAATAAACCAATTCATTGGTATTTTACAAAAAACACTGTAGTGCAACATATATTAATATATACAATATTTTCAGTATGTAAGTTAATGTATAAAATTGGTGCGGGAGAAATAAGTCGGCCTCACCGGTTTCAATGAGATAGAAAATGTCTGACCTGTAAAGCTGAAACTCCTTCAGAAACTCCTCAAAAAGAGTTCAGTCTGAAACAGCTTTGAGGCAAAATGGCGTCCGTTCAAGTGCGTAGTTAAACACCATGTAGCGTTGTCCACCCCAACATCTTCCCATGATCCCTTTAAACAAGGTCAGCTGACCACACTGCATCACCGGGATTCCCCTTGTGATTTGGAGGCGCAGTCTTGCGAGGGTTTAATGCGCAACCAAAACAGCAAACCTGTGTTTTGAGCTTAGAGCTGGGAGGGGCCGGACTTGGTTCATGTCAGAGGGAGGGGTCATCTTCACCACCTCCACGTGCTCCAGTCTGCCACTTTGCCAGCGACTACCTTTTGCCAACCGTGTGCTCGCATGCCAGCTGGACCTGCATGTGCACACCTTTACTCTTTTTCTCTCCTTTTTACCCTTCCTCCCTCCTTTTAACTGTCTCCTACCCCTTTTTTGCCTGAATAAACTTACCCCTTTTTCCCATAAGACCTCGTCTCATGTCCGTGTGGCTGTGGAGCCACCCATGCAAAAGAACGAACCCGTTACACAAGACACACTTATGATTTTTCCACACTTTTTTATGGGATCCTTTTTAAAATGCCAAAAAAAATTCAGCAGCTCTGATCCTTTGTTTTCATCTCATTCTCCTGTAAAACTTTTATTCTCTGTGAAGTTAAACCTGCAGCAGCTAATGAACTTAGATTGTAGACATTTTTGCACTCCATGAGTTTTATAATTCAGGAACATTTTATTTACCAGCAAATTATCACCAAGTCATCTGGTTGTAAAAAGTCATCAATGTTAATTTTTAAATGAATGATTTATACTTGCATGTCCACGAGATCCAAAAGGTAGTTTTCCTTCCATTCAAATCCAAAAACCATCCCGACTTTTCCGGAACTCGGGTTGTAGAACAGGTTTTATGCCGAATGCTCTTCCTGCCGTAACCCTCCCATTATATCCGGGCTTGAGACCAGCACTACATCCAGTGGCTGGGGTTTGGGGTTTGGCTGGGAATTGAAAACCCAGGCCTTCCGCATGGCAGATGAGGAACCTACCACTGATAATTAAATAAAATTTTATTTTTAGTTTTTGCTAAAGAATGCATTAAATATATAATGGCAGTAAAAGTGTATTTCACGCTATGATGGTTGAACTTGAACCCTGACCTTCCAATCAGTAACTGTTTGATCCACCACTGCCCTATTATCCCCCAGTGGGGTTTAACTTGTTTCCTCTTTATTATAAAACAACGATGCTTTAGTTCTTTAATTAGTCCAGTCTTCTAACCTGTTTGTTCTTACACTTCGCTCATACAAAACTGTTTCTAAAGCATAAATTTTGCACAGAAAATTAACCACTAACGTCATTAGAGATGAGAAAAAAAAAAAAAAATTCAGTTACGTATCATGATTCTTTTATGCAGCAATCCATATAGGTATCGCCATGCTGACTGCCAGATTGATTTATTGTTAATGCTTTTTTATATATGAAAAAAAAAAGACTGTATACAGAGGTGTGAAAAACTATTTGCCCCCTTCCTGATTTCTTATTCTTTTTCATGTTTGTCACACTTAAATGTTTCTGCTCATCAAAAACCGTTAACTATTAGTCAAAGATAACACAAGTAAACACAAAATGTAGTTTTTAAATAATGGTTTTTATTATTTAGGGAGAAAAAAAATCCAAACCTACATGGCCCTGTGTAAAAAAGTAATTGCCCCCTGAACCTAATAACTGTTTAAGCCACCCTTAGCAGCAATAACTGTAATCAAGCGTTTGCAATCAAGATAACTTGCAACGAGTCTTTTACAGCGCTCTGGAGGAATTATGGCCCACTCATCTTGCAGAATTGTTGTATTTTAGCTTTATTTGAGGGTATTCTAGCATGAACCGCCTTTTTAAGGTCATGCCACAACATCTCAATAGGATTCTGGTCAGGACTAGGCCACTCCAAAGTCTTCATTTTGTTTTTCTTCAGCCATTCAGAGGTGGATTTGCTGGTGTGTTTTGGGTCATTGTACTGCTGCAGCACCCAAGATCGCTTCAGCTTGAGTTGACGAACAGATGACCGGACATTCTCCTTCAGGATTTTTTGGTAGACAGTAGAATTCATGGTTCCCTTTCAAAGGCTACACTCGATGCTGCGTGAAAACGCTATGGGAAACATCTTGTCATGTTGCCGGTTGTAAAGCATGTGTGTATCAAACACGCCAAATTTTGGCTTATATAACCTCGGTCGGGTGACGTCATCTGATGAGATGCACCTGCAGGTTATAAATAGGAGTGAACCGGAAACATTCCTCAGATCTTTTGTCTTCACTGACCTTGTTGTGTATGCGTGTGTGTTTAAACCAGCAAAATAAGAAAGTGTTTAACTCACCGATATGGCAGAGTTTTAATTGAGATATCCCTCCGTGTCTAATAAACACATATCGGAGGGCGATCTCTACACTTTACTGTTTCAAATAAAGTGCTCGCGCGCGCCCCGCATTCCTTGAGAAGCACCGGGCCGCGGCGCATTTCTGGGGCTTAAAACGCGTGTATCCAGCAGAGCTGTGAGAGACGGATTTAAAACTCCTATCTCTCACTTCCTCGTTGGATCGGGAAATCCCTCTGTCCGCTCGCAAGCGCGCGCTGCGCTTCTTGTGAATGGGCAAGGATAAACATCCTCTCTCGCTCCGCGGAGATGAAAATAGCACCCAAGCACTTTAGAAAAAAAAAAAAAAAAAAAAAATTAAACGGCAGGTTCTGTCGGGTGCCCGGGGGGCGGAGCCTCAACAACGCTCTCTCCCTTTTTCTTAGCAATCTCCATATGAGTTAACCCTTTCATAGAGTAAGCTGTATCTATTCTGTGTTTTCCTGCCATCTACTTTATTTATTTGTTTAAATATAGTTGAGGTGGAAGCACGGGGTTATATGATGACGCCCAGATAGAAGAGACGCTTCCAGGCTATCTCTCTCTTGGGACATCATCCTCCCTGAAAAGCTAATACTTCCTTTCAAGCTGTGTAGACTTTTATCTTCCCTGGAGGAAAAAGCTTTTCAGGCAGCAGGTCTGGTTGGTGCTCCATTGCACACCATGACGGTTTTGCAGGTCTACCAGGCTGACCTGCTGAGAGACTTATGGCTTGAATCTCAGCGGCATCAAGCATAGGATCGCGCATTCCTCCTTGATGCCCCTATTTCGCCTTCCGGTCTGTTTGGCGATGTCGTTAACTTGTTCGCCACTAGGTTCATGAGGCAAAGTTATATGAACAAGCCTTCGGAAATTCCTTCCCCGCCGTGCTCAGGAGTCGGGACTGTCGGCCACCCAGTCTCAACCGGGTCTGACGCTTGCAAGGCGTGAAACACACAAGGAGAGTGTTTTTGGGCCGGGCACCCCCTCGTAAAGATTGGGGTGCGTCGTGCCTGCACTTCGCAATCCGCCTCAAAAGAGCTCAGACTGGCATATTGTCTTCTTCACAAAGAAGCCCTGAGGTTCATGTGCCCAGGACCATGGGGGTGGCCCCCCCAATGGGGAGAGACATGCAGAATTCCTTTTGAATGAAGTGTTCTCCCTGGCACCCCAGGAGGTCTGTGTTTTTGCTTCGCCACCACTGGTGTTTCGGGCAACACCAGTCTCCAATAAAGTGTTAGCTCTTCGGTTTTTCCTGCCATGTTTCCGGATGCCGAACATCTAACATTGCCCCCCCGTTTAACCAAGCCGCCGAGACTTTTGCCCCTTTCAGAGAAACTGGCAGCGTGGAAACTACTGCCAAGCATATCTCCTTGGGTACTAAGCACTGTAGAGAGAAACTACAGGATGCAGTTCTCACATCACCCTCCGTGTTTCAACGGCGTGGTCTCCACTTCCGTGAAACCGGAAAGTGCGCATCTGCTGACAGAAGTTGCTGGGAAATGGGGCCATGGAACATGTTCCCCCTACCAGACAGTGAGTCAGGCTACTACAGTCGGTATTTCTTGGTTCCCAAGAGGAACGGGGGGCTACGTCCAATTTTTAGATTTTTGCGGGCTGTTCCGCTATCTAAAATAAATAAATACAGCTTCAAAATATTGACTGTCAACGTGATTGCTCTCAAGTCCTACCAAGCGACTGACTTGGGACAAGGACGCTTACTTCATATAGAAATATTGCCACAACACAGGAGGTTCCTAAGGTCGCTTTCGGGGGCGAAGCTTACCAGTATCGGGTCCTTCCATTTGGTCTAGCTCTCTCACCCGCACATATATGAAATGCATGGATGTAGTTCTGGCGCTTACGACTCCAGGGCATCCGTATTTGAATTACATAGACGACTGGCTGGCCCAGTCTCAGTAGCTAGCGCTTTGACATCAGCATGTCATCCTAGCTCAACTTTGTTTCTTAGGATTGAGACTCAACGCCATGAAAAGCGTGCTCTTTCCTGTTCAGAGGACAACATATTGGGTGTCACATGGGATTCGATCGTAAGCGGGCACAGCGGTCTCCCGCTCGTGTTGAATCCATTCTCAACACCCTCAAGGAAATCAAGCTAGACCGGAAAGTGACCATCACTTTCATAGATTTTAGCTCTTATGGCAGCTGTATCCACGGTGACACCTTTGGGTCTTCTGCACATGAGAGCATTTTAGTTGTGGCTAAAAACCAGGGGATTTCACTCTAGGGCCAATCCCCAATAAAGGTTACGCGCCAGGTGCTTCGTACCCTTCCTATGTGGTTCAGACCCCGGTTTCTGACTTTGGGTCCCACTCTAAGTTCGTCTTGTCGTCGCAGATGCTAACGACAGACGCTTCCCTTATGGGCTGGGGTGCGGTCTTAGATGACCGTCCAGCCCAAGGGAGCTGATTAGGCCATCTTCTCGCACGGCACATCAATTGCCTCGAAATGATGGCTCTATTTCTGGCCCTAAAGCACTTCCTCCAGCAGTTGGGAGGCTACCATGTCCTAGTGCGGGTGGACAACACTATGGCAGTCTCATATATTAATCGCCAGGGCAGACTGTGCTCGCGCCGCTAAAAAGCTAGCGCACCAGGTTCCTGTCCCTCAGGGCGAATTACATTCCAGGGCATATGAATGTGGGAGCAGTTGTTCTGTCCAGTCAATCTCTGACACACGGGGAATGGAAACCCCACCCCAAAATAGTCAGTCAATCTGGGAGAGATTTCAGGTAGAAGAAGTGGACCTCTTTGCCTCGCAAGATCAGCAAATGTCCCCTTTACTACTCTCTGACTCTTCCAGCTACCCCAGGTCTGGACGCCGTGGCACGTACATGGCCCTCCCCTAGAAGAGGGCTCCCTCCCCTAGAAGAGCTTATGCCCTCAAATGGAATGTATTTGAAAGTTGGTTCATGACAAAGCAGGTAGACCCAGTCCATTGCCGAAATGTTTCAGTGCTGGAGTCTCTGCAGGAAAAATTGTCCTCGGGCTTGTGCCCTAGTACCCTCAGGACATACATAACTGCTATTTCAGCCTGCCACAATGGGCCAACTAAGTCAAGCTGGTCTTTCAGCCAGCGTAATTGAGACTATTCTAAGTGCTAGGGCTCCCTCCCCTAGAAGAGCTTATGCCCTCAAATGGAATGTATTTGAAAGTTGGTGCATAACGAAGCAGGTAGACCCAGTCCACTGCCGAAATGTTTCAGTGCTGGCGTCTCTGCAAGAAAAATTGTCCTCGGGCTTGTGCCCTAGTACCCTCAGGACGTACGTAACTGCTATTTCAGCCTGCCACGTCCTGATTGGTGGTGTTACTGTGACACGGTCCCTTTTGTGGGTTTTATCTATCGTGCTCGAAGAGCCAATTGACACCCTTCTTTTTGAACCACTAAAGTCAGCGCCTCAGGTTTCTGACCTTTAAGATGGTTTTTCTAATGGCCGTTACCTCTCTGAGAGGATTGGAGATCTGTCAGTCTCCCCATCCTGCCTAGACTTCGCCCCTGGGCTAGTCAGGGCCATTTTGCATCCTCACTGAACTATCTTCCGAAAGTTCCATTCTCAACATGCACCCTATTGTTTTTGAAGCCTTCTGTTCTCCGCCTTTTACAGCTTCGGAGCAGGAGAGACTTACTGTGTCCAGTACGTGCTCTTCAGATTTACATCCACCGCATCAGCCAGTGGCATAAGTCAGAGCAGCCTTTACATGTTTTGGGGCCGCAACCGGGGGGGGCGGCCGCCACTACACTGAATGAGAGATGCTATTGCCCTCTCCTATGAGGCGCGTGGGCTCACTTCGCCTCTTGGAACCAGGGCTTATTTAACCAGGGGAATCGCCTCATCTACTGAACTAGCAGGAGGTATTCCCCTGCAGCAAGTGTGTGATGCGGCGGCGTGGTCCTTTCCGCACACATTTGTTAGATTTTATAATCTGGATGTTCATGCCACTCCGGGCTCACAGGTCCTCGAGTCAGCTTTCCAGATATAGTTCTGAGACCTTCTCGGCTTTGTGCGCACACGCTACACAACCTTGGGGTCCAGACACTTGCAGTGCGGCGGCGTTGGTATTCTCGTTCCCATAGCGTTTTCACGCAGCATCGAGTGTAGCCTTTGAAAGGGAACGTCTCGGGTTACTTTGCTGTAACCCTGTTCCCTGAAAAGGCGGGAACGAGATGCTGCGTCCCAATGCCGCACTGCCTACGTGACCGGACGTCCGTTTAGACAAATCAATCTGAGGAATGTTTCCGGTTCACTCCTATTTATAACCTGCAGGTGCGTCTCATCAGATGACATCACCCGACCGAGGTTATATAAGCCAAAATTTGGCGTGTTTGATACACACATGCTTCACAACCGGCAACATGACAAGATGTTTCCCATAGCGTTTTCACGCAGCATCTCGTTCCCGCCTTTTCAGGAAACAGGGTTACAGCAAAGTAACCCGAGACGTTCCATCTATCACAGCAAGCCTTCCAGGTCCTGAAGCAGCAAAACAACTCCAGAACTGTGGTTCGCTGGAGTCCCAAAGCTTTAGAAACGGCTTTATAACCTTTACCAGCCTGATATATCTCAATTACTTTTGTTCTCATTTGTTCCTGAATTTTTTTGGATCTTGGCATGATGTCTAGCTTTTGAGGTGCTTTTGGTCTACTTCTCTGTGTCAGGTAGCTCCTATTTAAGTGATTTCTTGATTGAAACAGGTGTGGCAGTAATCAGGCCTGGGGGTGACTACAGAAATTGAACTCAGGTGTGATAAACCACAGTTAAATTATTTTTTAACAAGGGGGGCAATCACTTTTTCACACAGGGCCATGTAGATTTGGAGTTTTTAAAAACTGCATTTTGTGTTCAATTACAGTGGTTAATCAATCGGACTGTAGGTCCTACCGTCGCCGCGCTCGGCGGTACCGTTTGGCTTTGTGCGTTTGCTGGCTTTTACCGTTGAGTGGCGCTATATAACTACAGGCTGACGCCTCATGCCTTAGTTCATTCTCTGCTGGATTAATGAGACACGGAGTTTTAGAACTGCACGTAGTAGCTGATAAAATCAAGTAAAACATTGTAGTTAAACAAATTTATAATCACAGAACTAAAATGACGATACAAATGTAGAATTTAAATTAAATTAAATCTTATTAGGATCAAATTTAAACAAAATAAATATTAACACAGTGAGCCTTTAAATTTTATCACGTGTAATTAAAAAAGACGCGTGTAGGGTTTTGTGTCGTCTTATATCTTGTGTTCTTTAAATTTATAGTAGATTTATTAATTAAAATAAATGACCATAAAAATTATAACATTGTCAGGACGTTCTACTGCGTCAGCTGATGTCGGTCATTCAGCCCCGCTTGTGTTTGTGCGTTATTAGAAGAATGAAATGCAGTAGACTGTTATGATCTGTAACGGATTCGACCCATGTTGCACGGGCGGCACCATAAAGCACGGACACGAGGCGAGGTCTTACGGGAAAAGGGTAATTTATTTAGGCAAAATGGGGAAGGAAAGTGTTGAAGGAGGGAGAAAGGAAAGAAAGGGATAAAGGTTGTGCATGTGCAGTTCCGGGGGCTGTGCCACACTGGCATGCGGGCACACAGCTGACGATAAGTGTTGGTGCGAGTGGCAGAACTGAGCACGCGGAGGCAGCGCTCCTGCACGCTCCCTCGTGACGGCGCTTCTCCCGCTGATGGCCGGCGCGAGTTCTCGCTGACGCAAAAACCTAACCACACTTTTCCTCTTCGGCAGCGGGGCTGCGAGGGCGGGCACGGTGCGGGAGTGAAGATGCCGCGGGAGCTCGCGCAGCTCTTTCTCGCGCTGTCCTCAGCGCGGAGATCAAAGGGCGGAATTCTAATGTCCTTGTTTAAAGTCCCCGGGGCGCGTCACATCTCCCCACTGACATGCTTCTTTCGTATTCTCCATTACATCACGTACTTCCCAGACCTCAGACAAACCTCCGCGCCTTGCTTTTATAATGCAGAGCAAGCCCGAGATCATATTAACCTTAATTATCGCCAGCCGGCACAAATAGGCGGCTCCCGTCCCTTTGCTGCCTATTCAGGGAGCCTACGGAGTGAGGGAGTAGTTATAGTAGATTTGGGCGTACACCCATCACACGCGCACGCCGTGGCAGATCATCATAATTGTCCTAAACTTGTATTTCATAAGGTT
Organism: Clarias gariepinus; assembly: GCF_024256425.1. Classification (NCBI taxonomy): domain Eukaryota; kingdom Metazoa; phylum Chordata; class Actinopteri; order Siluriformes; family Clariidae; genus Clarias; species Clarias gariepinus. The sequence continues at coordinate 29,666,004 of NC_071111.1, read as the reverse complement.
TTCCGAGCGGTGGTACAGCGCAACGGGGGTCATTATTTACTATTAAACATTAAACGAATTTACAAAACTTAATGCGTGCGATTAAGCGCTGATTCCACGTAGGAAAGTAAAGAAGAGGATCCTGATGCTCAACATTCCGGAGACCAAACCCCATTTAAATTAAATTAACAAATATTGCATGTAAATAACAATAGCCCACGTTTAAAAAAGCATTTTTATTTAGATTATAAAAAAATAATCCTGCATCTGTTTTAGGTGTTCCAGCTGCCACTGTTCTAAAATTCAAATTAAATCAAATCTTATTAGGATCAAATTTAAGCACAATAAATGTTAACACAGTGAGCCTTTAGATTTTATCACTTGTAATTAGAAAAAAAGCGTGTATGGATTTGTGTCATCTTATTTCTTGTGTTCTTTAAATTTATAGTAGATTTATTAACTGAAATAAATGACCATAAAATTAAAACAGTGTCTGGACGTTCTACTGCGTCAGCAGATGTCGGTCTTTCAGCCCTGCTTGTGTTTTTGCGTTATTATAAGAATGAAATGCAGTAGACTGTTATGATTTGTAACGGGTTACTCAAACAACTCAGTTCAGGTGTAAGTAAATGTCTGTGCTGTTTGGGGGAGGGACGTGCTAATGATTTGGTCGGCTCTGTGTGTGTGTGTGTGTGTGTGTGTGTGTGTGAGAGAGAGAGAGGGGTGTCGCGGTCGTTTTCAGTGAAACAAAGGCTCAGCTGAAAAATTATAGGCACATCAGTCACTTAACCACCAATAAAAGGTATTTGAGTGTTATGATAGTTGTAATATAACAGATGCGCACTGAATACTAAACCTAAACCAGGCACGGAGATTAATGAACCAAGATAGCCCCCATACCCGTTTAAAAAAAATAAATAAATAAAAATACCAAAGAATATTATTGTGTATAGACTGATTAAAAACAATACAATTTATGCTATCATAAGGAAAATAACAAGTTCTTCCATTCCAATGATTAAAAAAGGTAACAATGTCAACTTTAGAATCTAGAATCCAGGAGATTAAAATTACACAAATTGAAATCACTGAAAGTCTCCAGAAGAGCCTCAGATTCAAGTGGTTTTTAAAGTGTGGAGAGGTCCATTACAGTTTCTCTGAATGTATAGGTGAGAACAGCCGATTCACACCTGGGGAGGGTGAATAATTTGTATTTGAATGTTGTCTGGCATTGTAAAGCACTATAGTGACACTAAAAGAACAACCCAGGATTAATAGGAATTATTATACTGCATAAACATTATTTAGCACAAACAAATTCCTCGCGCTCGGGAAAACTATGCGTGCGGTTGAGCGCTTTTTAGACTATAGGAAATTAAATCGGAGGGTTTTTATTTAGACTATTAAAATAATAACCTGCGTCTATTTTTAGGCGTGCCAGCTGCCACTTTTTAGTTAGAAGTTTTCAATACAAAGCTTATAATGCCCACATGACATGACGGAATAAGGCACGGCTGGTGATGATTGGGGTTTGTTGGGTTACAGTGGATTTTACTACGCGGTGTGAGTGCAATGGTCCGTCTGCTCACGCTGACTCTGCTCTCCGCGGATGGCCGTACCGCCCCCTCCCACCTCTCGCTCCTTTGAAGTTCCTGGGGCGCGTTCCATTTGCACTGCTTGCATGCCGCACTTCCGCGTTGTTGCACGCGCGCTGCATACACAGCGCGTATTAAAATCCACTGTAGCCCAACAAACCCCGAGTATTTTATAGCGCAGGGTGCAAGCCCGGGCAACGATAGCAACGATAGCTCACCAGTCATGTGTAATTCTGCGGTCCCGCTGCTTCGCATGTCTGAAGGGGAGGCCGCCTAACTAGTGCGCGAGGAGCGATATTGATTTGGGCGCACGCCGTGACAAGCTGAAAAAACTGTGTCAGATTAATGTGCAAAAACTATATAATAAAACTATATAAGACTACATGCCTTTATAAGACTGAACTTTTATTTAAGCGCACTCACAATAACGAAAAAACGTTGTGATTTTGTAAGTGTTGTGATTTTGTAAGTGTTGTAAGCTGCGCTGCTCTGTATTGTTTTTGGTGAACTTGAGCGCGTCAGAAAATGAACGCAAACGTTTTTTTAAATGGTCAGAGTCAGTCTGCTTGCTGTTTTCCCGACGCGTTCATAATCATTAGTCTACTTCTGCCGGTGCGCTCTGGAAAACTCCATGCATGCGGCTGAGCGCTGATTAAAACTATGGAGTAAATTAAAGAGGAGAATTACGATGCCGAGTCGAAGTCCTGAGCCCAAACCTCATTTAAATTAAATTAACAAATATTATAAGTAAAAAAACAATAGCCCACGTTTAGAAACCGTTTATAAATTCTTTCCGACATGAGTTGGTCCGGTGTTATGCGCAGAGCGCCGGGAGATTTCCTGAAGCTCAGAAATCACTGGGCATGTTTTCTAAATAGCCGCTATCTTTAATAACTGATGGAGGTTTTGAGCTGTATACACACACATTCCTGCCTAAACAACTCTTAAAACTACACCTGTGACACAATAACAGTAATATTTCAAACATTCTGCAGGCTGATATTTGGAGAAAGGAAAGAATAATGAATAAACCAGTTGTTGGGTCAAAATAACCCAACCATATGAGCCAACATGAGCAACCCAACAATGTGTTTAAAGTACCTGAAATAATCCAGAACTTAAATAACAATAAACCGATACAGAGATACGCTGTATAACGGTCACTGTTGTATTTACGGCAACGAGCGAAAATGTCACTTTGCGCCACCTGGCGGCCATTTTACGAATGACTTTGAAATGCAACTGATTTATTTTGGCCGCTGACGTTTTTACGCGGCGGTGAGCGCGACGGTAATAACCATTCCAATTGATCAACTACTGTACATGGACAGGTGCGGCCGGTTCCCTCATTACTCCATGATTAATTAAACAGATCAAAGGCCTGTAGGTGGTTCTGAGTGTTATATTTGCATTTGGTAGCTGTTCATTCAAACCCTCAACATGAAAAGCCTGTACAAGTGATGAGGTCATCATTAGGCTAAAAAAAACAATGTACCTGTCACAGAGAACTTTGGGAGTGGTTAATATAAAATGATTCATGTTCATGTTCAAGAACCTCCTGGGTTAACCTGGGATTCACAGCTGTGTTTAAGGTTCTGTACAGTGACATTGAGAGTGCAGTGAAAGCTAACAGTGGTTTATGTGCCCCTTTTAAAGTCTATAGGGGTATTAGTCAGAGCTGGTCGGTCCAGCATGCTATACTCACTAGCCATAGAAACTTTGCTGTTTAAGATAAGAAGTAAAATCTTTGGCCCATCAATACCAAGCTTCTAAACAACTTAGCATGAAGAACTTGAGGTCTTAAATATCTGGGAGTGGACCTAGGGGACATTAACCATGTGAAAAAGAACTGAGAAGGCAAGTTGAGAGAATTAAAGAAAGTTGAATAAATAAATAAATAGAAATGGCTTGTTCCAAAAGAGTCGTACAAAGGAAGAACTTTGGTTATAAATCATTGCTATGGTACAAACTAGGCTGCATTAATCCACTTCCCAAACTAGGGTTAGGGTTAGGGTTAGGGTTAGTGGATTTATACTTGTAGAGTGTTTTATACTTACTTTAATTTCTTCACCTGGAGGACATACTGTAGCAGCAGGGATAGGGGCGCGTATGTAGGGAGCCTACGGAGTGAGCAAGGAGCGACAACATGTTGAGGCGCACGCCCATTATAGACGCATGCAGATGTTTTCAAAGTAACGTAATTAATAATCTGATTACTTTTTACATGTAATAATCAGTAACGTAATCAAAGTACAATTTTAAAGTAGTAGTTTGTCATTTTTAGTAGATTACTTTTTTTTAATAAGTCCCCAACACTGGAGACTAAATTGGAACTCTCTTTGTCTTGCTCTGATTAAATTAAAAACTAATTAAACTGTTAATCTAAATAATAAACTCATTTTACATTCACACTATCTTCAAAGTAAATCTGAAAGCAAGATGAAAAAGTTTATGGAGTGTGTTGTTGTGTCTACAGGATGGAGCGTTGTGGTGTCTCAGATGAAGGCTGTGCTGCTCTGACTTCAGCTCTGAGATCAAACCCCTCACACCTGAGAAAGCTGAATCTGTCCTATAATCATGTAGGAGACTCAGGAGTGAAGTGTCTCTCTGCTCTACTGGAGAATCCTCTCTGTAAACTGGAGACACTGAGGTAAGATCATCTCTCTGAGAGTCACATGACCTGCTCCTCAGTAAGACACATTCTCTAATAGTGAGACTGAAGCAGAAGTTTTAGGTTCATCATCAATGTCCTGAGGAGGAAGATTGTTTTTTTTCACTGCACACTGATGGTTTCCTACAGCAAAATTTTGTTGCTCAGAATGAGCTTTTTCTTGTCTCATGAGACAGAATTGTGCTGTCTCATTAGAAGCTCGACTTTGTCCTTTCTATTTCTTCTGAAGCTGTCTTAGGAGAAACAAAGAGACATAACTGAGACACAACCTGAGGTATACTTAAGAAACATTTGAGAAATCTAAGATGTACATGAGAAACAGAACTGCATTTGAAGGAGAAGCAAATGAGCCATATATAAGACCGTAATGAGATTAAAGTCAGATATAAATGAGATGCATGAAGCACAAATGAGAAATATTATAGTTTTATTGAACATATCAAAAATCCTTAGTTAACAGCATACAGTGTAATAAATTTACACAATACAATTACAACATGTTATTTTATTTATATAGCGCTTTTAATAACGGTCATTGTCACAAAGCAGCTTTACAGAAACCATGGGGGCAATAAATAAGGAATAAACTTAAAAAAAATTGATAAATCAAAATATATTCAGTAAAGTGAGTAAAGTCACCGACCACTACTTCTGACGTCCTGAGTGGCACACACACTCCACCCTGGCACAACACGCTGCCCTTGCAACTGCTAAAGTGCCCCTTGAAGAACTTCAAAAATGCCTTTGTGCCCCTGCTATTCGTAGGACTTTAAACACAATTACTGCAGTGTCTCTTGGGACATAAAGCTCAAATCTTACATTCTTGTTGGAAATCACGGACGCCGTGTCCTCCGGGCTAAAGAGGAGGGAAACCTTTTAGTTTGTCATCCCTGTTCAGTTCAAAAGCCAGCATCTCTGATGGTATGGGGTGCATAAGTGCATTCAGTGTGGGCAGATTGTATGTTTTAAAAGGCACTATAAAGGCTGAAAGGTATATTAAATTTTAAGACTATGTCTACTCTTAATTTTTGCACTACAATGTAAAAGCACATACTGCAGCTACAGTATTACAACAGTATGGCTTCGTAGTAGAAGGGTCCGGATGCTGAATTGGCCTGCCTGCAGTCCAGATCTTTCACCTTAGAAAACATTTGACGCATCCTTAAACAAAAACATATGTCAAAGTGACCACATACTTTTCAGCAGCTGGAAACAATGGGACAAAATTCCAACACAGAAACTCCAGAAACTTATAACCTCAATGCCGAGACGTTTCCAAACTGTTTCAAAGAGGAGATGCTGCACCATGGTAAACATGCTTCTGTCCCAACTTTTTTGAGACCTGTATCAGGTCTCAAAAAAGACACTGTCGATAAACAGCCATCAACCTTAAAATTGGCTCATTCAGTGCACGAAACATTTTCAGTCTAAACACCTGTCGAGTTATCCATGTTCTACTGTGTCTAAAACACTGGTCCACGGGATCCAAAAGGTAGTTTTCCTTCCATTCCAAATCCAAAAACCATCCTGACTTTTCCGGAACTCGGGTTGTAAAACAGGTTTTATGCCGAATGCTCTTTCTGACGCAACCCTCCCATTATAACCCTCCCATTACCGGGGTTTGGGGTTTGGCTGGGAATTAAAAACCCAGGCCTTCCGCATGGCAGATGAGAAACCTACCACTGATGATTAAAATAATATATGTTATTTTTTAAAGTTTTTTTTCCCCAAAGAATGCATTAAATATATAATGGCAGTAAAAGTGTATTTCACACTATGATGGTTGAACTTGAACCCTGACCTTCCAATCAGTAACTGTTTGAGCCACCACTGCCCCATTATCCCCCAGTGGGGTTTAACTTGTTTCCTCTTTATCTTAAAACAGCGATGCTTTAGTTCTTTAATTAGTCCAGTCTTCTAACCTTTTTGTTCTTACACTTCGCTCATACAGAACTGTTTCCAAAGCATCAATTTTGCACAAATATTAACTAACGTCATTAGAGATGAGAAAAAATAAATAAATTCAGTTATGTATCATGATTCTTTTATGCAGCAATTCATATACGTATCGCCATGCTGACTGCCAAATCGATTTATTGTAAATACTTATTTTAAAATTATTTATATATATTTGCATTTGAGACGGTAATATGTTGCAGTTCCTCTATGATCCTACAGATGGTGCACTCAACTATTTACACATTGGCAGGCAGGAGTTCATGTGTAGTAGGAACAAATTATTCACAGAGTTTGTTTAGAATTGTAACAAAATCCTTATATCGAATAATGTTTATAAAAACCAATCCCAATCAGCACCTGGGTATGGTGATATCCTCTCAGCTGGTCCCTGGTGATTCCCTTCCCTAACAGTCATGCTTGTCATCACATAGCTGGTGTTCTGTCGAAACATGCTACTCGCTGATGAACGCCACAAAAACAATCCTATTTCCCTTCACAACTTTGTTTTTCCAACTTTTATGCGCAACACTATATGTTTATGTTTTTGTACCATATTTCGACAAAAACTCCAGAACAACACAAACCTGTTGTACAGCAGCAATGCATTCTGGGACTCTGCTAGAGATCCATCAGTGATCCTTCAGGATTCAAAATCCTTGAAATGCTCCTCTCTCTATGAAACTTCACTGGAACTCTGACGTCAGCGTGACACTCCAGTATAACTGCTCTCTTATGGCCAGAATAATAGAAACAAACTAACACATTAGCACCAGAATGACTATAAACAAACCTCAAATATTTCAACAGGCACCCGTTTGTGTTTCAGACTGGAGGTAGACCTTAAAACTATGTGAAGGGACAAAATGTAAAATTTGTGAATAAATTCTAATAGTAACATTGACTAAGGTACTGAGCGGGAAAATGTATATACATCTCGAGTGTGTGATCTTGCTCATTATGCCTAATATGTGCATAATTCAGATGATTAAGAGTAATCAATGAAATGACATAAGGGAAAGAGCTGATCAACAATATAACAGACACCAGCAAAATCTGGCAAATCAAGACACCAAGTTATACAAAATGTCACCCAACCTGACAAAGATATTAAGTGTTGACACACACTGCTAAACTCTGTATATTCTGTATATTGTAATGATATTTGTACAGAATGTAAAGTAAGTTTCCCATTTGACAGTTTAATTGTAATAAATGAATTATTAAGATGTACACATGTGTAAAAGGTTAGCCGTGGTGATCAACTAGGGACACCTGGGTGGACTGTATGATGTGACTGGTGGTTGGATTTTTTTTAGAATAAAGAAGCTAGATTTCAAATTGAAATTTTTTTTTACAAAGCAATTTTGTAATGGAGTTTAGTCATCAGCAACCTACATATCTACATCTCTTCATTAAACACATGGTTAATTAAAAGTGAAACTTCCCTGGGCACTTTATTAAGGCAGTAAGTTAAAATAATTTTCCCACGGGTGTGAGATATACCTGTGGTCGTAGCCAGCGGAGCCGTGTTACCTGCAGCACAAATGTGGTCTATTATACACAACTAACAACAAATATATATGACATTTAACACAATATGTAGATTTATTTTATTTTCTATTAATTTCACATTTCAGAGATCCAACCTACTAACCCTCCCCTCTATCTGACCCATCTTGGTGCAGCTTTACACAATCAAAAGAATTATTTAAATCTGTATGGAATGTAAGTGTGCATGAATCAAGATGAGCAGATTTTCCCTGGTGAGCAAGCAGTGGGCGACAGTGGCAAGGAAAAACTCCTTGAGATGGTAATAGGAAGAAACCTTGAGAGGAACCAGACTCAACAGGGAACCCATCCTCATCTGGGTGAAACAGAAAGCAGTAATTGATCTGCATTTATACAGTGTGTTAGGTGGCAGGCAGTTCAGTTATAACAGTTGATGTTATTTGAAGTTAATATTGAGTCCAGGTAGTCTTAAACTATCGAGCAACCGCAACCAAGTGAAGTCCTCAGAGAAACATCGGTCAACACCAGTCGAGGCCAGAACCGCCTTTATGGTAAAGTGAAACCATCTCCAGACACGAGACGCATCCCAAAGAGACACACGCGGCATCCATGCGACGGGTTTTCCAACCCAAAAGCGGGGCACCAGGATGGGTCAGACAGGTCCAGAGGGCAGAGGGAGTCTGGATCACTGGCAGCTCAGGAACGACATGTGTAGCTCGACAGAGAGAAAGAAAGAGTGAAAGGGGGAGAGAGAACAGAAGAAGGGAGAGCAGAAGAGACATAACAGTTGGGTATGGTCGCAGTCACATAATGTATAATGTCAATGTATATTTAGTGTAGAGTGCAAGCAGAGACTCCGGCAGGACTAACTATGACATCATAACTAAAAGGGAGAGCCAGAAGGAAACACAGACATGGGGGCTCCCTGAGATGTAAAGCAAACAATCACCTCACCGTCAACAAACCTGAGTGATCAATGAGAGTGGGGAAGACAGCATTCAAACAAACCAGTTCACCATAATACGCTACTTCCATGAGTCCCCCACATCTGCTCCTTTACCCAAGACAAATCTATTTATAAAAATGCTTGATTAAATAAATAGGTTTTTAGCCTGGACTTAAAACACTGAGACTGTGTCTGAGTCCCGAACATTATTTGGAAGACTATCCCATCATTTTGGGGCTTTGTAAGAAAAAGCTCCGCCCCCAGCTGTAGTTTTCATAATACGCGGTACTGACAAGCAGCCTGCATCCTTTGATCGAAGTAGGCATGGCGGATCGTAAGACACTAGCAGTGGGGCAGTGGTGGCTCAGTCGGTTAAGGCTGTGGGTTACTGGGTTACTGATCGGAAGGTCGGGGGTTCGAGCCCTAGCATCGCCAAGTTGCCACTGTTGAGCCCTTGAGCAAGGCTTGAGCCATATATGCTCCAGGGGCGCTGTAAGCTGGCTGACCCTGCACTCTGACCTCAGTTTCCTAATTGGGATATGCGAAGAAGACATTTCACTGTGCTGTAAAGTACATGTGACAAATAATTGAATATTCTTCTTCTTCTCAGATACTGCGGCGCGAGACCATTTAATGCTTTATATGTCAAGAGTAGTTTTTTAAAATCAATGCGAAATTTCACGGGGAGCCAGTAAAGTGAAGATAAGGTAGGTGTGATGTGCTCGTATCTTCTGGTTCTAGTGAGGACTCTTGCTTCTGCATTCTGGACTAGCTGAAACTTGTTTATGCACCTAGTTGAACAACCAGACAGTAGGGCATTACAATAGTCCAACCTAAAGGTAATAAAAGCATGAACTAGTTTTTCTGCATCGTTTAGCGACAGTATATTTCTTATCTTGGCAATATTTCTGAGGTGAAAGAATGCTATCCTGGTAATATTATCTACATGTGCTTTAAATGAAAGGCTGGAATCTATAATCACACAGAGATCTTTTACTGTTGCACTCGATGGAACAGAAAGGCCATCTAAAGTTACAGTGTGATCTAGAATCTTACGTCTAGCTGAATGCGGTCCTATGACTAGAACTTCTGTCTTAACAGGATTAAGCAGTAGGAAGTTACAGATCATGTTAATCTGTTTACAGATTATGTTGCCTAGAGGAAGCATGTATAGGGAAAAAAGCAGTGGGCCTAAAACTGAACCTTGTGGAACACCAAACTCCACTGTAGAGCATGCAGAATAAGCACAATTAAAGTCTACATACTGATAACGATCGGTCAAATAGGATCTGAGGCAGGAGAGCTGTACCCTTAATTCCTACTACATTTTCTAATCTGTGAAGAAGAATAGCGTGATCAATGGTGTCAAAAGCTGCACTGAGGTCGAGTAACCCAAGCATAGTTACACAACCCTGATCAGAGGCCAATAGGAGGTCATTTACTACTTTAACGAGTGCTGTTTCTGTGCTGTGATGAGGCCTAAATCCTGACTGATACAGTTCATGTATGTTATTTCTATGTAGATATGAGCATAGCTGCTCCGCTACTATCTTTTCCAGAATGTTAGAGATGAATAGGAGGTTTGATATAGGCCTAACTTAAAAGATTTTGGAACATACCCAATGCTGAGTGAGGAATTAATTATTCTCAACAGGGATTCTGTTATTGCTGGTACTATCTGTTTAAGAAAATGTGTCGGTATACAATCTTATAAACAAGTTGATGAATTTGCAAAAGAGATGGGTGAAATTAGTTCATATTCTTCAAGGGGAGTAAAGTATTCTAGGTTCTGATCTGACATAGTTACTGTAGTTTAATATCTGCATCAATTGCATTGTCCGGTTTCAAAGCCTCAATTTTATGCCTAATATTTACAATTTTATTATTGAAAAAGTTCATTAAGTCCTCACTATTGTACAATGTTGTCGTGGAGATTTCTGAAGTGGTCTTATTTCTAGTTAATTTGGCTACAGTATTAAATAAAAATCTAGGATTATTTTTTGTTATTTTCTATAAGTGTGAAGAGATATGTTGATCTAGCTACACTAAGAGCTTTTCTATATGCTCTCCTTCCATGCTATTTAAAATACTAACAATTTAGTTTGACGCCATTTACATTCTACTTTCCGTGCTGTCTCTTTTAAAGTACGTTGGTCGTTATACCAGGGAGCAAGTTTCTTATCTCTAATAATTTTTCTTTAAACTGGAGCTACATTATCTAAGGAATAGCGGAACGTCGACTCTAAATATTCAGTCGCCTGATCGAGTTCTGTGGGGTCAGACGGTGATCTAATTAAAGTTAACTCTGGGAGATTACTGATAAAACTCTGTGTGGTATTTGATGTGAATGTACGTTTAGTACGGTAGAGTGGTGCTGCGCATACATTTTCACTATAACACACTTTAATTGAGACAAGATAGTGATCTGATATAACCTCAGATAATGGAGTTGTGAATAAATTTCTTATGCTTAATCCAAAAGATATTATTAAATCTAAAGTGTGACCTGCTTTATGAGTGGGTCCTACTACACACTGATTTACTCATACTGAGTCTAGTATGGACATAAATGCTCTACGCAGAGGGTCTTCTGGATTCTCAAAATGAATATTAAAATCTCCAACAATTAACGCTTTGGCTACAGAATCGACTAGGTTTTAGAGGAAATCTGCAATTTCACAAATAAATTCAGAGTACGGCCCTGGAGGTCTGTAAATAATGATTATCGGGATCGACTCAGCTGACTTCATATTTGTAGCTACACTTATGTTACTATAGAGAACTTCAAATGAGTTTAATTTGTGTCCGTGTTTTTGTACAATAGTCAGATTATCATTGTGAATAACTGTGACGCCTCCTCCTCTACCAGTTAGCCGAGGCTGGTGTATGTAGCTGTATCCAGGAGGACTAGCTTCATTTAGAGCTACATACTCGTCCTGTTTAATCCAGGTTTCTGTTAAACAGAGTATATCAAACTCCTGATCTGTGATAGTTTCATTAACAATAACTGCTTTAGATGTGAGAGATCTAACATTTAACAGAGTGGGATGGACACCGTCCCGCCCTAACAGGCCAGTTTTGCCCTTAAAGGTCTTTTAGTTATCTATAAAGCCCACATTATTTTCGGAGCACCACCTGGACATCCAGCGGTTCAGCGACCATAACCTGCTGTAAGCTATGTCGCCATGTCTCATTGGGATGGGACCAGAGCATATTATCAACTCAAATCTGAAGAGTAAGATGAAGTATATAAAAAATACTAAGCAGTCTTTAGTGTAGACGGCACTGCTTGTCAGAGAGCCCTAGCCCTGAAACCCCAAAGCATTTTTAGCTATTCTTTGCATTATTATGTTTTAATAAATATACTGTATATGAGTCAGGATTGTGCAATATAGAGACATTTTTTCAGCATAATATAATCTTCAATACAAAGAACTCAATGTAAATTTAATTTTAACTAACTATACACACACGACTAAGCAAAAAAAAAAAAAAGATCATATAGGCAAGAAATAGAACAGATTTATAAGATCACGTGTTACTATAATAATAATAATAATAAGAAGAAGAAGAACGCATACATTAACTATACAGTCTTAAATAAAGTGACCCGTGATAAAAACCCTCTCTGTCAACAAACATACATTTTACATCAAGGACATAATATATATTAATATGCATATATATATTTTTTTTTGTTCCACATTTTTGTATTGTCATTCCAGTTGTAATAAAATGTACATTTTCTAAAAGTAATGATGAGTTTAATTCTACATATCAGAAAACCCAAATGCACAGTTTACAAGCACTGTATACTTGATGTGGGAAACACTGCTTTAGGGGAAACAAAAAATCTGTTTATTCTGTGAGTGAATGTTCTTTCAGTGTCTCTGTCTAGTTGTTATAAACAGGGTCGCCGAAAGCAGCTGTAGACATGACGAGCAGGATTAAAACCATGCAGTTTTCCTCAATAGTTATTTCACTAAGATCCTAAAACAGTTTCGTATTATTTAACATTTTGTCATGAAGTTTATGAATAAACCCACTGACTCAAACACGTTCCTACAGTAACACAGAGCTGAAGGTGAGAACAGGATCAGTAGGTGTGTGTATGAAAGGAGATCACAGTGCACCATCACTACTGTATGTTTAATATACAGATATAATTAAAATAATGTCGTTTTTGATTAGGTGCTAATTTACACCTGGTTTAGAGAGGAGGACAAAATAACAAAACTGATGAGTGTTAATCTCACACACTTTATTATATGAATATGTAACCAGACACACTTCTGATTATTACACACTTTTTGTCAGATCCTTTTAAAATGCACTAAAAGCTCAGCACCTCTGATCCTCTGTTTTCATCTCATTCTCCTGTAGAACTTTTATTCTCTGTGAAGTTAAACCTGCAGAAGCTGATGAACTTAATTGTGACACTCAGTTTAATAATTTTAATTACATTGTTAATTAGAATAATCAGGTGATATTAAATCTCCATGTCATTGTGAATAATGAGCTCATTTTACAAACTCGTGATCTTTGAAGTTAGTCTTAAACCAAGATAAACATTTGATGAAGTGTGTGTCATTGTGTCTCTACAGGTTGTATAATTGTGGTGTCTCAGATGAAGGCTGTGCTGCTCTGACTTCAGCTCTGAGATCAAACCCCTCACACCTGAGAGACCTGGATCTGTCCTATAATAATGTAGGAGACTCAGGAGTGAAGCGTCTCTCTGCTCTTAAGGATGATGAACATTACAATCTACAGACACTGGGGTAAGTAAAAACCTCTTTTAATTAATGTTGCAAACGTATAAGAATGATTTGTTAATCCCTTTAACATTAATTTGTACATTTCTCTCAAGATATCAGATTACCAGATTAGTAAATAAAACCTTTATTGACATTTGTAATAATTTATTGACAAATCTTTAACATCTCGCGGAATGTCAATATATTTTATATAATCTGATATTTTTAGATTATATAAAATAGAGAGGTTTAAAAGGTGTTTTATTTTCAGTAAAGTGTTGATATAAAATTCATGTGAAGTTAGAAGACAGGGAGTCAGACTGAGTCTACAAAATGTCACAAATGAGTTGATGAGAGTGATTGTAAATGAACTCGTCTCCTTGTGACACTCTGGACAAGCAAAGAAAACAACTAAGGACGAGCTGAAACTACTAAAATTGGGTTAAGAACTGTCCAATGCATTATTAAAACCTGAAAGGGTCGTAGTGAACCAACATCTCTGAGAAATAAATGCAGTCAGAAAAATATCTTGAATGAGTGTGTTGGGAGATCACTTAAACACTTGGTGAAAACACTCACTCATCGTCTTTACCACTTTATCCTGTATTCAGGGTCACGAGGGGCCTGGAGCCTATCCCAGGAGATATAGGGCACGAGGCGGGGTACACCCTGGACTGAGTGCCAATCCTTCGCAGGGCTCACACACACACACTCACACACACACACACTCACACACTCAATCACACACCATGGGCAATTCGGGAACGCCAGTTAGCCTAATCTGCAGGTCTTTGGACTGTGAAAGGAAACCAGAGTACCTGGAGGAAATTCACCAAGCACGGGGAGAACATGCAAACTCCATGCACACAGACGGGAATCGACCCTGGCCGGGCATCGAACCCGGACCCTGCAAGGCGACAGTGCTTAACCACTACACCACCGTAGTGAAAACAAATAATAAAAAACAATAGTAGAACCCGCAGCTATGTTTAATAGTGAAAGCAAGAACATGTTCACACACACAATGTGAGGACAATCCAAGGGATTGGGACTAAACAGCTGTGTAGCCTTAAGAGATCAGGGAGGCTAATCAGAAAAAAAGGCTTCAAGTTATAATCTGGGTTTCAGGACTCAATTTTTAAAAGAGTGGTTCTGGGAGCATAAAGAATCATTTTTAAACATGAACTAAACACCACATTGTGTATTATAATCAAAGCTAAAGGCACTTAAGCGAAATAATGGATTGTACAAAATAGTGTGTATGATTTTTATAGTCATTTGTCTATTGAATTTCTTCAATAGTTTTGTCACTAAGATAAAACAAAATGGTCTTGTACTATTTAACATTTTGTTATAAATAAAGAATACCTATAAATAATCTCACTGACTCAAACACAGTCAGACAGAAACACAAAGCTGAAGGTGAGAACAGGATCAACAGGTGTGTGTATGAGAGGAGATCACAGTGCAGGTTTACAATTAAAATAATGTACATAAAATATCACAACTGCAAAGAAATCAGTCCAGACTGGTGAGTCAAAAGTAGCTTAAGTTCTCATGAACACTGGGGACCTGGGACCTGCTCCACTTTAAAGTAAGTCTTAAACCAAGATAATCTGTTGATGAAGTGTGTGTCATTGTGTCTCTACAGGTTGGAGTGTTGTGGTGTCTCAGGTGAAGGCTGTGTTGCTCTGAATTCAGCTCTGAGATCAAACCCCTCACACCTGAGAGACCTGGATCTGTCAGGGAATAAACTAGGAGACTCAGACGTGAAGTGTCTCTCTGTTCTACTGGAGAATCCTCACTGTAAACTGGAGAGACTGAAGTAAGATTCTATTTTAAGAACATAAATTAGAATAAAAAGTCTGATTACTGACAGTCTGATCTTCTCACTAAAGTGTGTGAATGCTGTTAGATTTTGTTACAAAGACTGTATAGTCCCCACAGAGAGAAATCAGTCCACACTGGTGAGTCAGAAGTAGCTCTCATGAAAACTGGGGACCTGGCACCTGCTCCCAACACACACGCTGCTAATGTACGCCTGGTTTAGAGAGAAGGACAAAATAACATGTAAAACTGACGAGTGCTAATCTCACACACCTTATTAAATAAGGCAGAATCAACAATAACGGACTATAAAGCACCAACATCCAGTATGATGAATGCGGACATGTCTTTGGCTTCGAGGCTGCAGCTAAAGACGATAGCGATGCTCATGCTAGCGGCGCTAACGGCTGCAGACAGGAAGACACTGCCAGCACCGGAAACGCGTTCATCATCTCCGAGCATGACGTGAGGAGAGCCTTCAGAAGAGTGAACGCCAGGAAATCAGCAGGACCAGACGGCATCTCAGGTCGAGTCCTCAGAGCCTGCGCAAACCAGCTAGCACCTGTGATCACAGAGATATTCAACCTCTCCTCAGTAGTGATGAAATGCTTTGAGCGGCTGGTCAAGGACATTATAATTTCTTCTTTACCGGCCACACCTGGGACTCAATTTATCTCTGTGCCAGTGGATCTCTAATTTCCTAACTGGCAGACCACAACTAGTAAGGATGGGTGGACATGTCTCATCCCTCACTCTCAGCACTGGAGCCCCCCAGGGTTGTGTTCAAGTCCCCTGCTGTACTTCAGTCTGCTGATGACACCGTCGTGGTGAGCCTGATCTCTGATAACAACGAGTCGGCCTACCTGAAGGAGATTAGGAATCCGGAGAACCGGTGCCGGAGAAACAACCTCCTTCTAAACGTGAGTAAGACAAAGGAGTTGATAGTGGACTTCAGCACTAAGCAGGAGAGAAACTTCCAGACCTCCGTCATCAACGAGAGCCCAGTGGAGAGAGTGGGCAGCTTCAAATACCTCGGTGTTCACATCATGCAGGACCTGTCATGGTCCTGTCACATCAACACTGTGGTAAAAAAGGCCCGACAGCATCTCTACCACCTCAGACGCTTAAGAGACTTCAGACTGCCCTCTAAGGTGCTCAGGAACTTCTACTCCTGCACCATAGAGAGCATCCTGACGGGAAACATCTCAATCTGGTTCGGGAACAGCACCATGCAGGACAGACGAGCTCTACAGAGGGTGGTGCGATCAGCTGAGCGCATCATCCGCTCCGAGCTCCCTGACCTGCACTCGATCCACAGTAAGCGGTGCTGGACCAAGGCCAGGAAGATCGTAAAGGACCTCAGCCATCCCAACAATGGACTGTTCTCTCTGTTGCGGTCAGGGAAGCGATTCCGCTCCCTGAAGGCCAACACAGAGAGACTAAGGAGGAGCTTCTTCCCGCAGGCAATAAGGTCTCTCAACCAGATCACTACTGAGGACTAAACAATCTCTGCGTCTTTGCACATTGCACAATTCACAGTTATAGACATTATACAGGACTAAACCACTCTGCATTTTTGCACACTACACAGTAATGGACACTCATGCTTTTTTTTAATATATTTCTTTATATTATAATATTTTGTTCTATTTATCTCTTGTTAACTGTTTTTACATTTTAAGGTCACGGGCGGTCATCTAAGCATTTCACTGCATATCGTACTGTTTATGACTGTGTATGTCACAAATAGAACTTAAATATGTAACCAGACACACTTTAAAATGCACTAAAGGCTCAGCACCTCTGATTTTTTGTTTTTATATAATTTTCCTATAGAATTTTTATTTTAGGTAAAGTTAAGTCCGCAGAAGCTGATGAACTTAATTTATGAACATTTGTTGCACTCCATGTGTTTAATAATTTAGGAAAAATAATTTACCAACAAATTATCACCAAGTGTTCTGGCTTAAAATAGACATGAATGTTAATTTTCTTTAAAATACGTTTCTTATAGTTTTTGTGGTGTATCTTTTAATTTATGATATTATGAATTTATTTGTTAATCAAATGATATTAAATCTCCATGTCAATTAATGAGCTCATTTTACAAACACATCATTTTTAAAGTAAGTCTTAAACCAAGATTAAGATCTGTTGATAAAGTGTGTGTCATTGTGTCTGTACAGGTTGGAGTCGTGTGATGTCTCAGTTAAAGGCTGTGCTGCTCTGACTTCAGCTCTGAGATCAAACCCCTCACACCTGAGAGACCTGGATCTGTCCTGTAATCATGTAGGAGACTCAGGAGTGAAGTGTCTCTCTGTTCTACTGGAGAATCCTCTCTGTAAACTGGAGAGACTGAAGTAAGATCACATTTTAAAATATTAATAATCGAACTGTCTAATGATCCACCAGGTCATAATAATAAACACATTGTGTATTAATTAAACACAGACACATTTGTTCTGGTCAATACTGAATAAATCATTGTGTTAATTCTGATAGATTCTGTTGAGAATGTAAGTGAAAGACATTCTAATGACTTGGTGTGTGTTCCTCAGTCCACAACAAATAAGTCATTAACACATCACTTATCTCTTCAGATAAATGTTGAAAACGTGTAAGACTGATCATTTATTCAATTCAATTTAATTTTATTTGTATAGCGCTTTTAACAATTGTCATTGTCGCAAAGCAGCTTTACACAATCAAAAGAATGATTTAAGTCTGTATGGAATGTGAGTGTGTATGAATCAAAATGGTCAGATAGTCCCTGATGAACGAGTCGAGGGTAACAGTGGCAAGGAAAAACTCCCTGAGATGGTAATAGGAAGAAACCTTGAGAGGAACCAGACTCAACAGGGAAACCATCCTCATCTGGGTGAAACAGAGAGCAGGAATTGATCTGCATTCATACCGTGTGTTAGGTGGCAGGCAGTTCAGTATAACAGTTGATGTGAATTGATGTAAATATGGAGTCCAGGTAGTTATTGCAATTTATTCCCTTTATAATGAAATTGTACTTTTCTCTTTAGTTCTAATAAACTGATTTCCAGGTTAGGAAATAAAACCAGTTTCTGGAAATGTCACTGTATTTTAGATCATCTGAATCTTTATTAAATAAATAGTCTTTATGCTGTTTTGGATTTTTTTTTTTGTTTCATCTGTGTTCTAACATTATTTAATGTTGCACAGAGATAAAAATCCTCTCCTTTACCCCAGACACTTCTGTCTGTCTGTCTCTCTCTCTCTATCTCAGATTAAAGATTAAAATTCACAGGCAAGAACAGCTGCGGTTTGTTTAATATTGCAGACTGTATACGGGAGAAACTAAATAAGATCAGGATAGTGTTAGGATCGTGTCAG
The DNA here is from genome assembly GCF_024256425.1 of Clarias gariepinus. Lineage (NCBI taxonomy): Eukaryota > Metazoa > Chordata > Actinopteri > Siluriformes > Clariidae > Clarias > Clarias gariepinus. Next base: position 29,647,401 of record NC_071111.1, on the reverse strand, counting down.
GGTAAGAAGGGAAGCGCATTAAGCGATGCTCCCATCATGCATAGTGTCCACTGTACAAACCTCTGGAGACAGTGTTATGATCTGGGGTTGATCAGTTACTCATGTTTAGACTAAGTAACAGGTTATCACATTTATGGAGTTTTTCTTCCTGATGGTACGGCCATATTCCAGGACTCAGATTTACATTACATTTTCATTTATGGTATTTGACAGAAAACTTATAGAGAGCATCTTAAAAATTTTTGTCAATGCACATCTGAGCAGTTGATGGTTAAGGCTTTGCTTAAGGGCCCAACAGTGGCAACTTGGTGGTGTTGGGGTTTGAACCTGAGACCTTCTGATCATTAGTCTAACACCTTAACCAGTAGATTGAGTGACTAGATGGTAAAAGCAGGGTTTAGGGAGCATGAGAAATCATTTTTGCACTTTATCTGGACACCACATTACACTTTGTAATCAAAGCTAAAAGGTTCTTATTAGTGTGTATGATCAGATAATATAATTACTGTACAAAAAATGTCAGAACTACAATCAGTCCACACTGGTGAGTCAAAAGTAGCTCAAGTTCTCATGAACACTGGAGACCTGGGACCTGCTTCCAACACACACGCTGCTAATGTACACCTGGTTTAGAGACGAGGACAAAATAACATGTAAAACTGAAAACACTTCTAATTATTACACACTTTTTGTCAGATCCTTTTTAAAATGCACAAAAAGCTCAGCACCTCTGATCCTCTGTTTTCATCTCATTCTCCTGTAGAACTTTTATTCTCTGTGAAGTTAAACCTGCAGAAGCTGATGAACTCAATTTGTAGACATTTTTACACTTCATGAGTTTTATAATTCAGGAACATTTTATTTACCAATAAATTATTACCAGGTCATCTGATTTAAAACAGATGTGAATGTTTATTTTTAATGAATGTTTTATACCTTTTACATCATATCTTTTCATTCATGCTAGTATTTGTTATTCACACAGTTTTCTGGCGTTTACTTTCTTGATTCTGCATTAAAATAAATCTATATACGATGGATAAGAGAAAATAAATATACCACTTAGTCTGATCATTTAAATTACATTGTTAATTAGAATAATCAGGTGATATTTAAGCAATTTCCCTGTGAGATTTATAAAGTTCTTTGTATGTTGAATATTAAATCTCCATGTCAATGTGAATAATGAGCTCATTTTATAACCACATCGTCTTTAAAGTAAGTCTTAAACCAGGATTAAAATCTGTTGATAAAGTGTGTGTCATTGTGTCTCTACAGGTTGTATAATTGTGGTGTCTCAGATGAAGGCTGTGCTGCTCTGACTTCAGCTCTGAGATCAAACCCCTTACACCTGAGAGACCTGGATCTGTCCTGTAATAATGTAGGAGACTCAGGAGTGAAGTGTCTCTGTGCTGTACTGGAGAATCCTCTCTGTAAACTGGAGAGACTGAAGTAAGATCACATTTTAAAATATTAATAATCGAACTGTCTAATGATCCACCAGGTCATAATAATAAACACATTGTGTATTAATTAAACACAGACACATTTGTTCTGGTCAATACTGAATAAATCATTGTGTTAATTCTGATAGATTCTGTTGAGAATGTAAGTGAAAGACATTCTAATGACTTGGTGTGTGTTCCTCAGTCCACAACAAATAAGTCATTAACACATCACTTATCTCTTCAGATAAATGTTGAAAATGTGTAAGACTGATCATTTATTCAATTCAATGTAATTGTATTTGTAAAAGCGCTTTTAACAATTGTCATTGTCGCAAAGTAACCTTTCTTGTTAAGTTTCCTGATAAAGCAGTGTTTCTGGTGTGTGTGTGTGTGTGTGTGTGTGTAAGAGAGAGAAAGTCGTCCCACACAGTAGCCCCCTTAAATAAGAAAGAAGAGAGCGGGAGTCATTCCTCATCTCCCTTTTACTGTAGCTACACATACACTCTCTCACACACACACACACACACACACACACACACACACACTTATCGTGGAGACTTATCCTGTGTCCATCCACTTTAAACATCAGCTGGAGCAAAAAACAATCTTTAAAACACACACATTCTCTGTCTGAGTCAGTGTTGTTCTGAGGAAAAGCTAAACTCCTCCCACTTTCCAGAACATTCTGTAGAGCGCAACATCTTCCAAACACTCAGAAAACTCAATCTGTGTGTGTGTGTGTAAGTGTGTGTGTGGACAGGGGTAACTCAGTGGTTAAGGCATTGGGCTACGGTTTGGAAGATCCATGGGTTAAACCCCACAACCACCAAGTTGCCACTGTTGGGCCCTTGAGCAAGGCCCTTAACCCTCAACTGCTCAGATGTGTAATGAGATAAAAATGTAAGTCGCTCTGGATAAGAGCGTCTGCCAAATGCCTAAATGTAAATGTGTGTGTGTGTGTTAGGGGCGTGGTCATTAGATTGTACCCCTTCTTGGATTCATACGGATTAAATAAACTGAATATTTATTTCTGACTGAAGTTTAATTTAAAGTTAGACACATTTAAGTGAATCTTTCTATAGATATATTTCACGTGTGTGTGTGCAGTATTTGTAGAGTTTGAGTTCATTTTAGCGACGTGTTTCAGAAAGATATTGCTGGAGACTGAGACGACTGAAAGCGAATCCTGTTTATTTTATTTTTACAAAAGCACAAGGTTTAGTGGATATTGTAAGTGACATCAATAAAAGTCGACCCTTTACAGATTTAAATGATGTGAAAATAATAATTGGTGATAATGATAATAATGAATAATGATGTGAAATTAAAATGATTTAAACCTATTTATACAATCACAAATAATGTTAGTCCCTTTTATTTTTTCCCAGAATCAGTTGTGGTTCAGTTGGAGTGAACGGTGTGTCAGCTCTGGTGTCACTGTTCAGCTCAGAATCCTCAGGACTGAGAGAAGTGCATCTGACCCTGGAAACACTCGATCTGTCCAGGAATAAAGTGGAAGACTCAGTAGTGAAGGATCTCTCTGTTGTACTGGCGAATCCTCACTTTAAAGTGGAGAATCTGAGGTAAGATCATCTCTCTGAGAGTCACATGACCTGCTCCTCAGTAACACACATTCTCTAACAGTGAGACTGAAGCAGAGGTTTTAGGTTCAACATCACTCACACCCAGATTTCCCCCATGGGCCAGTTGACGCTGCTTACTATTTGATTTTTTGGAGAAAATGTTCAGAACAACCCTCTTGCTCGCCTTCCCACTTTATTTAGGATAGTTTCACATATTAACCTTAAAAATAGCTTTGGACATTTTAGCTATGAGGAGTTTTGAGACTAAACCGTTTTGATCATCTAACATAGCAGGAATTATTTATTGTCGCACTCTCTGGTATCACCCAAATATGCATTGGTTCTTTTCTAAGTCTGGTTCCTCTCAGTGGTTTCTTCCTCATGCCATCTCGGGGAGCTTTGTCCTCACCACAGTCACCTCCGTCTTGCTCTTTATTGACCAAATTTATAAGTTGGAGCAAAAAGCTGTAAAAAAAACAAAACGGTGTATATCCTTTTCTAAAATGAACGATTTTAAAAGCTTCTTAAAAACACATTTAAAAACACTTTTTTTTAAAAGTAAATCCTAAGCCAATATAAACATCTGTTGATGAAGAGTGTGTCATTGTGTTTCTCTACAGGTTGCATGATTGTGGTGTCTCAGATGAAGGCTGTGCTGCTCTGATTTCATCTCTGAGATCAAACCCCTCACACCTGAGAGACCTGGATCTGTCGAAGAATAATGTAGGAGACTCAGGAATGAAGTTTCTTTCCACTGTACTGGAGAATCCTCTCTGTAAACCGCATAGTCTGTGGTAAGATCATCATACTCACATTCATGCCTGAATCTCTAGTGTGAAAGGAGCCTCTCTCTGACTAGTTATGTCGACGTTACTGAAAGGAATTTAAATTTGTGTCCACACTTTTGTACGATAGTCAGATTATCATTGTGAATAACTGTGACGCCTCCTCCTCTACCAGTTAGCCGAGGCTGGTGTATGTAGCTGTATCCAGGAGGACTAGCTTCATTTAGAGCTACATACTCATCCTGTTTAATCCAGGTTTCTGTTAAACAGAGTAAATCAAACTCCTGATCTGTGATAGTTTCATTAACAATAACTGCTTTAGATGTGAGAGATCTAATATTTAACAGTCCTAGCTTCAGATCAGAGGTGCTGGCTGTGTGTTCATTATGATCTGAATTTGTGGTATCTATGTTAATTAAATTACTAAAACAGACTTTCTGGGTCTATCTAAAGTTTTGCTTAGCTCGGGGAACAGACACAGTATGTTTAATATGATGAACCCTGAGTGACGACTCTATGCAGCTAGCAGACGGTTGGTTTAGCCTGTCTGTCTGCTCCCTGGCCTGGGCTCTGGATTGTCACCGATTTAACTGGGCCTCTTCTGAGACTATGAGCTATACTACAGGAAATGAGAGCAGCACCTTCCCGAGTGGGATGGACACCGTCCCACCCTAACAGGCCAGCTTTGCCCTTAAAGGTCTTCCAGTTATCTATAAAGCCCACATTATTTTCGGAGCACCACCTGGACATCCAGCGGTTCAGTGACCATAACCTGCTGTAAGCTGTCACCATATAACATTGGGATGGGGCCAGAGACATCGGACATCAGACATCACCTCCGCTAATTTAAACACCTCTGAAAAGTTACTCTCACTAACCTCTGATTGACGATGGTGTATATCAGTAGCTCCTGAATGTATCACTATCTTAGAGAGCCTATGCTGCCCTAGAGCCCTAAGATTACCTGCTATATTCGGTGCTCTGGCTCCTGGTGTTGGGTAATAAAATTTAGTAATTTAATTACCTAACACCTAACCACTGCTGCTGAACCCCTAAAGGTCTGGCTAATTTAATGTGCCTCAGTAAGAGTCTCCTATAACCAGAGCTCTTTCAGGTTTCACAGTGGATGCATCACTGAGGAGAGAAAACCTGTTGGACATGTGAAGTGTGGAGGAGGTGTGCTCCGGTGGGCTAGCCTTAGCGTTAGCTTTGACTGAGCGGGTATGCCACCGAGTCATCACCCACTCGGCCCGCTGTAAGAGCTCTAATGCCGGAGTCGGGGGCTGGCATTCTTCACCTGTGGCACCCAGACTTTCTGCTACAGGAGTGGAGTCTGCAAATCATGCCGGAAAAGTGTTCATTTCAGACACCAGTGTTCATGAAGGGATAACAATCTGACATGGTGTGAGTGTTGTGTGTACAATGAGTGTGTAAGAACGCTGCTCAGCAGGAGGGAATGTAGTGGGTGCAGGAACATAATGTCAGCTTCATGAATGAACAGTGCTAGTGTAATCTTCCTAAAGACACTAGGGTTAGGATTAGGGTTAAGGTTAGGCTGACAAGTAGTTACATGGACACGTTCCAAAACAATGTTCCTGTCACAGAGAGCTTTGGGAGTGGTTAATATAAAATGATTCATGTTCATGGTGAAGAAGAACCTCCTGGGTTAACCTGGGCTTCACAGCTGTGTTCAAGGTTCTGTACAGTGACATTGAGAGTGCAATGAAAGCTAACAGTGGTTTATGTGAACCTTTTTAAGTCTATAGGGGTATTAGTCAGAGCTGGTCTGTCCAGCTTGCTATACTCACTAGCCATAGAACCTTAGCTGTTTAAGATAAAAAGTAAAACCTTTGGTCTATCAATACCAAGCTTCTAAACCACTTAGCATGAAGAACTTGAAGGGAGAGTCTTAAATATCTGGGAGTGGACCTAGGGGACATTAACCATGTGAAAAAGAACTGAGAAAGCAAGATTAGAGAATTAAAGAACGTTAAATAAATAAATAAATAGAAATGGCTTGTTCCAAAAAAGTCGTACAAAGAAAGAACTTTGGTTATAAATCATTGCTATGGTACAAACTAGGCTGCATCAATCCACTTCCCAAACTAGTAGCGGCTCTACAGGCCATGTTAGTGGATTTATACTTGTAGAGTCTTTTATACTTACTTTAATTTCTTCACCTGGAGGACATACTGTAGCAGCAGGGATAGGGGAGCCTACGGAGTGAACGAGGAGTGACAACATGTTGAGGCGCGCACGCCCATTATAGACACATGCAGATGTTTTCAAAGTAACGTAATTAATAATCTGATTACTTTTTACATGTAATAATCAGTAACATAATCAAAGTACAATTTTAAAGTAGTAATTAGTAATTTGTAGTAGATTACTTTTTTAAATTCCTTCCCCAACACTGGAGACTAAAATGAAACTCTCTTTGTCTTGCTCTGATTAAAGGTCATAGTCAGTCTGTTCCCTGTTTTAGCTTCAGCTGCTGATGGTTTAATATCACACACAACAGATGAGAGAAACTAATTAAACTGTCAATCTAAATAATAAACTCATTTTACATTCACACTATCTTCAAAGTAAATCTGAAAGCAAGATGAAAAAGTTTATGGAGTGTGTTGTTGTGTCTACAGGTTGGAGTCGTGTGGTGTCTCAGATGAAGGCTGTGCTGCTCTGACTTCAGCTCTGAGATCAAACCCCTCACACCTGAGAGACCTGGATCTGTCGAAGAATAATGTAGGAGACTCAGGAATGAAGTGTCTCTCTGCTCTACTGGAGAATCCTCTCTGTAAACTGGAGACACTGAGGTAAGATTATATTATATATATTAAACCAGTAATACCAAAACATGATCTAATCCACCTCCAGGTCATAATAATAAACGATCAGGAAAAAAATCTTGATCTTGATTGATGTATAGACGCATCTCATTTCTGACGGAGATTCACGTGCATGTGTTTCCCTGCATTCAGATCACACTGTAATTTCATCCAATCAGATGCTAGAGGAGGGACAGTACCAGCCAATCAGAAGCTGGAGGGGGTACATGCTGACAACCTGTTTCTGATTGGCTCCTTTTCATGCTCTCCGTGTCCCTCAGTGCGCACGCGTCAAACTCTTACACTTTCTTCTCTTCTTTCGTTTAGCAGCGAGTATAGACTTTATCACTGCATGTGTTAGTTTATCTTATTATCAGAATAAGGTAAATTTCTCACATGCGCGCACACACACACACACACACACACACACACACACACACACACACACACACACACACACTAACATATATACTACTGTGTGAATAGAGACAGGTATGTACCACATACACCACAGTCACCTCCGTCTTGCTCTTTATTGACCAAATTTATAAGTTGGAGCAAAAAGCTGTAAAAAAAACAAAACGGTGTATATCCTTTTCTAAAATGAAAGATTTTAAAAGCTTCTTAAAAACACATTTAAAAACACTTTTTTTTTAAAGTAAATCCTAAGCCAATATAAACATCTGTTAATGAAGAGTGTGTCATTGTGTTTCTCTACAGGTTGCATGATTGTGGTGTCTCAGATGAAGGCTGTGCTGCTCTGATTTCATCTCTGAGATCAAACCCCTCACACCTGAGAGACCTGGATCTGTCGAAGAATAATGTAGGAGACTCAGGAATGAAGTCTCTTTCCACTGTCCTGGAGAATCCTCTCTGTAAACCGCATAGTCTGTGGTAAGATCATCATACACACATTCATGCCTGAATCTCTAGTGTGAAAGGAGCCTCTCTCTGACTAGTTATGTCGACGTTACTGAAAGGAATTTAAATTTGTGTCCACGCTTTTGTACGATAGTCAGATTATCATTGTGAATAACTGTGACGCCTCCTCCTCTACCAGTTAGCCGAGGCTGGTGTATGTAGCTGTATCCAGGAGGACTAGCTTCATTTAGAGCTACATACTCGTCCTGTTTAATCCAGGTTTCTGTTAAACAGAGTAAATCAAACTCCTGATCTGTGATAGTTTCATTAACAATAACTGCTTTAGATGTGAGAGATCTAATATTAAACAGTCCTAGCTTCAGATCAGAGGTGCTGTCCGTGTATTCAGTGTGATCTGAATTTGTGGTATCTATGTTAATTAAATTACTAAAACAGACTTTCTGGGTCTATCTAAAGTTTTGCTTAGCTCGGGGAACAGACACAGTATGTTTAATATGATGAACCCTGAGTGACGACTCTATGCAGCTAGCAGACGGTTGGTTTAGCCTGTCTGTCTGCTCCCTGGCCTGGGCTCTGGATTGTCACCGATTTAACTGGGCCTCTTCTGAGACTATGAGTTATAGTACAGGAAATGAGAGCAGCACCTTCCCGAGTGGGATGGACACCGTCCCACCCTAACAGGCCAGCTTTGCCCTTAAAGGTCTTCCAATTGTCTATAAAGCCCACATTATTTTCGGAGCACCACCTGGACATCCAGCGGTTCAGTGACCATAACCTGCTGTAAGCTGTCACCATATAACATTGGGATGGGGCCAGAGACATCGGACATCAGACATCACCTCCGCTAATTTAAACACCTCTGAAAAGTTACTCTCACTAACCTCTGATTGACGAAGGTGTATTTCAGTAGCTCCTGAATGTATCACTATCTTAGAGAGCCTATGCTGCCCTAGAGCCCTAAGATTACCTGCTATATTCGGTGCTCTGGCTCCTGGTGTTGGGTAATAAAATTTAGTAATTTACCTAACACCTAACCACTGCTGCTGGAGCCCCTAAAGGCCTGGCTAATTTAATGTGCCTCAGTAAGAGTCTCCTATAACCAGAGCTCTTTCAGGTTTCACAGTGGATGCATCACTGAGGAGAGAAAACCTGTTGGACACGTGAAGTGTGGAGGAGGTGTGCTCCGGTGGGCTAGCCTTAGCGTTAGCTTTGACTGAGCGGGTATGCCACCGAGTCGTCACCCACTCGGCCCGCTGTAAGAGCTCTAATGCCGGAGTCGGGGGCTGGCATTCTTCACCTGTGGCACCCAGACTTTCTGCTACAGGAGTAGAGTCTGCAAATCATGCCGGAAAAGTGTGCATTTCAGACACCAGTGTTCATGAAGGGATAACAATCTGACATGGTGTGAGTGTTGTGTGTACAATGAGTGTGTAAGAACGCTGCTCAGCAGGAGGGAATGTAGTGGGTGCAGTAACATCATGTCAGCTTTATGAATGAACAGTGCTAGTGTAATCTTCCTAAAGACACTAGGGTTAGGATTAGGGTTAAGGTTAGGCTGACAAGTAGTTACATGGACACGTTCCAAAACAATGTTCCTGTCACAGAGAGCTTTGGGAGTGGTTAATATAAAATGATTCATGTTCATGGTGAAGAAGAACCTCCTGGGTTAACCTGGGCTTCACAGCTGTGTTCAAGGTTCTGTACAGTGACATTGAGAGTGCAATGAAAGCTAACAGTGGTTTATGTGAACCTTTTTAAGTCTATAGGGGTATTAGTCAGAGCTGGTCTGTCCAGCTTGCTATACTCACTAGCAATAGGAACTTTGCTTTTTAAGATAAGAAGTAAAATCTTTGGTCCATCAATACCAAGCTTCTAAACAACTTAGCATGAAGACACTTAAAGTGAGAGTCTTAAATATCATGGAGTGGACCTAGGGGACATTAACCATGTGAAAAAGAACTGAGAAAGCAAGATTAGAGAATTAAAGAACGTTAAATAAATAAATAAATAGAAATGGCTTGTTCCAAAAAAGTCGTACAAAGAAAGAACTTTGGTTATAAATCATTGCTATGGTACAAACTAGGCTGCATCAATCCACTTCCCAAACTAGTAGCGGCTCTACTGGCCATGTTAGTGGATTTATACTTGTAGAGTCTTTTATACTTACTTTAATTTCTTCACCCGGAGGACATACTGTAGCAGCAGGGATAGGGGCGCGTACGTAGGGAGCCTACAAAGTGAGCGAGGAGCGACATGTTGAGGCGCGCACGCCCATTATAGACGCATGCAGATGTTTTCAAAGTAACGTAATTAATAATCTGATTACTTTTTACATGTAATAATCAGTAACATAATCAAAGTACAATTTTAAAGTAGTAATTAGTAATTTGTAGTAGATTACTTTTTTAAATTCCTTCCCCAACACTGGAGACTAAAATGAAACTCTCTTTGTCTTGCTCTGATTAAAGGTCATAGTCAGTCTGTTCCCTGTTTTAGCTTCAGCTGCTGATGGTTTAATATCACACACAACAGATGAGAGAAACTAATTAAACTGTCAATCTAAATAATAAACTCATTTTACATTCACACTATCTTCAAAGTAAATCTGAAAGCAAGATGAAAAAGTTTATGGAGTGTGTTGTTGTGTCTACAGGTTGGAGTCGTGTGGTGTCTCAGATGAAGGCTGTGCTGCTCTGACTTCAGCTCTGAGATCAAACCCCTCACACCTGAGAAAGCTGAATCTGTCCTATAATCATGTAGGAGACTCAGGAGTGAAGTGTCTCTCTGCTCTACTGGAGAATCCTCTCTGTAAACTGGAGATACTGAGGTAAGATTATATTATATATATTAAACCAGTAATACCAAAACATGATCTAATCCACCTCCAGGTCATAATAATAAACGATCAGGGAAAAAATCTCGATCTTGATTGATGTATAGACGCATCTCATTTCTGACGGAGATTCACGTGCATGTGTTTCCCTGCATTCAGATCACACTGTAATTTCCAATCAGATGCTAGAGGAGGGACAGTACCAGCCAATCAGAAGCTGGAGGGGGTACATGCTGACAACCTGTTTCTGATTGGCTCCTTTTCATGCTCTCCGTGTCCCTCAGTGCGCACGCGTCGAACTCTTACACTTTCTTCTCTTCTTTTGTTTAGCAGCGAGTATAGACTTTATCACTGCATGTGTTAGTTTATCTTATTATCAGAATAAGGTAAATTTCTCACATGCGCGCACACCCACACACACACACACACACACACACACACACACACACACACTAACATATATACTACTGTGTGAATAGAGACAGGTATGTACAGTACAGTACAGTTGTAATTGGGATATAACTTTTATATAACTATTATAACTGTTTTAGTAAAATAAACCTGACGTGTTGATTCTAGCTCTTCCAGTGGAGAAAAATCCTGAATCCCATTTTAGCCTCCCTATTCCTCAGTCCACAACAAGACAAACTGTCTACAACCAGAGCAAAATCAGAGCTGCTCCTCTGCCTGAGATCAAAAGAGTGAAGAGTGTCATTGTGTCTACAGGTTGGAGTCGTGTGGTGTCTCAGATGAAGGCTGTCCTGCTCTGACTTCAGCTCTGAGATCAAACCCCTCACACCTGAGAGACCTGGATCTGTCCTATAATCATGTTGGAGACTCAGGAGTGAAGTGTCTCTGTGCTGTACTGGAGAATCCTCTCTGTAAACTGGAGACACTGAGGTAAGATCATCTCTCTGAGAGTCACATGACCTGCTCCTCAGTAAGACACATTCTCTAATAGTGAGACTAAAGCAGAAGTTTTAGGTTTATTATCAATGTCAATGCTCTTCCTGCTGTAACCCTCCCATTATATCCGGGCTTGGGACCAGCACTGCATCTAGTGGCTGGGGTTTGGGGTTTGGCTGGGAATTGAAGAACCAGGCCTTCTGCATGGCAGATGAGAAACCTACCACTGATAACTAAAATAATATATGTTTTTTTTTAAGTTTTTTTCCAAAGAATGCATTAAATATATAATGGCAGTAAAAGTGTATTTCACACTATGATGGTTGAACTTGAACCCTGACCTTCCAATCAGTAACTGTTTGAGCCACCACTGCCCCATTATCCACCAGCGGGGTTTAACTTGTTTCCTCTTTATCTTAAAACAACGATGCTTTAGTTCTTTAATTAGTCCGGTCTTCTAACCTTTTTGTTCTTACACTTCGCTCATACAGAACTGTTTCCAAAGCTTCAATTTTGCACAGATATTAACCACTAACGTCATTAGAGATGAGAATAAATAAATCAATTCAGTTACGTATCATGATTCTTTTATGTAGCAATTCATATACGTATCGCCATGCTGACTGCCAAATCGATTTATTGTAAATACTTATTTTAAAATTATTTATATATGTTTGCATTTGAGTCTGTAATATGTTGCAGTTCCTCTATAATCCTACAGATGGTGCCCTCAACTAGTGATTCCCTTCCCTAACAGTCATGCTTGTCATCACATAGCTGGTGTTCTGTCGAAACATGCTACTCGCTGATGGACGCCACAAAAACAATCCTATTTCCCTTCACAACATTGTTTTTCCAACTTTTATGCGCAACACTATATGTTTATGTTTTTGCACCATATTTCGACAAAAACTCCAGAACAACACAAACCTGTTGTACAACAGCAATGCATTCTGGGACTCTGCTAGAGATCCATCAGTGATCCTTCAGGATTTAAAAATCCCTCAAATGCTCCTCTCTTCTATGAAACTTCACTGGAACTCTGACGTCAGCGTGACACTCCAGTATAACTGCTCTCTTATGGCCAGAATAATAGAAACAAACTAACACATTAGCACCAGAATGACTATAAACAAACCTCAAATATTTCAATAGGCACCCGTTTGTGTTTCAGACTGGAGGTAGACCTTAAAACTATGTGAAGGGACAAAATGTAAAATTTGTGAATAAATTCTAATAGTAACATTGACTAAGGTACTGAGCGGGAAAATATATATATACTCAGGAAAAAAAAGAAACATCCTCTGACTTTCAACTGTTTTTACTTTCAGTAAACTTAACGTGTAAATATTTGTATGAACACTAAAAGAGTCAACACCATAAGACATAAACTAAAAATGTTTCCCAATGTGTCCCTGAATGAAGGGAGGCTGAAAATCTAAAGTACCAGTCAGTATCTGGTGGCCACCAGCTGCTTGAAGTACTGCAGTGCATCTCCTCCTCATGGACTGCCTATTGCGGACAGTCTGAGCACTGATGGAGGGATTGTGTGTGACTCGGGCAGTTGTTGTGATATTCGGATGTACCCATCTTGTGTGGGTGTTGTTACACGTGCCACATCAGCGGTCCTCATGCCTCCCTGCAGCATGCCTAATGCACGTTCACGCAGATGAGCAGGGACCCTGGGCATCTTTCTTTGGGTGTTTTTCACAGTCGGTAGACAAGTCTCTTTAGTGTCCTGCGTTTTTAAAACTGTGACCTTAAATGCCTACTTTCTGTAAGCTGTTAAGGTCTTAACGACCATTCCACAGGTGCATGTTAATTAATTGATTATGGTTAATTAAACATGCATGGAAAACATTGTTTAAACCCTTTACAATGAAGATCTGTAAAGTTATTTGGATTTTTACAACATTATTGTTGAAATACACAGTCCTGAAAAAGAGACGTTTCTTTTTTTGCTGAGTATCATCTTGAGTGTGTGATCTTGCTCATTATGCTTAATATGTGCATAATCCAGATGATTAAGAGTAATCAATGAAATGACATAAGGGAAAGAGCTGATCAACAATATAACAGACACCAGCTAAATCAGGCAAATCAAGACCCCAAGTTATACAAAATGTCACCCAACCTGACAAAGATAATAAGTGTTGACACACACTGCTAAACTCTGTATGTTCTGTATATTGTAATGATATTTGTACAGAATGTAAAGTAAGTGTCCAATTTGACAGTTTAATTTTAATAAATGAATTATTAAGATGTACACGTGTGTAAAAGGTTAGTCGTGCTGATCAACTAGGGACACCTGGGTGGACTGTATGATGTGACTGGTGGTTGGAATTTGTTTAAATAAAGAAGCTAGATTTCAAATTTAAATCTTTTTACAAAGCAGTTTTGTAATGGAGTTTAGTCATCAGCAACCTACATATCTACATCTCTTCATTAAACACATGGCTGATTAAAAGTGAAACTTCCCTGGGCACTTTATTAAGGCAGTAAGTTAAAATAATTTTCCCACGGGTGTGAGATATACCTGTGGTCGTATCCAGCGGGGCCGTGTTACCTGCAGCACAAAAGTGGTCTATTATACACAACTAACAACAAATATATATGACATTTAACACAATATGTAGATTTATTTTATTTTCTATTAATTTCACATTTCAGAGATCCAACCTACTAACCCTCCTCATATATGATGAAGTATATAAAAATACTAAACAGTCTTTAGTGTAGACGGCACTGTTTGTCAGAGAGCCCTAGCCCTGAAACCCCAAAGCATTTTTAGCCATTTTTTGCATTATTATGTTTTAATAAATATACTGTATATGAGTCAGGATTGTGCAATATAGAATTACATTTTTTAGCACAATATAATCTTCAATACAAAGAACTCAATGTAAATTTAACTTTAACTAACTATACACACACGACTAAGCAAAAATTGTAAAAAGGATCATGTAGGCAAGAAATGGAACAGATGTATGAGATCACGTGTGACCATAATAATAACAATGATAATAATAATAAGAAGAAGAAGACATACATTAACTATACAGTCTTAAATAAAGTGACCCGTGATGAAAACCCTCTCTGTCAACAAACATACATTTTACATCAAGGACATAATATCAATATGTGTTTGTTTTTTAGTTCTACATTTTTGTATTGTCATTCCAGTTGTAATAAAATGTACATTTTCTAAAAGTAATGATGAGTTTAATTTTACATATCAGAAAACCCAAATGTACAGTTTACAAGCTCTGTATACTTGATGTGGGAAACACTGCTTTAGGGGAAACAAAAATCTGTTTATTCTGTGAGTGAATGTTCTTTCAGTGTCTCTGTCTAGTTGTTATAAACAGGGTCGCCGAAAGCAGCTGTAGACATGACGAGCAGGATTAAAACCATGCAGTTTTCCTCAATAGTTATTTCACTAAGATCCTAAAACAGTTTCAAATTATTTAACATTTTGTCATGAAGTTTCTGAATAAACCCACTGACTCAAACACGTTCCTACAGTAACACAGAGCTGAAGGTGAGAACAGGATCAGTAGGTGTGTGTATGAAAGGAGATCACAGTGCACCATCACTACTGTATGTTTAATATACAGATATAATTAAAATAATGTCGTTTTTGATTAGGTGCTAATTTACACCTGGTTTAGAGAGGAGGACGAAATAACAAAACTGATGAGTGTTAATCTCACACACTTTATTATATGAATATGTAACCAGACACACTTCTGATTTTTACACACTTTTTGTCAGATCCTTTTTTAAAATGCACAAAAAGCTCAGCACCTCTGATCCTCTGTTTTCATCTCATTCTCCTGTAGAACTTTTATTCTCTGTAAAGTTAAACCTGCAGAAGCTGATGAACTCAATTTGTAGTTGTGACACTCAGTTTAATAATTTTAATTACATTGTTAATTAGAATAATCAGGTGATATTAAATCTCCATGTCACTGTGAATAATAAGCTCATTTTACACACACATCATCTTTAAAGTAAGTCTTAAACCAAGATAAACATTTGTTGAAGTGTGTGTCATTGTGTCTCTACAGGTTGTATAATTGTGGTGTCTCAGATGAAGGCTGTGCTGCTCTGACTTCAGCTCTGAGATCAAACCCCTCACACCTGAGAGACCTGGATCTGTCCTGTAATAATGTAGGAGACTCAGGAGTGAAGCGTCTCTCTGCTCTTAAGGATGATGAACATTACAAACTACAGACACTGACGTAAGTAAAGACCTCTTTTAATTAATGTTGCAAACGTGTAAGAATGATCTGTTAATCCCTTTAACATTAATGTGTACATTTCTCTCAAGATATCAGATTAGTAAATAAAACCTTTATTGACATTAATAATAATTTATTGACAAAAAAAATCTTTAAATCTTTAACATCTTACAGAATGTCAATATATTTTAAATAATCTGATTTTTTTCCATTGGTTTAAAAGGTGTTTTATTTTCAGTAAAGTGTTGATATAAAATCCATGTGAAGTTAGAAGACAGGGAGTCAGACTGAGTCCACAAAATGTCACAAATGAGTTGATGAGAGTGATTGTAAATGAACTCGTCTCCTTGTGACACTCTGGACAAGCAAAGAAAACAACTAAGGACGAGCTGAAACTACTAAAATTGGGTTAAGAACTGTCCGATGCATTATTAAAACCTGAAAAGGTCGTAGTGAACCAACATCTTTGAGAAATAAATGCAGTCAGAAAAATATCTTGAATGAGTGTGTTGGGAGATCACTTAAACACTTAGTGAAAACACTCACTCATCGGTTTTACAAGGGACCTGGGGCCTATCCCAGGAGATTTAGGGCACGAGGCGGGGTACACCCTGGACAGGGTGCCAATCCTTCGCAGGGCTCACACACACACTCACAGTCAATCACACACTATGGGCAATTCGGGAACGCCAGTTAGCCTAATCTGCAGGTCTTTGGACTGTGGGAGGAAACCAGAGTACCTGGAGGAAACCCACCAAGCACGGGGAGAACATGCAAACTCCATGCACACAGACGGGAATCGACCCTGGCTGGGAATTGAACCGGGACCCTGCAAGGCGACAGTGCTAATCACTACACCACCGTGCAGCCCTTAGTGAAAAGAAATTATTAAAAACAATAGTAGAACCCGCAGCTATGTTTAATAGTGAAAGCAAGAACATGTTCACACACACAATGTGAGGACAATCCAAGGGATTGGGACTAAACAGCTGTGTAGCCTTAAGAGATCAGGGAGGCTAATCAGAAAAAAAAGGCTTCAAGTTATAATCGGGGTTTCAGGACTCAACTTTTAAAAAAATGTTCTGGGAGCATGAAGAATCATTTTTAAACATGAACTAAACACCACATTGTGTATCATAATCAAAGCTAAAGGCACTTAAGCGAAATAATGGATTGTACAAAATAGTGTGTATGATTTTTATAGTCTTTTGTCTATTGAATTTTTCTCACTAGTTTTGTCACTAAGATAAAAAAAATGGTCTTGTACTATTCAACATTTTGTTATAAATAAAGAATACCTATAAATAATCTCACTGACTCAAACACAGTCAGACAGAAACACAAAGCTGAAGGTGAGAACAGGATCAACAGGTGTGTGTGTATGAGAGGAGATCACAGTGCAGGTTTACAATTAAAATAATGTACATAAAATATCACAACTGCAAAGAAATCAGTCCAGACTGGTGAGTCAAAAGTAGCTCAAGTTCTCATGAACACTGGCGACCTGGGACCTGATCCACTTTAAAGTAAGTTTCAAACCAAGATAATCTGTTGATGAAGTGTGTGTCATTGTGTCTCTACAGGTTGGAGTGTTGTGGTGTCTCAGATGAAGGCTGTGTTGCTCTGACTTCAGCTCTGAGATTAAAACTCTCAGACCTGAGAGACCTGGATCTGTCAGGGAATAAACTAGAAGACTCAGACGTAAAGTGTCTCTCTGTTCTACTGGAGAATCCTCACTGTAAACTGGAGAGACTGAAGTAAGATTCTATTTTAAGAACATAAATTAGAATAAAAAGTCTGATTACTGACAGTCTGATCTTCTCAATAAAGTGTGTGAATGCTGTTAGATTTTGTTACAAAGACTGTATAGTCCCCACAGAGAGAAATCAGTTCACACTGGTGAGTCAAAAGTAGCTCTCATGAAAACTGGGGACCTGGCACCTGCTCCCAACACACACGGTGCTAATGTACACCTGGTTTAGAGAGGAGGACAAAATAACATGTAAAACTGACGAGTGCTAATCTCACACACCTTATTAAATTAGGCAGAATCAACAATAACGGACTATAAAGCACCAACATCCAGTACGATGAATGCGGACATGTCTTTGGCTTCGAGGCTGCAGCTGAAGACGATAGCGATGCTCATGCTAGCGGTGCTAACGGCTGCAGACAGGAAGACACTGCCAGCACCGGAAACGCGTTCATCATCTCCGAGCATGACGTGAGGAGAGCCTTCAGAAGAGTGAACACCAGGAAATCAGCAGGACCAGACGGCATCTCAGCAGACCAGCTCGCACCTGTGATCACAGAGATATTCAACCTCTTCTCAGTAGTGATGAATTGCTTTGAGCGGCTGGTCAAGGACATCATAATTTCTTCTTTACCGGACACACTTGACCCATTACAGTTCGCTTACCGTCCAAATCGTTCAACTGACGATGCCATCTCTCACCTCCTCCACACATCACTCACTCACCTGGACACTAGGTGGGGAAATTATGTTTAAATGCTCTTCATCGTCTACAGCTCAGCATTTAACACCATAATTCCCTCTACACTCACCACCAAGCTGGAGCACCTGGAACTCAATTTATCTCTGTGCCAGTGGATCTCTAATTTCCTAACTGGCAAACCACAACTAGTAAGGATGGGTGGACATGTCTCATCCCTCACTCTTAGCACTGGAGCCCCCCAGGGTTGTGTTCTAAGTCCCCTGCTGTGGCCCGGCAGCGTCTCTACCACCTCAGACGCTTAAGAGACTTCAGACTGCCCTCTAAGGTGCTCAGGAACTTCTACTCCTGCACCATAGTGAGCATCCTGACGGGAAACATGTCAATCTGGTTCGGGAACAGCACCATGCAGGACAGACGAGCTCTACAGAGGCTGGTGCGATCAGCTGTGCGTATCATCTGCACCGAGCTCCCTGACCTGCACTCGATCTACAGCAGGCGGTGCTGGACCAAGGCCAGGAAGATCGTAAAGGACCTCAGCCATCCCAACAATGGACTGTTCTCTCTGTTGAGGTCAGGAAAGCGATTCCGCTCCCTAAAGGCCAACACAGAGAGACTGAGGAGGAGCTTCTTCCCGCAGGCGATACAGTCTTTCAACCAGATTAACACACAGGACTAAACAATCTCTGCGTCTTTGCACATTGCACAATTCACAGTTATAAACATTATACAGGACTAAACCACTCTGCATGTTGTACACTACACTGTAATGGACACTTATGCACAGTTGCACATACCGCAGACATTCATGCACATTTGCACTTTTTTTTTTATATTTCTTATAATTTTCCTAAAGTTTTTTATATTTTGTTCTATTTATCTCTTGTTAACTGTTTTTACATTTTAAGGTCACTGGAGGTCATTTAAGCATTTCACTGCATATTGTACTGTGTATGACTGTATGTGACAAATAATATTTGAATTTAAATATGTAACCAGACACACTTTAAAATGCACAAAAGTCTCAGCACCTCTGATTTTCTGTTTTTATATCATTTTCCTATAGAATTTTTATTTTCAGTAAAGTTAAGTCTGCAGAAGCTGATGAACCTAATAAATGAACAATTGTTTCACTCAATGTGTTTAATAATTTAGGAAAAAATAATTTACCAACAAATTATCACCAAGTGTTCTGGCTTAAAACAGACATGAATGTTAATTTTCTTTAAAATAAGTGTCCTATTGTTTTGTGGTGTATTTTTTATTTATGATAGTATTTGGTTTTCATCACGATTTTGAATTTTACTTCTTTAATTCTGCAATAAAATAATTCTGTACACAATAGATAAGAGAAACTAAATATAACTCTCAGTATGATTATTTTATTTACATTGTTAATTAGATTTGTTAATCAAATGATATTAAATCTCCATGTCAATTAATGAGCTCATTTTACAAACACATCGTCTTTAAAGTAAGTTTTAAACCAAGATTAAAATCTGTTGATAAAGTGTGTGTCGTTGTGTCTCTACAGGTTGTATAATTGTGGTGTCTCAGATAAAGGCTGTGCTGCTCTGACTTCAGCTCTGAGATCAAACCCCTCACACCTGAGAGACCTGGATCTGTCCTGTAATGATGTAGGAGACTCAGGAGTGAAGTGTCTCTCTGCTCTACTGGAGAATCCTCTCTGTAAACTGGAGACACTAAAGTAAGATCACATTTTAAAATATTAATAATCGAACTGTCTAATGATCCACCAGGTCATAATAATAAACACATTGTGTATTAATTAAAAACAGACACATTTGTTCTGGTCAATACTGAATAAATCATTGTGTTAATTCTGATAGATTCTGTTGAGAATGTAAGTGAAAGACATTCTAATGACTTGGTGTGTGTTCCTTAGTCCACAACAAATAAGTCATTAACACATCACTTATCTCTTCGGATAAATGTTGAAAATGTGTAAGACTGATCATTTATTCCCATGATAATGAAATTGTACTTTTCTCTTTAGTTCCAATAAACAGATTACCGGGTTAGGAAATAAAACCAGTTTCTGGAAATGTCACTATATTTTATATCATCTGAATCTTTATTAAATAAATAGTCTTTATGCTGTTTTAGAATATTTTTTTAGTTCCATCTGTGTTCTAACATTATTTAATGTTGCACAGAGATAAAAATCCTCTCCTTTACCCCAGACACTTCTGTCTGTCTCTCTCTCTATCTCTCTCTCTCTCTCTCTCTCTCTCTCTCAGATTAAAGAATAAAATTTACAGGCAAGAACAGCTGCTGTTTGTTTAATATTGCAGACTGTATACGGGAGAAACTAAATAAGATCAGGATAGTGTTAGGATCGTGTCAGGGTAAGAAGGGAAGGACATGAAGCGATGCTCCCATCATGCATAGTGTCCACTGTACAAGCCTCTGGAGACAGTGTTATGATCTGGGGTTGATCAGTTGCTCATGTTTAGACTCAGTAATGTGAATGTACTGAATGACCAGGTTATCACATCCGTGGAGTTTTTCTTCCTGATGGTACGGCCATATTCCAGGACTCAGATTTACATTACATTTTCATTTATGGCATTTGACAGATGCCTTATAGAGAACATCTTACATTTTTTGTCAATGCACATCTGAACAGTTGACGGTTAAGGCTTTGCTCCAGAGCCCAACAGTGGCAACTTGTTGGTGCTGGGGTTTAAACCTGAGACCTTCTGATCATTAGTCTAACATCTTAACCAGTAGATTGAGTGACTAGATGGTAAAAGCGAGGTTTAGGGAGCATGAGGAATAATTTTTGCACTTTATCTGGACACCACATTACACTTTGTAATCAAAGCTCAAAGGTTCTTATTAGTGTGTATGATCAGATGATATAGTTAATGTACATAAAAATGTCAGAACTACAATTAGTCCACACTGGTGAGTCAAAAGTAGCTCAAGTTCTCATGAACACTGGGGACCTGGGACCTGCTTCCAACACACGCTGCTAATGTACACCTGGTTTAGAGAGGAGACAAAATAACATGTAAAACTGAAAACACTTCTGATTTTTCCACACTTTTTGTCAGATCCTTTTTAAAATGCACTAAAAGCTCAGCACCTCTGATCCTCTGTTTTCATCTCATTCTCCTGTAGAACTGTTATTCTCTGTGAAGTTAAACCTGCAGAAGCTGATGAACTCAATTTGTAGACATTTTTACACTCCATGAGTTTTATCATTCAGGAACATTTTATTTACCAATAAATCATCTGATTTAAAACAGATGTGAATGTTATTCCTTTTTAATGAATGTTTTATACCTTTTACATCATATCTTTTCATTCATGCTAGTATTTGTTATTCACACAGTTTTCTGGCGTTTACTTTCTTGATTCTGCATTAAAATAAATCTGTATACAATGGATAAGAGAAAATAAATATACCACTCAGTCTGATCATTTAAATTACATTGTTAATTAGAATAATCAGGTGATATTTAAGCAATTTCCCTGTGAGATTTATAAAGTTCTTTGTATGTTGAATATTAAATCTCCATGTCAATGTGAATAATGAGCTCATTTTATAACCACATCGTCTTTAAAGTAAGTCTTAAACCAGGATTAAAATCTGTTGATAAAGTGTGTGTCATTGTGTCTCTACAGGTTGTATAATTGTGGTGTCTCAGATGAAGGCTGTGCTGCTCTGACTTCAGCTCTGAGATCAAACCCCTCACACCTGAGAGACCTGGATCTGTCCTGGAATAATGTAGGAGACTCAGGAGTGAAGTGTCTCTCTGCTGTACTGCAGAATCCTCTCTGTAAACTGGAGAGACTGAAGTAAGATCACATTTTAAAATATTAATAATAGAACTGTCTAATGATCCACCAGGTCATAATAATAAACACATTGTGTATTAATTAAACACAGACACATTTGTTCTGGTCAATACTGAATAAATCATTGTGTTAATTCTGATAGATTCTGTTGAGAATGTAAGTGAAAGACATTCTAATGACTTGGTGTGTGTTCCTCAGTCCACAACAAATAAGTCATTAACACATCACTTATCTCTTTACATAAATGTTGAAAAAGTTTAAGACTGATCATTTATTCAATTCAATTTAATTTTATTTGTATAGCGCTTTTAACAATTGTCATTGTCGCAAAGTAACTTTTCTTGTTAAGTTTCCTGATAAAGCAGTGTGTGTGTGTGTGTGTGTGTGTGTGTGTGTGTGTGTGTGTGTGTGTGTGTGTATAATAAAAATGTCCAGGATTGAGTGGAGAGGGACACAGATGATCTTATACACAGAGACACGTTTATGACATGAATATGGCCGTGAAAAAA
Organism: Clarias gariepinus; assembly: GCF_024256425.1. Taxonomy (NCBI): domain Eukaryota; kingdom Metazoa; phylum Chordata; class Actinopteri; order Siluriformes; family Clariidae; genus Clarias; species Clarias gariepinus. Next base: position 29,625,099 of record NC_071111.1, on the reverse strand, counting down.
CTTACATTCAGGATCAAACAGTGCAGACAGGAACCAGTGCACGATGGAAAAAGGGTGTTATGTTTGTAAAAGCCGACTCTTACACCCTACACACAGTCATACATCTCTGTGTTACACTCGAAAAGCAGCTCCAGTTTAACTGAAGACACAAGTGAACATCACACACCTGCATTTCCACACACACACACACACACACCCTGTGAGCAGCAGTGGGAACACACTCCTGTCCCCCGAGGTCAGTCCATGTGCTGCTTGTACACAGTCACAGGTGCAGACAGAGACTTATCGTGTGTCCATCCACTTTAAACATCAGCTGGAGCAAAAAACAATCTTTAAAACACACACATTCTCTGTCTGAGTCAGTGTTGTTCTGAGGAAAAGCTAAACTCCTCCCACTTTCCAGAACATTCTGTAGAGCGCAACATCTTCCAAACGCTCAGAAAACTCAATCTGTGTGTGTGTGTGTTTGAGTGTGTTTGAGTGTGTTTGAGTGTGTGTGAGTGTGTGTGTGAGTGTGTGTGTGAGTGTGTGTGTGTAGGTGAGTCTGTGTGTGTAGGTGAGTCTGTGTGTGTAGGTGAGTGTGTGTGTGAGTCTGTGTGTGTGTGTGTGTAGGTGAGTCTGTGTGTGTGTGTTAGGGGCGTGGTCATTAGTTTGTACCTCTCCTTGGATTCATACGGATTAAATAAATTGAATATTTATTTCTGACTGAAGTTTAATTTAAAATTAGACACTTTTAAGTGAATCTTTCTATAGATATATTTCTCGTGTGTGTGAGTGTGTGTGTGCGTGTGCGTGTGAGTGTGTGTGCGCGTGTGCGTGTCTGTGCGTGTCTGTGCGTGTGTCTGTGTGTGTGTGTTAGGGGCGTGGTCATTATCACATAAAGATTGTACCTCTCCTTGGATTCATACGGATAAAATAAACTGATTAATTATTTCTGACTGAAGTTTAATTTAAAATTAGACACTTTTAAGTGAATCTTTCTATAGATATATTTCTCGTGTGTGTGTGTGTGTGTGTGTGTGTGTGTGTGCAGTATTTGTAGAGTTTGAGTTCATTTCAGCGACGTGTTTCAGAAAGATATTGCTGGAGACTGAGACGACTGAAAGCGAACCCTGTTTATTTTATTTTTACAAAAGCACAAGGTTTAGTGGATATTGTAAGTGACATCAATAAAAGTCGACCCTTTACAGATTTAAATGAAAATAATGATTGGTGATGATAATAATACCATACCATACCATACCAACTTTATTTATAAAGCACTTTCCAACCCACACTGGACCAAAGTGCTGTACAGAATCAAATAAAAGACATATAAAAAAAAATTAAAAAAAAACAGCAACTATATAATAAGAACAAATGACACAAAGTAGAGTAAATAAGATAAGTAAAGTAAAACAAATGAATCAAATGCCAGCATCTCGCAAGTCATTAAAGGCTATGGAAAAAAAATGGGTTTTGAGAAGAGATTTAAAAACAGCAAGGGAAGAAGCCTGTCTAATGTGCAAAGGCAATTTATTCCACCTTGTTGGAGCTGCAACAGCGAAAGCCCGATCCCCTCTAAGCTTACGCTTAGTTTTCGGCACACACAGGAGCAGCTGATCAGCTGACCTAAGAGAGCGGTAGGGCGAATATGGGTGAAGCAGCTCAGACAGGTAGGTCGGGGCTAGACCATTTAATGCTTTAAAAGCAAACAGGAGAATTTTAAAATGAACCCTCAAATATACAGGGAGCCAGGGAAGTGAGGCTAAAATTGGGGAAATGTGCTCATACTTCCGTGGGCCAGTTAAAAGACGTGCGGCAGCATTTTGTACTCGCTGAAGTTGAGCAATGGAGGAAGCATTAACCCCCACATAGAGTGCATTACAGTAATCAATTCGAGTGGTGACAAAAGCATGAATTACTGTCTCAAAATGCTCCCTAGGGATAGCAGATTTTATTTTAGCCAGATTTCTCAATTGAAAGAAGCTTGATTTAACAACATCCCTAATCTGACTGTCAAACCTAAGATCCGCATCCACTTTGACACCTAAATTTGAGATGACTGGTTTTTCATACTGGGACAAAGAACCCAGATCCACAAAAGGGTTCTCAGAAGATCCCCCAAAGACCATCACCTCTGTCTTTTTTTCATTAAGTTGTAAAAAATTGAGGGTCAACCAGGACTTTATTTCCTCAAAACACCTAAGTAAAGGTCTCACCGAGTAGGCATTTTTCTTTTTAAGAGGAAAATAGATCTGACTATCATCAGCGTAACAGTGGAATGAGATGCCATGCTTTCTAAGAATGGAGCCAAGTGGAAGCAGATAGATTGAAAAGAGAAGGGGGCCTAAAACTGATCCCTGTGGCACCCCATGTAGTAGAGGAGCAAAGGAGGACACACAATCACCAAGGGACACACAGACGGTTCGGTTCGCCAGGTAGGATCGGAACCACTCCAATGCTATGCCCCTAATGCCCACCCACTGCTCCAAACGAGAAAGCAGAATTTCATGATCCACTGTGTCAAATGCAGCAGTTAGATCTAAGAGGACGAGAACAGCACAGTCACCGGAGTCAGTGGCTAAAAATATATCATTAAACACTTTTAACAAAGCTGACTCAGTGCTGTGCAAGGTTTTAAAACCAGATTGAAAAACTTCTAAAATATTATACTTTTCCAGAAAAGCAATTAATTGACTGTACACAATCTTCTCAATCACTTTAGAAAGAAAGGGAAGTTTCGAAATAGGTCTGTAGTTCTCGAGAACTGTGGGATCTAAAACAGGTTTTTTAATGAGAGGTTGGATTACAGCATGTTTAAAAGTTTTAGGTACCAGACCTGAAGAGAGACTACTGTTAACAAGAGCAAGAACAGCTGGGCCAACAGTAGGAAACACTTCTTTAAACAGCCGAGGAGGAACAACATCATAAGGAGAACCAGAGGGCTTCAAATGCCCAACAATCTCCTGTAAAGATAACATAGTCATAGGCTCAAACTTATCAAAAACAGCACGGCAAGGAACCGAGACAGAGGGGTCATGAATTAACGCTGGGGATGATATTAGGGCCCTAGCAGCAGAGACCTTATCAATAAAAAAGTTAAGAAAATCTTCGCAAACGACTGGGGAAGACTCAATACAGTTCGTCTGCGGAGCATTGAGTAACGAGTCAATAGTCTTAAACAATACACGGGGTTTATGACAGCATGATAGAACAATATCAAAGAAATAATTGCTCTTGGCATCCTTCACAGTTTTCTGATAACGACTCCAACAGTCGCGTAAAATTTGAAATGACACCTGCAATTTGTCCTTTTTCCATTTACGCTCAGCTCTACGGCACTCGCGTCTAACTGCACGCGTCACATCGTTCAACCAGGGCTCAGACCTAATTTTTTGGTGCCTAGTTTTTAAGGGAGCCACGGTGTCCAGAACTGTTTGGCAAGCAGAATGAAACCATGAGCTAATCTCCTCAGTACTGTTACACATAGCATCAGGAACAGGACAGTTCTGAGTAAAAACGGCAGAAAACTGAGCAGCAGTAGTAGAGTTGATATTACGACAGCGCCGAACAACAGCGCGAGGTTTAACTGTAGTGTATGCAAGATCAACCTCAAACAGTACAGGCATATGATCAGAAAGCACTGCCTCACAGATCTCCAAGTTAAGAACAGATAAACCGTATGATAAAACAAGATCAAGCGTGTGTCCGCGTTCATGAGTAGGACCAGATACCCACTGCACAAGATTAAAAGAGTCAATGAGGTTTAAAAAATCCTTTGCCATTGGCTTATCAGGGCAGCATACATGAACATTAAAATCTCCTACAATAAGAACGCGATCATATTTAGGCATAATTTCATCCATAAAATGTGAATAATGAATAATGATGTGAAATTAAAATGATTTAAACCTATTTATACAATCACAAATAATGTTAGTCCCTTTTATTTTTTCCCAGAATCAGTTGTGGTTCAGTTGGAGTGAACGGTGTGTCAGCTCTGGTGTCACTGTTCAGCTCAGAATCCTCAGGACTGAGAGAAGTGCATCTGACCCTGGAAACACTCGATCTGTCCAGGAATAAAGTGGAAGACTCAGTAGTGAAGGATCTCTCTGTTCTACTGGCGAATCCTCACTTTAAAGTGGAGAATCTGAGGTAAGATCATCTCTCTGAGAGTCACATGACCTGCTCCTCAGTAACACACATTCTCTAACAGTGAGACTGAAGCAGAGGTTTTGGGTTCGACATTACTCACACCCAGATTTCCCCCATGGGCCAGTTGACGCTGCTTACTGTTTGATTTTTTGGAGAAAATGTTCAGAACGACCCTCTTGCTCGCCTTCCCACTTTATTTAGGACAGTTTCACATATTAACCTTAAAAATAGCTTTGGACATTTTAGCTTTGAGGAGTTTTGGGACTAAACCGTTTTGATCATCTAACATGGAATAATTTATTTATTGTTGCACTCTCTGGTATCACCCAAATATACATTGGTTCTCTTCTAAGTCTGGTTCCTCTTAATGGTTTCTTCCTTATGCCATCTCAGGGAGCTTTGTCCTCACCACAGTCACCTCCGTCTTGCTCTTTATTGACCAAATTTATAAGTTGGAGCAAAAAGCTGTAAAAAAAAAAAAAACGGTGTATATCCTTTTCTAAAATGAAAGATTTTAAAAGCTTCTTAAAAACACATTTAAAAACACTTTTTTTTTTTAAAGTAAATCCTAAGCCAATATAAACATCTGTTGATGAAGAGTGTGTCATTGTGTTTCTCTACAGGTTGCATGATTGTGGTGTCTCAGATGAAGGCTGTGCTGCTCTGATTTCATCTCTGAGATCAAACCCCTCACACCTGAGAGACCTGGATCTGTCGAAGAATAATGTAGGAGACTCAGGAATGAAGTCTCTTTCCACTGTCCTGGAGAATCCTCTCTGTAAACCGCATAGTCTGTGGTAAGATCATCATACTCACATTCATGCCTGAATCTCTAGTGTGAAAGGAGCCTCTCTCTGACTAACTATGACGACATAACTGAAAGGGATTTAAATTCGTGTCCACGCTTTTATATGATAGTCAGATTATCATTGTGAATAACTGTGACGCCTCCTCCTCTACCAGTTAGCCGAGGCTGGTGTATGTAGCTGTATCCAGGAGGACTAGCTTCATTTAGAGCTACATACTCGTCCTGTTTAATCCAGGTTTCTGTTAAACAGAGTAAATCAAACTCCTGATCTGTGATAGTTTCATTAACAATAACTGCTTTAGATGTGAGAGATCTAATATCTAACAGTCCTAGCTTCAGATCAGAGGTGCTGTCTGTGTATTTAGTGTGATCTGAATTTGTGGTATTTATGTTAATTAAATTACTAAAACAGACTTTCTGGGTCTTTCTAAAGTTTTGCTTAGCTTGGGGAAGAGACACAGTATGTTTAATATGATGAACCCTGAGTGACGACTCTATGCAGCTAGCAGACGGTTGGTTTAGCCTGTCTGTCTGCTCCCTGGCCTGGGCTCTGGATTGTCACCGATTTAACTGGGCCTCTTCTGAGACTATGAGCTATACTACAGGAAATGAGAGCAGCACCTTCCCGAGTGGGATGGACACCGTCCCGCCCTAACAGGCCAGCTTTGCCCTTAAAGGTCTTCCAATTATCTATAAAGCCCACATTATTTTCGGAGCACCACCTGGACATCCAGCGGTTTAGCGACCATAACCTGCTGTAAGCTGTCACCATATAACATTGGGATGGGGCCAGAGACATCGGACATCAGACATCACCTCCGCTAATTTAAACACCTCAGATAAGTTACTCTTACTAACCTCTGATTGATGAAGGTGTATATCAGTAGCTCCTGAATGTATCACTATCTTAGAGAGCCTATGCTGTCCTAGAGCCCTAAGATTACCTGCTATATCCGGTGCTCTGGCTCCTGGTGTTGGGTAAATAAATTTAGTAATTTAATTACCTAACACCTAACCACTGCTGCTGAACCCCTAAAGGCCTGGCTAATTTAATGTGCCTCAGGTTTCACAGTGGGTGCATCACTGAGGAGAGAAAACCTGTTGGACACGTGAAGTGTGGAGGAGGTGTGCTCCGGGTGGGCTAGCCTTAGCGTTAGCTTTGACTGAGGGGGTATGCCGCCGAGTCGTCACCCACTCGGCCTGCTGTAATAGCTCTAATGCCGGGGGGTCAGGGGCTGGCATTCTTCACCTGTGGCACTGAGACTTTCTGCTACAGGAGTAGAGTCTGCAGATCGTGCGGAAAAGTGTGCATTTCAGACACCAGTGTTCATGAAGGGATAACAATCTGACAAGGTGTGAGTGTTGTGTGTACAATGAGTGTGTAAGAACGCTGCTCAGCAGGAGGGAATGTAGTCGGTGCAGTTACATCATGTCAGCTTCATGAATGAACAGTGCTAGTGTAATCTTCCTAAAGACACTAGGGTTAGGATTAGGGTTAAGGTTAGGCTGACAAGTAGTTACATGGACAGGTGCGGCCGGTTCCCTTATTACTCCATGATTAATTAAGCAGATCAAAGGGCTGTAGGCGGTTCTGAGTGTTACATTTGCATTTGGTAGCTGTTCATTCAAACCTTCAACATGAAAAGCCTGTCCAAGTGATGAGGTCATCATTAGGCTGAAAAAAAAACAATGTACCTGTCACAGAGAGCTTTGGGAGTGGCTAATATAAAATGATTCATGTTCATGGTGAAGAAGAACCTCCTGGGTTAACCTGGGCTTCACAGCTGTGCTCAAGGTTCTGTCCAGTGACATTAAGAGTGCAGTGAAAGCTAACAGTGGTTTATGTGAACCTTTTAAAGTCTATAGGGGTATTAGTCAGAGCTGGTCGGTCCAGCATGCTATACTCACTAGCCATAGGAACTTTGCTGTTTAAGATAAAAAGTAAAACCTTTGGTCCATCAATACCAAGCTTCTAAACAACTTAGCATGAAGACACTTAAAGGGAGAGTCTTAAATATCTGGGAGTGGACCTAGGAGACATTAACCATGTGAAAAAGAACTGAGAAAGCAAGATTAGAGAATTAAAGAAAGTTGAATAAATAAATGAATAGAAATGGCTTGCTCCAAAAAAGTCGTACAAAGGAAGAACTTTGGTTATAAATCATTGCTATGGTACAAACTAGGCTGCATCAATCCTCTCTAGTAGTAGCGGATCTACAGGCCATGTTAGTGGATTTATACTTGTAGAGTCTTTTATACTTACTTTAATTTCTTCACCTGGAGGTCATACTGTAGCAGCAGGGATGGGGCGCATACCTAGGGAGCCTATGGAGTGAACGAGGAGCGACAACAGGTTGAGGCGCACGCCCATTATAGACGCATGCAGATGTTTTTAAAGTAACGTAATTAATAATCTGAGTACTTTTTACATGTAATAATCAGTAACGTAATCAAATTACAATTTTAAAGTAGTAATTAGTAATTTGTAGTAGATTACTTTTTTAAATAACTTCCCCAACACTGGAGACTAAAATAAAACTCTCTTTGTCTTGCTCTGATTAAAGGTCATAGTCAGTCTGTTCCCTGTTTTAGCTTCAGCTGCTGATGGTTTAATATCACACACAACAGATGAGAGAAACTAATTAAACTGTCAATCTAAAAAATAAACTCATTTTACATTCACACTATCTTCAAAGTGAATCTGAAAGCAAGATGAAAAAGCTTATGGAGTGTGTTGTTGTGTCTACAGGCTGATTGATTGTGGTGTCTCAGTTAAAGGCTGTGCTGCTCTGACTTCAGCTCTGAGATCAAACCCCTCACACCTGAGAAAGCTGAATCTGTCCTATAATAATGTAGGAGACTCAGGAGTGAAGTGTCTCTCTGCTCTACTGGAGAATCCTCTCTGTAAACTGGAGACACTGAGGTAAGATTATATTATATATATTAAACCAGTAATACCAAAACATGATCTAATCCACCTCCAGGTCATAATAATAAACGATCAGGAAAAAAATCTTGATCTTGATTGATGTATAGACGCATCTCATTTCTGACGGAGATTCACGTGCATGTGTTTCCCTGCATTCAGATCACACTGTAATTTCATCCAATCAGATGCTAGAGGAGGGACAGTACCAGCCAATCAGAAGCTGGAGGGGGTACATGCTGACAACCTGTTTCTGATTGGCTCCTTTTCATGCTCTCCGTGTCCCTCAGTGCGCACGCGTCGAACTCTTACACTTTCTTCTGTTCTTTCGTTTAGCAGCGAGTATAGACTTTATCACTGCATGTGTTAGTTTGTGTTATTTTATAATCCGAATGAGGTAAATTTCTTACACACACACACACACACACACACACACACACACACACATATATACTACTGTGTGAATCGAGACAGGTGTGTACAGTACAGTACAGTTGTAATTCAATTCAGTTCAATTCAATTTTATTTGTATAGCGCTTTTAACGATTTACATCATCACAAAGCAGCTTTACACAATTAAAAGAATTACGTTTGTATGAAATGTGAATGTGTATGAATCAAAATTATATGATTGTCCCTGATGAGCAAGCCTAGGACGACGGCGACAGTGGCAAGGAAAAACTCCCTGAGATGGTAATAGGAAGAAACCTTGAGAGGAACCAGACTCAACAGGGAACCCATCCTCATCTGGGTGAAACAGATAGCAGGGATTGATGTGCATAATAATATGCGAGACTGAAAGTTCAGTATAAGAGGAGATGTGTAAGATTAAAGTCCAGTTTATTCCTGGAGGCTCAGGTAGACTGTGAAAAATTCCAGTCCTGAACTATTGAGCGACTGAAGTCACAGGTCCTCAGAGAACAGCTGTCTGCATCAGTCGAGGACAGGACCACCTTCATGGAAAAGTGGAACCAACCCCAGTCACCACACGCATTCCAGGCAGACCACACGGGGGCATCAATGTGATGAGATCTCCAACCAGAAGCAGGACTTCAGGATGAGTTAGAGAGGTCCAGCGGGCAAAGGGGGCCTGGATCACTGGCAGCTCAGGAGCGACATGTATAGCTCGACAGAGAAATAGGTAGAGGAAAAAGGAGAGAGGGAGAGAGAGAGAGAGAGAGAGAGAGGAGAGAGCAGAAAAGGAGAGAGCAAAGAGATGGAGAGATAACAGTTAGGTATGGTCACAGTCGAACAATGCAAAAAGTGAATGTATATTTAGTGCAGAGTGCAAGCAGAGACTCCGACTAACTATGACAGCATAACTAAAAAGGGAGAGCCAGAAGGAAACACAAACATGAGGGCTTTCAGAGATGTAAGGCAGCCAATCACCTCACCGTCAACAAACCTGAGTGATCAATGAGATTGGGGAAGACAGCATCCAAACATACCAGTTCACCTAATACTCTACGTCCATGAGTCCCCCAGATCTGCTCCTTTACCTAAGGCTAATCTATTTATAAAAATGCTTGGCTAAATAAATAGGTTTTTAGCCTGGACTTAAACACTGAGACTGTGTCTGAGTCCCGAACACTATTTGGAAGACTATTCCATAACTTTGGGGCTTTGTAAGAAAAAGCTCTGCCCCCTGCTGTAGTTTTAATAATACGCGGTACTGACAAGCAGCCTGCATCCTTTGATCGAAGTAGGCGTGGCGGATTGTAAGACACTAGCAGTTCACTCAGATACTGCGGCGCGAGACCATTTAATGCTTTATACGTCAAGAGTAGTATTTTAAAATCGATGCGAAATTTCACAGGAAGCCAATGCAATGTAGATAAGATAGGGGTGATGTGCTCATATCTTCTGGTTCGAGTGAGGACTCTCGCTGCTGCATTCTGGACTAATTGAAGCTTGTTTAAGCACCTAGTTGAACAACCAGACAGTAAGGCGTTACAATAATCCAACCTAGATGTGATAAAAGCATGAACTAGTTTTTCTGCATCGTTTAGTGACAATATATTTCTTATCTTGGCAATATTTCTGAGGTGAAAGAATGCTATCCTGGTAGTATTATCTACATGTGCTTCAAATGAAAGGCTGGAATCTATAATCACACCGAGGTCTTTTACTGTTGTACTTGATGTAACAGAAAGGCCATTTAAAATCACAGTGTGATCAGAAAGCTTACTTCTAGCTGCTTGTGGTCCTATGACTAGAACTTCTGTTTTATCAGGATTAAGACGAAGGAAATTAATTAACATCCAATCTCTTATGTCCTGCACACATTGCTCAACTTTAGTAAGCTGGTTTTTCTCATCTGGTTTTGCTGAAACGTATACTTGTGTGTCATCAGCATAACAATTAAAACTAATACCATGTTTACGAATTATGTTACCTAGAGGAAGCATGTAAAGGGAAAAAAGCAGTGGGCCTAAAACAGAACCCTGTGGAACACCAAACTCAACTTGAGAACATGAGGAATGGTCACCATCTAAATCTACAAACTGATAACGATCAGTCAAATAGGATCTGAGCCATAAGAGGGCCGTTCCCTTAATTCCTACTACATTTTCTAATCTGTGAAGAAGAATACCATGATCAATAGTGTCAAAAGCTGCACTGAGGTCGAGTAACACAAGTATAGTGACACAACCCTGATCAGAGGCCACTAGGAGGTCATTTACTACTTTAACGAGTGCTGTCTCTGTGCTGTGATGAGGCCTAAATCCTGACTGATACAGTTCATGTATGCCATTTCTATGTATATATGAACATAGCTGTTGTGATACTACCTTTTCCAGAATTTTAGAGATAAACGGGAGGTTTGATATCGGCCTGTAATTGAAAAGCTGACAGGGGTCAAGGTCAGGTTTTTTGATTAGTGGTTTAATAACTGCTAATTTAAGGGATTTAGGAACATACCCACTGCTGAGTGAACAGTTAATTACTTTTAACAGGGGTTCTGTTATTGCTGCAACTATCTTCTTGAGAAAATGTGTCGGTATAGGATCTAATTCACAGGTTGATGATTTTGAAGAGGAGATGAGTGAAATTAGTTCACTCGCTTCAAGGGGAGTAAAGTATTCTAGGTTCTGATGTGATGTGATTAATTTATCATCTGTATCACTTAAATTGTCTGGTTTTAAAGCCTGAATTTTTTGCCTAATATTTATGATTTTGTTATTGAAAAAGTTCATGAAATCCTCACTACTGTATGTTGTTGTTGTGGACATTTCTGCAGTGGTCTTGTTTTTAGATAATTTAGCTATGGTATTAAATAAAAATCTAGGATTATTTTTGTTATTTTCTATAAGAGTGGAGAGATACATTGACCTAGCAGCACTGAGAGCTCTTCTATAGTTCAGGATGCTCTCCTAATTGGAATATAACTTACTGATTTAGTAAAATAAACCTAACGTGTTGATTCTAGCTGTTACACAGAGACACTTTTTTCTTTTCTTTTTTAACTTGAGTGGAACAAAAGTTTTGGTTGAAAAAAAATGAGAATCGGGGGGATCAAAATTCCAGTGGAGAAAAATCCTGAATCCCCTTTTAGCCTCCCTATTCCTTAGTCCACAACAAGACAAACTGTCTACAACCAGAGCAAAATCAGAGCTGCTCCTCTGCCTGAGATCAAAACAGTGAAGAGTGTCATTGTGTCTCTACAGGTTAGATTCGTGTGATGTCTCAGATGAAGGCTGTGCTGCTCTGACTTCAGCTCTGAGATCACACCCCTCACACCTGAGAGACCTGGATCTGTCCCATAATCATGTAGGAGACTCAGGAGTGAAGTGTCTCTGTGCTGTACTGGAGAATCCTCTCTGTAAACTGGAGACACTGAGGTAAGATCATCTCTCTGAGAGTCACATGACCTGCTCCTCAGTAAGACACATTCTCTAATAGTGAGACTTAAGCAGAAGTTTTAGGTTTATTATCAATGTCAATGCTCTTCCTGCTGTAACCCTCCCATTATATCCGGGCTTGGGACCAGCACTGCATCCAGTGACTGGGGTTTGGGGTTTGGCTGGGAATTGAAGAACCAGGCCTTCCGCATGGCAGATGAGAAACCTACCACTGATGATTAAAATAATATGTTTTTTTAAAAGTTTTTTTTCCAAAGAATGCATTAAATATATAATGGCAGTAAAAGTGTATTTCACACTATGATGGTTGAACTTGAACCCTGACCTTCCAATCAGTAACTGTTTGAGCCACCACTGCCCCGTTATCCACCAGTGGGGTTTAACTTGTTTCCTCTTTATCTTAAAACAGCAATGCTTTAGTTCTTTAATTAGTCCGGTCTTCTAACCTGTTTGTTCTTACACTTCGCTCATACAGAACTGTTTCCAAAGCATCAATTTTGCACAGATATTAACCACTAACGTCATTAGAGATGAGAAAAAATAAATAAATTCAGTTACGTATCATGATTCTTTTATGCAGCAATCCATATGCGTATCGCCATGCTGACTGCCAAATCGATTTATTGTAAATACTTATTTTAAAATTATTTATATATGTTTGCATTTGAGTCTGTAATATGTTGCAGTTCCTCTATAATCCTACAGATGGTGCACTCAACTAGTGATTCCCTTCCCTAACAGTCATGCTTGTCATCACATAGCTGGTGTTCTGTCGAAACATGCTACTCGCTGATGGACGCCACAAAAACAATCCTATTTCCCGTCACAACTTTGTTTTTCCAACTTTTATGCGCAACATTATATGTTTATGTTTTTGTACCATATTTCGACAAAAACTCCAGAACAACACAAACCTGTTGTACAACAGCAATGCATTCTGGGACTCTGCTAGAGATCCATCAGTGATCCTTCAGGATTTAAAATCCCTGAAATGCTCCTCTCTCCTATGAAACTTCACTGGAACTCTGACTTCAGCTTGACACTCCAGTATAACTGCTCTCTTACGGCCAGAATAATAGAAACACACCAACACATTAACACCAGAATGACTATAAACAAACCTCAAATATTTCAACAGGCATTCGTTTGTCTGCTAACCCTTTTAACAATTGTCATTGTCGCAAAGCAGCTTTACACAATCAAAAGAATTATTTAAGTCTGTATGAAATGTAAGTGTGCATGAATCAAGATGAGCAGATTTTCCCTGGTGAGCAAGCAGCGGGTGACAGTGGCAAGGAAAAACTCCTTGAGATGGTAATAGGAAGAAACCTTGAGAGGAACTAGACTCAACAGGGAACCCATCCTCATCTGGGTGAAACAGAAAGCAGGAATTGATCTGCATTTATACAGTGTGATAGGTGGCAGGTGGTTCAGCTATAACAGTTGATGTTAATTAATGTAAATATGGAGTCCAGGTAGTCTTGAACTATCGAGCAACAGCAGCCAAGTGAAGTCCTCAGAGAAACAGCTGTCAACACCAGTCGAGGCCAGAACCATCTTTATGGTAAAGTGAAACCATCTCCAGACACCAGACGCATCCCAAAGAGACACACGGGGCATCCATGCAACGAGATTTCCAACCCACAAGCGGGGCACCAGGATGGGTCCGACAGGTCCGGAGGGCAGAGGGAGTCTGGATCACTGGCAGCTCAGGAACGACATGTAGCTCGACAGAGAGAGGGAAGAGGGAGAGGGGGAGAGAGAACAGAAGAAGGGAGATCAAAAGAGACATAACAGTTAGGTATGGTCGCAGTCACATAATGTATAATGTCAATGTATATTAACTGTAAAGTGCAAGCAGAGACTCCGGCAGGACTAGGGTTGCAAAATTCCCGGAATTTTCAAAGATGGAAACTTTCCATGGGAATTAATGGGAATAAACGGGAATTAACAGGAATTTATGGGAATAAACTAGGAATTTTCAAAATTGAAGGTTGGCTCTTCTTAGGGAACTTAAATATAGTTGAGCAAAGTATATTTTAGCATAATATTGACAAAAACAAACAAATGCAATTCAAATACACTTAAAGGTGCCATAGAATGTAAAACCGAGCGCAACTGGTCACTGTTTGGGAACACCCACACAAAGGTTCGCAACAGGCTCACAAATGTGAGAGTGGAAAAGCTGGTCGGCATTCGGGCAAACCTACGGCTATTTGAGCCTGACACAGAGCCATCCTCAACAAGGCTGGAAAGTGACACTGAAGAGGAAGACTCAGAGTTGGATGCTGAGGAAGTGGACATGTTGTTGGATAATGATGAGGTCCAGGAAGAGTCTATTGACTGAGCAAAAATGAGAAAAGAGGATTGCTTGAAGGAAGATTTGCATGTTTAATGGGACGTTTTGGAGGATAAGTGGCATTTTTCATTTAACCTTTTGAATGGGACTTTGTGGAGATTTTTGGACAGGGGGCATTTTTGAATGAGCGGGGTTAGGGGATGGTAATATTGAACTCAACATTTCTGTTTTTATTTATCCATGAAACAAGTTATTGAAACGTGTTCTATTCTACTGTACTTACAAATAAATCCGTTGAAATATCTGTTGAAAACATTTTGCATGGAGGTTTTCTTATGATTTCTGTTTATATTTATGCTTGGAAATAATATATTCCCAGTTAGTTCTCCTAAATTCCCATTAATTTCCATAATTCCCATTATTTCCATGGAAAGTTTCCAATATGGAATATTTCCAAAATTCCCAAGCTTAACTTACCATGGAAATTTACCGGAAACTTTCCGGAAATTTACCGGAAATTTACCGCCCCTTTGCAACCCTAGGCAGGACTAACTATGACATCATAACTAAGAGGGGGAGCCAGAAGGAAACACAGACATGGGGGCTCCCTGAGATGTAAAGCAACCAATCACCTCACCGTCAACAAACCTGAGTGATCAATGAGAGTGGGGAAGACAGCATTCAAACAAACCAGTTCAACATAATACTCTACTGTACGTCCATGAGTCCCCTAGATCTGCCTCTTTACCCAAGACAAATCTATTTATAAAAATGCTTGATTAAATAAATAGGTTTTTAGCCTGGACTTGAAACACTGAGACTGTGTCTGAGTCCCGAACATTATTTGGAAGACTATTCCATAATTTTGGGGCTTTGTAAGAAAAATCTCTGCCCCCAGCTGTAGTTTTCATAATACTGTCAAGCAGCCTGCATCCTTTGATCGAAGTAGGCATGGCGGATCGTAAGACACTAGCAGTGGGGCAGTGGTGGCTCAGTCGGTTAAGGCTGTGGGTTACTGGGTTATTGATCGGAAGGTCGGGGGTTCGAGCCCTAGCATCGCCAAGTTGCCACTGTTGAGCCCTTGAGCAAGGCTTGAGCTGTATATGCTCCAGGGGCGCTGTAAGCTGGCTGACCCTGCGCTCTGACCTCAGTTTTCTAATTGGGATATGCGAAGAAGACATTTCACTGTGCTGTAAAGTACATGTGACAAATAATTGAATATTCTTCTTCTTCTCAGATACTGTGGCGCGAGACCATTTAATGCTTTATATGTCAAGAGTAGTATTTTAAAATTAATGCGAAATTTCACGGGGAGCCAATAAAGTGAAGATAAGGTAGGTGTGATGTGCTCGTATCTTCTGGTTCTAGTGAGGACTCTTGCTGCTGCATTTTGGACTAGCTGAAGCTTGTTTATGCACCTAGTTGAACAACCAGACAGTAGGGCAATACAATAGTCCAACCTAGAGGTAATAAAAGCATGAACTAGTTTTTCTGCATCGTTTAGCGACAGTATATTTCTTATCTTGGCAATATTTCTGAGGTGAAAGAATGCTATCCTGGTAATATTATCTACATGCGCTTCAAATGAAAGGCTGGAATCTATAATCACACAGAGATCTTTTACTGTTGCACTCAAAGGAACAGAAAGGCCATCTAAAGTTACAGTGTGATCTAGAATCTTACTTCTAGCTGAATGCGGTCCTATGACTAGAACTTCTGTCTTAACAGGATTAAGCAGTAGGAAGTTACAGATCATGTTAATCTGTTTACAGATTATGTTGCCTAGAGGAAGCATGTATAGGGAAAAAAGCAGTGGGCCTAAAACTGAACCTTGTGGAACACCAAACTCCACTGGAGAGCATGCAGAATAATCACCATTTAAGTCTACATACTGATAACGATGGGTCAGATAGGATCTGAGCCAGGAGAGCGCTGTACCCTTAATTCCTACTACATTTTCTAATCTGTAAAGAAGAATTCCATGATCAATGGTGTCAAATGCTGCACTGAGGTCGAGTAACCTAAGCATAGTTACACAACCCTGATCAGAGGCCAATAGGAGGTCATTTACTACTTTAACGAGTGCTGTCTCTGTGCTGTGATGAGGCCTAAATTCTGACTGATACAGTTAATGTATGTTATTTCTATGTAGATATGACCATAGCTGCTCCGCTACTATCTTTTCGAGAATCTTAGAGATGAATAGGAGGTTTGATATAGGCCTAATTTAAAAGATTTTGGAACATACCCAATGCTGAGTGAGGAATTAATTATTTTTAACAGGGGTTCTGTTATTGCTGGTACTATCTGTTTAAGAAAATGTGTCGGTATAGGATCTAATATACAGGTTGATGAATTTGCAGAAGAGATGAGTGAAATTAGTTCATATTCTTCAAGGGGAGTAAAGTATTCTAGGTTCTGATCTGACATAGTTAGTTTAACATCTGCATCAATTGCATTGTTCGGTTTCAAAGCCTCAATTTTATGCCTGATATTTACAATTTTTTTATTAAAAAAGTTCATAAAGTCCTCACTATTGTACGATGTTGTCGTGGAGATTTCTTAAGTGGTCTTATTCCTAGGTAATTTGGCTACAGCATTAAATAAAAATCTAGGATTATTTTTGTTATTTTCTATAAGAGTGGAGAGATATGTTGATCTAGCTACACTAAGAGCTTTTCTATAGTTCAGGATGCTCTCCTTCCATGCTATTTGAAATACTAACAATTTAGTTTGACGCCATTTACTGTACATTCTACTTTCCCTGCTGTCTCTTTTAAAGTACGTTGGTCGTTATACCAGGGAGCGAGTTTCTTATTTCTAATAATTTTTCTTTTAACTGGAGCTACATTATCTAAGGTGTAACGGAATGTCGACTCTAAATATTCAGTCGCCTGATCGAGTTCTGTGGGGTCAGACGGTGATCTAATCGAAGTTGGTAACTCTGGGAGATTACTGATAAAACTCTGTTTGGTAGTTGATGTGAATGTACGTTTAGTACGGTAGAGTGGTGCTGCGCATACATTATCACTATAACACACTTTAATTGAGACAAGATAGTGATCTGATATAACTTCAGGCAGTGGAGTTGTGAATAAATTTCTTATGCTTAATCCAAAAGATATTATTAAATCTAAAGTGTGACCTGCTTTATGATTGGGTCCTACTACACACTGATTTACTCATACTGAGTCTAGTATGGACATAAATGCTGTTCTTAGAGGGTCTTCTGGATTCTCAAAATGAATATTAAAATCTCCAACAATTAACGCCTTGTCTACAGAAACGACTAGGTTTGAGAGGAAATCTGCAATTTCACAAAGAAATTCAGAGTACGGCCCTGGAGGTCTGTGAATAATGATTATCGGGATCGACTGAGCTGACTTCATATTTGTAGCTACACTTACATTTACATTTAGGCATTTGGCAGACGCTCTTATCCAGAGCGACTTACATTTTTATCTGATTACACATATGAGCAGTTGAGGGTTAAGGGCCTTGCTCAAGGGCCCAACAGTGGCAACTTGGTGGTTGTGGGGTTTGACCCTGGGATCTTCCGAACCGTAGTCCAATGCCTTAACCACTGAGCTACCCCTGTCCCCACTTATGTTACTATAGAGAACCTCAAATGAGTTTAATTTGTGTTTTTGTACAATAGTCAGATTATCACCGTAAATAACTGCGATCCAGGAGGACTAGCTTCATTTAGAGCTACATACTCGTCCTGTTTAATCCAGGTTTCTGTTAAACAGAGTAAATCAAACTCCTGATCTGTGATAGTTTCATTAACAATAACTGCTTTAGATGTGAGAGATCTAATATTTAACAGTCCTAGCTTCAGATCAGAGGTGCTGTCTGTGTATTCAGTGTGATCTAAATTTGTGGTATCTATGTTAATTAAATTACTAAAACAGACTTTCTGGGTCTTTCTAAAGTTTTGCTTAGCTTGGGGAACAGACACAGTATGTTTAATATGATGAACCCTGAGTGACGACTCTATGCAGCTAGCAGACGGTTGGTTTAGCCTGTCTGTCTGCTCCCTGGCCTGGGCTCTGGATTGTCACCGATTTAACTGGGCCTCTTCTGAGACTATGAGCTATAGTACAGGAAATGAGAGCAGCACCTTCCCGAGTGGGATGGACACCGTCCCGCCCTAACAGGCCAGGTTTGCCCTTAAAGGTCTTCGAATTGTCTATAAAGCCCACATTATTTTTGGAGCACCACCTGGACATCCAGCGGTTCAGCGACTATAACCAGCTGTAAGCTATGTCGCCACGTCTCATTGGGATGGGACCAGAGCATATTATCTACTCGTATCTGAAGAG
This sequence comes from Clarias gariepinus, assembly GCF_024256425.1. Lineage (NCBI taxonomy): Eukaryota > Metazoa > Chordata > Actinopteri > Siluriformes > Clariidae > Clarias > Clarias gariepinus. The sequence continues at coordinate 29,606,741 of NC_071111.1, read as the reverse complement.
TAAAATGAAGTATATAAAAATACTAAACAGTCTTTAGTGTAGACGGCACTGTTTGTCAGAGAGCCCTAGCCCTGAAACCCCAAAGCATTTTTAGCCATTCTTTGCATTATTGTTTTAATAAATATACTGTATATGAGTCAGGATTGTGCAATATAGAATTAATTCTTTCAGCACAATATAATCTTCAATACAAAGAACTCAATGTAAATTTAATTTTAACTAACTATACACACATGACTAAGCAAAAATTGTAAAAAAGATCATATAGGCAAGAAATGGAACAGATTTATAAGATCACGTGTGACCATAATAATAATAATAATAAGAAGAAGAAGAACGCATACATTAACTATACAGTCTTAAATAAAGTGACCCGTGATGAAAACCCTCTCTGTCAGCAAACATACATTTTACATCAAGGACATAATATATATCAATATGTGCATTTTTTTTTTGTTCTACATTTTTTTATTGTCATTCCAGTTGTAATAAAATGTACATTTTCTAAAAGTAATGATGAGTTTAATTTTACATATCAGAAAACCCAAATGCACAGTTTACAAGCTCTGTATACTTGATGTGGGAAACACTGCTTTAGGGGAAACAAAAATCTGTTTATTCTGTGAGTGAATGTTCTTTCAGTGTCTCTGTCTAGTTGTTATAAACAGGGTCGCCGAAAGCAGCTGTAGACATGACGAGCAGGATTAAAACCATGCAGTTTTCCTCAATAGTTATTTCACTAAGATCCTAAAACAGTTTCGTATTATTTAACATTTTGTCATGAAGTTTCTGAATAAACCCACTGACTCAAACACGTTCCTACAGTAACACAGAGCTGAAGGTGAGAACAGGATCAGTAGGTGTGTGTATGAAAGGAGATCACAGTGCACCATCACTACTGTATGTTTAATATACAGATATAATTAAAATAATGTCGTTTTTGATTAGGTGCTAATTTACACCTGGTTTAGAGACGAGGACAAAATAACCAAACTGATGAGTGTTAATCTCACACACTTTATTATATGAATATGTAACCAGACACACTTCTGATTTTTCCACACTTTTTGTCAGATCCTTTTAAAAATGCACTAAAAGCTCAGCACCTCTGATCCTCTGTTTTCATCTCATTCTCCTGTAGAACTTTTATTCTCTGTAAAGTTAAACCTGCAGAAGCTGATGAACTCAATTTGTAGTTGTGACACTCAGTTTAGTAATTTTAATTACATTGTTAATTAGAATAATCCTGTGATATTAAATCTCCATGTCATTGTGAATAATGAGCTCATTTTACAAACTCGTGATCTTTAAAGTAAGTCTTAAACCAAGATAATCTATTGATGAAGTGTGTGTCATTGTGTCTCTACAGGTTGCAGTGGTGTGGTGTCTCAGATGAAGGCTGTGTTGCTCTGACTTCAGCTCTGAGATTAAACCCCTCACACCTGAGAGACCTGGATCTGTCCTATAATTATGTAGGAGACTCAGGAGTGAAGCGTCTCTCTGCTCTTAAGGATGATGAACATTACAAACTACAGACACTGACGTAAGTAAAAACCTCTTTTAATTAATGTTGCAACCGTAGAAGAATGATCTGTTAATCCCTTTAACATTAATTTGTACATTTCTCTCAAGATATCAGATTAGTAAATAAAACCTTTATTGACATTAATAATAATTTATTGCCAAAAAAATATCTTTAAATCTTCAACATCTTTCGGAATGTCACTATATTTTATATAATCAGATTTTTTCCATTGGTTTAAAAGGTGTTTTATTTTCAGTAAAGTGTTGATATAAAATTCATGTGAAGTCAGAAGACAGGGAGTCAGACTGAGTCTACAAAATGTCACAAATGAGTTGATAAGAGTGATTGTAAATGAACACATTATTAAAACCTGAAAGGGTCGTAGTGAACCAACATCTTTGAGAAATAAATGCAGCCAGAAAAATATTTTGAATGAGTGTGTTGGGAGATCACTTAAACACGTAGTGAAAACACTCACTCATCGTCTTTACCGCTTTATCCTGTATTCAGGGTCATGAGGGGCCTGGAGCCTATCCCAAGAGATTTAGGGCACGAGGCGGGGAACACCCTGGACAGGGTACCAATCCTTCGCAGGGCACACACACTCACACACTCAATCACACACTATGTTAGCCTAATCTTCTAGATTAATAATCTAGTAATAAGTAATAATCTAATCTAGGTCTTTGAACTGTGGGAGGAAACCAGAGTACCTGGAGGAAACTCATCAAGCACATGGAGAACATGCAAACTCCATGCACACAGACGTGAATCGACCCTGGCTGGGAATCGAACCCAGACCCTGCAAGGCGACAGTGCTTAACCACTACACCACCGTGCAGCCCTTAGTGAAAACAAATTATTAAAAACAATAGTAGAACCCGCAGCTATGTTTATTAGTGAGAGCAAGAACATGTTCACACACACAATGTGAGGACAACCCAAGGGATTGGGACTAAACAGCTGTGTAGCCTTAAGAGATCAGGGAGGCTAATCAGAAAAAAAGGCTTCAAGTTATAATCTGGGTTTCAGGACTCAACTTTTAAAAGAATGTTCTGGGAGCATAAAGAATCATTTTTAAACATAAACTAAACACCACATTGTGTATTATAATCAAAGCTAAAGGCACTTAAGCAAAAATAATGGATTATACAAATTCTTTTATATATATATAGTCATTTGTCTATTGAATTTCTTCAATAGTTTTGTCACTAAGATAAAACAAAATGGTTTTGGATTATTCAACATTTTGTTATAAATAAAGAATACCTATAAATAATCTCACTGACTCAAACACAGTCAGACAGAAACACAGAGCTGAAGGTGAGAACAGGATCAACAGGTGTGTGTGTATGAGAGGAGATCACAGTGCAGGTTTACAATTAAAATAATGTACATAAAATATCACAACTGCAAAGAAATCAGTCCAGACTGGTGAGTCAAAAGTAGCTCAAGTTCTCATGAACACTGGGGACCTGGGACCTGCTCCACTTTAAAGTAAGTCTTAAACCAAAATAATCTGTTGATGAAGTGTGTGTCATTGTGTCTCTACAGGTTGGAGCGTTGTGGTGTTCCAGGTGAAGGCTGTGTTGCTCTGAATTCAGCTCTGAGATTAAAACTCTCAGACCTGAGAGACCTGGATCTGTCAGGGAATAAACTAGGAGACTCAGACGTGAAGTGTCTCTCTGTTCTACTGGAGAATCCTCACTGTAAACTGGAGAGACTGAAGTAAGATTCTATTTTAAGAACATAAATTAGAATAAAAAGTCTGATTACTGACAGTCTGATCTTCTCAATAAAGTGTGTGAATGCTGTTAGATTTTGTTACAAAGACTGTATAGTCCCCACAGAGAGAAATCAGTCCACACTGGTGAGTCAGAAGTAGCTCTCATGAAAACTGGGGACCTGGCACCTGCTCCCAACACACACGGTGCTAATGTACACCTGGTTTAGAGAGGAGGACAAAATAACATGTAAAACTGACGTGTTAATCTCACACACCTTAATAAATTAGGCAGAATCAACAATAAGGACTATAAAGCACCAACATCCAGTATGATGAATGCGGACATGTCTTTGGCTTCGAGGCTGCAGCTAAAGACGATAGCGATGCTAATGCTAGCGGTGCTAACGGCTGCAGACAGGAAGACACGGCCAGCACCGGAAACGCGTTCATCATCTCCGAGCATGACGTGAGAAGAGCCTTCAGAAGAGTGAACACCAGGAAATCAGCAGGAATTTCTTCCATAATTTCTTCTTTACCGGACACACTTGACCCATTACAGTTCGCTTACCGTCCAAATCGTTCAACTGACGATGCCATCTCTCACCTCCTCCACACATCACTCACTCACCTGGACACTAGGAGGGGGAATTATGTTAAAATGCTTTTTATCGACTACAGCTCAGCATTTAACACCATAATTCTCTCTACACTCACCACCAAGCTGGAGCACCTGGGACTCAATTTATCTCTGTGCCAGTGGATCTCTAATTTCCTAACTGGCAGACCACAACTAGTAAGGATGGGTGGACATGTCTCATCCCTCACTCAGCACTGGAGCCCCCCAGGGTTGTGTTCTAAGTCTCCTGCTGTACTTCACACTGCTGATGACACCGTCGTGGTGAGCCTGATCTCTGACAACAACGAGTCGGCATACCTGAAGGAGATTAGGAATCCGGAGAACTGGCGCCACAGGAACAACCTCCTTCTAAACGTCAGTAAGACAAAGGAGTTGATAGTGGACTTCAGCACTAAGTAGGAGAGAAACTACCAGACCCCAGTCATCAACGAGAGCCCAGTGGAGAGACTGGACAGCTTCAAATACCTCGGTGTTCACATCACGCAGGACCTGTCATGTGCCAGTCACATCAACACTGTGGTGAAAAGGCCCGGCAGCATCTCTACCACCTCAGATGCTTAAGAGACTTCAGAATGCCCTCCAAGGTGCTCAGGAACTTTTACTCCTGCACCATAGTGAGCATCCTGACGGGAAACATGTCAATCTGGTTCGGGAACAGCACCATGCAGGACAGACAAGCTCCACAGAGGGTGGTGCGCTCGGCTGAGTGCATTATCCGCTCCGAGCTCCCTGACCTGCACTTGATCCACAGTAAGCGGTGCTGGACCAAGGCCAGGAAGATCGTAAAGGACCTCAGCCATCCCAGCAATGGACTGTTCTCTCTGTTGCGGTGAGGAAAGCGATTCCGCTCCCTGAAGGCCATCACAGAGAGACTGAGGAGGAGCTTCTTCCCGCAGGTGATACGGTCTCTCAACCAGATTAACACACAGGATAAACAATCTCTGCGTCTTTGCACATTGCACAATTCACAGTTATGGACATTATACAGGACTAAACCACTCTGCATGTTGTACACTACACTGTAATGGACACTCATGCACAGTTGCACTTTTTTTTTATATATTTCTTATAAATTTTCTTAAAGTTTTTTATATTTTGTTCTATTTATCTCTTGTTAACTGTTTTTACATTTTAAGGTCACTGGCGGTCGTCTAAGCATTTCACTGCATATCGTACTGTTTATGACTGTATGTGACAAATAATATTTGAATTTAAATATGTAACCAGACACACTTTAAAATGCACAAAAGTCTCAGCACCTCTGATTTTCTGTTTTTATATCATTTTCCTATAAAATTTTTATTTTCAGTAAAGTTAAGTCTGCAGAAGCTGATGAACCTAATAAATGAACAATTGTTGCACTCCATGTGTTTAATAATTTAGGAAAAAATAATTTACCAACAAATTATCACCAAGTGTTCTGGATTAAAATAGACATGAATGTTAATTTTCTTTAAAATACGTTTCCGTTTTTCTTTAAAATACGACTTTGACTTCTTTGATTCTGCAATAAAATAATTCTGTACACAATAGATAAGAGAAACTAAATATAACTCTCAGTATGATTATTTTATTTACATTGTTAATTAGATTTGTTAATCAAATGATATTAAATCTTCATGTCAATTAATGACCTCATTTTACAAATACATCATTTTTAAAGTAAGTCTTAAACCAAGATAAGAATCTGTTGTTGAAGTCTGTGTCATTGTGTCTCTACAGGTTGTATAATTGTGGTGTCTCAGATAAAGGCTGTGCTGCTCTGACTTCAGCTCTGAGATCAAACCCCTCACACCTGAGAGACCTGGATCTGTCCTGTAATGATGTAGGAGACTCAGGAGTGAAGTGTCTCTCTGATCTACTGGAGAATCCTCTCTGTAAACTGGAGATAATAAAGTAAGAGCACATTTTAAAATATTAATAATCGAACTGTCTAATGATCCACCAGGTCATAATAATAAACACATTGTGTATTAATTAAACACAGACACATTTGTTCTGGTCAATACTGAATAAATCATTGTGTTAATTCTGATAGATTCTGTTGAGAATGTAAGTGAAAGACATTCTAATGACTTGGTGTGTGTTCCTCAGTCCACAACAAATAAGTCATTAACACATCACTTATCTCTTTACATAAATGTTGAAAAAGTTTAAGACTGATCATTTATTCAATTCAATTTAATTTTATTTGTATAGCGCTTTTAACAATTGTCATTGTCGCAAAGTAACTTTTCTTGTTAAGTTTCCTGATAAAGCAGTGTGTGTGTGTGTGTGTGTGTGTGTGTGTGTGTGTGTGTGTGTGTGTGTATAATAAAAATGTCCAGGATTGAGTGGAGAGGGACACAGATGATCTTATACACAGAGACACGTTTATGACATGAATATGGCCGTGAAAAAACTTACATTCAGGATCAAACAGTGCAGACAGGAACCAGTGCACGATGGAAAAAGGGTGTTATGTTTGTAAAAGCCGACTCTTACACCCTACACACAGTCATACATCTCTGTGTTACACTCGAAAAGCAGCTCCAGTTTAACTGAAGACACAAGTGAACATCACACACCTGCATTTCCACACACACACACACACACACCCTGTGAGCAGCAGTGGGAACACACTCCTGTCCCCCGAGGTCAGTCCATGTGCTGCTTGTACACAGTCACAGGTGCAGACAGAGACTTATCGTGTGTCCATCCACTTTAAACATCAGCTGGAGCAAAAAACAATCTTTAAAACACACACATTCTCTGTCTGAGTCAGTGTTGTTCTGAGGAAAAGCTAAACTCCTCCCACTTTCCAGAACATTCTGTAGAGCGCAACATCTTCCAAACGCTCAGAAAACTCAATCTGTGTGTGTGTGTGTGTGTGTGAGTGTGTGTGTGTGTGTGTGTGTGTGTGTGTGTGTGTGTGTGTGTGTGAGTGTGTGTGTCTGTGTGTGTGTGTGTGTGTGTGAGTCTGTGTGTGTGTGTGTGTGTGTGTGTGTGTGTGTGTGTGTGTGTTAGGGGTGTGGTCATTAGATTGTACCTCTCCTTGGATTCATACGGATTAAATAAACTGAGAATATTTATTTTTGACTAAAGTTTAATTTAAAATTAGACACTTTTAAGTAAATCTTTCTATAGATATATTTCTCGTGTGTGTGTGTGTGTGCAGTATTTGTAGAGTTTGAGTTCATTTTAGCGACGTGTTTCAGAAAGATATTGGTGGAGACTGAGACGACTGAAAGCGAATCCTGTTTATTTTATTTTTACAAAAGCACAAGGTTTAGTGGATATTGTAAGTGACATCAATAAAAGTCGACCCTTTACAGATTTAAATGATGTACTAAACTTATTTATACAATCAAAAATAATGGATTGTTTTTATGGTTCCCAGAAAGAAATGCAAGTGGAAGCCCTGCTGTCTGATAACAGAAATCTTTTACTAAATCATAATAAACCCCTTTTTCACTAGTCGGCCCTAATGTTAGTCCCTTTTATTTTTTCCCAGAATCAGTTGTGGGTCAGTTGGAGTGAACGGTGTGTCAGCTCTGGTGTCACTGTTCAGCTCAGAATCCTCAGGACTGAGAGAAGTGCATCTGACCCTGGAAACACTCGATCTGTCCGGGAATAAAGTGGAAGACTCAGTAGTGAAGGATCTCTCTGTTGTACTGGCGAATCCTCACTTTAAAGTGAAGAATTTGAGGTAAGATCATCTCTCTGAGAGTCACATGACCTGCTCCTCAGTAACACACATTCTCTAACAGTGAGACTGAAGCAGAGGTTTTAGGTTCAACATCACTCACACCTAGATTTCCCCCATGGGCCAGTTGACGCTGCTTACTATTTGATTTGGAGAAAATGTTCAGAACGACCCTCTTGCTCGCCTTCCCACTTTATTTAGGACAGTTTCACATATTAACCTTAAAAATAGCTTTGGACATTTTAGCTTTGAAGAGTTTTGGGACTAAACCGTTTCGATCATCTAACATAGCAGGAATTATTTATTGTTGCACTCTCTGGTATCACCCAAATATGCGTTGGTTCTCTTCTAAGTCTGGTTCCTCTTAATGGTTTCTTCCTCATGCCATCTCGGGGAGCTTTGTCCTCACCACAGTCACCTCTGTCTTGCATCCAAATGTATAAATTGGGGGGAAAAACGCTGTAAAAAAATAAAAAATACTGTATATCCATTTCTAAAATGAAATATTTTAAAAGGATCTTAAAAACTAATTTTTAAAACACTTTTTTAAAAAGTAAATCCTAAGCCAATATAAACATCTGTTGATGAAGAGTGTGTCATTGTGTTTCTCTACAGGTTGCATGATTGTGGTGTCTCAGATGAAGGCTGTGCTGCTCTGATTTCATCTCTGAGATCAAACCCCTCACACCTGAGAGACCTGGATCTGTCGAAGAATAATGTAGGAGACTCAGGAATGAAGTCTCTTTCCACTGTCCTGGAGAATCCTCTCTGTAAACCGCATAGTCTGTGGTAAGATCATCATACTCACATTCATGCCTGAATCTCTAGTGTGAAAGGAGCCTCTCTCTGACTAACTATGACGACATAACTGAAAGGGATTTAAATTCGTGTCTGCGCTTTTGTATGATAGTCAGATTATCATTGTGAATAACTGCGACGCCTCCTCCTCTACCAGTTAGCCGAGGCTGGTGTATGTAGCTGTATCCAGGAGGACTAGCTTCATTTAGAGCTACATACTTATTCTCATTAATCCAGGTTTCTGTTAAACAGAGTAAATCAAACTCCTGATCTGTGATAGTTTCATTAACAATAACTGCTTTAGATGTGAGAGATCTAATATTTAACAGTCCTAGCTTCAGATCAGAGGTGCTGCCTGTGTATTCAGTGTGATCTGAATTTGTGGTATCTATGTTAATTAAATTACTAAAACAGACTTTCTGGGTCTTTCTAAAGTTTTGCTTAGCTCGGGGAACAGACACAGTATGTTTAATATGATGAACCCTGAGTGACGACTCTATGCAGCTAGCAGACGGTTGGTTTAGCATGTCTGTCTGCTCCCTGGCCTGGGCTCTGGATTGTAACTGATTTAAATGGGCCTCTTCTGAGACTATGAGCTATACTACAGGAAATGAGAGCAGCACCTTCCCGAGTGGGATGGACACCGTCCCGCCCTAACAGGCCAGCTTTGCCCTTAAAGGTCTTCCAGTTATCTATAAAGCCCACTTTATTTCCACCTGGACATCCAGCGGTTCAGCGACCATAACCTGCTGTAAGCTGTCACCACATAACATTGGGATGGGGCCAGAGACATTGGACATCAGACATCACCTTCGCTAATTTAAACACCTCTAAAAAGTTACTCTTACTAACCTCTGATTGGCGAAGGTGTATATCAGTAGCTCCTGAATGTATCACTATCTTGGAGAGCCTATGCTGTCCTAGAGCCCTAAGATTACCTGCTAAAGATGTGGCCATTAAGACTGCGTGTGTTTTCCCGCGAGATGCTGCAATTTAGCGCGCCGCGTGCCGCGACTTGCCGTACGCAACATGAATTTAAATAAATGTGTTGTGCTTCACTGAATATCCGCCAGATGGCGCATGGAAGGACTTTATCTAAAAGCCGGACCAAGTACTGTACAAGAAGAACTGTGTATAATTACTTAGTCTAAAACAATATTGTTTCCAATTCTGAAGCAAACATGAATTTTATTTTGTTTTACAACAGATCTTTCATGATGATTGTGTGTATATGTGCTTCATATTATTTTCATAATAATGAAATGAGATGCTTTAAAATTCCTAATAAGTTTCTCATATAGTTTTTGTAATGTCTTAACAGGGACAAAACAGTGAAAGACATGGCAATGTCTCGGTTTACATGGTGTTGAAATTAATTTAATTTCCTGATAGTAGGCTATCTGATAGTCTTAACTGTCTTAACTGCGAATGTCCTGATTCGTGAATATGCCAACATGTCTTATTTAAAACGTAAAAATGTGTCAACATCATCAGAAGACATGAATAAACTATATATATATTATATTATTAATTAAATATTATTTTATGAACACGAAGTTCTTCAGGCTTTTTATAATAATCATATTTCCTGTGAAAAACAATACAGAACAGCGCACCTTATTTGCTTTCAAACATTTACAAAATCATAACCTTTTTTTATTATTGTGAGTGCGCTTAAATAAAAGTTGAGTCTTATAAAGGCATGTAGTCTTATATAGTTTTATTATATAGTTTTTGCACATTAATCAGAGTCCTCATCTGTTACATTTTTGAGGAAAATAGTTTTTTTAGCCTGTTACGGCGTGCGCCTAAATCAATATCGCTCCTCACTTACTAGTTAGGCGTCCTCCCCTTCAGATATGCGAAGCAGCGGGCCTGTGGAATTAGGCACTAATGGTGAAGTAAAATACTCGGTGTTTGTTGGGTTACAGTGGATTTTACTACGTGGTGTGAGTGAGACGCGTGCACAACAACGCGGAAGTGCGGCATGCAGCGCAAGCGGATGGAGGCAGGAGCTGCTGTCCGCCGATGGCTGTCGTACTCGTATTTTATAGCGCGGGGTGCAAACCCGGGATCATTAGCAAGGATAGCTCACCAGCCGTGCCTAATTCCGTCATGTCATGTGGGCATTATAAGATTTGTATTGTAAACTTCTAACTAAAAAGTGGCAGCTGGCACGCCTAAAAATAGACGCAGGTTAATTTTTTTATAGTCTAAATTAAAATCCTCCTCTTTGTGCCTCCTATTCCTATTAATCCTAAGTTGTTGTTCTTTTAGTGTCACTGCACTTTACAATGCCAGACAACATTTAAATGCAAATTATTCACTCTCTCCAAGCATTTCACTACATATCGTACTGTGTATGACTGTGTATGTGACAAATAAAATTTGAATTTGAACTTTATAAAAGCAAGGCGCAGAGTTTAGTCCGAGGTCCAGGAAGTAAGTGATGTGGTGGAGAATAGGCAGTGGCGGTTGTACACTGAACTGCTCTCCGGGTGAGACTCCCTCTCGGCGCCCCCGTCAGCGCCACTTCTAACCTACAGTATCGTGAATGAAAGTGAGATAGGGGATTACAGTAACTGTGGGTGCGCTTACCTCAAAGCGCGCTGTCGCGTTGTATTCAATGAATAGACTAAAACAAAATCATGTTAGCTTTAGCACTGGAAACAATATTGTATTAGGCTAACTTTATTAAAGATTATACACTTTTGTATTCTTTGTCCACACACGTGGGCATCTTAAAATTTTTAGATATTGATCCTTTCTCGATGCAGCGAATTTTCTGAGCAAATTAATAATAATTTACATGAATGAAAAGCAGGAAGAAGAAAAGTTTACGCGAAAATAAGAAAAAACTTTAGAGGTAAATGAAATGCTTCAAATAAACAGATTCTGCCTATAACAGGTCAGGGACAGTAAGGCTGGATCCAGCAGCGCACCACATCCCACTGGCTCATTAAAGTGGAGATAAATTTTTAAAACTACTTACTAGTATAAAAATATAACACAATACAAAAACGTAAAACAAAGTTTCACCGAACGTATATTGGGTCATATTTGTATAACAAAGGAAAGAATAATAAGACAAACAACATATAAAACTACAATATTTTCAGTGTCCAGTAGCACCAGTCATACAGAGAGCCAGGAGGCTTATAAACAGTTTGAAAGCAAAATGAGACATTTTGTCAGTATTGAGATTTTTTACATTTATGTATTTCAAAAGATGCAAAACAATACTGCCAAAATGTATCATTTACATGCTGTTAGAAAATATTCTTTGCATTGTCTTTTATTGAGTCACAAGGGTGTTAAAAAGCTATTCATCATTCAAAGATATCCATATCAGTGTAGTTAGTATGATTTTGTAAGTGCTATTACTCCACCTGGCAGAGTTTAACCCCAGTGGAACAATCTGACTACATGTGCAGTACCATAAAAAAAGTATTTGCCCCTTTCTTTTTTTGTTTTTGCATATTTGTCACTCTTGTATGGAATTTCACCTAAACACTTTATAAGGAAAGGACAGATTGGCCTTTTTGTGAGTTATCATGAACATTTTGCATTTCGGAGGCATCATCTTGAGCCAATGTATTATGGTGTGGGCTGCTGTGGGCCAGAAGGTCAGGGCCACTTTTTGGTCCCAGTCCGCCCCTGAATAATGAGAAAGCGCAGTCAAAGCCCGGGGATTCTGTGTTCTGCGGGGGCCAGTCGTGAATAGCTGACACTCAGTGACAGCCAATGAAATTGAAGCATTTCTGCGGCTTTCCACGTGGTGTGGCGTTGCTTAAATAATAGTATAAAATCGTCCAGACCCTGCGAATCCCGCTCTGGGTAAAAATGTAATAAATGTGAATCCTTTGTTTTACACTTTTTGCTTATGATTATCATTAAATTATAGCAACTGTGAGGTGAATGCTAATGTGTTTTATAGCTTAATAAAAAAAATCTCAATTGCAAACATGCATTTAGTACTGAAGCATAACTTAATGATATAATGGCATGGTTATATCGGGGGGCATTTTAGCGCATGACACCAGCACTGGGAATCGAACCCGGGCCTTCCGCATGGCAGGCGAATCACCCACCACTGAGCCACCAGTGCCCATGTATACTTAAAGCGCATAAAAACAATATAACAATAAGGCTAACGTGTCATACATCTTTGTAGTCCTTTTGCACACACGCGCGGGTGCGTTACAATAATAATAATAATACATTCGGAGAACTACTAATAATAATAATTATAATCCTAAAGTCACGGGATTCCTTTTCTCAAAATGTGCGTTTTTAAAGGCCAGGTCTGTATGTCCGGTGCTTTGGTGTTGGGTAATTAAATTAAGTAATTTATCTAACACCTAACCACTGCTGCTGAACCCCTAAAGGTCTGGCTAATTTTATGTGCCTCAGTAAGAGTCTCCTATAACCAGAGCTCTTTCAGGTTTCACAAGGTGGGGAATCACTGAGGAGAGAAAACCTGTTGGACACGTGAAGTGTGGAGGAGGTGTGCTCCGGTGGGCTAGCCTTAGCGTTAGCTTTGACTGAGCGAGTATGCCGCCGAGTCGTCACCCACTTGGCCCGCTGTAAGAGCTCTAATGCCGGAGTCGGGGGCTGGCATTCTTCATCTGTGGCACCCAGACTTTCTACTACAGGAGTAGAGTCTGCAAATCATGCCGGAAAAGTGTGCATTTCAGACACCAGTGTTCATGAAGGGATAACAATCTGACAAGGTGTGAATGTTGTGTGTACAATGAGTGTGTAAGAACGCTGCTCAGCAGGAGGGAATGTAGTGGGTGCAGTAACATCATGTCAGCTTCATGAATGAACAGTGCTAGTGTAATCTTCCTAAAGACACTAGGGTTAGGATTAGGGTTAAGGTTAGGGAATTTTTGTGAATGAATTTTTTTTACTCACACTGATGCTCTCAGTACTTTAACTAGGAAAGTACAAAGTAGCTCTTTTTCTCTTATGCAAAACTCGTCTATGCAATTAAGAAAATTTTATTTTAGTGTAAATCAGCACTGGTCAAACATGTTTGGTTTAGAACACTGGTGTACAATCAGGTTTAAGGATTTTGGAACAAAGTTAATTTTCACACACACACGCACTCTCTCTCTCACACACACACACACACACAAACACACACGATATGAGGTCATAAATAATGGAACAAACGGCTGAAAAGTAATTACATGGACAGGTGCAGCCGGTTCCCTCATTACTCCATGATTAATTAAGCAGATAAAAAGCCTGTAGGCGGTTCTGAGTGTTACATGTGCATTTGGTAGCTGTTCATTCAAACCCTCAACATGAAAAGCCTGTCCAAGTGATGAGGTCATCATTAGTCTAAAAAAAAACAATGTACCTGTCACAGAGAGCTTTGGGAGTGGCTAATATAAAATGATTCATGTTCATGGTGAAGAAGAACCTCCTGGGTCAACCTGGGCTTCACAGCTGTGCTCAAGGTTCTGTACAGTGACATTGAGAGTGCAATGAAAGCTAACAGTGGTTTATGTGAACCTTTTAAAGTCTATAGGGGTATTAGTCAGAGCTGGTCTGTCCAGCATGCTATACTTACTAGCCATAGGAACTTTGCTGTTTAAGATAAGAAGTAAAATCTTTGGTCCATCAATACCAAGCTTCTAAACAACTTAGCATGAAGACACTTAAAGTGAGAGTCTTAAATATCTGGGAGTGGACCTAGGGGACATTAACCATGTGAAAAAGAACTGAGAAGGCAAGATTAGAGAATTGAAGAAAGTTGAACAAATAAATAAATAGAAATGGCTTGTTCAAAAAAGTCATACAAAGGAAGAACTTTGGTTATAAATCATTGCTATGGTACAAACTAGGCTGCATTAATCCACTTCCCAAACTAGTAGCGGCTCTACAGACCATGTTAGTGGATTTATACTTGTAGAGTGTTTTATACTTACTTTAATTTCTTCACCTGGAGGACATACTGTAGCAGCAGGGATAGGGGCGCGTACCTAGGGAGCCTATGGAGTGAACGAGGAGTGACAACATGTTGAGACGCACGCCCATTAAAGACGCATGCAGATGTTTTCAAAGTAACGTAATTAATAATCTGATTACTTTTTACATGTAATAATCAGTAACGTAATCAAAGTACAATTTTAAAGTAGTAATTAGTAATTTGCAGTAGATTACTTTTTTAAATAACTTCCCCAACACTGGAGACTAAAATAAAACTCTCTTTGTCTTGCTCTGATTAAAGGTCATAGTCAGTCTGTTCCCTGTTTTAGCTTCAGCTGCTGATGGTTTAATATCACACACAACAGATGAGAGAAACTAATTAAACTGTCAGTCTAAATAATAAACTCATTTTACATTCACACTATCTTCAAAGTAAATCTGAAAGCAAGATGAAAAAGTTTATGGAGTGTGTTGTTGTGTCTACAGGTTGGAGTCGTGTGGTGTCTCAGTTGAAGGCTGTGCTGCTCTGACTTCAGCTCTGAGATCAAACCCCTCACACCTGAGAGACCTGGATCTGTCCTGTAATCATGTAGGAGACTCAGGAATGAAGTGTCTCTCTGCTCTACTGGAGAATCCTCTCTGTAAACTGGAGATACTGGGGTAAGATTATATTATATATATTAAACCAGTAATACCAAAACATGATCTAATCCACCTCCAGGTCATAATAATAAACGATCAGGGAAAAAATCTCGATCTTGATTGATGTATAGACGCATCTCATTTCTGACGGAGATTCACGTGCATGTGTTTCCCTGCATTCAGATCACACTGTAATTTCCAATCAGATGCTAGAGGAGGGACAGTACCAGCCAATCAGAAGCTGGAGGGGGTACATGCTGACAACCTGTTTCTGATTGGCTCCTTTTCATGCTCTCCGTGTCCCTCAGTGCGCACGCGTCAAACTCTTACACTTTCTTCTCTTCTTTCGTTTAGCAGCGAGTATAGACTTTATCACTGCATGTGTTAGTTTATCTTTTTTTTTATCAGAATAAGGTAAATATCTCGCATGCACACACACACACACACAAACATATATACTACTGTGTGAATAAAGACAGGTGTGTACAGTACAGTACAGTTGTAATTGGGATATAACTTACTGTTTTAGTAAAATAAACCTGACGTGTTGATTCTAGCTGTTACACAGAGACTATAAGAACAGAGTGAAAGACACATAGAGGGATACTAAGAGTATGTTAAGACTGAGCAATAAAACATTTAACAAAAAAAAATTCTATACTGTAAACACTATATTTAATTGTAAACTACCCAACAATCTCTGTGCCATTAACTTTATGCTGATACAAATAATAATGATATAAAATAACGCATGTGATGATGAAGTAGTTGGTAGTTGTGCTGTAGTTGGCTGAAAAACACACCTGTTCTATTTATTTTAATTTATTATTGTTAACATTCTATTTATGGTCGACGGCTTTTAAGTTATTCACTTTAAGATTCTAAAATAAAGAAAAATCTTTTCTTTTTTTGTTCTTGTTTGTTAAGAGTTAAAGTTCTGTGTAGAGACACTTTTTTTTTTTTTTTTACTTGAGTGCAACAAATGTTTTGGTTTAAAAAAATGAGAATCACGTGGATCACAATTCGAGTTAAGAAAAATCCTGAATCCCATTTTAGCCTCCCTATTCCTCAGTCCACAACAAGACAAACTGTCTACAACCAGAGCAAAATCAGAGCTGCTCCTCTGCCTGAGATCAAAAGAGTGAAGTGTGTCATTGTGTCTCTACAGGTTGGAGTCGTGTGGTGTCTCAGATGAAGGCTGTGCTGCTCTGACTTCAGCTCTGAGATCAAACCCCTCACACCTGAGAGACCTGGATCTGTCCCATAATCATGTAGGAGACTCAGGAGTGAAGCGTCTCTGTGCTGTACTGGAGAATCCTCTCTGTAAACTGGAGACACTGAGGTAAGATCATCTCTCTAAGAGTCACATGACCTGCTCCTGAGTAAGACACATTCTCTAATAGTGAGACTGAAGCAGAAGTTTTAGGTTCATCATCAATGTCCTGAGGAGGAAGATTGTTTCTTTTCACTCCACACTGATGGTTTCCTACAGCAAAATGTTGTTGCTCAGAATGAGCTTTTTCTTGTCTCATGATACAGAATTGTGCTGTCTCATTACAAGCTCGACTTTGTCCTTTCTATTTCTTCTAAAGCTGACTTAGGAGAAACAAAGAGACATAACTGAGACACAACCTGAGGTATACTTAAGAAACATTTGAGAAATCTGAGATGTACATAAGAAACAGAACTGCATTTAAAGGAGAAGCAAATGAGCCATATATAAGATCGTAATGAGATTAAAGTCAGATATAAACGAGATGTATGAAGCACAAATAATAAATATTATAGTTTTATTGAACATAATAAAACTCCTCAGTTAACAGCATACAGTGTAGTAAATTTACACAATACAACTACAACGTTATTTTATTTATATAGCGCTTTTAATAACGGTCATAAAGCAGCTTTACAGAAACCATGGGGGCAATAAATAAGGAATAAACTTTTTAAAAAAATTGATGAATCAAAATATATTCAGTAAAGTGAGTAAAGTCACCGACCACTACTTCTGACGTCCTGAGTGGTTCACACACTCCGCCCTGGCACAACACGCTGCCCTTGCAACTGCTAAAGTGTCCCGTGAAGAACTTCAAAAATGGCTTTGTGCCCCTGCTATTTGTAAGACATTCAACACAATTACTGCAGTGTCTCTTGGGACATAAAGCTCAAATCTTACATTCTTGTTGGAAATCATGGACGCCGTGTTCTCCGGGCTAAAGAGGAGGGAGACCTTCCAGTTTGTCATCCCTGTTCAGTTCAAAAGCCAGCATCTCTGATGGTATGGGGTGCATAAGTGCATTCAGTGTGGGCAGATTGCATGTTTTAAAAGGCATTATGAAGGCTGAAAGGTATATCAAAGTTTAAGACTATGTCTGTTTTTATTTTTGCACTACAATGTAAAAGCACATAGTGCAGCTACAGTATTACAACAGTATGGCTGCATCAGGTCTCAAAAAAAAAAACTGTCTACAACCAGCCATCAACCTTGAAATTGGCTCATTCAGTGCATGAAACATTTTCACCTGTCGAGTTATCCATGTTCTACTGTGTGTAAAACACTGGTCCACGGGATCCAAAAGGGTAGTTTTCCATTCCATTCCATTCCAAAAACCATCTCGACTTTTCCGGAACTCGGGTTGTAGAACAGGTTTTATGCCGAATGCTCTTCCTGCCGCAACCCTCCCATTATATCCGGGCTTAAGACCAGCACTGCATCCAGGGCTGGGGTTTGGGGTTTGGCTGGGAATTAAAAACCCAGGCCTTCCGCATGGCAGATGAGAAACCTACCACTGATGATTAAAATGATAAAGTTTTTTTTCCAAAGAATGCATTAAATATATAATGGCAGTAAAAGTGTATTTCAAACTATGATGGTTGAACTTGAACCCTGACCTTCCAATCAGTAACTGTTTGAGCCACCACTGCCCCATTATCCCCCAGTGGGGTTTAACTTGTTTCCTCTTTATTATAAAACAACGATGCTTTAGTTCTTTAATTAGTCTAGTCTTCTAACCTGTTTGTTCTTACACTCCGCTCATACAAAACTGTTTCCAAAGCATTAATTTTGCACAGATATTAACCACTAACGTCATTAGAGATGAGAAAAAAAAATCAATTCAGTTACGTATCATGATTCTTTTATGCAGCAATTCATATACGTATCGCCATGCTGACTGCCAAATCGATTTATTGTAAATACTTTGTTTTTAAATATATATATATATATATATATATATGTTTGCATTTGAGTCGGTAATATGTTGCAGTTCCGCTATAATCCTACAGATGGTGCCCTCAACTATTCACACATTGGCAGGCAGCAGAGTTCATGTGTAGTAGGAACAAATTATTCACCGAGTTTGTTTAGAATTGTAAGAAAATCCTTATATCGAATAATGATGTTTATAAAAACCAATCCCAATCAGCACCTGGGTATGGTGATATCCTCTCAGCTGGTCCCTGGTGATTCCCTTCCCTAACAGTCATGCTTGTCTTCACGTAGCTGGTGTTCTGTCGAAACATGCTACTCGCTGAAGGACGCCACAAAAATAATCCTATTTCCCGTCACAACATTGTTTTTCCAACTTTTATGCGCAACACTATATGTTTATGTTTTTGTACAATATTTCGACAAAAACTCCAGAACAACACAAACCTGTTGTACAACAGCAATGCATTCTGGGACTCTGCTGAGAGATCCATCAGTGATCCCTTAGGATTTAAAATCCCTGAAATGCTCCTCTCTCCTATGAAACTTCACTGGAACTCTGACGTCAGCGTGACACTCCAGTATAACTGCTCTCGTACGGCCAGAATAATAGAAACACACTAACACATTAGCACCAGAATGACTATAAACAAACCTTAAATATTTCAACAGGCACCCGTTTGTGTTTCAGACTGGAGGTAGACCTTAAAACTATGTGAACGGACAAAATGTAAAATTTGTAAATAAATTCTAATAGTAACATTGACTAAGGTACTGAGCGGGAAAATATATACACATCTTGAATGTGTGATCTTGCTCATTATGCTTAATATGTGCATAATCCAGATGATTAAGACTAATCAATGAAATGACATTGATATTCTGTATATTCTGTATATTGTAATGATATTTGTACAGAATGTAAAGTAAGTGTCCAATTTGACAGTTTAATTTTAATAAATGAATTATTAAGATGTACACGTGTGTAAAAGGTTAGCCGTGGTGATCAACTAGGGACACCTGGGTGGACTGTATGATGTGACTGGTGGTTGGATTATTTTAGAATAAAGAAGCTAGATTTCAAATTGAAATCTTTTTACAAAGCAATTTGGGCACTTTATTAAGGCAGTAAGTTAAAATAATTTTCCCACGGGTGTGAGATATACCTGTGGTCGTAGCCAGCGGGGCCGTGTTACCTGCAGCACAAAAGTGGTCTATTATACACAACTAACAACAAATATATATGACATTTAACACAATATGTAGATTTATTTTATTTTCTATTAATTTCACATTTCAGAGATCCAACCTACTAACCCTCCTCATATATGATGAAGTATATAAAAATACTAAACAGTCTTTAGTGTAGATGGCACTGTTTGTCAGAGAGCCCTAGCCCTGAAACCCCAAAGCATTTTTAGCCATTCTTTGCATTATTATGTTTTAATAAATATACTGTATATGAGTCAGGATTGTGCAATATAGAGTGACATTTTATATAATCTTCAATAACTCAATTGCATTTAATTTTAACTAACTATACACACACGACTAAGCAAGAAATTTAAAAAGGATCATATAGGCAAGAAATAGAACAGATTTATAAGATCACGTGTGACCATAATAATAATAATAAGAAGAAGAACGCATACATTAACTATACAGTCTTAAATAAAGTGACCTGTGATAAAAACCCTCTCTGTCAGCAAACATACATTTTACATCAAGGACATAATATCAATATGTGTTTGTTTTTTAGTTCTACATTTTTGTATTGTCATTCCAGTTGTAATAAAATGTACATTTTCTAAAAGTAATGATGAGTTTAATTCTACATATCAGAAAACCCAAATGCACAGTTTACAAGCACTGTATACTTGATGTGGGAAACACTGCTTTAGGGGAAACAAAAATCTGTTTATTCTGTGAGTGAATGTTCTTTCAGTGTCTCTGTCTAGTTGTTATAAACAGGGTCGCTGAAAGCAGCTGTAGACATGACGAGCAGGATTAAAACCATGCAGTTTTCCTCAATAGTTATTTCACTAAGATCCTAAAACAGTTTCGTATTATTTACCATTTTGTCATGAAGTTTATGAATAAACCCACTGACTCAAACACGTTCCTACAGTAACACAGAGCTGAAGGTGAGAACAGGATCAGTAGGTGTGTGTATGAAAGGAGATCACAGTGCACCATCACTACTGTATGTTTAATATACAGATATAATTAAAATAATGTCGTTTTTGATTAGGTGCTAATTTACACCTGGTTTAGAGAGGAGGACGAAATAACAAAACTGATGAGTGTTAATCTCACACACTTTATTATATGAATATGTAACCAGACACACTTCTGATTTTTCCACAGTTTTTGTCAGATCCTTTTTAAAATGCACAAAAAGCTCAGCACCTCTGATCCTCTGTTTTCATCTCATTCTCCTGTAGAACTTTTATTCTCTGTAAAGTTAAACCTGCAGAAGCTGATGAACTTAATTTGTAGTTGTGACACTCAGTTTAGTAATTTTAATTACATATCAGGTGATATTAAATCCCCATGTCATTGTGAATAATGAGCTCATTTTACAAACTCATCATCTTTAAACTAAGTCTTAAACCAAGATAAACATTTGTTGAATTGTGTGTCATTACAGGTTGTATAATTGTGATGTCTCAGATGAAGTCTGTGCTGCTCTGACTTCAGCTCTGAGATCAAACCCCTCACACCTGAGAGACCTGGATCTGTCCTGTAATAATGTAGGAGACTCAGGAGTGAAGTGTCTCTCTGATCTACTGGAGAATCCTCTCTGTAAACTGGAGACACTGAAGTAAGATCACATTTTACACCATTAATAGTAAATAATAATAAATTAAAGCTTTCAGTGTTTGTGATCTCTGACCTGAGTGATCTGATGAATCCAGATTGACCCTATATGTCTCACGACAAAAGAAGTACAACAAGGCGTAAGATACTCAACCTTACAGAATGTGATTTCTTTGTATTAATAAGTTAGACAGAGAGTTCTGTCGTACAAAAAGACGAGCAGACGTGCACTACCGCTTAAAAGGTTGGGGTCATTTGCTTATTTTTATTTGTTTTTGTTTTGAAATTTATTTTCTTGATTCTTCAACAATACTGGGGATTTTAAACGAAATAACGCATATGGAATTAGGTAATTATGTAACTGCACCAGTCGGTTGTTATTTAAGGACATGAAGGTCAGCTGTTCTGGAAGAGTTCTTACAAGAACAGTATTGTGTTGAGTGCGTTTGTAAAACCCATCAAGCTCCATGATGAAACTGTCTCTCATGAAGATCTTCCCAGGAAAACAAGACCAAAACTGAGCTCTGCTGCAGAGGAGACGTTCATTTAGAGTCACCAGCCTCAGAAATCACCAATTAACAACCAGCACCTCAGATTAGAGCCGTTATGAAGCTTTACAGAGCAGAAGGAGCAGATATACATCTCAATATCAACTGTTCAGAGGAGATTATTGTTTATTTTGGATAAACGCCTTCAGTATTGTTTTACAGTGTAGAAAGACGTAAATATTAGGACTGGCCATGAAATTTGAAAATCCCAAACTTAGAGCGGTAGTGTACATGGGCTGCAACCTGAAATAATATCACTGATTACATTAAAGCTGATCAGATTATTTTTAGCTTTAACCTTTTAAACTATTTCTACAAACTCTTTACCCGTCAACGACGTGTACTAATGCAAGTCATGTATAGTGTCCACAGTACAAGCCTCTGGAGACAGTGTTATGATCTGGGGTTGTTTCAGTCGCTCAGGTCTAGACTCAGCAACGTTATGGAGCAATAAAATGAAGTCAGCTGATGACCTGAATGTACTGAATCACCAGGTTATCACATCTACGGAGTTTTTTCTTCCACTCACTGACTCAAATACATTCACCCAGTAACACATGGGGATCACAGTGCGTGTTCATTACTGTATGTTATAACAAACCAATATAAATTAAAATAATTACATAAAAATGTTCAAACTGCAATCTCACGCAGAGAACTCAGTCCACACTGGTGAGTTAAAAGAAGCTCAAGGTCTCAATAAAAACTCTTATTTATCATTAGTCACCAAGTGGTTTAAAACAGACATGAGGATTATTATTATTATTATTATTATTATTATTATTATTATTATTTTATGAATCCTTTACACTTTTTTTATCTTTTCATTCATGCTAGTACAGCAAGTCCCCGACTGCTGAGTTAGGAATTTTCACAGATACAAACGTCAAATTACAAACATTCGTAAATACGAACAAATTGCAAAAGTAGCTCAAGTGTCTGCTGGACATCGTCACAGTTTTGCTGCTGTGTGCTTACTGTACAGTGCAATAGACAACAGGCAATAAACCCATTCATTGGTATTTTACAAAAAACACTGTAGTGCAACATATATTAATATATACAATATTTTCAGTATGTAAGTTAATGTATAAAATTGGTGCGGGAGAAATAAGTCGGCCTCACCGGTTTCAATGGGATAGAAAATGTCAGTCCTGTAAAGCTGAAACTCCTTCAGAAACTCCTCAAAAAGAGTTCAGTCTGAAACAGCTTTAAGGCAAAATGGTGTCCGTTCAAGTGCGTAGTTAAACACCATGTAGCGTTGTCCACCCCAACATCTTCCCATGATCCCTTTAAACAAGGTCAGCTGACCACACTGCATCACCGGGATTCCCCTTGCGATTTGGAGACGCAGTCTTGCGAGAGTTTAATGCGGAACCAAAACACCAAACCTGTGTGTTTTGTTGTTTTATGCTTTACGTTGTTTATTTGTGTCAAAGGTGTATAAGGCTCACTTTCAGATTTATGACCAATTCCGAATTACAAACATTCTCCCAGAACAGAACTCGTTTAGTCGGGTTTGTTTTTATACTTTTTTTTTCTTACTTATACTTACTTGATTCTACAATAAAATAAATCTGTATGATCATTTTATTCACATTGTTTATCAGAATAATCAGGTGATATTAAATCCCCATGTCACTGTGAATAATGAGCTCATTTTACAAACATCATCTTTGTAACTCTTAAACCAAGTAACTGACTCTTAAACCAAGATAAACTCTGGTGATTAAGAGTGTGTCCTTGTGTCTTTACAGTTTGTATGAGTGTGGTGTCTCAGATGAAGGCTGTGTTGCTCTGACTTCAGCTCTGGGATCAAACCCCTCACACCTGAGAGACCTAAATCTGTCCTGGAATAATGTAGGAGACTTAGGAGTGAAGTGTCTTAGTGCTGTACTGGAGAATCCTCTCTGTAAACTGGAGAGACTGAAGTAAGATAATAATAATTCTGGTCATAATAAACCAAAAAACACATTGTGTATAAATAAAACACCGACACATTTGTTCTGGTCAATACTGAATAAATCATTTAAACATTCACAGTCTGCGCTTTAAAAAGTACATGAACCAGTGAGATAACAACTTCTCCAAAAGATAATTAGAGTCTTTACAAGAAAGTGTGTGAATGCTGTTAGATTTTGTTGAGACTGTAAGTGAGAGAAATTCTAATGACTTGGTGTGTGTTCCTCAGTCCACAACAAGACAAACTGTCTACAACCAGAGCAAAATCAGAGCTGCTCCTCTGCCTGAGATCAAAAGAGTGAAGAGTGTCATTGTGTCTCTACAGGTTGGAGTCGTGTGATGTCTCAGATGAAGGCTGTGCTGCTCTGACTTCAGCTCTGAGATCAAACCCCTCACACCTGAGAGACCTGGATCTGTCCTATAATAATGTAGGAGACTCAGGAGTGAAGCGTCTCTCTGCTCTTAAGGATGATGAACATTACAAACTACAGACACTGACGTAAGTAAAGACCTTTTTAGAGAAATGTTAAAGTAAACATTTAACCTCATTATCATGAGTCTGTACGTTTCCCTTTAGTTCCAATAAATATAAAATTAAAAGGTTATAAAATAAAATCAGCTGTAGAAAACATCACTTGTCTTTGATGCTGTTTTGTCTTCAGTAAAGTGTATTGATATACAATTGATGTTACGGGAGTCGGTCAGAGTCTACAAAATGTCACAAATGAGTAACAATCTCTGCTTTACCCTGTTTCTGATCAACAGTACACTTTCTTCTCAATTCTCATAAAAGTTTATTACAATGATAATTTCTAAGAATGTCACATTGAGCTGTAATAAGTCAAACTGGAGGTGATGATGTTTCCCTTGGAGATGAGATGATTACATGCTGATGATCATGAAGGACAACAGATCAGCTTGTGGATAATAATTCATGTTTTTTTCTTTTAGTTTCCATCGATGATAAACATCTGTGTCAGTGTGATGAAGACTCTGGTGTTTCTGTATTTCCATGTTGAAGAACATTTAGGAGATATAACACATTAAACAGACTCCAGAAACATGAGGAGTGTATAAGTGTATAATGGTCTCTGATCCCTGGATTAGATTCCCAGACCTCAATCCCATAAAACACCTGGAAGATTATCTGGAACAGCATGTCAAAAACCACATTATCTTCAACTGGACTGAATATGAACGTGTATGGTTGTTCTCACAAGGATTTCTTCCCAAATAACTCACAGCTGGATGGAGCATTGTGTGTTCATGAGGTAACATGGAGCGACTCTCAGCCTGCAGTAAATGTAGGAATATGTTGAGGATGAACTGTTACTAGTATCACAATTTTATGTAACGAACACAAACAAGTGGAGTTACAGACACATGTACCTGTGCTTTTACTCTACATCTTTAGGACTATTCTTTAAAAAATAAATAAAATAAAATAAAATAAAACAATTAACCTGTTCTAACTGTTAGAACTGTTAGTTCTTAACTGTTCTAACATTACTGATTTCCCTGTTTGAGATTAATATTTAAGTGTCAGATGTTAAAATCTATTTACACATGCACAATATAGCTCTTTTGCTTAATTTTCATAAATAAAATTTTATTGTACTTAGTTACTTACACGCTTTGTGCAATTGTATCAAAAAATACATTTTGAAGAAATAAAATTACATACTATCCAATGTTATCCATTTAGTCTAACGTAAGTATGTAACATGAGTTTTATTGCCAAATTATTTTGGCAACAGTTCCATAAGCATATATTCCTTTAAAGTGCCTTTTTTTTTTTTTTTTTACTTTTGTGATGTTTTCAGAAAAGAAATTTTTGTTGTAATTTTTATGTTGCAAATTACGGTCAGAAATGTTTCCATAAGTTACTCAGTGTTCATTGTAATATAATCATATTTTATATTCTGGAACTTTTGACAAATTATGGATGTCACAGTTACATCTGATGCAATAAAATATTATTTCTTTGTGCTTTAAAAAAGTTGAATTGCATGTTCTCTTTCTAGTTAGTTACTGTAACACTGCTCATTACTACACAGCAGGTATCTTATGCTGCACAGATCATGTTAAGAAGTGTTGTTTTGTAATGGTTTGGTTATAGATTATAGAGTGTTTTCAGCATTAGCATTACCATTTTCTTTGCATTAGCAAAGAAAATGAATGTTTCAGATGTTATATTGTATGATCTTTGACAGCTCCACACATTAAGATAAGAACAAATGCAAATGGAATAATATCACCTTTGGAGGTAGAAGTTGTTGCACCAATCCTTTGTATAGATACCTTACTTTGGTTTTTCACATAGTTTCAGAATTTCTCTGTCAGAGGGTTATTCACTACAGTAAATGACGAGAAGCTGAACATGGTAGTATCCAGTATAAAGGCTGAGATGTCTTGTGGACTGGAGGTTAGTCATGGGAAGTCTGGGGTTTTGTGCATTAAAATACAGTGAAGTCAGTTAAAGGCATCAATGCACAGAGAGATGTACAGTAGTTGGAATGTTCAATTTGAGACAACTGGGATAAGTGTTAAGAAGAAGCTACTACCACTTGCTGGTTATCTTTTAATTGTACATTTAAAAATACCCCCTTTACCAATTGAATAAATTTTACACTGGTAATTAAAGTAAAGTATTACATTTCCTGCTGTTTTAGGTGCAACTTCCTTTATATTTTGTATGTGGATGTTGAATATGTGTACATAGAAATATCTGATCAGAGAACAGATGTGTAATAAAAGTCTCCTACTACTGGATTCTGATTAATGCTTGTATAGTGCCTGGGATGTTACTAAAATGAACACATTTCGAGCGGACAATATGCTCTGAACAGATACAAATACAGAAATAGAAGCTTTTTTTCATACTGCAGAATTGTTTTGCCCGCACAGATCAAACATTAAGCGCAGTGGAGCACATCATTGCTTAGTGTCTCCTATCTATCTATCTATCTATCTATCTATCTATCCATCCATCCATCCATCCATCCATCCGTAATCAAATTTTACATTCCCAAACTTCCAAATTAATCACATTTTTTGTCATTTTTCATCATTCTGAAATCTCACGGCAATTAAATTATTTGCAAAGTAATTTTATTAAACATGTTTATCAGTATACCAAATAATATATAGAAAAGGTAGTGTAGATCTAGTTCTAGTAATGCATGCTTATGTGTATTCAATTTCAAACTTAAGATCAGAAAATAACACTTGATCACTTTACAATTATTTAAATGCAAACTAATTGTATACTTAAGTATGTGTTTTATAAAAATACACTTAAAATTCATTTACTATTATTTATTAAATGCATAAAGATATTTTTGGTGGCATGTTGGCTTAGTGGTTAGCACTGTTGCCTTGCATCTCCAGGTCCTGGGTTCGATTCCCACCTGAGGTCTGTGTGCATGGAGTTTGCATGTTCTCCCCGTGCTTGCTGGGTTTTCTTTGGATATTCTGGTTTCCTCCCACAGTCTAAAGACCTGCAGAAAAAAATTGCACGTTACATAATTTTTCAATATTGGCTCTCACTAAAAACTTGGAAGAATCATTAGTCAATCCAAATACATCTTTATCAATACTATTAATATTAGTAGTATTGTCATAGCATTAGATACCTTTTATATATTTATATATCAGTATTACTGTTCATTGTGTCAGTTATTTTCAATTTTAGTCTTAGTCAGATGTCGCCGTTAGTAGTTTTTTTTTTATCACATCTGGTTAATCTGATCCTATTTTTGTTCAGTCAAGTATTTTAGTCTAGTCTTTAGTCAATGGAAACATGTTTGGCAACAATTTAACTATAAAATAAAATGCATCACAATATAATGGAATGTAATAATATGTTAACATGTGGTAAAATAATTACCACAAAGAGGCTGCCTGACTGTAAAACTGTGACTTACAGGTTTTTTTTTTTTTTATTGTTTTGATACTATTTTCATAAGTAAAGTGTGCATTTTCAACGTAAACATACATTTTCATCAACATCACAGTGGATGTCTTCGTTGTTCAGGCACCGTGGGAAAAGTCTCCTGACATGACGAATCCAGGCTTGACATTGCTCAGCAGTTATATCACCACAAGCTTCACCCATGGTTTGAAAAGGGAGACATGCTCAAGTGGCTGGCGATCATACACCTTCCCCCTCCACATTTCTTGATTGAAAGCTCTTGCAGCAATTTGTAACTTACAAATGACCAGACAACAATCAGTCAAGTTGAAAATCCATGGACATAATGAATGATTCATTGATTAAACGTTACAGTTTTTTTAAAATTGGTTTGCCGCAGTTTTTACAAGCAATTGGTACATTTTCAAAACTCTTAGTACTTATATCACAACAGATCATCAAAAGTCCACTTTTTTTAAACATTTCAGCATATTTTCAATTGTGTTAGTACAAAATTTGCATCTCTTATTATTCAGTTTAATACATTTGTCTGTCATTTAATTCAACTGATATTAATGTTTAATCAATTATTCATTTATTATGTCCATGGATTTTTAACTTGACTGATTGTTGTCTGGTTATTTGTAAGTTACAATTTGCTGCAAGAGCTTTCAATCTAGAAATACTAATTGCTAATTGTTTCCCCCTGATGATCACAATTAGTTGACATATAAGTAGAACTGTGTTTGAGACTTTGCACTGTTCAAATATGGAGCAGGATAGACTCGGAGAGGGAGAGGAAACCTTCATCGAAGAGGTGGTGGTGCTCCTCTACAGAGAGGTGGTCTTCAGAGAAATGTAGGCAGAAGACAACGCACCATCATCTCTAATGAAGTCCGGGCCATCATTGTTGACCATGTGGTTAACAGAGGCTTTACCATGGCTGAGGCTGCCAGGTTGGTACAGCCTAACTTACTGTACAAAGGTCAACTGTCAGCTCTATCATCAGAACTTTTCGCCAAGAAAACCGGTAAATCTGCTATAGCAACTTCACTTCTAAAATATAGTACTCTATTGTATAGAAGAAGAACATGTAATTGTCAGTTTACAGTAATGTAATTTGTAATACTACAATATTGACAGTATATGGTTGTCCTCAGAATTAACAGGAGACAACCTGGTGGTGGTCGCCCAAGTGTTTTGACTGACCAGCAGGAGTTGGCTGTGGTGGAAATGGTCAGGGCAAGGAATGACATACGGCTGTCTGAAATCAAACAGGCTATTGAGAACAGCAATGACACCTTTGCCAATGTGCCATCAATTAGCCTTCCAACGATTGCCCGGCTTTTGAAAAAGCACCAGGTTTCCATGAAACAAATTTACTTGGTTCCTTTTGAGAGAAACAATGTCCGAGTGAAACAACTGCGTTTAGAATATATTCAGGTAAAACACTAAACTGGCATGCAATTACTGTAAAAGTACTGACAACTATTAGTTGTAAAAAAGACTAACCAAAATATAATTTTAGAGGGTGATGGAGCTGGACGCTGCTGTGAATCATCACAAGTATATTTTTGTTGATGAGGCCGGTTTCAATCTGGCAAAAACTAGACGCAGAGGACGTAACCTTATTGGACAAAGGGCAACCATCCAAGTCCCTTGACAACGTGGGGGAAACATCTCAATGTGTGCAGCTATATCTCAAGATGGTGTGGTAGGCTGTAGACCAGTTCTAGGGTCATACAACACTGAACACCTGATAGTTTTTTTTAATGAACTAGAGCAGGCCTGTCATGGAGGAGACATTATCTATGTTGTTGTGTGGGACAATGTCCGTTTCCACCATGCACAGCTGGTTCAGGAATGGTTTTAAACACATCCTCGCTTCATGACCCTCTATCTTCCACCATATTCCCCTTTCCTCAACCCAAATGAGGAATTCTTCTCTACATTGTGGTGGAAGGTGTATGATCGCCATCCGCATGAGAATGTCTCCCTTCTTCAAGCCATGGGTGAAGCTTGTGGTGATATAACTGCTGAGCAATGTCAAGCCTGGATTCGTCATGCCAGGAGATTTTTCCCACGGTGCCTGAACAACGAAGACATCCACTGTGATGTTGATAAATTTATGGCCCAGTGTTAATGACTTAATTAATTGTGTAAAAGTGATAAAAAATAAAAAATATATTTTGCTTATGTAAAAGACTTGGTTTTTTTTTCCCCCTTTTTGTGTGTGTGTGTATGTGTGTATATATATATATACTAAGCAAATAAAGGGTGTAATGTAATAAAATTACACTTTGTTAAATTTATATTGCTTATAAATAAAGGTAAACATAAAAACATTGTAATTAAGAAAAACGTAAAGTGTGGATAGTACGGTTTAATGTCAGTCTGATTAAAATAAAATATAAAACATATTTTTTGGTCACAAATTATTTTATGCAACACAATTACAACATTTCAGTTTAATATTTAGTATGAAGTCACAAGTCTTAATGTAGTTGTTTGAGCAGTTAGTAGTATATATGTATGTGTGACTGTTTCATATGTGTGTGCATGAGTGAAGTTTGATTTAATATTTTTTGTATACTGTACGTGTAACAAACTCGCTACAATTAATATTAAAACAACTGCCTGTTACAACAGCGCCTCATTAATACCTGTCGCACTGTGACTTTGTCACATATAACATTGTACATTTATGGCTGCACTGCAATTAACCCCATTTCTCTTTTTTATTGTAATTTATATATTTTTTATTTATCTCCTTTTTATATATCTTGTGGTTTTTGTCCATCATTGCACTAGTAACTCTGGTCAGTTCTCACATTACCACTTTACTTATGAAAATAGTACCAAAACAATAAAAAAAACTGTAAGATCAGTTGAATTAAATGACAGACAAATCTATTAACCTGAATAATAAGAGATGCAAATCAAAAATTTGATGGTGATAACATTATGAAAAGCAGTTACTGTGAACGAAACATTTATTTGGATGAAACACTTATTTTGTGTAGTGAAAAGGATATTTTGGGATTATGTGTATTGTACTAACACAATTAGAAATATGCTGAAATGTTTGAAAAAAGTGGACTTTTGATAATCTGTTGTGATATAAGTACTAAGAGTTTTGAAAATGTAACAATTGCTTGTGAAAACTGCGCCAAACCAATTAAAAAAACTATAAAAGTGATTATTATGGTATGTCTTTGATGAGTCTCTTATGGTTTGTGGTATTTTTTCCAGCGAGTGTGTGCCCAACAGCAGCACGGTGGTGTAGTGGTTAGCATTGTTGCCTTGCACCTCTAGGGTCCGGGTTCGATTTCTGGTCAGGCTCAATTTCCGTCTCTGTGTGTGTGGAGTTTGTATGTTCTCCCCGTGCTTGGTGGGTTTCCTCTGGGTACCCCGGTTTCCTCCCACAGACCTGCAAATTGGCATTCTCAAATTGTGTGAATGAGTGTGTGTGTGTGTGCCCTGTGATGGATTGGGTGTATCCCACTTAAATCTCCTGAAATAGGCTCCAGGTCCCTGCGACCCTGAACACAGAATAAAGCAGAAGGTGAGTGTGTGATCCACTGTTTCCCCTCTGATATTACGACAAATCTGCTTTTTTTCTTACGTTTAATGTAAAGAAAATGGGACCAAATACCGTCTCTTCTCTTTGACCTGAGTTATACTGTCTTTTTCTCGTCTTTTCACGTCAACAATATTGCAATGCTGATTTCATCACCGACACTGTTCATCGATATCCGTGACGTCTCGTCATCGTCTCATCTTAGTCACAGGAAAAAAGGTTATCAACGAATATTTTCGTCGTTGTTTTTGTTGACAAAATTAACACTAATCAGTATCTACAGGTAAAACTAGAGCTAGCAGTCTGGATCCCAGTGAACAAAACTGCGAGACTCTGATAAGGCAGGAACAAAACCTACAGGTACAGAATTGTGCTCCAAAACGACTTTTGAAAAGAAAACAGCAGCGTATAATCTGTGGTGAAGATATGGCAGATTGGTTTATCTCTCAGTAGCTTTAGATGTGTTTTGTCCTGCATTCTCCACTACATAATATGAACTTTCCAATCCCAGCACATATTTCTATACCTGGACGGCAGGACATACTGTATTATCTGAAACTGAAATCAAATTTTACTTTCACCAGCAGAATGTGACAAACAGAGTGAGCACACATGCAAGAAAGAGTTTCAGTGAGTGAAATACAGTTCAAGCATATTCAAAAATGCTTTTGCGTCACAAATATAAGGCCATATTTTTGATGTACTTTATTTTATGTATTTTATTAGTGCTGGTACACAGCTTTACAGTTCTGCAAAAAAATCTATAACAAAAAAAAAAACGAGTAAACAACAGGAAGCAAGACAGTACTAAAAATAGATTATTTGAATTATATGTTTTGCAACTAGGCAGAAAATTGTGCCTGGAGGGCCAGTGACCAGGGGTCCACTCTTCGTATGTCGCTAACTCAGTTAGCTGGATTTGATTGTTGTGGATTTGTCCTGATCTTGGATTGTTTCGTTCTTCGATGCACATCTCAAACTTGTTGTCATAGCAACATATCAGTGACCGTAAACCTGCTTGGAAGCAAGTTTATTTCATGTAAACAGGATTTAGGCTCCTGGCGGGTTATGATTGGTTGAAATGGCGAGGTCACATCTGATTGGTTGAAGAGCACGACTGATGCGGACTGACTCATGTGGGGAAAGAAAAGGATCTTGCATATATATATATATATATACCCCCTGCCATGGACACCCCCCCCCACACACACACACATAATTGCTATCAAATATTATATTAGAACATAAATTCATAGGTTTATTAATATCAAATATATTACTAATATTATGAAGATTAGGCACGAGACGACAGAAAGAATATACTAAATCGTGTTTAATAAATAGTTCAGTGATCATGTGATGAAATATTACTTTTTGCAGAAAGTTTTTGTGTTTCATTTTCACTTGGCTTCTGGCTCCAGAAGGATTACACCTTATTAAATAAGAAACCATATATTCCTAGTCAGTATACAATGGTATTTTAACCTAAAGAAATGAATGGCAGGAAAAGTAAATGCTTTAATTTAACAGCCAAAAGGATGCGGAAGGGGTGTTTAATTATTTTGCATTATAGTAAAAGAGGAGGCGATGTCAAATTTGCAATTTAATACACTCACGCATTTACTCGGTCCGTAATTTTTTTGCCAAGCCAACTGTCTTTCTTTAGCCGATGCAGCGGTATTGCTTTTTCATTATTATTGGCTTGAATTCCTCATATGCGAGCATTAAAACCTCTGTGAAGTTTGCCGCTCTCTTTTTCACTTTGATTTTCCATTTTGACGCGTGAAATCGTCGATCCATTGAAAATGTCTTTATTCATGCACCGTGCACGTGCACTAACTCTGGGTAACCAGTAGGGGGTTGATTAAACTTACTCTTCTCAGGGGTTTTGGAACCGACATACTCACGGTATGCGGGTTTTCCCCCAGAAAAGGGAAAGTTAAAACAATTTTAACCAAAAAAAAAAAAAAAAACTGAAAAAAGAGGAAACCGTTTCCTAACTAGTTTGGAACCTTGGATCACTAGGGGGCGACCATGACATGAAGGAACCCACATTATATATAACACAAGACTGTCCCTTATTACATCATAAATTAAGATTTTTTTTTTTCCTATTCCATTAAGATTTATTTGAAAAGATGGGAAAGTCTTCAGGACAGAGGAGTTTGTGATGGTGTGATAGTGTCTCAGTCAGATAAAAACAGCATTTTTTGTTTGTTTCTTTACCTTTAAGAGAGACCACAGGAGTGACTGGAGAGAATGAGTGTTTATAGCTGCTATAAAATAAATGAGAACAGGAACACTGATATCCTCGGTACACAGACACACACAGTTTAAAAAAGACGCAGCGGTTAGAATCTCTCAGAAAAAGTGATTAAATCTTTATTCCGCTGCTTAATAGAAAGTGTTTTAACA
The DNA here is from genome assembly GCF_024256425.1 of Clarias gariepinus. NCBI lineage: Eukaryota > Metazoa > Chordata > Actinopteri > Siluriformes > Clariidae > Clarias > Clarias gariepinus. The sequence goes on along the minus strand of NC_071111.1, from coordinate 29,573,342 downwards.
TACTGTCGCTTTAAAGGGTTATAAACACTGCACAGGAAATCACTGGACTTCCTCTGTTGTCTTCGGAGGACATTTACAGATTACAGAAAGACCTGGAACATTGTGAGGGATTTTACTCCATCATCTATTTAAACTGCTACCATCTGAAAAAAATACAAAGCTGAAGAGTGAAGAGTCGTACATCCAGATTTAGGAACAGTTTTTATCCAACAGCCATCACTGAACTGAACTCACACTCACCCCTTTCTATTTTATTATTACAATAACCTGGGGGACAATAAAAAATTTAAATCAGGATGTGGATTTGCACCCTTTTTAAGATATATATGTAGAATATTTATTAATTTTTTTGCGATGAGATTAAATTTAATTTTATGCACAACTGTGACGGCGGGCTTTACACCAGCCCCACTTATAGCACAGCTCCTCGCACGCGGCAAAGGAAGGTCAAGTTCAAGGTCACAGCCAACGGCGCGTCACTTAAAAAAGGGGGCGGGGCGTTACCGCCGGCTTCCTATTACCACTCACCGTCTGGGAGTCAGAGGGGCTATAGGAGGATGATTAAATTAAAAAAATAAATAAAAAAACTTCTGGTGAGTGCAATGTTAGAGGAAAGAAAATACTCATTATTTTTTTCATTACAGACTCTGAGAGCCCAGGAGAGTTCCACCGCCGAAGGACTGAACCCCGGATGAAGCCTCGCTGCTGCCCGGCAAAGTCCTCTGGGTCCTCAGTGAACCCAGCTCGGCCTCGCGTGGCCCCACGCTGCTGCTGTTCATCCCCCGAGGACGAGCTCACTGTATACCATGTGTACTGACGATTGGATCAGAATCGCACTTTGTAACTTACCCATTTACATTAGTGTGTGTGTGTGCAAAAAGAATTAAATTAAAGAAATTGTTCGAGCACTGCCAACAAACCTCCGTCTCTATCTGTGTCTGTGTCCCCCACAGCTTAAAGACCAGCATAATAACACAACAACATGTAACGAGAATAAAGACAGTGAAAGTAACTATAACCAAATATATATGCAATGTGTGTGTATATATATTTTAAATTGTTAAGGGGAACAAGACACTTCAGATTTACATGTAAAAATAACTTAATCTGGCAAAAAAAACTGGTTTTATTTTATTTAAAAAAATTATATATATATTTCCCTCCCTCAGTGCTACGTACATTACTACATTCTTGATAAACATGAAATCTTCAAGTTAGTAAAACTATTTTATTCCAATTCCAGTTATTCACAATTCTGTCACTAAATTAATCTCAATCTGAGACACAGGATAAATCTCAAATGTCCCCTATTGTACTTCCAGTGCACTAGATAGTGTGTAGGGTGGAATAATCAGTGAGAGTGTTACTGAGCTCCAGAGTGGCCTGATGTCTTACAGATGTCTTCAGGCGTGTTGTCGAGGTCGTCTCCATGGTTGTCGATCTTCAGCCCTTTTTTCACGCTTCTGACGCTTCAAATAGTCTCTGCTTTCACTTCCTCACACCACTAAAGATCAAACAATAGTAACACTTATTCAAAAGAGACTACAGGTTTCCTTTTCTCCCACATTATAAATTACAGTATAAATTACAACAGCTTACAGGCTATCAGTGGAGCAATGCAGTAAAATACAAACACTGGTCAAACGTTATCATATTATTGTAATTAATGTTATTAATGTAATTTTTTATAACTCAACAGCATTAATCTTTACCTGTGAGAGAGCAGGATCAGGAATCTAAGACTTTCTATATCGCAGGCACATTAGAGATACTGGAGAAAGATAATATTTGAACTTAAGAGCCAAACAAATAAGTTACCCCTGTCCCTCCAACGGTCCTTCAGAAAATCGGCCCCAAATTACCGGACACTGCAAGGCCAAGGAGATTAACAACCCTCCTGTGCTTGGATCACAACAGCATCAGATTATAGCAAAATGTACAATAACCTTAATGTCATCTGACAAACACACACATGCACAAGCATGACCAGGCTGGAACACTGTTACCTGGTGTGGTCTGCACCACTGTGTTTACAGTACCTTCTCTTAACAGAGCCAGGGTGTGTGTGTGTGTGTGTGTGCGTGTGTGTGTGTGTGTGTGTGTGTGTGTAAATGAACAGGCAGAAGATATTCACTGGATTTGACACAAATCTTTCAGAAGCTAGAGCTATAAGTCACGTCATCCTATGTGTCCATATGAATTGTATTACATTAATTAGTTTTATGTTTAGATTTTAATAAGAACTGCTCTTCATTTTTTTCTTCATGGATTTCCTAAAATATAATTTATTTAATCAGTAAAATAATATTCACATTTTTGGATGTTTTTACCACAGATAAATGTCAATATAAGTGTAGAAGTATTATCTTTTATATTCAGGATACAACATAAGCTAAATGAAATCATTTTTTTCGTTTCATTACAGTTTTTTTTCTGTCTGTGATTAATAATTATTTTGATTATATTATTCCGTAGTTTGCACAAAGGAATGAAAGTTTCACGACTTTAAATAAAACAATTGTTTTTCCTTAGTTAATGCCCTTAATTTTACCATAATTTAATTAAACAACATATTTTAGCTATTAGAAAAATGATCTGTACATGTAATTTTAAACAACAAATTAAACAATAATATTTGTTAAAATGAACAACAAATATTATTTTGTAACCTCACTATTCAGATAATTTATAAGACCATTTAAATACTTTAATCACATGAACATCACTAAGGCTGAATAACAAATCTTATGGATTAAATTTTAAAAATGGTCAAAAAAAAACTTCCTGTAGGAAGAAAACTTGAGAGGAACCCGTCTCAACAGGGAACCCATCCTTGTGATAATGGATAGCAGGAAATGTTTTGCAGTCATACTGGTTCCTATCACACTACAGTACTTTAAGTCTTTAATGTGAAACATGTTTAATATTGGACCCATAATCTTGTTGGGAATTTGGATATGGTGTATGAGAACAAAATACACTCTTAGGAGCAGGCAGGCAGGCTAAAATAAGTTTATTCACAAACAAATGCATACAGACTAAGCTTAAAAAAGCAAAGACAACTGTTCTGTACTAGAACCGAATCAGAACGCAGATTTTGGTGTCTCACTTAAGTGCCACTTCAGTGCCTGAGCGATCAGAAATATTTGTCCTCTGGTTCTCTAAAACAGAAAAAGTACAGGTTACTGGGATGAGACATATGAGGTCAGGAGACTTGAAATGTCCTGTAGACCATGTACAGCATTCAAACATGTTTGAGACCATTATAATTACTGACCATCACAATATGTGAATAGTATCATGTTTATTGTTTGGTTAAAGAGATATAGGACACTACTAATTTCATCATTTCATTAAAGTGATGTGATGGGTGGATCAATTTTAGTTTATGATTCTTAATCCTTGGTTTATTAAAGAAAAGACAGTGTCAGATATATCTTATATTCACACACACGCAAACAAAAAACAGCTGGAAGCAGGTGAAAGCAAACAGTGTGTGGACCGAGGCCGGCTCTAGGCAGGGGCAGGAGGGGACAGCGCCCACTCAAATAAATGTCTTGATAAATCACATGTTAATATACTCACAAAATGAATATAATAAAAGTTGATAAAATGATCTGCGGTAGCGGAAAAATCTGCCGAAAAGGGACACTACACAATATGGTATTAGATTTCCCTCATGTCTCTGTCTCTCCGCTGTGTGTATTTATTCACAGGCTGCAGCACACGCACACACACACACACACACACACACACACTTCTCCCCTGAGCCCTCGTTAAACATCTAATCACCGTCCGTATGCAAATGAGTCAAGACGTAGCCTAACGTAGTGTCGTTATTTACTTACTTTTTAAAAATTATTCCTAAGACAACCTTTCAGTTTTGTAAATATTCTAGTTATAGTGTGTTAAGTTCCCCCCCCCCCATATGTGTCCACAGCTGTCAAAATGGTACATGCATGTTTACAGCCCACAAGTAAAATAGCTGAGGTTCACCATTCTCACACAAAGTATGCTCATCATACCAGCAGAGACACATACAGTAATGATGGCTAGAAGTGTAATTGCCACATATTTTTGTCCCTTATGTTATCTTTGTCTCTTTCTTGTTCTCTCTCTCATTTTTACAACACAGAATCAGTTTTCTGAGGACACAGACAGTGAGGCAGCCTCCATTCACAGGAAAACTTTTGCAAATGTTCCAGCATGGTTGGAACAGCCTCCTAAGTATCATGACCAACTGTGTAAAATGAACCTAAAAGATTTTATTTCATTATGTAAATAAATAAATAAATAAATACAGTATAACCAGTTATTGCATTCTGTTTCAAGACATTTTTTCATTACCTTTAGTATAGTATATATCCACAAATACTTTGACACCATACACTTATCAGACACAACATTCACACCACATAACGTAAACACATTTCCATTGATTATCAATTATACTCCACTTAATTGGTAACAGGATCATTGGCACCCAAGGGTCACGCATGCCTGTGGGGACCAAAGGCCACCCCATCCGGTCCAGTCCTACAGAAAAGCTAATGCAACAAAAATCCCACCTCAGGTGATTGATTTCTAAGTTAACAATTAGAATACAAACAAACTAATTGAGCTGTGGACATATCTATATGTGAAAATAGAGGGGGAACCTTATCTGATTGCTCAAACTTCTGCTATCATGGACATATTTCGAATGATGAACCTCGGCTGAGTCACTTGGAGGCTGTAAACATGTGAGTAGTACCATATTGACAGCTGTGGACACATCTGTATGTGAAAAGTAGGGGGGGAACTTTATCTGATAGCACGAACTCTAGGCATCAGGATGTGTTTCTGCTGCTATAAAGGACATATTTAGAATGCTCAAACTTTACTAAATCAGCTGTTTCACTTGTGCTGTGTAAACAGGTGAGCAGTAACAGAACTTCTACTATTTACTTAGAACATGGACATATGAACATACTGTACTTAGTTTTAGAACGATGAAACTCGGAGAACTGCAGTAACAGTCTGATACATAAGGGAAGTTATTTATATAGAAAACAGTGTCGAATCTGTATCTGACATTGACAATAAACACATTTAGAAGGATAAAACTCTGCTAATTCACCTGTGGTGTGGGAACAAATCAGTAGCAACAGTCTGTTATGTATGATAAGGGAAACCGTATCTGACAGTGACACAGCACAATGTACAGACTTTCCCTGTGGTCGGGAAACAAGTCAGCAGTAACACTGGTGATATTTCTTCTCAGACGTCTTTTCAGCAAAACCATAATGCCAGAATAGAGACCCGTCAGATACAGTCTCAAGATAATAATAATAATAATAATAATAATAATGCAAGATAATTAGCATTTTATCCGCGTGATGTCAATTCACTAGGTCACATCAATCTGAATAAATCCAAACTGTATATGAAAGAAATAAGCACTGGTAGTGGTCCAGTTTATTTATTTTTATTAAATATATTTAAAAAATACATTCCATTGATAAAATAACATGAATAAATCATCGGTATCGTATACCAGTAATAATAATAATAATAATAATAATAAAAATACAACGCATGTTATGATAAGTTTCGTTTTCAAGGTGCGTGAAATTTGCCGTCTTTTCCGTTTCAGGGATTTAAAAAACGCTAGCAATGTCATATTTGGGCTTTATCGCGCTCCGTAGAATTTCAGTGGTCCGCGCATAACCCTCCGCGGGCGAGCCTTCTCCTAAATGCGCGTTCTCTGTGCCGTTTTCTCGGGGGTGGGGCTAAAAAAAACGCATCCTGATGGGGGAACCAAATTCGACACAGCACCGGCCCTGGTGTGGACAAGGAAAAAGTATATATATATATATATATATATATATATATACTGAACAAAAATATAAACGCAACACTTTTGTTTTTGCTCCCATTTTTTATGAGATGAACTCAAAGATCTGAAACATTTTCTACATACACAAAATACCCATATCTTTTAAATATTGTTCACAAATCTGTCAAAATCTGTGATAGTGAGCACTTCTCCTTTGCCGAGATAATCCATCCCACCTCACAGGTGTGCCATATCAAGATGCTGATTAGACAGCATGATTATTGCACAGGTGTGCCTTAGACTGGCCACCTGTAAAAGGCCACTTTAAAAGGTTCAGTTGAATCACACAGCACAATGCCACAGATGCCGCAAGTTTTGAGGGAGCGTGCAATTGGCATGCTGACAGCAGGAATGTCCACCAGAGCTGTTGCTCGTGAATTGAATGTTCATTTCCCTACCATAAGCCATCTCCAAAGGTGTTTCAGAGGATTTGGCAGTACATCCAACCGGCCTCACAACCAAGCAAAAACAAAAGTTTTGCGTTTATATTTTTGTTCAGTATATATATATATCCTATTCTACTCTTCCATTATTGAATTGAGAAACAAGTGCTTAAATATGCACAACTATACAAATAGTCTTAACCGACCGATAAGACTGCAGGATCACATCTAATCCTCAGAGAAAGTCTAAACTAGAGAGCGCATATGGTAATGTAGACTGCGCATGCGCGGTACGATTCTCATGCGTTTAGAGCTGCGCGCGCTGACTGTGTAGCTGAAGGCGTCTCGCGTGCTGTGCACGTGCACAACAAGCTAGAAGACGTGTCTGTTCATAACAGCAACGTTCGCTAGAGTTATACTCCCTCTTGTGGTCAATGTTAGTAACAACATTGCTTTAGCTTTCTTTTAAACAATGCACTGTGTCTGTGTATTGGAAATATGGAAGTATAATAGTGCCAAAATTCAAATTGCAATGCAGAAAAATTCAAACATTTTTATTGCAACACGTTTTTTTTCAGTTCATGTAATTCAACCTGCTATTTTGCTTTGAGGAATTTTGGCACTATTATACTTCCATACCTCGGGCAACAGATTTTTCTTTAGAATCGAAGATCGTAATGTGTTATTTTCTTCTCTCTTCCAATCCACCCTAATGCACCAAGGATCCTATTGTTTACTGCCTGTTTGGGAGAGGATCTTTATTGGATATAATGGACCGTCCATTTTGCTATTTTGGTCTGTTTTAAATTTGACTTACTTGCACTAACGCATTAGGTTCCTGAACTAAAAGATAAAGTTATTTGAACTTTATTGAACATGTGTGTTCATAGGAATTTATGAAAAATGTGTGAAATAACATGGATTTTACTTTATTGAAGGTCTTCAGATAACGTTTTTTATCTGCTAAACGTCTAGTGCTGTTGCTTTAATGAAGATGTTTAATTGCATAAATCTGTAAAAAAAATCTGTAAAATAACGTTTTTTTATCTGCTAAACTTGTTTGTGTGCTAAAGGTGTTTAATTGTATAAATTTAGGAAACATCTGTAACAGTGTTTTTGGGTAAAATATTTAGCAATTTCTGTAAATTTAAAGTTCATGCACATAATATGATCTAGAGTATTTGACCTTAATTTTACGGTTTTGGTTTGTCAGTCGTTGCTGCGAGTTATTTAACCGTTTTTTTTTTTAAACAGTGTAATCATAAAGGTCTTGACTAAAACAACATGCATTAGGAATCACAAAGGAGTTTCAATTTTCTGTAATGGAAAAGTACTCTAACTAGTTACTTTTATCAGAAGGTAATGCTGTAATGTAACTGATTATGTTTTAATGACAATAGTTTCGTAATGTAATGAATTATTTTAAAAAGTAACACCCCCCCCCCCCCCCAACATTGTTTTTTTGTGTAAAAACAATACGATACAGTAGTGTCACGGGTGGTCCATGTTGAGCAGGCTTGGAGGACCCAAAAGCAGACAACAACTGAACTGAGAGTTTTAATTCTTTAAATGTAGTTAGAGAAAAAGAGAAGTTTGTATATACAATGAGTGTGGTGACGAGCGGGGGCGCTGGAGATCAGAGTGACGAGGTGCATGCGGCATTGAACAGAAGCGTTGAAGACGAAAGCTCTAATTTCTGAAGCTCATCCCTGCGCTTCGTGTTGTAATAAATCCTGCGGGCTAGACAGGGTCATGGTCGTGAAGCAGGAGATCAAAGCCGAGAGTTCCGTTAGTGTATAGCGAACAAAGTCGGCAATGTGAAGGCCATGTTTGGACATGTTTAAGAGAGATAAAATTACAGAGATGTTTTAACAACAATAGGTAAGATTTTAGGAGTTTTAAACGGTGGCGAGGAGCATGCGCCGAATCGATTCCTCTTCCCTCGGATAGTAACGCCTGTGCATGTGGCCTTGATGACGTATTTTTGACAGTGGTTTAACACAAAGATTCGTAGGCGTGAGGAGGCCAAGATGGCGGCGATGTAGGCGGTTGTGTGTTTCCTCTTCAGGGACATATAGGTAAAGTGGTGATATAACCAACTGTTTAGATTGGTGATAATGCACACACAATAACTGTAAAAGTGATATTATTCCCTTTGACATACTTACGCATGGGAAAAAGAGGAAAGAAGAAAGTTAAACAAGCGCTTGACAGCATTGCTTCTAGCGCGTCTGATGTGATTGAACTCTTTGAAGATTAAGCTTCGGCCTCTAATATCATTGGACTTATGTCACAGAGAGATATAGAATCACGATGGTTTGATACTTGTCCAGACTTTGATAACAAGGTCGTTCTTGCTGCCCTGACAGACACTCCTCAGAAACCAGCTGCGAAAAAATCGAAGCGTGCGGAATCTATCGTCGGTGGTAATGGTAATGAAGATGTCTTAGCTGCAATACGCGAACTGGCTTTAAAACACGATAAGACTTTTCAGAAAATTTCAGTGATCGAAGTTACTACTGAAGCTACCTCAAATCGAATTATGAGTCTAACTGTGATGGTGCAACAGCTTATTGTGTATGTTGGTTTTCATAAAGAGGCAATTGATCATCTGCAATCAGAAGTCCAAGTGCTGAAAAAGGAAAACAAGTCAATGAAAGCAGGTGTACAGAAATGTACTCGTTACAGTTGGGTGATTCCATCTCAAATCAACCAGTGGGTTCCACCACATGATCACAGATTTTGCTGATTTTTTCACCAATTGTTGGTATTGGCATGAAAGTAAAAAACCCCAGTTTTTTTTGTCCCAACTCCCACTCATTAAAAAATGGCAGCCATCTTAATTTTTGGTCGGACGCGCTTCGAGACGTGCCACGCCCCTTTTTGAAATCCTCTTTTCCTTAATAACTCACTTGCTATATGTCATATGGAGATGAAACTGGTACATTTATGTAATTTTTTATGTAGATTCAGATTCTGAATCTCTTGTGGTTATGGAGATATTTCTGAAAAAAAAATTTTTTGGGGTACCCCTTTTCGAACCCCCAGAACCCAAGGTCTGCATGTATATATTTTACTCAAAAAAATAGGGGTTACTTCACATCACCTCATCTTAAAAATAAATAAAACCAGGGGTGTGAATGGAATCATCAAAAATGAATTGTCCAGGTTTTGCAACATTTTATGATTTGACACACAGAAATGTACTGCAATATCTGTAGAATACTTAATGCATACTCATAAAATCTGCTCCTTTCAAAGTAAAAGTTACCTTAAATTCTTCTGTAATGCATGTCTAGTCAAAGACTGATAATGGCGTTATTCATCTCTCTACACTGAAAGGACTAATCACAGTTTTTTTTTTCATCACCCTGGGTATCTGATTCTGAAAGAACAAAGCTCACAAAAATGAGTTCATGGAATAAGACCAAAAGGGTACATGTATGAGACCTGTCAAGTTGCAGTGACACAAATAATATCAACTAGGAAAGGCATGAATTTGTAGCTACCAAAGTCATTTTGATAGGAAATGCCTCCACAAATTTGTAAAATTTTTTATAATTCTTGTACTGGCTGGCTGCACCATCTGAGAACTAATGCACATGATTTAAATTTGGTAGAAGAACTTTCAGTGGATTCATGAGAACCTTAATAAACTTGTGAACAACAAAAGCATTGTGTTCCCTTTCATTACTGACAACACAAAAACTTTTGCAACTTAGTGAACCATCGTTTTCACTACCATCAGTATAGTAAACCACGAAGGGATGCAGAATCACTTGGGATGTATCCCAATGAAAACCTTGAACAGCATCCTGACAAATGAAAGAATAGCTTTCGGCAAAATCCATGAGGATAACAGCCTCCTTTCCAATGGGAAGTTTCTCTTTCAGTTCTTTCAAATAAGCAGCTTGGGCCTTGGCTGTACAGTATAGTGATGAGCTGTGCAGGAGTCACATTTTTCACAAAGTCTTATAATGAAATCAGACACTGACAAAGACATGTCAGAAATTTTGCCATGGATTTCATGATTCCATTGATTGAACTGAACAGTGTCATCTGGGTCCAAATCAGCATTTTCAAATATACTATCAAGATTAGGGCTGGGCCATATTATACCTTTCACTGTAATACCGGTACATTGTTAGGCAATGATAAGAAAATAAAATATCGCGATAGAATATGGGTAAAACGCGCATGCGCAGTGCCTTTGTTTCCAAACGCTTATGGCGGAAAAAGCATGGCGGCGGCGGAGAATAAGAAGGGTGAAAGCCAATCGTTGAATGAAACAGATGAACCAGAATTGGTTTGTAAAAATGGTGCAACTTCAGTGGTGTGGAATTTGCATTTGCCCTTTTAAAATTTTATATAGCTTTAATGCACATAGCTGCTTGTTAAATAAAAATAAATTGATGGTTTTTTTTTTGCACTAATAAAGTTTTGGAATTGTAAAGTATTTTGTCTCGTGTCAATCATAGTTTCAAATATATATCGTAATAAATATTTTTTGGCCATATTGCCCTGCCCTAATCAAGATAATCAGATAGTTTTGATTTAGAGGGGCACTGCTCACACCTGTGCAACATATAGTCACGAGAATCCTAAGAACAGACAAGCTTTGTCATCAAGTCTTTGTAATCAGATTGTGATTAAGATAACAAACTACATTGGAAAGCTTCAGTTAATAAATTAACATAAATGAAACACACACCTGCTTTTGTTTTTCTGCACTTAATTAGTACCAAGAAAAAGATGATGCAATCACCAAGTTCCTTAAGTGCGAGGTCACTCATGGAGTTGGTAGGAGATAATTCAACTTTCTGATCAGTATGAACCTGAATGGTTCAGTTACAGGATACTGTTTGACATTAATACATGTATCTTACATGTACCACCATAAAATGACACATTTACTGGTAGATAAGGCCTATTGTGTAGATCCATGTACATTCTCTGTATATAAAATGTGTATTAAATCGTAAAACATTTGCAAAACCTGGACAATTAATTTTTTGATGATTTCTATAAAACAGGACATAACACACCCCTGGTTTTTATTTATTTTCAAGATAAGGTGATGTGAAGTAACCCTCATTTTTTTGAGTAACATATATACATGCAGACCTTGGGTTCTGGGGGGTCAAAAAGGGGTACCCCATGTTTTTCAGACATATCTCCATAATTTGGGGGTTTTATTTTCATGCCAATTCCAACAATTGGTGAAAAAATCTGAGAAGTGATGGTGGAAAATTTCTCTTCCATTGGTTGATTTGAGATGGAATTACTCAGATGGAGATGGTGCCTAAAGTTGCATGGTGTTGCGGAAAAAGAAAGCAAAGATGTCAGAAGCGTGGTGAAAAGAAGGTTGCTCCTGGGATTGGAGACAGACTCCAGGACAGTGTTGATGTCGCCCACCGTCTGGGTCCAAAACGATCAGAGGGTAAGGCCAGATCGATCATAATCCTCTTCTCACTACGTCGCATCCAGGACATGGTTTGGAACGCTGCCAAGGGCTGCAAATTTCTGCGCAAAAAAACAGACTTCATCTTTCGGAGCCTTTATCTCCTGACGATAGAGCAGCGCGGGACAAGCTCTGGCCACTCATGAAGAAGGCACGCGAGGAGGGCAAAAGAACAAGCTTCCGCAGCTCTTTTGCCTTGATTGATGGGAAACAAGTATTCTACGCGGACGTTTCCTAAGCTGAGTTTTAAGGACACTGGCCACCTCTCTCATGCGTGTCTCTAAAAGACTTAAAACTGTAAACAACACCATCTGTGCCATTCTTAGTAACAGGATAGTTACTATGTTTATTTAGCCTTGGTTGTTGTTATTTTGATGATTAATCTTGACCTCATTTATTTTATTTATTTCACCTTAAAGTCAATATAATTACAGGTTATTAACCACCTCTCCCTTCTTGTTTAGGGTTAAGTTAAAGGGAACTACTCTTTTGTTGTTTGTTTTAAATTATTTGGTGGTTCTTTTTCTTTTTTTTTCATGGAGTTCAAGTTCAAGTCTTAGTCTATTGTAACACTAAATGTTCGAGGTATGCGGGACAATTTGAAAAGAAAAGCTAATTTTTTTATTTTGTAAAAAAAGTGCAGCTGATTTTATCTTTCTTCAAGAAATCCACTCAGGGGAAACGGATGTTAGCTTTTGGAGGAATCAGTGAGGAAACTCAGTCTTCTTTAGTCATGGTAGCAATCACTCAGCTGGAGTTGCAATTATGTTACACCGTTTTAAAGGTACTATTTTAGAAACTTTAAGTTCTGAAGAAGGCAGATGGGTTATAGCTATAATCAAACAAGATTATTACCACTTTCATAACTTGCTGCGTATATGGTTATAATTCTAATACATCCAATAGAGCAATGTTTTCTCACCCAGTTGATAAACTTCAGAATTTAAATAAAAAATATATTGATGCTTATTTTATTTGAGGTGGGGACTTTAATGAATGTACAGATAATTATTTGGATAGACACCCCCCTAGACTCCACGGTGGGATGAGTAATGACTTAATTTTTTCGATTTGTACGATTCTCTCTCAAACTGATACATGGCGCTTCTATAACCCTTATACTAAAGATTTTACTTGGTCAAATAATACTTGTTCTCTTGGATCAAGAATTGATTTATTTTTAATTTCTTCCTCCATCGTCAGTTATGTAAAAGATATTTCTCATGCTATTGCCCCTCTATCAGATCATAAATTAGTCTGTTTAAAGCTATGTGACATCCATGATAACCCAAGACTTAGGGGCTATTGGAAACTTAATAATACTTTGTTAAAAGATAAAAAATTAAATGATAGTATTATCAATCTTATTAAATAATTATTTACGGACTCAATTGAAGATTAAAAAAAGCATGGGAGTTCTTTAAATATAAAGCTAGACATATAGCAAATAAAAGAAGTGAAGAAATTTAAAAGAGTAAACATCAAACTGATTTGGAGTTGGTTAATAAACTTAATGCTTTACTAGCTAAAAGTGATATTACAGAAAAGGATACTTAAAAAATAAATAGGCTAAATTTGGAGCTTGATGAAGCCTACTTAGATTTAGCCAAAGGTGCATATACAAGATCTCGTGATAAATGGCTGGAGGAAGGGGAAAGAAATTCTAGATATTTCTTTGCCCTGGAAAAACGAAATGGTCAAAGAAAGACTCTTTCTGCACTTAATATAGGTGGAGTCAGAAGACCAAAGAGTAATATCAGATTTTGTTGCTAAATTCTATGGTGGCCTTTATACCTCTAATTTTAACTATAATATTTATGAAGAATTTTCTTGATCTAATTAAATACCATATTAAAGATATCGATTTAGAGTACAGACAAATTTGTGATTTACCTTTAAATATTGATGAAATTAAACAAGCTTTACATAAAATGAAAAAAAAAAAGGTAAATCCCCTGGGATCGACGGGCTTTCAGCTGAATTTTATCTTAATTTTTGGGAATTTATCAAATTACAGTACCTTTCATATGTACAAGGAATGCATCAGTCAAAGAGAAATGACCGATACTATGAAACAGGGAGTCATCTCTCTTATACCTAAACCAGATAAGGATCCTTTAATAATCGATAATTGGAGGCCCAATTCTTTGTTAACATTAGATTATAAAATATTAGCCTCTGTGTATGCCAAAAGATTAAGCTATAGTTTAGGAAACATTATTTCAGAATGTCAGTCTGGTTTTATGAAAGGCCGTCACATTTCTAACAACATAAGATTAGTATTAGACTTGCTGGATTATTCCAACTCAATCTGTTCAGATGGTCTCATACTCTTTCTTGATTTTCATAAAGCTTTTGACTCCATAGAACACAAATTTATATTTTGTACTAATTATTTGGTTTTGGTAAAGCTTTTATTGAGACTGTTACCATGTTTTACAAGGGTATTAATAGCTCAGTGATTGTGAACTTTGACACCTCTAAGAGATTTGACATCCATCGTGGAGTCAGACAGGGCTGTCCAATCTCCCCATTTTTATTAATTTTAGCCACAGAGTTACTCTGTTTAAGAATCACCCAAGATAATAATTTGAAAGGAATTAGTGTATTTGATAAGGAGTTCAAAATTGCACAGTTAGCGGATGACACAACGCTGTTCTTGAATGACAAAAAACAGCTACTAAAAGCTCTGGAATTAGTTGAAAATTTTTCTTGTGCCTCAGGTCAAAAACTTAACATGTTGAAGTTTGAAATTATCTCAGTCCATGATATAGATGATGTACTCTTAGAAGGTATTCCAGTTAAGAATAGTATAAAATATTGAGGAATTCATATCACAAGAAATTTAATTTGTGGACATAATTTAAAGGGATCATTCAGAAACATTTTTCATTAAATGTTAATATGATCTTTAGGGTCCTAATGAAAAGTTTGTAATATATTTAATTAAAAATTCTCAATGGTTGTGTAAAAAAAACACTACTTTTAACTGGTAAAAACAAGCTCTGTTCTCAGCAACCTGTTTCAGTACATGCTCCTTTAAATGCTCATGACCTCTGCTGAGCCCGCCCCCCAGTTCTGTGGGGCGTGTCTTCCCAACACACGTGGGGTATAGCCACGGGAGTGTAGTCCAGTGCGGGCAATGCTTTGGACTGGAAAACGCTGGAATATGGAGCCTGAGCCTGTTGTAGTAGTTTTGGGTTTGATTTAAGTACGGAACCTACGCTGAAGTTTGTAATATCGCCTGACAACGCAGAAATGAAAAGAATGGACATGCATCGACTCGATTTGTCTTTCTCATCACTGCATGGGCATGAATTAACGGGCTGTTACGCTGCCCCGAGCAACAACAACAAAAGCGGAGAAGCTTACTGAGAGAGATACGGACGCGATGTGTTTACTGATGTGTTTACATGACTTCTTAATCTTCGACAGACATCGTTATAAACCATCTAACGTTACAAAGGTAAGCATAATATAGTCTTCCGACTACGTACACAGTTTGCAACTAGACAATCACCTTAATGCATTGTTTATTATAAACGGGTGATTAGGGATTATATAGAGACGGATGTACATGGCAAAGACGACATAACACATAAAGACAAGTTAACTTACACTCCGCATTCATCGTGATTATTAGAAAAGGCGATCTGCAAAGATTCATAGAAAAAGAAATTACTCACTGAGCCTGTTGAAGATAAAGCAGGAACACGAAGCGTTAGTACAGATCCATTTTTTAGGAGCAGCTTCCTAGTAAAACCAGCTTTATATTGACCCGCGTTTAAAAAGCAGTCTGGTAAAAAATGATTATCGCAAACATGAACACATTTAGGTAAATTGGCGGAGACGTTAACTTTAAAAACTAAATTCAGCCACTGCGTCCTCAGCGGCTCAGATGTCGGTAGTGAATGACGACTGCTGTGTTCGCTATTTCACCCAACAACTGTACACAACACTCGCTTAGGCGCCATTTTGCTCCAGCGGCGAAAAACAATGGCCGACAGCTTCTTCTCACTCGGGGCGGGTCTTTGCTAAAACACCAGTGTCAATCAACTTGTGTAGGAGCGGCCTCTTGTGGTGTGGCGTCACAATGACAGGCATTTGCGATTGGCCTGATTTCAGAAGGGGCATGTTATTGTAATAAACGAAAAGAAAACCACTGGGCGGCTCTTTATCATCGTAGAGTGGTTGTGTACGCACTCTCCTAACACACGGTTCAGCTTAAAAAAGTGCATGTAGGCCTGTATGACCCCTTTAAACTTTTCTGATAAAATTATTAAAACTAAATATATTTTTAACAACTGGCTTTAAAGGGATCTCTCTTTATACGGTCGTGTTCTTTTGTCCAAGGCTTTCTCGTTTTGTATATTCTGCTCTTTCTTTATTTGTCAGCGATAAAACTATAAAGGAAATTAATAAACTGTTTTTGGATTTTGTTTGGAAAAATAGACCCTACAAATTAAAAAGAGAAGTGCTTGATAACTCTAGGAGTGGGGGTGGTCAGGATTTTTTGGATTTTGCTGATAAAGTGAATACTTTTAAAGTAAATTGGCTGAAGAGATGCCTTAAAAATACAATGTCTGTATGGTTTTTTATTCCAAATAAGATCTTTGACCAACTTGGTGGCTTACCCTCTTTATTAAAATGCAATTTCCTCCCCAGTAAATTACCTATTTCATTATCCAATTTTCATCAGCAATGCCTTCTTTCATGGAAACTGTGTTTTATTCATGGTTTCTCCCCCCACAAAGTTATAATTTGGAATAATGCAGATATAACTGTCAGAAATAGGTCTCTTTTATTCCCTAGATGGTTTAATAACAACTTTAATTGTATTCTATCTGTGTTTGATGATTCCGGTAACATCTTAACTTATGAACAATTTATGAATCCTTATAATTTTCCAGTCCCACCGAAGGAATATAATACCTTAATGAAAGCTTTACCAACTGGCTTGATTCAGCTGACTAAAAATTACCTTAAGTTTAATAAAGGCACTATTGCTTATCCATCTTTACGCTTGAGTGGAATTAATATTTTAGATCGAAAATGTAATAGTAAACATATTCGCAAGATTTTTCAGTCAAAAAGAAAAATTACTCCAAGAGGGAAATTTTACTGGGGTTCATTTATAATAAATGTAAATTGGAGAAAGGCCTGGCTGTTACCAAATAAGTTTTGTATTTTCAACAAAGTTAAGGAGATTCACTTAAAAATTCTTCATAAAATTTATCCAGTTAATTCGACCATTTCGAGATATTCTGATGTTGATGAGTCTTGCTCTTTTTGTGGAATTGTGGAGGAAACTGCTACTCACCTGTTTTTTGATTGTGGTATTACTAAAAAATTATGGATTGACTTAAGTGCTTATGTTTCTAACCTTACAAATGTGACCCATACCTTTGACCTCAAGGATATTATATTTTATTATGAAAACCCAAAGCTACCATCTGCCGAATTTGTTGTTAATTTTATCATATTGAATGCAAAGTTTTTTATTCATAAACAAAAATGCCGTAAATCTCCTGTAACTTTCACCCTCTTCCTTGCTGAATTTAACCATCTTGCTTCCTCTCTTAGACTTACGAATAACAAAAAAGTATACAGGTTTTGGTGCATTTTGAAAAATTTTCTGAAAGGATGTAACTTTATGTAATATTTTATTTACTTGTTTTTCTATCTTTATGGATATTAATCTGTTAAATGCAAACCAAAGACTATTGTTTGCTTATTTTTATGTATGATTGTACATTGTAAAACTATATCAATGTCTTTCTTCCCTGTTCTTGTATGTTTTAATTCTTGCATTAAAAAAAAAAAGTGAATATCAAAAAAAAAAAAAAAATCTCCTAAATGCGCGTTCTCTGTGCCGTTTTCTCGGGGGTGGGGCTAAAAAACGCATCCTGATGGGGGAAACCAAATTTGACACAGCACCTGCTCTGGCGTGGACAAGGAAATAGTATATATATTTCCTATTCTACTCTTCCATTATTGAATTGAGAAACAAGTGCTTAAATATGCACAACTATACAAATAGTCTTAACCGACCGATAAGACTTCAGGATCACATCTAATCCTCAGAGAAAGTCTAAACTAAAGAGCGCGTATGGTAATGTAGACTGCGCATGCGCGGTACGATTCTCATGCGTTTAGAGCTGCGCGCGCTGATTGTGTAGCTGAAGGCGTCTCGCGTGCTGTGCACGTGCACAACAAGCTAGAAGACGTGTGTGTTCAGAACAACAACGTTCGCTAGCGTTATCCTCCCTCTTGTGGTCAATGTTAGTAACAACATTGCTTTAGCTTTCTTTTAAACAATGCACTGTGTCTGTGTATTGGAAACTGGAGTATCAATATTTCGTAAACAAATCACACCATGATGGAAAAAAAAGAAACAATAAGTATAATTTTTACTTCGATCAAAAGTGTTAGGATTTAGTAAAATAAATAATATGTAAAGGCATGTAAATATGTAATGTGCTCTTTTAAGTGCTTCATTAAAGTCTCATCCCTCACACAGACACCTAGGCATTTTCAGATTGCCTGTAGTGTGTGTGTGTGTGTGAGTGTGAGAGAGAGAGAGATCTGGGATCGGAGTCACATGTTGTAACATGTTGTTTTTTAACAATATCAGGATAGAATCCCTATTGCGTTAATACTGGTAGCACTTTCTGACATTATTCATCAATGGTAAGCGTGGGTAGGATTGACTGATGGGTAGGATAAATTTATAGAACACCAACAGAGTACATATTGTAGCCAGTGAAGTGAAATAACATTGTTAGTGTTGTCAGATGTATAATAATTATTGTATTTGTGCTCTCCGTATGATCTACAATTAGTAATTGTAAACATAGCCATAGTTTAACAGCGTGGGTTTGATTTGTGAGTCTGGTTATTCATTTTATATACAGTGGAACCTCAGATTGTGAGTAACCTGGTTTGCGAGCGTTCCACAAGACAAACAAAAATTTGTAATATATTTTAACTTCATAAACGAGCGAGTCTTGATATACCTCATAATATAACCACATAATTATCATGAAGTATATATATGATATACATCATGTGGCACGCATACACTTCTTCTTTTGATGCCGAGTGTCTGAAGGGAAAGCGAATCAGTACGTCCATTTCATATTGGATGAGCTGAATTTGATGACGGACTGAGTCGATGGAGCTCCTTCAAGTCTTTTGTTTAAAATGTCCAGTTTGAAAAATGTTCTGTTCATTTTTGATAGATTGAATGAGTGTTGTTTTCCTCTAGATTTCCAGAACACAGTGAGAGTGTGTGATGTAACTGAATCAGTATCAGTGCCTGTGCTGCTGGTAAACCTGATCAAAGGGAATCTGCTTCCCTCTGCTCTCATCTGGATCACCTCCCGACCTGCAGCAGCTGATCAAATCCCCTCTGAGTGTGTCCATCGAGTCACAGAGGTACGAGGGTTCAATGACCCACAGAAGGAGGAGTACTTCAGGAAGAGGATCAGTGATCAGAGCCTGGCCAATAACATCATCACACACCTGAAGTCATTAAGAAGCCTCTACATCATGTGTCACATCCCAGTCTTCTGCTGGATTTCAGCCGCTGTTCTAGAGAGAATGTTGGGTGAAGCAGAGAGTGGAGAGATCCCCAAGACTCTGACTCAAATGTACATACACTTCCTCATCATAAGAGAAAAGTACTCAAAGAAGCAGGAGAGTGATGAAGAAATGCTTCTTAAACTGGGACAACTAGCTTTTAAACAGCTGAAGAAAGGGAAACTGATCTTCTATGAGGAAGACCTGAGAGAGTGTGGCATTGATGTGAGAGAAGCAGCAGTGTACTCAGGTGTGTGTACGCAGATCTTCAGAGAGGAGGTTGGGCTTCACCAGAGTAAAGTGTACTGCTTTGTTCATCTGAGTGTTCAGGAACACCTCGCAGCTCTGTATGTGCACTGGATGTTCATGATGAAAAAGATAAACGTTCTCGAACAAAGTAAGGTTTCTAAGCATGAGAGTAATAATATTACAATATCAGATGTACATGAGTGTGCTGTCGAAGAGGCTTTAGAAAGACAGACTGAACATCTGGATCTTTTCCTTCGATTTCTTTTGGGTCTCTCATTGGAGGTCAATAAGAAACTATTAAATGCTTTAGTAACACAGACAGGAAATAGCTCAGAGAGCACAGAGAACACAGTAAATTAAGAAGATGATCAGTGAAGATCTTCCGACAGAGAAATCCATCAATCTGTTCCACTGTCTGAATGAACTGGGTGATGATTCCATAGTGGAGGAAATCCAACGATACCTGAAATCTGGAAAACGAAGTGAACTCTCTTCTTCACAGTGGTCTGCTCTGGTGTTTGTGTTACTGACATCAGCACAGGAGCTGAAAGAGTTTGACCTGAATAAATATATCAATGAAGATAAGATAACAGAAGCAGTTCTTCCGTAGATGATGCCTGTGATTGCAGCATCCAGAAAATCACTGTGAATAAATCCGAATATTACCGTTTTCCCATTACAGAAAAACTTAACACACTTTGTTCAATATGTTTGTTAGGATGTTTTTAACTTAAGGCAATACAGGTTTAAATTATGGCAGCTTGATAAATAGATAAATAGGTAAATAAATATAGAACACAATTAAAAAGAATTAAATAAAAAAAAATGGATTGAGCCAATTAATAACACAGAAGGAAAGGTATTAAATGTGTGGAGGGTAACTGATTTTATCATAGGAAAAACATAAAAGTCTTGAATTTATGCTACGGTATCTTAAAATAATAATAGTTTCTTAAAATTCTAATTGTAGTTTTATCATGCTGATGGTATATTTGATATACTGTATGTTCACAGAGCTCAGAGGAGAGTCTGTTATATTGTTTAAAATTATATAAACTTTATCATTGTGGTACATCTCTTTTACTTTTATGTCATAGAATTTATGTTTTAAATCAATTTAAATTATGCAGATTAAAACACATGTAAGCACATTTATTGTTAATCTTCCTTTCAAATAAAAAAGTCGAATGAGTCAAGGAAATACAGCACAGAGATTAGGTGGAAGAACACGTCCATTGCATCAACAGCCACCTGACCCCCAACAAAACCACTTTTAGTTTGTGATTTAGATTTTAAGAGAGCTGTGAAAGGAGGACAAAGCTATGCCCACATGCCATCTGATCTAATGGACAACAAGGTCCATGGCAATTCTGTTAAAGACAACCTTAATCAATGTGGATGTGGACACTTTTGGAGACCCATGTAGGTTTGTTTACTAGTTGGCATTTATGACAAGACGACCAACACCTACTCACAATTTTCATGTATGTGCAGACAATAAAAATTATCCATGAGCTGATTTAGTGTTTAATTAACCATTAGATGATCTGCCATTGAATAGAATGTCCCTTTTGGAATAAGGTTTTCTAGTCAGCCCTATATTGCCCCTGGTGTGAGGCAATAATATTGATGAGGGGGAAGCAGAAATGGAAGGAAAGCAGAGGTTCAGGGAGGATCTTTGCCACGTCTGTGTAGTTTATGGTTAAACATTTAACTTTTAAATT
Organism: Clarias gariepinus; assembly: GCF_024256425.1. Classification (NCBI taxonomy): domain Eukaryota; kingdom Metazoa; phylum Chordata; class Actinopteri; order Siluriformes; family Clariidae; genus Clarias; species Clarias gariepinus. Next base: position 29,552,066 of record NC_071111.1, on the reverse strand, counting down.
AAACTATCAACATCCTTATCATCATCAAAGGTAGCCGTCATCAGTCAGCACACATATCCCAGGCAGACCAGCAAGAGGCCTCCATATGATTTCTAACCAGAAGTGGGGCACCAGGATGTGTTGGACAGGTCCAGAAGGCAGAAGAGGTCGGGATTACTCAGAATAAGCGAATTAAACCCGAATAAGTTGGCAAAACTAAAGTTTTAAGTAAACGAAACTATATCTTTTTTCACTTGAAAAGTAGCATTTCTACTAACTCATAAATAGTTATAATAAAAAGTTCTAAATACTCATCAGGGTCTATTAATTTTAACTAATTGTAATTATTTAAGTTAACAGTACTCAATGTGTTTAATTACTTTGAGCATTTAAGTTTACAGTGCAGGAGTTCCTTGTGTAGGTTAACAGAAAGAAAGGGAGAGAACAGGTGGGTATGCTAACAGTCACGTAATATGAATGTGATTGTAAATTTAGTGCATACAGGAATGCATACAGGAGGTTGTGCTTGCCAAGCATCATCGCATGGAGCCACTTTCAGTGTTTCTTGGGGGTATGGCTTACCCACTGTATAACTGCTGATTGCTGTGGTACACTATCCAGCAGTCGGCAGGGCACCTGTGGGCGGTTAGCTGCACCTCCTCTTTTAGCAATGGCAGCAGACCGGCTATCTTCTGGCTGCTTCCTTTATTACTTCATCATTACATCATTGAGGCCCCCTTTGGTTTAATTTCTGGCTTTCCCCCTGAACAATCTTTTGATTGATTATACCTAGTCAAAAGAGGGCAGAAAATTCGAGAAGCCAGACACAACATGTTCACAAAAATCTGTTGATGAAGAGCGTCTCGTCATTGTGTTTCTCTATAGGATGTATAGGTGTGGTGTCTCAGATGAAGGCCTTGCTGTTCTGTCTTCAGCTATGAGATCAAACGCGTCATACCTAAAAAAAAACTGGATCTGTCCTATAACAATGTAGGAGACTCAGGAGTGAAGAGTCTCTTTGCTGTTCTGGAGAATCCCCACTGTAATCTGGAGAAATCAAGGTAAGATTATGTCACATGACTTGGTAAGATGACATGATGGTTCAATTATATATGTACACAGTTTGCTTCATGTAATTGCATACACCACTCACATAAGTATGATCCTATACTGAGATAATGTAGCCCACTTTAGAAGCACTAAAACCTATCGCCACACAAAATACTACTACTGCTACTACTACTAATAATAATAATAATTATAATAATAAATCTACAAACAACTTGCAGCATTATGTAATTTATAATAATAATAATAATAGATTTTATTTGTAGGCGCCTTTCATGACACTCAAGGACACCTTACACACCATAAAAAAAAGTATAAAAAACAACAACAATAGTAAAGGACAATATACAAGCAATGCAGTGTTAAAAGTATGTCTGCCTGAAGAGATGTGAGTTACTATTTCGGATATCAAGAGGTAGTAGATTCCACAGGTAAGGGGCAGCATAGCTAAAAGCTCGAGATTCCATGGTTGCCAAACGCATACGAGGAAAAAACAAATTTAGTGACGATGATGATCTCAGGTTTCTAGAAGGAGTATAGGTTAGGAGAAGATCTGTTAAATATGACAGAGCCAGGTTATGTAATGCCTTATAAACAAAAAACAGAATTTTATAATGTATGCGCTGTTGAACAGGAAGCCAGTGTAACTGTTGAAGAACAGGAGTTATGTGCTCCATTGTAGGAATTCTAGTTAGTATTCTAGCTCTGAGTTCTGTACTAACTGTAGCTTATGTAGGAGTTTTAGGGGAAGACCAAAAAATAGAGCATTGCAATAGTCGATGCATGTGGTGACGAGGGCGTCTACCAGGATAGCAGCGCTCCTCATTGAGAGGGCCGAACGGAGACGGTTATGGTTTCGGATGTGATAGTACGCTGTCCTAGTGAGTTTATTAATGTGTGCTTCAAAGGATAGGGTGCTATCAAGAATAACACCCAAGCTTTTAACTTGTGTTGAAGGAGAGATTGTAGAACCATCAATACATAAGGAAAAACTACTGGCCTTCGATAGAGTATTTTTAGTGCCCACGAGGAGTATTTCGGTTTTACTACTGTTGAGTTAAAGATTATTTAAAAACCAAGATTTAATTTCAGCTAAACAATTTGAAAGAGAAGATGGAGTAAGGTAAGAAGTAGGTTTGGAGGAAATATAAAGCTGGGTGTCGTCAGCATGACAATGAAATTGAACACCGTATTTCCGGAAAATGTTCCCCAAAGGCAATAAGTAGATGATAAAGAGTAAGGGCCCCAAGACTGACCCCTGAGGCACTCCTGCAGTGATGGGTAAAGATGTAGATTTGATCTGGCCTAGCTGAACAAACTGAATTTCTTGGACTGTTGTGATCAGTTGGCCCATCATACAACCTATGTCATGTATGTGCCTATCCATAAATGCTACTGTTTAGACTTTACAGTTTAGACTTGTTTTAGAATGAAAGTAATTTATCAATGCTACTAGGAACGATTTCCTAAATATTCTTAATAGAATGAATGAATTTAGATAAGAACCAACCCGCTAAAATTGCAGTAAGATTTACCGTACCGTACATGTCTAAAAGTGGTTTATAAAAATCTGCTGATGAAGAGTGTGTTGTGTGTCTCTGCAGGTTGTGGGGTTGTGGTGTCTCAGATAAAGGCTGTGCTTATAAAAGTATAACAGTGCCAAAATTCCTCAAAGCAAAATAGCAGGTTGAATTACATGAACTGAAAAAAACGTGTTGCAATAAAAATGTTTGAATTTTTCTACATTGCAATTTGATCTGAATTGAAAAAAAAATCCATAGAGCATTTACAATGTTTGAAATTTTTGCCACTGCAATTTATTGTGGTTGTATATTTCAAGTGAAAATGTAATCCAAGCATTTAAAATTCAATGCAAAAATACTTAAGTTACTAAATTGCACTTCAAAAATATTTTCAAGTTTAAAAAATACAATCTTCATAATTTTTTTAATCTTACAAATTCAGGTCGACAAAATTCAGGTCTTCACATCCGGGATATCACAGGAAGAGCAGTGGAGAGCCGATTGCTGCTGTCCGTGCCGCAGTGTACTTTAAAGTGTGCTTCCTGCTCCCTGTGCAGTCTACTTCTCAGAAACTACTTACCGATCGGAACGCAGTCCTCTTAACTAACAGGCCGGGTTGCCAGTTGCACAATAAACTTTTTTTAAAATATTAAATTATGACTGACATGTGCGTCGACCCACCAGTCCAGGCCTGGATCTAATCAATATTGAATTTCTACCAGAAAGTATCTCAGATCATAATGCTGTATTTGCACATCTTTAGATTAACAATCTACGTAAACCTTCCAGATGGAGATTTAATACTTTTTTACTGCAAAATGAAGAATGTCTTTTTTAAAATTCTGTTTCTAATTAAGACATGTTCTGGGCATCTATCAAAGGGTTTTTAAGAAATAATGCCATCTCCTTCGTTGCTAGACTTGCTGCTAGACTTCAGCTAGGAATGCTGAAAGGGCTGCTCTTAATGATTTGCTTTGACAAAGAACAGAAAATTTTATGCATATTACAAAACATAAATATTACATAGATGGAAGTAAACCGAGTCGACTCCTTGCGCTCACTCTTTAAAAAAAAATTCATCTCACCTCGCATCCCATGGAGATCAATAAAACATTCAAAACATTTTTTGAAAAATTTTATACCTCAGAAACGAAACCTAACATCGACCAGTTATATAGTTTTTTCGACCAATTAAATTTAACCAAACCTTCAAAGAAAGAAACTGATAGTCTAGATTCTGAAATTACATTGGATGACCTCCATAATGCAGCGATGGATTCTCATAAAGGAAAATCCCAGTCGATTTAAATTTGGTGCTGTGGGATCTACTAGGTCATATCTGGTTACGCACTATTGATGACACCATATTTAAGGGCCACTTTCATAAAGATCTTAATATGGCTTTAATTACAGTTTAACCTAAACCTGACAAAGACCATTCAGATTGTTCTAATTATAGGCCTATTTCCTTGATTAACGAAGATGTTAAAATATATACTAGAGTTATTGCCAGACGTTCGGTGATTCACAAATTAATTGATCCAGATCAAGCAGGATTTATTACTGGCTGTTTGGCTGCGAATAATGTGCGTAGAGTGTTACGTTATTGGTGAATCAGGGAAACTGAAAACACCTACTGTAGTGGCCTCCTATTTATAGATGCTGAAAGAGCCTTTGATCGCCTGGAATGGGGGTATTTATGGTATACATTGAAAAAGTTTAATTTTGGTGATAAGTTTATTAGAATGATACTAACCCTATACAATAATCCCATGGCCAGAGTATCTACCAGTGGGCTTATTTCAGATATCTTCAATATTTGTAGAGGCACGAGGCAGGGATGCCCACTATCCCCTCTTATGTTTAATCTTTCAATAGAACCCCTGTCACAGTTCATTAGACAGTGTAACTATATCAATCCAATTCAGTTAGGCACATCAGTCCATTCCATTTCTCTATATGCAGGTGATACTTCATTGTTTCTATCTGACCTGCAACATTCACTCCCTAATGCCCTTAAAGTTACAGGTATGGATAAATTTGGCAATTTTTCTGGATTTAAAATCAATCATCCTAAAACAATTTTGATGCCTCTCAATTCAGGAGGTTCCAATGTCATTGTAAGGGCCATATTTCATTCTTGTGATTTGTTGTTATGTTTATCTTATTTCAGTATATTAGTTAAGCATTAAGCATTAGGTATCATACTCATAATTTGTATTGTGACATCATTTCATGGGTTGTTCTGTTATATCATCCCACAGTTATGCAGTTCCATGTCTATCACGCACGTTAGTTGTAGTTGTTGTTAAGACACGGAAGGATACAGAAAGGTGTGGAGCACACAAGCTTTTGACCGTGAGACAGTAAGCTAAAAGGAATACAGTAAAATAAGTTGTTGTAACTGTAATCTATCGAAGCTACAGAACACAGCAAGCCACTTGTCGTGACTACAGTGGATTTATGCAAGAAACTGTAACAACCGTTGTTTTTGATGTTGAAAATAAACAAGAGACAAAGAAATCAACGAAACGTCTGATGTCGTCAGTGACACTGTGTAACTAAAGACACGCGTCAGAACTTGTGAATAACATGCACCTACAATAAAGTCAAAAGCTTGGCTCCGCCTCAGAAATGAAGATAAGTGATTTAAGATTGTGAAGAGCGCGCGTGCGACTTCAAAAACGCGCACCAACCGATAACGAGCAACCGAAAGCGAGAAGAGGACTTGCCTGCCTTAAACTTCACCATGTCACACGGCGAGGACAACGCCGCTATCGCCGAATCTGAGCAGGTGATGGTGCTCGACGAACTGAAGAGCGCCAGAGAAGGCAAGTGGAGTCAGTTGACTGTATTATACAATGAACTAGAGGCGCTTATGGACAATGCTTGTAATTTGCATGACATTAAAGCCAAGCGCCGCCAATACAAAGCGCTGCTAAATGACTTTATTGAAAGTAATGTAACAGTGCGATCGTGCGCAAAGGACGAAGAGCGTGAAACCGATCAGCACCACTGGTTTCACCCTATATTAACGCGCTGCTCAGAATTCATGGTAAGAGTGGAGTCGTGGATCGCGGACACTAGTAATCGCTTTAAGTTGCCTCAAACAGGTGACGATGGAGTTTCGCCAAACGACAGTGTGTCAATGGTGGAGCGCAAGACGCCCGCCCCCCAAAGGCACGGAAGCGTAACGTCAGCGGCATCCAAGAGGTCCTTAACGTCAGCAGTATCCGAGGCTCAACTAAAAAAGGCAGAAGCCAACAGAGCAGCTTTGCTGGCTAAAGCAAAAACTTTAAGAGATCGGCAGGCGCTGGAACTGGAGGAAGCACGATTAAAGGTCGAGGAAGAGCAATTGAAGGCACAACTAAAGGCTAAGCAAGCACAATTAAAGGCACAAAAGGAAAGGCTGGAATTGGAAACGGCGCTTGCAATAGCCGATGCTGAACTAAATTCTTACCAGAACCGTAAAAAACAACATCCTGCGTGACGGAGCGTGGTCGTCGAAACAAGTGGTGCATGCGCCCCGGAACCGGAGCACATCGACCACTGCGACCACAGTTTGGCAACGGAATACCTTGAGCTGCCATCACGCCTCCGAGCAACCCACTTAAGCATGCCAGTGAGTGCCAAACCCATAATGTCAAGCACCCTAGTGGAACGCCCACCCAAGGTAACGAACACTCACTTTACAACACTGACATAGTGGAGCCTCAGGGTAGGATGCCACTTCAGGCAGATCTTACAGAAATGTTTGCAAAGAGTCAGAGGCAACATTCCTTACCTCCGCGCAACGTTCCTCCATTCTATGGTGACCCTCTTGAGTTCACGTCTTTTGTAAGAGCCTTTAAACATGCCATCGAAACCAAAACTGATAGCAATCTGGAAAGGCTGTTCTATCTTGAGCAGTATACCGAAGGACAGCCTAGGGACCTAGTGAAAAGCTGCCAGCTCATGCCAGAACGTCGTGGTTACGCAGAGGCTATGAAACTGTTACATGACAATTTCGGAAATAGACAAATAATCGCTACAACGCTGATGCAAAAGGCACTCAACTGGCCAGAAATAAAGTCAGAGGACGGAAAGTCGCTGAAAACTTTCTCCCTGTTCCTAGTAAAATGTTACAATACCATGTCAAGCATCGATTACATGGATGAGCTAGACAATGCTACCAACTTGAGGAGTGTTGCCTCAAAACTGCCCTACAAATTGCGTGAAAAATGGAGAAGCCACGTATACGAGTACGAAGAGCGCAATGAAGAAAGAGCTAAGTTCGTGCAGCTGATGAAATTCGTAGAACGAGAAGCAAAGGTAATGTCTAACCCACTTTTTGGAGACCTGAACGTTTCGACTAGTGGTACAACGACTAGTGGTAAAAAACACAGCAACAAATCCCCTTCAGGATTCAAGCAAAAAATGGAAGAAAAGAGAGGTAGCAGCTTTGCGACCGGCGTAAAACAGGTTGGTAAAAATCATAAAGACTCAATTACAGTAAATAGTAGTGGTGCATTAGTTATTAGTGCCTTCACTAAACCTTGTGCATCCTGTGAGCAAGATCATACCCTAGACGAATGCCACAAGTTTAACAATGAGACATATAAGGTCAAATTGGACTTTCTAAAAAAGAATGGATTCTGCTTTGGCTGTTTAGTAAAAGGACATTTAAGCAAAGACTGCACGAAGAAAATTACATGTCAGTTGTGCTCAAAGAAACATCCTCGCATGCTACACATTGCAGCAAAGGACACAGCTCAAGCGATCGTAAAGGCTGACAAAACCGAACCAGTTCAAACATTGCTTGTTACAGCGAGTCACGAAACGAGTGCGTGTATCGGGGCTGGAGATGACTGTATTCTTTCCATAGTACCTGTTAAAATAAAGTCCAAGAAAGGCAACAAGACAGTAAAAGTATACGCCTTTATGGACCCAGGTAGCTTTGCTACCTTTTGTACAGAGTCATTAGCAAGGCGATTAAACGTACAAGGTAAAAAAATTGACATCATGTTAAGCACCATGAACGCGAGGAAACAAGTAGAAAGTTACGTGCTTACTGACCTAGAGGTTAGCAGTCTGGAAGAAAACACCTTTGTTGAACTCCCCAAAGTGTTCACACAAAAGAGTATCCCAGTCTAAGTGGAAAATATTCCACAACAGCACGACATTGATAAGTGGCCATACCTCAGCGAAGTAAAACTGCCTTACATTAATGCTGGAGTTGAAATTCTCATAGGTAACAAAGAGCACAGGCTCCTAGAACCACGGCGAGTAATTAACAGCAGGCACAATGGGCCATATGCAGTAAAGACTGCTCTCGGATGGACCATAAATGGACCTCTTCGAGAGTCGGTCGAGGAAGGCACATGCGACAATGAGCAAGTGAGCGTTGCAGTCAACAGAGTCTCCATCGAAAGTGTAGAACAAATGCTGATACAACAGTACAACCATGATTTTCCTGAACGGAACTGTGATGACAAAGCTGAGTTATCACAAGAGGACTATCAGTTTTTAGACTCTGTAACTAATTCTCTGCAGTTTACCGATAATCACTTCTACATCGGTCTCCCATTTAAGAAAGCAGCTATTCAAATGCCCAATAACCGAAGCGCAGCCATGCAGCACGCACTGAACCTCAAACGGAAGTTTAAGCATAACCGCTCCTTTCACAAAGAGTATTTAAACTTCATGAATGACATGTTTGAGAAGGGTCATGCAGTCAAGGTCCCCACACCCCACCTAAGTCGACAAGACGGGCAAGTGTGGTACATACCTCACCATGGTGTGTACCATCCTCAAAAGAAAAAGCTAAGGGTAGTCTTTGACTGTGCTGCCAGCTATCAGGGAATATCATTAAATAGCGAGCTTCTGCAGGGACCCGACCTGACAAACTCACTCATTGGGGTGCTCGCACGCTTTAGACAAGAAGAAGTTGCCATGATGGCAGATGTGGAAGCCATGTACTATCAGGTCAGAGTTCCGGAAAAGGACACAGTCTTGTTGCGTTTCCTGTGGTGGCCGAACGGAGACGTGAGTCAGGACTTGGTTGAGTATAAAATGGTCGTTCATTTGTTTGGTGCAAAATCATCTCCAAGTGTAGCTAACTTCGCCCTTAGGAAAACAGCAGAAGAAAACGGCAGCAATGCATCTGCCGAGGCAGTCAACACAGTACTTAAAAACTTTTATGTAGACAACTGCTTGAAGTCTGTCTCTAGTCATAGCCAAGCAGTTGCGCTATATAGTAATCTCACCAAACTGTGCGCAAGTGGAGGGTTTCACCTCACCAAGTGGGCAAGTAATAGTCGTACATTGCTAGCTTCCATCCCTGAGAGTGAGAGAATTAAAGACATGAGGGACTTAGATTTGAGTAAAGACGTACTCCCTGTTGAGAGAGCTCTAGGGGTGCTGTGGTATATTAATTCAGACACGCTCAAGTTCAAGATTAGTTTAAAAGAGCGGCCTGTGACTAGAAGAGGAATCTTGTCAGTCACTAGTTCAATTTATGACCCCTTAGGCTTCCTTGCACCAGTCATACTGCCAGCTAAGATCTTAATGCAGCAGTTATGTAAAGAGAGACTCGCTTGGGACGATGACATTCCCGAACAATTTATAAAAAGATGGAGGGCCTGGCTACACGAGTTGCATCAATTGTCTGAGTTTAGTGTAGCAAGATGCGTAAAACCAGTTGACTTTGGAGTTACAACTACAGCACAACTTCACCACTTCTCATATGCAAGTGAAATGGGATATGGAGTTGTCTCATATATTAGGTTGGTAAATGCTGATGGACTTACACACTGTGCATTCATGATGGGGAATTCTCGCGTAGCACCCTTGAAACAAACTACTATCCCCCGAATGGAATTGACAGCGGCAGTGGTCGCCGTAAACAACAACAAAATGTTGAAAGGTCAACTGGAAATAGAACTGCTGGACTCTGTGTTTTGGACAGACAGCACAACTGTCTTGAGATACATTGTTAATGAAAAACTTCGCTTTAAAACCTTTGTCGCTAACAGAATCTCCATCATACGAGAGTCAACCAAGCCACAGCAGTGGAGGTACGTCAACACTTTAAAAAACCCAGCTGACGCTGCTTCCAGAGGAGTTTCCTGTGAAAAATTCATGAAAAACAACAATTGGATCCATGGTCCCCCCTTTCTTAAAACACCAGAGAGTAAATGGCCTGAAGACATTCACGATCTGTCGACGAAAGAGGATGACATTGAGATTAAACACTCAGCCTCAGCGAATCTCGTAAAAACTACAGAGAGCACAGATGCCGTGAGAAAACTGATTTACTATCACTCTGACTGGTATAATTTAAAAAGATCCGTTGCCTGGATTCTTTGCGTTAAGGACATGCTTAAACAGAAAACAAAAAGGATTAAGGGACAGGCAAACAACTCAATAACAGAAAACCATAAGTCTTTAACAATTAAGGACTTAACAATGGCAGAAAACGAAGTCATTAAGTTCGTTCAAAACCAAAACTTCAAAGACGAAATTTCCATGTTACAAAAGGGTAATGCATCCGTAAAAAGAAACAGTTGTCTCTCCAAACTAGATCCAGTACTGCAGAATGGAGTGCTAAGAGTTGGAGGACGTCTTGGTAGGTCTGCAATGCCTGAGCATGCAAAACACCCTGTCATTATACCCAAAGACTCACACATTACAACTCTAATCTTAAGAAACACTCACGAACAGGTCGGACATTGTGGAAGGAATTATATGCTTTCAAAATTGCGGCAGAAATACTGGATTCCGACAGCAAATTCCCTTGTGAGAAAGTTTCTGTCCAGTTGTGTGACATGCAGAAAGATCAGAGCGAAGAATAGTGAACAAAAAATGTCAGAACTGCCACGCGATAGAATAACACCAGTTCACCCACCGTTCACTAACGTAGGGGTAGACTATTTTGGACCCTTTGAGGTCAAACGGAGTAGAAGTAATGTTAAAAGATATGGCGTATTGTTTACTTGTCTGACAACAAGAGCCGTGCACATTGAAGTCGCGCAGTCATTAGATACAGACTCCTGCTTAAATGCTATTCGACGCTTCATGTGCAGAAGAGGCCAGGTGTCAGTTATGAGAAGTGATAATGGAACAAACTTCATAGGCGGTGAGACTGAATTGCGTAAAGCTATCCAACAGTGGAATCAGTCAAAAATTGAAGGCGTCCTCATGCAAAAGGGGATACAATGGATATTTAATCCTCCTGCTGGGTCTCACTTCGGTGGAATATGGGAAAGGCAGATAAGGTCAGTTAAAAAAATCTTGAGGTCTGTACTAAAAGAACAAACACTAAACGATGAGAGCTTGCACACATTCCTGTGTGAGGTGGAAGCTATAATGAATGATCGTCCCCTTACCACCGCTACAGACGATCCCACAGACCTGGAGCCCCTGACACCTAACCACCTGCTGCTGATGAAAAAACAGCCAAACTTGCCTCCTGGTCTTTTCAAAAAAGAGGACATTTACGCACGTCGCAAGTGGAAGCAAATTCAGTACCTTGCCGACCTATTCTGGAAGCGATGGGTGCGTGAATACTTGCCCTTGCTTCAGGAGCGCCAAAAATGGTCTCAGGTGAGAAAAAACCTCCCGCGAAAACATCACGAAAGTGTTCTCTGATAAAAAAGAACTTGTGAGACGTGTACTGGCCAAAACTAAAACCAGTACCCTGGAAAGACCCATCGATAAGCTGTGCCTCATATGTGAAATGGACTGTTAATTACCTTATGAAGTAGTCATGTTCCTTTCATTTGGTACGCAGCGATATGAATACCTTAAGTTAAACCGTTAACAAATGTCTAAAGTGTTAAGAAAGTTAATTCTAAAGTGTTAAGAAAGTTAATTCAAATTTTAATCCAATAGTAAATGTTGTGGCCCAATCGTAAAAAAAAAAGGAAAAAACAACAAAACAAAAAATATGTGTAATTGTCAGTCTTCCTGCCTGTCAATTAGGGGCTGGAAATGTAAGGGCCATATTTCATTCTTGTGATTTGTTGTTATGTTTATCTTATTTCAGTTTATTAGTTAAGCATTAAGTATCATACTCATAATTTGTATTGTGACATCATTTCATGGGTTGTTCTGTTATATCATCCCACAGTTATGCAGTTCCATGTCTATCACGCACGTTAGTTGTAGTTGTTGTTAAGACACGGAAAGATACAGAAAGGTGTGGAGCACACAAGCTTTTGACCGTGAGACAGTAAGCTAAAAGGAATACAGTAAAATAAGTTGTTGTAACTGTAATCTATCGAAGCTACAGAACACAGCAAGCGACTTGTTGTGACTACAGTGGATTTATGCAAGAAACTGTAACAACCGTTGTTTTTGATGTTGAAAATAAACAAGAGACAAAGAAATCAACAAAACGTCTGATGTCGTCAGTGACACTGTGTAACTAAAGACACGCGTCAGAACTTGTGAATAACATGCACCTACAGTCCTTATTAATAATAGTAATATTTAGATATCAACGCAAGGTAAATACTTAGGGATTAAATTAAAACCCTCATTATCCCTCATTTCAAAAGTCAATTATATGTTAGTCTATAGAAATGTTGAAGCTGATATCCAAAGATGGATGTGTCTACCTCCACAAAACTCCCTGAGATGGTAGTAGGAAGAAACCTTGAGAGGAACCAGACTCAACAGGGAACCCATCCTCATCTGGGTGAAACAGAGAGCAGGAATTGATCTGCATTCATACTGTGTGTGTTAGGTGGCAGCTAGTTCAGTATAACAGTTGATGTTAATTGATGTTAATAAGAAGTCCAGGTAGTTATTGGAGACTCAGGTAGACTTGTAGGAAATTCCAGTCAATTGCAGCCAAGTCAAGTCTTGTGGACCAGGTTACCTGGGCACGCTGATGCATATGCTTTGGGAATGTCCAGATGTGCCAGATTTCTGGGATACGGTGCTTGAGTTTCTGTACAAGATCACTGGAATTTTGGTTAGCTGTTTTGACTGCTGCTAAAAAACTTTTAGTTCAACGATGGAAACCTCCACATGACCTTTCTATTAAGCATTGGTTACATTATCTACTTGAGATATTATATTTGGAACTGTCTTCATCGCGGACAAACCACACTAAACCCACCATTTTATCTATGTGGAAGAACTGTATCTGTCCAGTCAGAGAGATTTTGGATATTTAAACCATTTTTTTTATTCCTTAAGTGCGATGGGTGGGGAGAGGGTTGGAGGGAGTTTGAGGGGGGGTAAATTTTTTTTTATACTTTTTCTTGTTTGATGTAACTTATATGATACTTTGAAAAAAAAAAAAAAACTAAATTACAAAAAAAAAAAATGTCAATTTTGGAATCCCCAGAAGCTCAGTGGTCCGAACACAACTTAATAATCTTTGTATGATAAAATGACTCCTGGCATGAATCCACACGAGGCGCTTCCCAGATAGCACAGGTACGTCACAGAGACGTCTGCTAAAGAGCGTATCATCTGGTAAACATCGCATTCGTTTTTTATAGTCGTATTTTGATCGTCTGTAGATCGCCTGTTTGTGCTGTTAAATGATACATCGTCTTTACATCTATATGACGTCTATACGACGTATCTTTATCATCCGAAATTTGCTGGTTTGTGGACAGGAAATATATATATATATATATATATATATATATATATATATATATATATATAAATAATCTGGAAATAGAGTGGAGAAACACCAAAGAATCAACCAGAAGGTGGCGGTAGTGCAACACTTACGGATGCAAGCCGCCGTTAAACACCAAAGAAGAAGAAGCAGAACAGTTTGTTGAGAAGACAAACGTTTGGCGGGCGTGTGGAAAAGGTAAGCAGGAATTAATTTCGATCTTTCTAAATAGAAACAAAATACTAAACATAAATGTCTTTAACGTGTTTAGTCACGTTATTTTGGTTTAAGCTATTTCTTGTATTTTTAATCACACTTCAAATACCGACGGTTATATGCGCGTGCTTAATCTGCGGTTCGGTTCTGGTTTCGGTCTGTTCTTATGAGTTGTGAAGCGAGAGGAACAAAGTATACAGTAAATATTGTTCAATTGCTAAATTAAGTATCATGAATTTTAATTGAATATCTATCTCTGTATTTTTCCACAGGAGTTTGTGAGTGAAAGTGTCCTGTCTGCATCTGACTTCAAGAGTTTCCTGACCAACCGTCTCTAACGGTCATATTTAAAAGTCATAACGGACAGTTATAAAGTACAAAACGTTTCTGTTGGTGTTTAATTTCTTTTTTTCTATGATTAATACTTATTTGTGGTGTTTTATGTTTTGTACATCTTTTCAAATTGAGACCTCATTTGTAAGTTGCTGCTGGTGTAAAACAGGGTTTTTATTAAATATAAAATAAAAATCTTCGTTTTGTCTTATGCTTCCTTCCTTCACAGAATTCTGTTGATCATGGTTAATTATAATTAACTGAGGGTATTTAATTAAAATAATGGGAGGGGGGTGTTTTAATAAAACGACGTCTATCCGACATGAATCAGACATTTGGCAGATGTATAAACATCTGATTAACATCGTCTGAAGAGCGGATCAGGGTCGTTTAATTCATTTACGTCTTAAATACGTAGGCTAAACGTTCTAACATCGGGCACGGACGTCTCGGTGATGTCTGCCAGATGACCAAACGCCCTATGCCAGACATCTGCCAGATAAAAAAGACGACGTCGCATAGACGTCTCCGCGAAGTGTGTGTGCTATTTGTATGGGATCAAATTTCCATCAAAAGTATTGCGGTAGCAGATCTAAAAATAAGACTCACAAATTATACTCACAAATTCTAATGCACAAAAATGAAAAATAGATGCAAAGTCATTTAGAAAAACAAACAACGCGGTCACGGGTCGAAAAATAATAAGCGCAACTTCCAAATGTAAACCCATTACAAATTATATTGCACAAAACTGAAACACGAATTCAGCATTTTTCGAGTCACAAACAAAATCAGGTTTTTCGCTCATATTTAAATTTTTTGTGTGCTTATGCTCCTTTCTCTTTTGCTCACGTTCTCATGTTTTGCGCTTGCGTTTCAAAACTTTGCCGACAGAGTTTGATGTAAATTAGGGCGGGCTTCAGAGTCACCATTGGTTAACTAGTCCGAATTCACAGCTGCTCCTCTAGCCAATCAGTCGAAGGGGGAGATTATGTCACTCCAGTGCGACTCATGACTTCTGTGGCTAACTCGTACAGGTGTGAAGATGGATAGCCCCCGTCAGCTGGCAAATGCTGGACAGTCTCAGGTAATTGGCCTTAATTGTTTTTTTAGTGGGTGACCGATACATTTCTTACGTGCGTTATGAATATTTTCTGCAAGCTTTATGTTGTACCGAGTAGGTCATATAGTATAGCCTGTTAACATGTGTCTTTTTAGTTAGGTTTAGTAAGCAGGTTTTAAGGCATTATTAAAGGTTATTGGCTGTATATCAAAAAAAATAAAATGCATGATTTTGCTAGCCGTAACTGTGTAGCCTTGAGTTAAAATGTCATAGCAAAGGGCCTTGATACTTATATCTGTGTGTTTTATTTATTTATTCATTCATTAATAAATGTGCCAAAATATGTGTTGTCATTGTGGAGACAGACAAATACCACCATTGATCAGGACATGGCCAGGTGCATTTTGCTGGCCACACAGAGTGTGGATGCCCAATCAAATACTTAAAAGCTTTAATTTGCAGGCACTCTGTACATAGTCAACCCCTTACAGTACAGTAGTTGACAAAGTTAAACAAACTTAGTTAAACATGGAATTATTTTTATGACTATTTATCTACCAACATTAATTTTATGTTGGAAAACAAAAATAAATACATTTTCTTTTCTTTGTAGGGCCTTTCCTAGCATGTTTTGAACACATACAATCTGTGGGAAAAAAAGAATACATTTAGCATCCCGAACACATACCAAGCCTGCAAAAGCATTTAAACCTTATGATTTAAATGTGTATCTCCTGGATAAAAATTCTGAGACCACCCCTTCATGAACTCAAGCTTGTGCAAGCAGGGCTTGGCAAAAGGACAATCTCAATTACAATGGACATGACACATTCAGAGGTAAGGTAGTCTGTCTGTATTTTTTGGGGAAAAAGTAGTTTATATACTAGAATCACTAGTAAAAAAATAAATAAATTCAAAATGAGTGAGTTTCTTTGCATTTTTTAATAGTTTTCCAGCTTACTGTATGAAGCATTCCCAAAAATGGAGGGTTTGAGTGGAGGATGGATGCTTTATAAGGCTACTTTACAATTTTTCTTTATTATCACTTAAAGGGGTCATACAGCACTACATGCACTATTTTAAGCTGTTTGGACTGTACTGTGTGTTAGGAGAGTGTGTACACAACCACTCTACGATGATAAAGAGCCGCCCAGTGGTTTTCTTTTCGTTTATTACAATAACATCCCCCTTCTGAAATCAGGCCAATCACAAATGCCTGTCGATGTGACGCCAAACTGACAGAGGCCGCTCCTACACAAGTTGATTGACACTGGTGTTTTAGCAAAGACCCGCCCTGAGTGAGAAGAAGCTGTCGGCCATTGTTTTTCGCCGCTGGAGCAAAATGGCGCCTAAGCGAGTGTTGTGTACAGTTGTTGGGTGTAATAGCAAACACAGCAGTCGTCATTTACTACCTAGGGTTAGTGACCTAGGGTACCTACCTAGGGTTAGGTATCTGAGCCGCTGCCGCAGTGGCTGAATTTAGTTTTTGAAGCTAACGTCCCCGCCGATTTACCTAAATGCGTTCATGTTTGCGATAATCATTTTTCACCAGACTGCTTTATAAACGCGGGTCAATATAAAGCAGGTTTTACTAGGAAGCTGCTCCTAAAAAATGGATCTGTACTAACGCTTCGTGTTCCTGCTTCATCTTCACCAGGCTCGGTGAGTGTGATTTATTTTACTATGACTCTTTGCAGATCGCCTTTTCTAATAATCATGATGAATGCGGAGTGTAAGTTAACTTATACTCTCATAGAACATGGTTATGGCTTCTTCTCTATGTACATCCGTCTCTATATAATCCCTAATCGCCCGTTTATAATAAACAATGCATTAAGGTGACTGTCTAGTTGCAAACTGTGTACGTAGTCGGAAAACTATATTATGCTTACCTTTGTAACGTTAGATGGTTTATAACGATGTCTGTTGAAGATTAAGAAGTCATGTAAACACATCAGTAAACACATCGCGTCCGTATCTCTCTCGGTAAGCTTCTCCGCTGTATGTTGTTGTTGCTCGCGGCAGCGTAACAGCCCGTTAATTCATGCCCATGCAGTGATGAGAAAGACAAATCGAGTCGATGCATGTCCATTCTTTTAATTTCTGCGTTGTCAGGCGATATTACAAACTTTCGCGTAGGTTCCGTACTTAAATCAAACCAAAAACGACTGAAGAAAACAGGCTCAGGCTCTATATTACAGCGTTTCAGTGTTGCCAACTCGTCAGTAAGGAAAGTAGCTATTGGCTGTCGTAGAAGTCGCTAGAAGTCGCTAGATGACGTCATCACTTAATTTGCATAATGCACGCTGCACAGTGTGAAAAAGCAGCTTTACATGCTTCTCCAATGTGATCACATGCCAGCATAGAACAGTGTTTAGCGATAACTAATGCCATGGTGACTTCAGAAGAGTCTTTTTTTTTTTTTTTTACCATAAATGGCAGTTTGTTTTGTGTGAAACTATTGTAAGGCTTTGCCTTTTGTGTATGTTTCTGAGTTGACGTGTTTTTTTATATCGCAAAGTTTGGCATAAAAATCAGTCTTGCAATACAGGCAGTATGCCCGTGTATTATCTCCAATAAAAGGCTTCAACCATCCGTTGAATTCAGGATTTGATTCCCACTCCTTTCTGAATTTCTGAGAGTATAGTTTTGACTGAGACATGATGAACTAGCGAGCTATATGTTTATGCTAAAGTCACAGAGAAGCACACACACAGTGGATGAGGTAAGTAATGAGGCTGTTTGAGTCAAATGCAGTGAAGGGGCGGGCTCAGCAGAGGTCATGAGCATTTAAATTAGCATGTACTGAAACAGGTTGCTGAGAACAGAGCTAGTTTTTACCAGGTAAAAGTAGTGTTTTTTTTTTACACAATCCTTTTGAATTTTTAATTAACGTATAATACAAACTTTTCATTAGGACCCTAAAGATCATATTAACATTTAATGAAAAATATGATGTGTAGGACCTTTAAGTCAGTATGTATTTGGTTATAGAAAAATGTCATGTTAATTCTATCTTTGTTTATAGGGGGGTGTGGTGTAAGGCGGCTAAACATTATTCCTCCAGACTCAGAAGGTTACACTGGATCCCAAATCAAAACTGCCTCTGCATCTGGAAAGACAATGCTGTATGTAGTTCCTCTGCAAGAGGAACTGGACCTTAATCCTTTCCCTAATGATGCCAGAGAATTCCAAAAAATGCCAAAGGCTATTTGCCAAGTGTGCAACAAAAGAATGCTCCTGCAGGTGCTGGCTCTCCACATTCAGGTTTGCAGGTCACATGATTCAGCATCTTCAAATGAAGAGGTAATGGAGAAATGCTGTTTAATTATTTTTATTTTATTATATTCTGGATTATTATCCAGACTCCCTCTGCCCTCCGGACCTGTCTGACCCATCCTGGTGCCCCGTTTCTGGCTGAAGATCTCGTCACATGGATGCCCCGTGTGTCTCTCTGGGATGCGTCTGGTGTCTGGGGATGATTCTCTCTACCTAGAAGATGGTTCTGGCCTTGACTGGTGTTGGCAACTGTTTCTCTGGGGACTTGACAGTTCGATAGTTCATGACTGGAACTTCTTACAAGTCTACCTGGGTCTTCAATAACTACCTGGACTCCATATTAACATCAATTAACATCAGCTATTATAGCTAAACTGCCTCCCACCCTACACACTGTATAAATGCAGATCATTTACTGCTTTCTGTTTCACCCAAATGAGGATGGGTTCCCTGTTAAGTCTGGTTCCTCTCAAGGTTTCTTCGTATTACCATCTCAGGGAGTTTTTCCTTGCCACTGTCGCCCTCGGCTTGCTCACCAGGGACAAACTGACCATTTTGATTCATACAAATTCACATTTCATACAAACTTAAATAATTTTTTTGACTGTGTAAAGCTGCTTTGCGGCAATGAAAATTGCTAAAAGCGCTATACAAATAAAATTGAATTGAATTGAATTATTTGCTGATTTCATGATGTATTTCGACTGAATGTTTAATTTGTATTAATTTAACATTCCACGTTGATTTTATATTAGATCTAGAAATGTGTTCAAACCTTCAAAAGAATACCAAATGATTTCAGATTTAATTTCTCTGTTGTTGGAGCAGACAGAAGGCCAGTTTGTCTCAGAAAGCAATTTGGATTAGATGAAACAAGAAAATTCTCCATCTGAGGTAATGTGGCATTAAAACTCTCCAGCCCTAATTAAACATTTCTCTAACCCATGGTGCTTTTATTGTTCTGTAACAGTTATTGTTAAATAATAATTAAGAATTAATCATTTGTTAATGGTTGTCTCCCCCTAATGGACATCTTGATAATTACGTATTGTAGCAGTTACCATGTGATCAATCAGGAAGTTAGTGTTTTCCGTGATGGGCAGTTCTGAACATGTGCTGCAGTTAATCAGCAACTATCTGTGTTCCTCCCTGGCCTTTGGTAGCTTCGTTGGTATTGTAGCGTTTTTTACCGCCACGCAGGAACTTGGAGAGACGAGTGAGCTTCTTTGTTGCCCAATGCAAATGGCTGGGAGTAATTTATTTCTTCGTACACGTAAACACAGAACCACCACATCCAACCTCCATAAAACACACATCTAACCACACACACACCTATGGCCGAAGCCACTAACTTAAACACCTTTTCCCAACAGGGTGAACACAAAACAATCCCTCCCGCAAAGCATGATGGTAGCCCATCAAAACCCCGCCCACGCCACAGTATGTTTATTTTTCCTTTTTATCTATATTTTATAGCATTTGATTATTTGTTGGATTTACAGTTTGTACATATATTTGTTTGTTAGCTGTACATGCCCAACATGCCTGTTGGATTGATATTGGGGAATATTGCATTTGTAGAATTTGTGTAAATATTGTGTGTATACTTATATTGTTTATTGTTTTCTTACTTTGTTTCATAGTTTTACCCTATCCTTATTAAAAGCTGGAAAGAGACATTCCGTGTCTGTCATTTTGATGAGAGAAAAGCCTCCTGAAGAACGCAGAGCATTCTTAAAAGAGAATGGGGTTTGCTTCAGATGTTGCACATCTTCATCACACATTGCTAAAAACTGCAAAGCCTATGTCAAATGCACAGAATGTGGTAGTGAAAGGCATGATACCGTTCTTCATCAAGATCCAGCACTTTCAACTAAAGACACAAACTTCCATCCAGAGAATGGCGGGGAGGGAGATCTTGAAATCTCAGCTCATTGCACTCAGGTCTGTGGTGGTGATTTAACTAACAGGTCATGTTCAAAAATCTGCCTTGCCAAGATCTATCCTAGGGGTTGCCGTGATAAAGCTGATAAAGTGATAAAGATATGTTTGACATCCAAAGCTCTAGTACTCCATATTCACTAAGAACCTGTGCTGGCATTATGGAAACAACAGGAAGATGAGCCAGTGGCTTTCAAATTGAATCCATGGATGGACAGATTAGCCTTCCACTTCCAGATCTGATTAAGTGTAATGAGATTCTCAATAACCGATCTGAGATTCCTTCACCTTCTGCTGCACTTCACTATCCACATCTTAAATCAGTAGCACCCCTAATCCCAGAAACTGATCCAAATGCTCACATTATACTTCTCCTTGGACGGGATGTTCTTAGTCTGCATAAGGTGCGTAAACTAATCAATGGCCCGCATGACTTGCCATATGCACAAAAACTTGACTTAGGATGGGTCATTGTAGGCAACGTCTGCCTTGGAAATATCCATAAGCCACCCACAGTTAGCACACTCTATACCAAGACATTGGATAATGGACGACCTTCACTTTTCGAACAATGTCCTAACATCTTGCAGGTAAAAGACAGATACAATGATTCCTTCAGACCTGTCCCAGCACATAAAATGAACTGTTTGGGCGACACAGTCTTTGAGCGTACGAAAGATGATGACAAATTGGCTCCGTCTATTGAAGATGGACTGTTTTTGAAAATTATGGAGAAAGGGTTTAAGAAAATTGAGAACAACAGTTGGGTAACACCATTGCCATTTAAAAATCCACAACAATGTCTTCCTGACAATAAATCACAAGCAATGAAACGCCTCACATCACTTTTGCGCAACTTTGAAAGAAAACCACAGATGAGAGAACACTTTATTTCCTTCATGGGAAAAATCTTTGAGAACGGACATGCAGAGGTGGCTCCTCCTCTTGAAGATGAAGAGGAACGGTGGTATCTTCCACTCTTTGGCGTTTACCATCCAAAGAAATCTGGACAGATCAGGGTGGTATTCGATTCGAGTGCCCAATACAATGGCATCTCTCTCAATGATGTGCTGTTAACGGGTCCTGACCTTAACAATTCTCTCTTAGGTGTACTCATTCGATTTCGCAAAAAGTCAGTCGCCATATCTGCAGACATCCAGCAGATGTTTTATTGTTTTTTTGTTAGAGAGGAAAAATTTTGAACTCATAAATCCTACAAGTGATGTTGAGGTGCGACCAGAGGTTTCTAGTATGATTACAACTACTATGAGCAAAAAACTAGGATCACATCGCTTCTCTAGGTTCTCTAATTGGCAATCACTTATTCGTTCAATTGGACACCTCATTCACATTGCCAGTGTTTTCCAAAAAGCACCTACTGACAAATCCTTAAACTGCAAAAATTGGCATTGTTGTCCAAAAGCTTGCACAGCTGAAAACCTTTTTAAAGCAAAGACTGTAATCATTCGTACTGTACAGGAAGCAACCTATGGATCAGAGATCTCATGCATCAAGAGTGGGGAAAAAACTTCCTAAAAGTAGTCCATTAATTTCACTTGATCCATTCATTGATGAACAGGGCCTTCTTAGAGTTGGAGGAAAACCCAACATCAAGGACGCTTGTTCACTGAAGGAGCTGTCCGCACAGCTGGCCTCTGGATCACTGGCGGCAAAAGGCTCATAAATAGTATCATACACCACTGTGTCCTTTGTCGGAAACTTTGTGGCTACTTTCAGACGCAGAAAATGTCTTGTCTTCCATCAGACAGGTTGTGTACAGATCCTCCATTTACCAATGTAGGCCTTGATGTATTTGGCCCATGGCCAGACGGTGCACATCGGACAAGGGGAGGTCTGGCCCATGACATAGGTGGGCAGTGATTTTCACTTGTCTTAGTGTCAGGGCAGTCCACATTGAGGTAATTGAGTCGCTGGACACATCCAGTTTCATAAATGCCCTAAGGCACTTTTTTGCTCTTCGTGGTTCAGCAAAACAGATTTGCTCGGATCGTGGGACAAATTGTATTGGTGCGTGTAAAGAGCTTCAGATCCCATCAAACCTTTACAATGAAACTGTTCAAAAATATCTAGCAGAAAATGAGTGCTCTTGGACTTTTAACCCGCCTCATGCTTCCCACATGGGTGGTTCCTGGGAAAGGATTATAGGAATAGCAAGGAGAATACTAGACAGCATGTTACTTCAGCTACTTCATCTATGTGAGTAACACTCACTTTAGAAAACATAGCTCTTGGAAACAGATATGTTATAAATCTTCGTGCTTTATTGCCACATGTGCCACTGGAGGAAAAAAAACACTTTATTCTCTTCACATTACAGTGGAGTCTTTTTTACACAATGATGATCCTTGTATTACTGATGATACAACAGGCAATTCAAGCTCTCAACAAGTATTATGGTAAACTTTGTTTTCATTAAAAATCTAAAAAATTCAGTAAACGTTACAGTGTTTATGTTGGCTACCATCTCAATATCTCCTGCCACAGTCTAGAGCAGTGGTTCTCAAACATTTTCTGTCATTCCCCACTTAAACCTTTTTAAAGCAAAGACTGTAATCATTCGTACTGTACAGGAAGAAACCTATGGATCAGAGATCTCATGCATCAAGAGTGGGGAATCTCATGCACTTAAGAGGGTGGGCGAATTTTCAAGCCCCACTTGTCAACAAAATGATAACGAAAACGGCCAAGTGTACTATTTATTGAAATATCA
The DNA here is from genome assembly GCF_024256425.1 of Clarias gariepinus. Lineage (NCBI taxonomy): Eukaryota > Metazoa > Chordata > Actinopteri > Siluriformes > Clariidae > Clarias > Clarias gariepinus. Next base: position 29,529,312 of record NC_071111.1, on the reverse strand, counting down.
ATTTCTAAACCGATAAGATCAAATAACACCAAGTTCAAAACAGATAAAATACACATGCAATTGTTATAACAGGCTTACTTTGTCACTTATCTAGAGCTTTCTTTCAAAAAAAGATGTTGTCGATAAGTGTCTTCCTACTTTGTCTCATGCTGTCTGCTGCCAGCGGTTTAAGACACAAAACACACATGGGTCTCTCCTCTGCCCCCACCATCCCCACCATGAATTCAAGCGCAACATAGGCTTCATCATGTTTTCGGCTGGATTTTTGGTTGATTGAGCTGATAGGGCTGAATCACCTGCTTATTCGTGGTCCATGTAACAAATGTATCCATTGATGTTATTATGCTCACTACATACAGTACGCTACTGTGTTATGGTCTAAAATGCCCCCGACCTAGGCCACGGACAAAATAAATGTGCCATAAAATAATCATTTTGGGGATTTGTATTAATCGTCTCGACGGCTGTCACGTGCCTAGGGTTAATTATAATAGTAATAATATATTTGATAATAATAAACCTTTGAGTGTATGTCCTAATATAATAATTGATAGAGATTATGTAGGGGGGCAATCCGTGGCAGGGGGGCATTTTAGCGCATAACACCTGTTTGTGTCCGCGGTAAAGTTAGTTTGATATTCGTATCTCCGAATTCAATAGCTGCGTAAATAAACCCGCGAATAAGATACCCACATATATTTCCTCTCTACAGTGTGTTTAAGCTACATCCGCCTTAAATTATACATGTTTAAAAGCATAAACACCATTATTCTCTACCACGCAACGAATGATTTAGGGATCATCGCAAAATGCCGCACAGCAACAAAAAGCGAAGAACGATATTGATCTTCTGTTCAGCGCCTGAGGGAGCAAAAAGCAACTTTGTTGCCGCACTGGAAACTAGAAATGCCAGACTAGTACTGCCTGATGAAATATTAATGTTTAACAAAAACACAGAAACATCAGAATACACATAGGAATAAATGAAATTACATATATAATACCGAATGTTTCCTTATATATTGCTCCTCTGGAATTAACATGCCGACGTTAAACCGTTATTGTTGCACTATGGTTCCACTTTTTCTCTGATGTTATTTTAATTTACTTGTATTAATGATCCATTTCTTTGTGTGTCATTATTTAGTTTCGAGTGTCCGATAAAGAAAATGAAGATAAAAAAAATCAATAAAGAAAAGCATGAATTAAAATAGGTACTTTCCTATTATTTTCCACTAATTCCCTCCCGTTCATTGCGCCCCACCTGTCATGTCTCTATTCCCCACTAGTGGGGCGCGCCCCACACTTTGAGAACCACTGGTCTAGAGGGTCTTCTGGAGCTGCTTGCTAGCCGAGTAAATGCAGAAAACCACTTTCGCATTTGTGTTTCACGGGACAATCTCCTAGAGAGGGGGCTCAAGCAGTGGCAAAGACAAAAAAAAGGAAATCCAGTCAACCAGCTAAAGGTAACCTTCATTGGCGAAGCTGGAATCGACTCTGGTGCTTTGCGAAAGGAGTTTCTTACAGGCAAGTTATTAAGTATAATAAAAGTGGAAAAGCTGTAACAAAAAGAAATAACATTTATTTGGTAATTTACACAGTTTTGTTCTCAATATAATATTAAGAAATGATCAGTGGCATTGAAAAACACCTCTTCTTGGGTCAGAGAGCAAAGAGTCCACAGTACTCCAACAGTGACCTTGACAATGGTCTCTTCAGGTTTGTAACATTGTAGCTATTTTTTTCCCCTTAATTATGTGTAATGGCATTGACTGAGTGCTTTTTGTAATCTCACTTTGGAATAATAGGACTGCTGGAGAGATCTTTGCAGTTAGCTTAGCTCAAGGTGGCCCAGCCCCATGTTTCATAAGAGAGTGGTGCTACTATTATCTCACCACTGGGGAAGTTGATATTGAATACTCCCTGTTGATCTCAAAGGTAACTTCACTCTGAGTACTGTAGTATATTGCATTGTTGGTTTGCATTTTACCACAAAGTAATAATGTACTGTTAATTTGGTATCCTGTTGTTACTATTTTTCATGAGGTTGAAGAGACGGCTGATCTGACTGAATTTACAGATGAAATTATCAGCTGTGGATACACAGGACCACTCAACATAGACCAAAAGATGCCATAATTCGGTAAATACGGAACATAATTGCCCTTCCAATAATCTTTTAAGCAGTCTGTGTCATGAAGGACATTTGAAAGACTATTCAGTGTTGCTATATTCAAACTTTTGCTATATTGGTTTTTTAGTTTTGCATTTTTTTTTCTTTTTTTTTGTATATTAAATTTGTCACTTTTTTGTTTTCTCCACAAGCGCAATTGTTCTCCATGGAACATTTAGAGTTACACTGATGCTTGGAGACTTAAGCAAAGGCCTCCAGCTGTATGGACTGCTGGACATACTTAAGAAGCATCCACATTTTTGCAAGAGTCTGTTTGTTCCTGGGGAGGATTGTACAGTAAGTCAAATGTTTGTAATAATGTTGTTTTTTGAACCGAACACTAATTTTTTGTTTTACTGACAGTTTGTTGTTTTTCCAGCCAGATGCTGACTACATTCTCAGCAGTGTTGCTCCTGAAATGAGTACGAGAGGAACTTCGAGGGCTTCGGTAGAGAGTAAAATCATAAACAACTTTCAAGACTTTCTACAAGAAATTGAATGTGGAGGTGGGCTTTGCATTGTATTGTATTTTTTTTTTATTATTAAATGTTCTTGATAAGATGGTTTATCCAAAAATAATACTGACCAACACTACTCACTCTCAGGCTGTCCAAGATATGACTTTCTGCATCAAAACTGAAATACTGAGCTGGGATCAAAAAAGAAAGTTTTTTAGAAAATGAAATTTGAGATCAACAGTCTTTTCAGTGTAACAATGTATTGCTGTAAGAGTCTCTCAGTACTTTGTCACTTTCAGTACTATAGAGAGTGCTGAAGATGCAGCAGAAGTGGAAACCGAGCCATCCGACCTCACTGTTCCTAGAGTCATGCAGTGGATTACAGGCCAAGGGCATAAGCCACTACTGCTTTCGGAACAGAAAGCTTTTCAGACACCATATGCTACCCAATAGTGAGCGCCTGCACTAATACAGTTACCTTTCCAGTGGCACACATGACAACATATAAAGACTTTAAACGCATCATTGTACAAGCTATAAAATCAGGGGGAGCATTTAGCAGGGTTTAAATATCCTCTAGGTGCTGGATTTGAGTTTATTTCTTACACCACATGTTTTAGTGTTACAGTTTGTTAACATATTTCCTATCTCAACTTGTTGGAGGTCTACAGTATTCTATCTACATTAAGATACTTAAATTGCAATTCCAATTCTAAAATGTTTTAAAAATGTTAGCCCCTGCTAAGAGTGCTGTTTCTGGAGTTTATATCTGATACAAGTTATGTAACTTGCATTTGCAGTTCAAATTGTTCAAATTAAGCTGCTCTGTTACAGAGCTCTCCTTAAATTTAAATCTGTTTTAAGGTACTAATGTTGCATTTCATTGATATGTTAGTGTTTCTAAGGGAACCTTGGTGTAGAAGTTTGCCACTACAGTAGGTATTTGGCAATGATAATAATAATAATAATAATAAACTTTTAAAAGCCATTGCTTTTATTTATTGTCATGTCAAAGGTGTGCATACACACATTTACCACATTAGTTATACATAAAAAAAAAAATAAAGCTAAAAAGTCAGTTTTCTTTTTTTTCTGCGTACTACTTCACAGTAGTTAAATGACACTGTAAACTTTGCAGAACAAAAAAATCATAACTTACAGTCTGATGTTTTGAGTTTCAAAGTATGTTATTCAAGAAGCTGCTGAACAAAATTTAACACAGATAAGTAAATATCTTGTCCAAAGTCTCTAGACTGGGATACTGGATTAATGGTTGTCCTGAGTCGAGCCTTTTCATACTCAGAGAGCAGACACTCCACCTGAGGGACCTCTACTCCAACATTCTGCTCCTCCAGTGGGTAAGTTCTGTCTTGCACAAAAATGTTGAGGTCCTGAATTAGAAAACAACAACATGAACAGTATAGACATAACATACATTGTGTTGTGCTTTAAAAAAATAAAAAATCATTATTCATACCTCCATGTCGCATGAAACATTGACTGCATTCTGTGCAAGTCCTATTTCCCACAGCTGATTGGGGGAAAGATTTGTTCTGTACGGATGGAATGGTCATTCCATGCATCAGTGAAGGTCTCTAGGTCTCTTTGGAGGCGAGGAAGAAAAGCATAATGTGCACAGAAGAGATGAAGGCTGTTTGATGGGTCAAGAGAGCCGCTCTCTTCCATACTATGTAGAACATCATAATACACATTTGAAACCGACATCCACACGTCTTTCCACAATCGTTCGATCCTAAATGTAAGAGACAAAAACAACCTTATTTCTTAGTCATTTATAATTTAAAAAGTAAAACAAATACATTACCTACACTAACGTAACACAAAATTACCTCTGATTATGAACGCTCTTCCCCGAAATGAAACTTCCTCTGCCACAGCCCTGAACAGTGAACATCCACCTTGCTATGTCCACATTTTCTACACCTCGGTCTGCTCTTACCCTACACATTAAGACAATACATTTAATAAGGACAGACATACAGACTAAAATGTGCATACATACCGTGAAGGAACTCCATGCTTCTCTACTGCCTCGAGAAAGAAACCTAGAGCAGTCTCTGCTCTGTTGTTGTTTGTGGCCCCCAGATACATGATCTGATAAAATAATTTAGTTAAGTTATTGGCATCTTACACAATTAATTCATGATTGTATCACACATACAGTACACACAGAGGTCACACAAATAAAGATCCACCACTAACCTTTCTTGAGTAGCTATCTATGCCCCCAAATATTACTAAGCCATATCTGAATATAAAAAAAGAAAACCTCTTATGCACACAGGTACCTAAACCGTTTTAATAACAGAATAACATATCTTGCTGTACAAATATTGTATACAAAAATATTTTAACCTACAGTACCTGATCAGCTTGTGGTTGGTGTCCAAATGCATGATAGAGGATAGAGGAGCCTGTACTGAATATGATCTTCTCACAACATGTCCAAGTTGTGACAATCTAGCAAGGACTCCAGCTGAATCAACTCTATTCATAGAATCCCAGACTCTGCTCCACTGGACTCGATGACCACGAGCTTTCAAGTGTCCTCTCATCATTCTGTAGCCTGAGTGTGGTGATGTTGTTTTGATTGCAACCACAAGATTGTCTAACTCCTCGTCAGTCAATTGACTGTATGTTCCTCTCACACTAATACAAAACTCTTGCATTCTTCATTCCACGGTTGCTGTTGACATGCCAAGCAGTTTTGAAATGCAAGATACAGTCAGACCAACTTCTGTCAATCGTCTGAGATGCTGTTCAGATACAGTGATTTTGGGACGTCCCGTTGGTCCAGCAATTTCATTTACAACAACTGAAGGGGTACGTCTTGTGTCCAGGCAATTAGAAAGAACAGAACACAGGTTTGAAAGGCACTGCATTACCTCTTGAGGCACATGTTCACGACTTGCATGTGAAGTGATCAATGTCAAATCATTTGTGCAAATAAAATATAAATAATCCAGGTCCAGAGGCAAGCGCTGCATGGCCTCCTGTAATCGTGACAAGAGTCTCTCTAAAAGCAGCCTTGTCACTGCCTGAAAATATACATTAAATAATAAGTAAAAATACCAAAATAAATAAAAGTGATCAATTATTTGATACTCGGTACAACATAAAGCTTGCAGAAAATATGCATAACGCACGTAAGAAATGTATCGGTCACCCACTAAAAAAACAATTAAGGCCAATTACCTGAGACTGTCCAGCATTTGCCAGCTGACGGGGGCTATCCATCTTCACACCTGTACGAGTTAGCCACAGAAGTCATGAGTCGCACTGGAGTGACGTAATCTCCCCCTTCGACTGATTGGCTAGAGGAGCAGCTGTGAATTCGGACTAGTTAACCAATGGTGACTCTGAAGCCCGCCCTAATTTACATCAAACTCTGTCAGCAAAGTTTTGAAACGCAAGCGCAAAACATGAGAACGTGAGCAAAAGGGAAAGGAGCATAAGCACACAAAAAATTTAAATATGAGAGGAAAACCTGATTTTGTTTGTGACTCGAAAAATGCTGAATTCGTGTTTCAGTTTTGTGCAATATAATTTGTAATGGGTTTACATTTGGAATTTGCGCCTATTATTTTTCGACCCGTGACCGGGTTGTTTGTTTTTCTAAATGACTTTGCATCTATTTTTCATTTTTGTGCGTTATAATTTTAAGAGTCTTTCATTTTCTTTTATTTACGCTTATTATTTTTAGATCTGTTACCGCAATACTTTTGATGGAAATTTGATCCCATATATTTGGGTTCAGTTTCAAATAATCATTCAACGCTAATCCCCAAACAGCAAGAGAACATGATGATAATAATAATCAAAAGTTATCAGGTAGTTATAACACTTTAAGCACTTGGTTCATTTAGTTATTACACATTAAACATGGTTTAAGTAGTTATAACAGATTAAAGACCTCCCTTATTTAGTTTAAACACATTCGACAGACTGAGAGATATAAGAAGTGTTTTCATCATGCACAGGGAATTAGACTGCACACAGTCCTATACTAAGTGTATAACAATCTCTGATCTCTGGATAAAATTCCCTGAACCTGAATTCCATAAAAAAAAAACTGAGGTATGATTTGGAACAGAAGGTAAAAAAAATCACATGATCTCCACCTGATGGCCGTATGGATCATGAAGACAGTGGATTGCTTCTTGTTGTGGTAACACGCAGGCTGACTGCCAGCACAGAGTAAGTGTAGTAATGGCTTTAGTATAACAAACTTTCACAAACATTTTACATTTGTTAAATATTAGATCTCTCACATCTAAAGCAGTTATTGTTAATGAAACTATCACAGATCAGAAGTTTTTTTGTAAGTCGCTCTGGATAAGAGCGTCTGCCAAATGCCTAAATGTAAATGTAAATGTAAGTTGCAGGCTGCTTTCTCCATGACAGTCTTTTCAGAGCAATATGATGCATGCATGTACATGTGTGTAGCGTGTGTGTGTGTGTGTGTGTGCACCCGTCCGCACTAGACTCTTGATTACATTGTGTTTTCATCAAACCTATTAACCAATAGATATATCCATTGCTGATGTTCATTTGACCACGTGGTTGAGGGGCTTAAGGTGATCTGTCTCGTCTTTTACTTCTTCCTTTTCTTGAGTCAGGTTTCGCTTGTCTGTGTTTCCCTTTCACAACTTAGTCAGAGCCGAGAAAGTCACGGAAAGGTTTTGTTATACGGAAAAAGTTTATAATGTAACAACAGTAATAGTAACTGAATCCTGAAAACTTTCTCAGCTCTCTTATTGTGGTTTATATTGTGCTTTAAAGCCTGTACAGGGGTGATGTCTGCAGGATCTATGGTATAGACATCCACTGTCACCAGCTTCCACAGGAATCTCACATCGTGTTTGAGGATTTCACATAACGGTCCCTGAAATACTGCTTCAGAATGTCTGTGTAATGTTCGAATATTAAACTAACTTCACCGCGGTAGGATTAACGCTATCGGGAGGGTTTTTATGCCGACTGTAGTATGTAGATTTTTCCTGCACCTTGCAACCCTGCTGTCCAAACCGAAAGTATTCCTACTGTAAAGTCTCGGCTCCATGTTGTGCAGCGTTTGGAGAATGTAAACTTTATCGGCAGAAACGGTGATATTAACGTCACACAACAAGAATGTCGACTAAAGGTGAGATATTTCATCATTATTAACGACTTTATATAAGATTCATGCGGATATTGTGTAAATGAAACTCGTGAAAACCCCGAAGTGGTAAATCTTTAGGGCTGTGTTTATGTTCTTTATAGGCCTCTCAACTTCCTATTTTTTTATTTTTACGATTTAAAACCGTAAAATATGTGGGAAATATACTTTTATTAGCGTAAATCTTTTGGTCTTTTAGTCCTGAATTTAATTTAGTCTTTCTTGTTTCATTGTTAAACGTCAAATGTAAAAATAAAACTTATTAAGTTGTGACTTTTGTGGTCAAGAAGAAACAACGAACATTTCATCGTTGGGGATTATAGATACATTATTACAAACTAATACATTGTAAGTTTTTTTTCTTTTTAAATAAAAATATCAAAGAGTAAACGAATAAAAATTAGTGCGTTTTTATTCCTTCTAAAAAACAGCGGTCCAAAAGTGTGAAAAGTGTGTTTTTGCGCATGCGCAGAAGGCAGCCTGAGGACTATTGTAATATTCTTATTTTCATGAAATTTTAAATTCTTAAACCGGTAAGTATTTGTATGTACACACTATCTGTAATTGTGCGCTGAGGAATATTATTATAATCTCACTTATTTTACAGTTTTTCTCGATTGGTTTGGCTCATTTCTTGAAACCCAGATGACATTCTCAAAACCATAAGGTCATTTGGCCAAACAGTCTTACAGTTCTGCTCAACATTATAGCTCACTAGCAAAATCAAATATCTTTCCCCAAACTCTTCATCCATGCTTCAAAAGCAGATTCCTTTCCCATATAAAAGGTCAGTACAGTCAAAATAGCACAGATCCTTCTCAATTGCCTTGACACATGTGCATTCATTTAGTGCTTTTGTCAAAATAACCTGGATGGTTTAGCACAACACCATGGATCCCCTGCAAAAGCTCATATCTCTCCCAAAACAGTTTATTCATGTGTCAAAACTAAATATCCTTCTCATATAAATAGTCAATGCCCCCAAAATGCATTATACCTTTGGCATTGTTTAAGCACTGCAAGTCAAAATGCTTAGACGTTTTGTCACTGAGGCACAGGTCTAGCAACAGAATACAACTATGAATAAAACTAAAAGATTTTACAGTAAAAGCAGCCTCCAATAAACCACTCATACTCAAGGAAACTGTAAACATTTTTATTCGTACAAAGAAATGCTAACATTAGGGAACATACTGTGAAAAGAAAACGTATACAGGATTCTGTAAATGTGAACAGTTATAAACACAAAAAAAAAAAAAAAAACTCTAGCCTACCATACTGTAAATAAAGTTTCATAACTATAGTACAGTAATATTTTCAGTGGTCGCCATTGTCACCCTCTCTTTCCTGGCCACCATCCTTATACTCCTGGCCATCGACGAGCTGCTCTCTGTTAGGCCATAAATTCTCATCCACATCGCAACGGATATTTTCTCTTGCGATGCAGCGAGGGAAGAAACGGTGTGAATGTCTCAACCATCCCCTACATTGATCCCCTGTGATGTCCTCACATGCAGCATCCATTGCATGCAGCAGGGCCCTCTGGTCTTGAGCCTGATGCTCATACACCCTCCACCTCCAAGATGAAAAAAAACTCCTCAATTGGATTTAGGAAAGGAGAGTAAGGTGGAAGAAACTTCATTAGCATCCGGGGATGGGTGATGAACCAGGTTCTGATGCGTGGGCCACGGTGGAAGTTCACATTATCCCACACAATGACATAATGTGGTAGCTGAGGTCCTTCTTTACCTCTCGTATTTTCCGGGATCAGATCAGTATAAAGGTGGTCCAAAAAATTGGGGAGCTTTTGTGTATTGTAGGGCCCTAAACTGGGAATGTGTGTGGCCACACCTCTTTCTGATATAGCGGCACACATTGTTATATTTGCTCCTCGCTGGCCTGGGACATCCACAGTGGCTCGGTGGCCAATGATGTTATGGCCACGCCTTCGACCTTTGGCCAGGTTGAAGCCAGCTTCATCAATGAACACTAGGATGTGAGGGGTTTCGTTGCCTTCTAATGCCATTATTCTCTACAATAGAATAAAAATAAATCTAATCAGTCAAGTAGAGACAGATACTGCAGAGAGGATCTAAAGTACTGTAAAAAGAGGGAGTGAAAAACTGAAGACAATTTCTAGTCACACAAAGCTGGATTCTGAAGGTAAAAAGGATAAAGCAAAACAAAAAAAAGTGGTAACCATGTCTTACTGTAATAGTGTTACAATGATAGACAACCAGTAGTTGACTTACATGCACATACTGGTACTGCAGCTCTTTCACTCTGTCAGAGTTTCTCTCAAATGGTACCCTGTAAATCTGTTTTATGGTCATCTGATGTTTCTTTTTTCTATTGTGGAGATGCTGACAGAGTTTATATTTTGGAACATTACATTGTCTAGAAGGATTGCATTACGAATCTGTCTCAGTGTGATGGCATTATTTGCAATGACCATGTTGCATATTTCTCGTTCTTGTTGTTCATTTAGAAGTTTTCTTCTGCCACCCACTTGAGGCTGTCGTCCAATCCTAGACATACAAGTCAAAGGTCAACACTGTAAATTTGTTACAAAATGAGTTAGCAATGTATTTGTACTGCTGTTTTATGGTACTAAAAGTGTGATGCACTGCACAGTGACTGGAATAGTATTCACAGTATTTTCTCTATTTTTTTTTTCTTTGTCATTTTTATAGTATCATATAACATCACATGAAGATATTCCAGTACTCTAGGCCTACACACACACCAACACTGAATAGTTCAATAGAATAGTTCTGTACCTGTTTTCCCTGCGAAAGGTTTGGATGAGACTGTAGACCGAGGCACATTACGCTGCACTCGGCGACCTGCCTCTGCCATTGTGAGGCGATGGTTTATAATGTGGTCAATAAGGGTGGCCCGGGTTTCATCTGGGACATCATGGTGCCTCCGTTCTCCTCGGCCTCTTCCCCTTATTCCTCCACGCATTCTCACTCCTCCTCTTCCTCTTCTTCTTCCTCCTCTTCCTCGAGCAGGAAGTTGCTGTTGTACTTGGCGAGGTGCTCCATGTTCACACTGCAAATGAAACTGGCCCCGGGCCAAGCTCTGTCTATATACTTTTGGCAGCAGTCATAATCATAGACAACACCTGTCAGGTAACTACTGTAAACAAACTGTTTGATTGGTCATCTGAGATGTGGGAAACTGCTCCTTCGTAGGCCTGTTGCGATAGTCGATAAATCGATAAATCGCACGATTAAAAAAATGACCTCGATAATTTTTCCGGCTGCGATAATTTCATTTGCATACTTTTTTGTTATCCGCGACTAAACGACTGAATGACAACTCTCGTTTCCTTAGCGTAGGAGAAGCGAACCCTCTTGTTAGTTGCATTGTCTTTTGTGTGGGGAGGCAGCGCTTTGTTAGTCACATGGACTTTGTGTGAGAAGGCGGGAGTGCTTGAGGCGACTGCAGAGAAGAGCAAAAAGATGAGACGCAAGTTGTGACATGGAATTGGTTTCAAAGCCAAACGCGACAGCTGCCGTGTGGGAGCACTTCGGATTCAAACCGAATGACCGTGGTGAACCACTTAATCTGAGCGAGCCTGGATGTCACATTTGTTTCAAAACAGTATCGACTAAAACCGGTAACACAACAAACATGCACATGCACCTTAAACACAATCATCTGTTGCAGTTTTTCCAGATGGGGAAAAAAAAGCTACAACAGACGGGCCGTCTTCGTCTTCCCGACAGTGCACCATAACTGGGGCATTTAGTCGACAAACAAAGTACAAACAGGACAGTGCAAAATGGTGTGCACTCGCCGACAGTGTAGTTTGCTTGATTGCTAAAGAGATGCTGCCCTTTAGTATCGTCGAAAAGCCGGCTAATCTCCCCCAACACAGTCTAATACTGGTGAGTGGTGTTTAATTCACAGATAAAATATTTATATAATATGCTCATTTCGGTTCATTTTCCCGACCGACAACCGCCGCTTGTTATCCGATTTTTATCCGTTAATATTATAAGATTATAGTATTAAATTGTCATTAAGTAAAAAATTAAATTGACACGTGTCTGTGATCCGTTAAAAATAACAATCACGGGTTTATTTTAACGAGCAAACGAAACATGCAGAACAGATCAACAACAGAAGTTACAGAACCTGGATTCATATAAAATTCACGCACCTGCAGCATTTCTGATAGTGACAACAGAAAAAAACAATAAAATAATATAAATAAAAAACATAAGATAGGCCTACAATAAATATATTTAATTAACTTAAATAATTAACAAATTATGATGACAAATAGAAAACACTGAATCAATCTGAAGCTTTAAAAAAAACGGCATTTTTTTCATCAAATAAAAATAGCAGACCTTAATCCACAGCTTGGATTGTGTATATATATATATATATATATATATATATATATATAACCATTTTTCAAAAGTTTTTTGCATATGCCTTGAGGCTTTTTGTTTGTTTGTTTACAAAGGTCCTAACAGGCAGTTTTGCCTGTTATGCAATGCATGTTGAGCCTTGCATATTGAATGCATTTTTTGAAGTGCAATTTTTTTCTACGTGCATTTTGTTTTATGTGCATTATTATGCCATTATTATTATTCTAAATTAAAATGGTCTCAGATCGACAATATTATCGTTTATCGCAATAATTTCTTGGACAATTTATCGTCCAGCAAAATTTGTTATCGTGACAGGCCTACTCCTTCGTTAGTTCTAATTTCACCTGATTGATTGTCAATTACTGTCATAAATTTATCAAATGTTCCAAGAAATTCTTTTATGGTATTATATCCTTGACTAATTTTGACAGTTGAACAGACAATTGTGCATATGATGACTTACACAATGAAACCATGCTGATATGTTTTGGAGAGAGTAACCATTTCACTGAAAAATCAACTAATCAGTTTAGATCAGCAAGATCTATTTATTTGGAAAATGTGCTAACTGTGGGCTCATTGTGCTAACTGTAGCTACTTGTACATAATTATTTGAAAAAATGCACAGAGTCACTTGAGACATGTAATAAAGCATTTGCAATTTGATAAAACCAATGAGAAATGACATTCTGTTGTGAACAATTGCAAGGTGGTTTGGAGATTTGTCCATGTTATTTTGAGAATGTCATCTCGGTTTCAAGAAATGAGCCAAACCAATCGAGAAAAACTGTAATACACGGTGTATTTTAATAAAACAGCAGCAGCTCATAAACCTGAACACACCGAGAGCACGAGGAACTCACGGAGCACAGGCGCGCGCACAGCATGACGTAAACACGGGCTTTATTCTTTTATAACAATAAATATACAGTTGCTTTAAACTAAAAGCGCTGTATACACAGTGTGAGTGTTTTTACAGCTTATAGCTCTCAGACATTCAGAGCTACAAACTGTTTAAACACTCATACTGACAACAAGAAACACTTATTGGTTTAATTTGTCAATATCATTAATCACCTGAAAAATGGTTTGGATTTAATAAAATGTTTGATGTTATTAGTTGTTTCAGTCTCACAAATGCCTCAAGTGTAAAACAAAAGCTAATTAATTAGCCCAGCTGTTCCAATACTTTTGAAGATGACTGTAGTTTATATTGTTTTCTCTAGAGAGTCGTTCTAGTTTCCTTACCATGACATTTAAACATATTGTAATCACTTATTATTTTGAGACAAAAATAATGACTCACTATAAAATATTTAGTTTAAAATAATTTATCATGTGAGATGTCAGTGATGAACAGTTAAAAGTGAAATTGACCATCATAGTCAATCATCTCCACTCAAGAAGAGGAACTCATGAATTCTTCTATATGACTGAGGGATGAGAGACTTTTCTAAATGTTACATGTTAAACGTACTTTGATTTTCAATACAGTATTAATTTAAAACACACGTTTTTAATCAAAGAAGACCCGTTTTTTGCTCGGCAAATTTGTAATAATTTGTGTGTTTAGTGTAACTGCACATTTATTTTTGTGTTTTCTAGGAGTGTCACAGCAGAGGAGATCAGACTCTTCAGGACTCGGCTGTGTGTTTGTGCTATCTTTACTAATCTTCAAAGATGGATAATCCTGACCGGGACAAAGATATTTCCATGCTCTTAGAAGAACAGTAATGTATCATGTAGTGTTGGATAAGTTTTACAATTAATCCGATTAATTGAACTGAAAATTGTAGTGCAAGTTTTCAAATTAAGGTTGAATATGTTATACTGTAAGCACACACACACACACACACACACACACACACACACTACCCGGCCAAAAAGTCACCACCTAGATTTAACCAGGTAAAAAGTTAGGAGGCTTCCATTGAATAATTACTGCAGTGATTACTATGGTTCAACTGCAACACGTTATTTATCGCTAAATGATGCAGTGAGAAGCGTCACTAAGGAGATTATTAAAACTATAAGTAAAATAATTAGGTATAGTGGAGAATGACTGTCTTCAAGGAAGAAATGCAATGGAAAAAAATTTAAATGACGCCATGATTAATGGATGCTATCAACTAAAATCAATAATCAAAATAGTCTAAAAAATGTAATTAATTAAGGATTAATTAATCGTTCATGGCGTTTATACGCTTGATTTTTGTGTGAACGCTCTGAGGTGTAGTTGTACAGCTCACTGGAGTGAAGCGAGTCATAGCGTGATGGCAAACACCTTCAGAAGCTGGTGGGGAGGCTGCTAGCCGGGGGGTGGTGGTGGCTGCTGTGTGGGACGACTTTCTTACACAGTCAGTCACACACTGAAAATGACCATTGGCTTAGTTATGATCATGTGATGCTCAGTGTCAAAACAAGAAGCGCATGCGTACTACATAATAGTAATAATTGGTATATCAAGACTTGCTCGTTAAACAAGGCAAAATTTAATAACATTTTTTGCTCGTCTTTAATTATAAATAATTGTAAATATTGGTATCTGGTGCACTGCATTTTTTTTTGTACAATACACGTAAATTACTTCAGGCAAAGAGCAGCCTAAACATTGAGCAGTAATATAAAATTAAATAGTACACCTTGAGTTTTTTTGCTTCGCCCTATCTGAGGCGCCGAACTCTGCTAGCATCAGTGCACGAGACCGAGTGTGTTCACTCCACTCCGCGCTTAACTAAAGTTTTTTTTGTTTAAATAATCAAATGTCTCTGTGTCGCGCGACACAACAAATCTAAAATGAAATTCGTTGCCAACGCTTTTAGTAATAGATTTTTATCGATTCGTTGTTGCAGCCCTACTCTCATGCCCAGCAGTATTATATTCTAATAGACTACAATGGGACACAGCTCACAAACACAAAACACTTATTTTGCTGTCATTTTAAACCATCAGTGTTTGGTGTCTAATCTTAATTATTTTCCAGTAGTTTTTTTATATCGATGATAAGAAGTCGTGTAGTCGTTAAGCTGCGGGGGGCACAGACACAGATAGAGACGGAGGTTTGTTTCAGTGCACTTGTTTTTAGTATGTACTTGGTATTTAGAGCTTTTGTTATCCAAAAAATATTTAGTTCTGAATATTTGGACCTAAATGTATACTATTAAAACCACACCACAGTGCCATATCAGGAGGACACACTAGATGCCTCACTATTACATTTCAGAGAAGTGATAAACATCAAATAGACGTACAGGATCTGTTATATCTCTCATGCTCTCCTAGTAGTTTATGATGTGACACAGCGATGAGTCCTGCAGAAGTTCTGCATCAGATGAACTCTTTCAGACACGCCTCATGAGTTTTCCATTATTATAGCACTGACCTGTACAGTTATCAACACTCATGTAGTGTTACAGCATCAATAGCAGCAGTAATGTTAGGTGAGGTATTTTTATAATACTGTAACAGTATTTAGTGATGATACGATGCTTAAACTTAAATAACTAGTTTAATTATTTAACAGTAAATTAAAAAAGCAGAAGAAATTACCAGGGATGAGAATCACTAGTGATACATCAGATACAATATTATCACGTCCCGATTCGAAATTGATTTTGTCACAATTTTAAGACCTTTAAATTAGGGGAAAATGTGTTATGTATTTACTCTTGTAAATATAATACTTTAGCTATTAATAATAGTACAAATCTGATGTGAGACAGGAAAATGCAAGCAGGGTTTGTTATACAGACAGCTACTTCAGGGTTCACAGTCACTGTATGTGTGGAGTATCGTCCTGGCTGAAGTTCGGGATTTTAGTTGTGGATTTGTCTCTTTTCAGAACACATTAACTGTTTATTCAACCTGATGGTTTATTTATTTATTTTATTTTATTTTAACATGCGTACAATTTTAATAATTTCCATAATATTTATTATTGGTCTCACTGTATTTATTACTTAAAAACAGAATCCAAACATTTCTGTATTTTATTCATTAACTGTTTAGTGTAAAATATAAAGTCAGTACATATGAAAGAAATTATTTAATGAAATGTTTTACAATGAAGAATTAAAAGTCACCCCTTTAGCATGGAAATGTTAGATTCTCTTCAGTGTAAGTAAAATAAAGTCCTCATTAAATTAAGTTGTTGGTTAAAGTCTGTACAGAGTGTATATAAATCTCTGTGAAACTTTGGGTTTAAACCCTGGTTGCAGTACGGTAATGTGTAGGCTCGAGATCTGTCGTTTCCTGTTATGAATAAGTGAACCTTTTACTGATCATTTGGACCTAAAGGCACACTAGATGGCGCTGTATTACATTTCAGGGGAGTGATGGAGATCAAATACAGCTACAAGACCTGTTGTATCCCCCCGTGGCTCCCAGTGATCTCATGTCCAGCAGACTTCAATGTAACGCAGCCCACGAACACAAAATACTCATTTAGATCAAAGTGGTGGATAAATTCATCACAG
This sequence comes from Clarias gariepinus, assembly GCF_024256425.1. NCBI lineage: Eukaryota > Metazoa > Chordata > Actinopteri > Siluriformes > Clariidae > Clarias > Clarias gariepinus. Next base: position 29,512,636 of record NC_071111.1, on the reverse strand, counting down.
AAAGTGAATTATTCCTCTGTCTCACTGATGACGGTGTTGACAAAGTTCCCTTTAAACTTTAAACTCCTTTCAAAGGCTCACCCATGTCTGATGTTTTTTAAGTCTGAACCTAAAATCCATTTTCCTGATGAACTCCTTCCCTTTCCCTATGACATCATGGACACCTGGTTGGTGATGTGTTGTCAGAGACGTGACTGTGGGAAGAGTGTCTCTCAGATTAAACTTTAGTGACTGTAGGATTACACTGGCACGATCAGTTGTGTTTAGAATTGTGTTTTAAATAATTATACCAAACGCCTTAATTAAGTGTTGGCATTCTTAAAAACCAAGAGCAGAGTTTGAACATTTAAACTACAGCAACTTAAAATTCAAGAGCTTAATATTTAACTTAAAATTAAATTAAATAAAAAAGTTTTTTTCTGACGCGCACAAATCTGTTTTGTCATCCATAATAACTGTTGTTTCTATACAAACTTAACAAATAATTTAGTCTTACCACACCTGATGCCAATGTGTGAATAGTTTAGAGCGCCCCCTGTAGAATCGTAAAGAAGCTAATGAAACACATTTCAGATTATGTAATTCGTATGAAACTGAATTATTGGCGCATGATCATGATGACATGATCACCTTCATCATTACAGCCAAAACCAAAGAAATTACAAATTTATCAAATGAATTATTAAAAAGGTCAGAGTCAGTCTGCTTGCTGTTTTTCCCGACGCATTCATGATCATTAGTCTACTTCTGCCGGTGCGCTCTGGAAAACTTTATGCGTGCGGTTGGGCGCTGATTAGACGACGCAGGAAGTTCAAGAGGAGGATCACGATGTCGGCTCAACATCCCGAGCCCAAACATTTAAATTAATTTTTTTGGTTTACATTTTTTTTTATTTAATCAACAAATATTGTAAGTGAGCAACAATAGCCCTTGTTTAGAAAGGCATTTTTATTTAGACTATTAAAAATAATCCTGCATCTATTTTTAACTTTTCATACAAATCTATGAAGTTACAAACAGGATAAAAAAAAAAAAAACTTATTTAGACGTTTTACCAACAATAAAAATGCTATCAGTTACAACTTATCATGAAAATGTTACTCTGTTCATTATAAGTAAAATAAAGTCGCGGCTAAATTAAGAATTCAGTTAAAATGAGTAAAGAGTGAATATAAATCTCTAAAGGACTGTCTGTAATGTTGTACAGTGAATTCTATGGAAACAGACGAGGATCCCCATCACCCAGCGGTGTCTCTATGAAGAGTGATGTGTCTATGGAGCCTCCTACGAATTTTAGTGGTGGAGTTTCATCACCTCTACACAGGTAACGTCTCCTCACTGTTAATGTCACTGTTAAAGTCACAGTTTCAGGGGAATTCTGGGATAAAGCTAGAACTTTACCCCGTACTGTCTGTTTTAACAGAATTCATAATTATTTGCCTGGATGCAGTAATACAGTCTTGAATTCTGTAATGTTCTGTTATCAAAAATGAAAAATATTTCTGGAATATTTGGTCTAAACAACCACAGTGCCATATCAGGAAGACACAGTAGATGGCGCTGTATTACATTTCAGAGGGGTGATGAACATCAAATAGACCTACAGGACCTGTTATATCCCCCTCCTGCTTTTCCAGGTCTCTTATACCCAGCAATATTAAATGTTATCCTGTAGTCTATGATGTGACACAGCGATGAGTCCTGCAGAAGTTCTGCATCAGATGAACTCTTTCAGACACGTCCCATAAGTTTTCCATTATTATAGCACTGACCTGTACAGTTATCAACACTCATGTAGTGTTACAGCATCAATAGCAGCAGTAATGTTAGGTGAGGTATTTTTATAATACTGTAACAGTATTTAGTGATGATACGATGCTTTAACTTAAATAACTAGTGTAACTATTGAGCAGTAATTTGAAAAATAACAGGAAATTAACAGACATGAGAATCACCAGTGATGCATCAGATACAATATTATCACCAGTCAGGTGACTATTCAAAACTGATTGTTCCCATTTTATAACCTTTAAACCTTTTTTTTTTTTTTTTTTTTTAAGGTGTGCTGTGTAAACCCAACACTTTAGCTATTAATAATAAAACTCTGCACGTCTCTGATGTGAGATTGGAAAGTGGAAAAGCATCGTTGAAATATTTGTAAATCATACAGACAGATAGTGGAAGGACCTTCAGACTGAGAGAAAGGTGTATTGATTTACTGTCTGTTTGGAATGTTTAGAAATCTTTTTAGAAAGTTTCTTTAAAAATGTCTGGAACTCTTTAACTCTTTTTTTTTTCTTCAGAACACATGACCTTTTTATTCAGAGTGATGGGTTTATGCCATACCAGCTATACAGTAAATAACTGGAATTAAAACAGTATCCAATCGTGTCTAGTATTTTAGTGATTCACTTTTCATAGGAAAATATGAAATCAGTACATATGAGTAATTATTTATTCAGAGGTTTAACTATCAATAAAAATACTAACAGTCACAACTTAGCATGAATATGTTAAACTCTGACTCAATAACATGTTAGACTTGTGTAAAATTACTTTCTTGTTAAATTAAAAAGTTAGTTACAGTTTGTATATTATTACAATACCCAGGTGTCGATTTCGATTTTAAATTTATTTATTAATAATATTTTATGATATTTTAAGTTGATATTAAGACATTTCATATTATCACTGGCACGCCCGATTCATCTCCATCATAAAACTTGTTTAGTTTTACACATCTTGTTAAAATTTGAGATCATTTAAGCAAGAATTGGCTTTGGTAACTTTATATATATATATATATATATATATATATATATATATTTTTTTTTTTTTTTTTTAAGCACTTAAAAAAACAAAAGAGAAAAAATATGCACATCCTATCAAGTCTCTGTTAGCTTAACACACTACATGTAGCAAGGTTTTTATAATAATAATAATAATTATTATTATTATTATTATGTAATAAATGAAACGAAATGAGAGAATAGAAAAAGAACAAGCTAGTGTTAGATGCCTGTTTTACGTTTGTTAATTGTATAATAAAGAAAAAGAAAATAAATGGATAAAATACAAAAGGAACATACAGTAGATACTAGTGTTAATTAGTTAATGTTAGTTTTTTTTTTATAACTAGTTTATTAAACTAATGTCACAATTCGAACCCTCTTCCTTTATCCACGCTTGGGACCGGCTAAAGTGACCCAAAAGAGACAATCTGGCGGAGTACAGTTTTTTTTTTGTTTGTTTGTTTGTTTGTTTTATATATATTAAAATATATGGACACATCAAAGTCTCCAAAAGTTTCCAGTAACACAAGAAAAAGTCGCTAGTCGATTTTTTAAAAATGTCACTAGAGGGGTCTGAATACTCGCTAAATATAGCAGTAAAGTCACCAAGTTGGCAAAACTGCTTCAATAACTACTGTAGTGTCAGGGCCGGTTCTAGACAGGCACATATGGGGGACAATCAGAAATATGAAGGGGGCATCATGTGTACACATCATGTTCAAGCACTGTTTTTCCCCCTGTGCTTATAGTAACAGTATTATCCTTGCTGAATTGTGTTGTTAGCTGCATCAGAAGCCTGGAGAAGTGGAATGCACTTTGTCAGGTCTCTACCTTCAGACCTGTCCAACTTGGGTGTCCCACTTGAAGACTAAAGTCCTGCTGGTATAGATCTTAAGGTCACTGAGGCATGCAAACCCCCTGACCACAATAATGTGGCAATCCCTCAGGGGGAAAACTGAAAAATAAAAATTAAAGAAATAAAACAAAATAAAATAAAATATCCTTAATCCAGATTTTACAACATTTATCTTAGCTGGATGGTCTAATTTTCAAAAACGTTTAACCTAAAGTAAGACTTAACACATTATAACTAGAATATTTACAAAACTGAAAGGTTGTCTTAGAATAATAAAAAAAAACAAAGTTAAAGCAGATGGGCTATAGAACAGATCATATTATGTTTTTTTTATATATATATATTTTATATTACAAATTTTTTGTTATTTTTTTATAGTAAATGAACAGCTCTTTTCTCTCCAATCCACTTTACAATGATATTTACCGAGGGCTCAGGGAGGTGTGTGTGTGTGTGTGTGTGTGTGTGTGTGTGTGTGTGTGTGTGTGCGCTCGCTGCAGCCTGTAAATGAATACCCACAGCAGAGGGACAGAGACATTTTTCGGCGGATTTTTCCGCTACCGCAGATAATTTTATCAACTTGTAATATATTTATTCTGTGGGTATATTAACATGTGCTTTCTCAACATTTTCAAAATTGTGTTTTGAGGGAGCAAGACATTTATTTGAGGGGGCGCTGCCCCCTCTTGCCCCTGTGTAGAGCCGGCCTCGACTAGTGTACTTGTTCAGTGATAATTTTGAAGTTAAAGACCAATTAAGCATTTGTCTTATAAACTTCTACTACAGCTATTAATGTTATTAATAATAATAATAATTATTATTATAAAGAAAATATAATTATAATTAAGACAGAAAAATGAAATCCTTGTGTAAATATTTGGAGTCATACAGACAGATAATGAAAGTACCTGCAGACTGACAGAAATGTGTATTGAATTCCTGAATAAATGTTCTTTTAATAAAGTACCAGTATCTGTCTCACAGCTCCAGAGCTCCCAGTCACTGTATGTGTGGAGTTTCACATGTTCTCCTCTTGTCTGTGTAGGTTTACTCAGCCTTGGATGGTTGTACCCATGGACAGGTAGGTGGATTGTCTAATATAACTTGTCTCTGTGTGTAATGGACTGGCGTCACATCCAGGCTGTAGTTAGGGATTTTTTTTTCATTAACTGTTCATTCATTCTGATGCGTTTAGTGAAAGCCTGAAATTAAATCAGGACCTGAATTAAAAAAATAATAATAATTTCACCCCCCCCCCCTCCCTATATTCCCTATAATTGTATTTATTTATTATTATTTAGTTTTATATACAATTATGATGACATCATTAATATATCATACTGGTCACATCGTAGTTATTATTTTAAAACAACAGTATCCAACTGTGTCTAGGTATTTTAGCCATTAACTTTTTATATAAATCTACAGATGGTACTCAGCCAGAATAATGATTTTACCGCCACAGCTCCCGCAGCAATGTCATTAGGGGTGTGCGTTTCCTGACCCTACCGCTAAGTGGCGCTATAACTATAGACTATAGACTTAGTTAATTCTCTCAAAGATTAATGAGCCGCAGCTCACGTGGTAGCAGATAAATAAAAGTGAAACATTTAAACGAATTTACAATCACAGTACAAAAACTACAGTACTAATTTAGAATTTACATTAACTGTAGGCGTTTTATATTTGCATCGAATTTAAGCAAAGTAAATATTAACACAGTGAGCCTTTAAATTTTATTATATGTAGCGTAGCCAGAAAACAGACTCTGGGTGTACAGTTGTGGCCAAAAGTTTTGAGAATTACATAAATATTGGAAATTGGAAAAGTTCCTGCTTAAGTTTTTTATAATAGCAATTTGCATATACGCCAGAATGTTATGAAGAGTGATTAGATAAATTGCATAGTCCATAGCCATGAAAATTAACTTAATCCCAAAAAACCTTTCCACTGCATTTCATTGCTGTCATTAAAGAACCTGCTGAGATCATTTCAGTAATCGTCTTGTTAACTCAGGTGAGAATGTTGATGAGCACAAGGCTGGAGATCATTATGTCAGGCTGGTTGGGTTAGAATGGCAGACTTGACATGTTAAAAGGAGGGTGATGCTTGAAATCATTGTTCTTCCATTGTTAACCATGGTGACCTGCAAAGAAACGCGTGCAGCCATCAATGCGTTGCATAAAAATGGCTTCACAGGCAAGGATATTGTGGCTACTAAGATTGTACCTAATTCAACAATTTATAGGATCATTAAGAACTTCAAGGAAAGAGGTTAAATTCTTGTTAAGAAGGCTTCAGGGTGTCTAAGAAAGTCCAGCAAGCGCCAGGATCGTCTCCTAAAGAGGATTCAGCTGCGAGATCGGAGTGCCACCAGTGCAGAGCTTGCTCAGGAGGGGCAGCAGGCAGGTGTGAGCGCATCTGCACGCACAGTGAGGCGAGGACTTTTGAAGATGGCCTGGTGTCAAGAAGAGCAGCAAAGAAGCCACTTCTCTTCAAAAAAACCATCAGTCACAGATTGAACTTCTGCAGAAAGTATGGTGACTGGACTGCTGAGGACTGGGGCAAAGTCATATTCTCCAATGAAGCCTCTTTCTGATTGTTTGGGGCATCTGGAAAAAGGCTTGTCCGGAGAAGAAAAGGTAAGCCCTATCATCAGTCCTGTGTCATGCCAACAGTAAAGCATCCTGAGACCATTCATGTGTGGGGTTGCTTCTTATCCAAGGGATTGGGCTCACTCACAATTTTGCCCCAAAAACACACCCATGAATAAAGAATGGTACCAAAACACCCTCCAACAACAACTTCTTCCAACAATCCAACAACAGTTTGGTGAACAATGCATTTTCCAGCACGATGGAGCACCATAAGGCAAAAGTGATAACTAAGTGGCTCGGAGGCCAAAACGTTGAAATTTTGGGTCCATGGCCTGGAAACTAACCAGATCTTAAACCCATTGAGAACTTGTGGTCAAACAAAAAACCCACTAATTCTGACAAACTCCAAGAAGTGATTATAAAAGAATGGGTTGCTATCAGTCAGGATTTGGCCCAGAAGTTGATTAAGAGCATGCCCAGTCGAATTGCAGAGGTCTTGAAAAAGAAGGGCCAACACTGCAAATACTGACTCTTTGCATAAATGTCATGTAATTGTCGATAAAAGCCTTTAAAACGTATGAAGTGCTTGTAATTATATTTCAGTACATCACAGAAACAACTGAAACAAAGATCTAAAAGCAGTTTAGCAGCAAACTTTGTAAAAACTAATATTTGTGTCATTCTCAAAACCTTTGGCCACAACTGTATATCAGAAAAAGGGGGTGTGTCAAAGTTATTGACACACCCCCTTTTTCTCCATCGTCAGACAAATGTGCAAAGACTATATAATAAAACTTTATAAGCTACATAAACTCTTTAAGACTTTATAAGATTCGCTGTTTTGTATCGGTTTTAGTGAATTTAAGTGCGTCAGGAAATAAACTGAAGCTCTGTGTGTATATGCCGTGAAAAAAAAATTTTGTATAGAATTGAAATGTCTGCTTTTATTTAAACTTATGAAAAACAAATTTAAGATCATGTAATTTGTATGAAACGTGAATTATTGGCGCATCCACTACTGGGGAGATGACGATAATTAATTTTATTAAATTAATCAGAGTCAGTCTCCTTGCTGTTTTTCCCGACGCATTCATGATCATTAGTCTACTTCTGCCGGTGCGCTCTGGAAAACTTTATGCGTGCGGTTGGGCGCTGATTAGACGACGCAGGAAGTTAAAGAGGAGGATTACAATGTCGGCTTAACATCCCGAGCCCATTTTAATTATAAATTTTTTTGGTTTACATTTTTTTTATTTAATCAACAAATATTGTAAGTAAGCAACAATAGCCCACATTTAAAAAGGCATTTATATAGACTATTAAAAATAATCCTGCATCTATTTTTAACTTTTCATACAAATCTATGAAGTTACAAAAAGGATAAAAAGAAAAAACTTATTCAGACGTTTTACCAACATTAAAAAGTCAGTCACATCTTATCATGAAAATGTTACTCTGTTTATTATAAGTAAAATAAAGTCGCGGCTAAATTAAGAATTCAGTTAAAATGAGTAAAGAGTGAATATAAATCTCTAAAGGACTGTCTGTAATGTTGTACAGTAAATTCTATGGAAACAGACCAGGATCCCCATCACCCAGCGGTGTCTCCATGAAGAGTGCGAGGTCTATGAAGCCTCCTGCGAATTTTAGTGGTGGAGTTTCATCACCTCTACACAGGTAACGTCTCCTCACTGTTAATGTCACTGTTGAAGTCACAGTTACAGGGGAATTCTGGGACAAACCTAGTGTAAATATTTTATTATCATGGTATGTAATACTCTGTTCTACAGAACTTTACCTCCAGGTCTCTTATACCCAGCAATATTAAATGTTATCCTGTAGTCTATGATGTGACACAGCGATGAGTCCTGCAGAAGTTCTGCATCAGATGAACTCTTTCAGACACGCCTCATGAGTTTTCCATTATTATAGCACTGACCTGTACAGTTATCAACACTCATGTAGTGTTACAGCATCAATAGCAGCAGTAATGTTAGGTGAGGTATTTTTATAATACTGTAACAGTATTAAGTGATGATACGATGTTTTAACTTAAATAACTGGTTTAATTATTGAGCAGTAATTTAAAAAATAAGAGGAAATTAACAGACATGAGAATCACCAGTGATGTGTCAGATACAATATTATCACCAGTCAGGTGAAACCTTTTTTTTTTAAAGGTGTGCTGTGTAAATCCAATACTTTAGCTTATAATAATAAAAATCTGCGTGTCTCTGATGTGAGATTGGAAAGTGGAGACATGGTGGAAATATTTGTAAATCATACAGACAGATAGTGTAAGGACCTTCGGACTGAGAGAAAGGTGTATTGATTTACTGTCTGTTTGGAATGTTTAGAAAGTTTCTTAAAAAATGTCTGGAACGCTTTAATTTTATTTTTCTTCAGAACACATGACCTTTTTATTCAGAGTGATGGGTTTATGCCATACCAGCTATACAGTAAATAACTGGAATTAAAACAGTATCCAACCGTGTCTAGTATTTAAGTGATTCACTTTTCATAGGAAAATATGAAATCAGTACATATGAGTAATTATTTATTCAGAGGTTTAACTATCAATAAAAATACTATCAGTCAGAACTTAGCATGAACACGTTAATCTCTGACTCAATAAAATGTTAGACTTGTGTAAAATTACTTTCTTGTTAAATTAAAAAGTTAGTTACAGTTTGTATATTATTACAATACCCAGGTGTCGATTTCGATTTTAAATTTATTTATTAATAATATTTTATAATATTTTAAGTTGATATTAAGACATTTCATATTATCACTGGCACGCCCGATTCATCTCCATCATAAAACTTGTTTAGTTTTACACATCTTGTTAAAATTTGAGATCATTTGAGCAAGAATTGGCTTTGGTGACCCAAAAGAGACAATCTGGCGGAGTAAGTTTTTTTTTTTTGTTTGTTTGTTTGTTTTATGTATATTAAAATATATGGACACATCAAAGTCTCCAAAAGTTTCCAGTAACACAAGAAAAAGTCGCTAGTCGCTTTTTAAAAAATGTCGCTAGAGGGGTCTGAATACTCGCTAAATATAGCAGTAAAGTCACCAAGTTGGCAAAACTGCTTCAATAACTACTGTAGTGTCAGGGCCGGTTCTAGACAGGCACATATGGGGGGCAGTCAGAAATATGAAGGGGGCATCATGTGTACACATCATGTTCGAGCACTGTTTTTCCCCCTGTGCTTATAGTAACAGTATTATCCTTGCTGAATTGTGTTGTTAGCTGCATCAGAAGCCTGGAGAAGTGGAATGCACTTTGTCAGGTCTCTACCTTCAGACCTGTCCAACTTGGGTGTCCCACTTGAAGACTAAAGTCCTGCTGGTATAGATCTTAAGGTCACTGAGGCATGCAAACCCCCTGACCACAATAATGTGGCAATCCCTCAGGGGGAAAACTGAAAAATAAAAATTAAATAAATAAAACAAAATAAAATAAAATATCCTTAATCCAGATTTTACAACATTTATCTTAGCTGGATGGTCTAATTTTCAAAAACGTTTAACCTAAAGTTAGAACTTAACACATTATAACTAGAATATTTACAAAACTGAAAGGTTGTCTTAGAATAATAATAAAAAAACAAAGTTAAAGCAGATGGGCTATAGAACAGATCATATTATGTTTTTTTTTATATATATTTTTTATATTACAAATTTTTTGTCATTTTTTTATAGTAAATGAACAGCTCTTTTCTCTCCAATCCACTTTACAATGATGTTTACCGAGGGCTCAGGGAGGAGTGTGTGTGTGTGTGTGTGTGTGTGTGTGTCACGGTTAGCCACCAGAGGGCGCCATGCCCCTGGACTCCATTCTGTCTTCATTTGTGTTTTTTGAGTTTTTGTTGTTTAAACTTCATTTCCCAGAGTGCACCTCGGTCAGGTGATGGGAGCGCACCTAAACCGAGGTAAGCTAAGTTGGTTATAAATAGTTTGTCTCAGTTTAGTTTGTTTGTCTGGCATCTGTGAATTTAGGTTGTTGTGAATTGTCTGTTTCTGCGTCATGCTGTAAGGTTTGGTTTGGTTTTGGTAGATTTATAAATCTCCTGGGGCCTGTTTCAGAAAGGAGGTTAAGTGAAAACTCAGAGTTTGGTAACCCTGAGATAAGAGAAGGTCTGAGTTTTCCGTTTCAAAAAGGCAGGTTTGTCAAACCCGAGAAAGCAGGGTAACTCAAGCCTGTTTCTGAAAGAGAGGTAACTATTACTCAGAGTCAGTTCCCATGGTAACTTACTCTGTGAACCTAACCTGGTCGGGAGCAGGTTTTATTCTCTGAACTCGGAGTTTCTGTCGGTCTCCTCCCCTTTTTTAAAGACGCAGCGGTATTTCGCCGTAGCCTTAATCATTCATTACCCACATTTCGGACACAAACCGAGAAGACAGTTAGGAGAATGGCTTGTCCTTTTTTGGAGGATCCCATAGATGAGGAGGCTGCCTTAATTCGAAGAGAATTACATTTACGTCGGGCAAGGATTTTGAGACCCAGAGTGGATTTTTTGTCTTTTTCCTGTACATTTTTGTTTGAGCGTTACCGTTTTTCACCACCACAAAAAAAATTAAATAAAATAAATGAGTCAGTCAGGTGACTATTCAAAACTGATTGTTCCAATTTTAAAACCTTTAAATCTTTTTTTTTTTTTTTTTTTTAGGTGTGCTGTGTAAACCCAACACTTTAGCTATTAATAATAAAACTCTGCACGTCTCTGATGTGAGATTGGAAAGTGGAAAAGCATCGTTGAAATATTTGTAAATCATACAGACAGATAGTGTAAGGACCTTCAGACTGAGAGAAAGGTGTATTGATTTACTGTCTGTTTGGAATGTTTAGAAATCTTTTTAGAAAGTTTCTTTAAAAATGTCTGGAACGCTTTAATTTTATTTTTCTTCAGAACACATGACCTTTTTATTCAGAGTGATGGGTTTATGCCATACCAGCTATACAGTAAATAACTGGAATTAAAACAGTATCCAACCGTGTCTAGTATTTTAGTGATTCACTTTTCATAGGAAAATATGAAATCAGTACATATGAGTAATTATTTATTCAGAGGTTTAACTATCAATAAAAATACTAGCAGTCACAACTTGTCATTGAGTCAGAGTTTAACATGTTTATGCTATGTTAGACTTGTGTAAAATTACTTTCTTGTTAAATTAAGAAGTTAGTTACAGTTTGTATATTATTACAATACCCAGGTGTCCATTTCGATTTTTAATTTGTAAGTTTCACATTTTTATAACATTTTATATTATCACTGGCATGCCCGATCCATCTCCATCATAAAACTTTAGTTTTACATAAAATGTGAAATTATTCAATAAAGAATTGGCTTTGGTGTTGGACTATGAAATGATGTCAAACTTTTTGGGACACTCAGTGCTTTCACTTAAATACAGTGTTGCCAAATCCTCAGTAAGGAAAGTAGCTATTGGCTGTCCTAAAAGTCACTAGAAGTCGCTAAATGACATCATTGCGTAATTTAAATAATGTCATGACAAAAAGTGAGTAGGTACAAAACACCCTAAATATGTTTAGAACTATACAAATGATTATTTTTTGTCAAATATCCTGCTTTTATATATATATATATATATATATATATATATATATATATATATATATATATCACACACACACACATACACTACCGTTCAAAAGTTTGGGGTCACTCTCTAACTCTATGATGGTTCCTGATTTTTATTTCTTTCTACATTGTAAAGGAATGCTGAAGGCGTCCAAAAAATGCATTAATCTCCTTTGAACAGTTAATGGTGAGATGTTTCTGCTACTTCTGCTCTGTAAAGACTTGACTTCATAACGCCTCTAATCTGAGGTGCTGTTAATTGGTCATTTTTCAGGCTGATAACTCTAAATAAACTTCTCGTCTGCGGCAGAGGTAGGTTTTGGTCTCGCCCTCCTGGGACGGCCTTCATGGGAGACAGTTTCATTATGGTGCTGGACGGATTTTGCAAATGCACTTGACAATACTGTTCTTGCAAGAACTATTACAGAAAGGCCAACCTCTGTGTCTTAAAATAACAACTAACTGTTGTTTTTGTTACGTAACTACCTAATTCCATATGTTATTTTATAGTTTTGAAATCCCCATTATTGTTGTAGAATGTAGAAAATAAATCACTAAACAAAGAAATTTGCAAGTGACCCCAAACTTTTGAACGGTAGTATGTGTGTATATATACAATATACTACGTTCCAAATTATTACGCAAATGATATCTTTCTCTGATTTTTATAATTAGTCAATGCAAATGACAGTCAGTATAATTTTCTAGTTATCAACCATAAGTGTATAATTTGAATTTTATTGAACAAACGTCCTATTGATATTTATTTAAAAAAAAAAAAACTGAATGCATTACAATAATTTGTTCCAAATTATTATGCACAACAGAGTTAAAACATTTTATAAGCTGTAAAGAACTGAAAATGGGCTTTTGTTGAATTTGCAGCTTTAGGGGGTCATATTCACTGAAATTAAAAACTATTTTAATCAATAACATCCTAACAGGGCATGTTGCATCTTTACATACAGTAGGACCCCTTCTTTAATATTACCTTCACAATCCTTGCATCCATTGAACTTGAGTTTTTGGACAGTTTCTGCTTGAATTTCTTTGCAGGATGTCAGAATAGCCTCCCAGAGCTGCTGTTTTGATGCAAACAGCCTCCCACCCTCATAGATCTTTTGCTTGAGGATGCTCCAAAGGTTTTGGGTTTGAGGTTAGGGCCACACCATGATCTTTTATGCCCATAGCAGCCAATCACACAGAGGTATTCTTTGCAGCCTTAGATGGTGCATTGTCGTGCATGAAGATGATTTTGTTACGGAAGGCATGGTTCTTCTTTTATTACCATGGAAGAAAGTGGTCAGTCAATATACTTTGCAGAGGTCATTTTTACACCTTCAGGGACCCTACACAGGGCTTAAAGTATTCCGGCACCGTGCCGGAACTCCGGCGTGCGGCCGTGAGGGGAAAAAAAGGTTTAATATTTTCGAGCCAATTTATTTCACCTACCAATCATATAAGAGGAACGCAGCTTTAACTAACGTTACAAGCCTATCAGAAGCAGAGAAGGGCGGGTCCTTGAAACACGGTATGATTGACACCCATACGTCAATGTCACGTTAGCGTTGTCGGAGAAAAAAAATGGAGCGCAAGTTTATGAAGCCTAGGGATGATGTCCTAGAAATAGACAAAGGACTCAAAAATAAATGGCGCTGGGCGTGGATTGAAGAAAGTAGAGATGGCGAGCCTTTTGGCAGTTGGTGCAAGAAACTGAGAGAGCCCGGGGCTTGTTTCTGCACGATTTGCTCGAGGAAGCTACTGTGTGCCAGCAGCAGTAAGAAAGTGCTTGCTCGTCATGATTTAGACTCCGGTCATAGAGCCGCTGCCCGTGCACTCAAACTTACCACCACGTTGCCGGGAGCAACTGTTACAGCTGACACACCGTTGTTGATGACTGACCGTGTCTGCGATTTAAAAATACGTTTGTGCACATTTATAGCAGAAGATAATTTGTCATTCAGAATTTCGCATCCACTGGTCACCCTGTTTAAAAAAAAAAAATAATAAAAAAATGGCAGAAGACAAAAAAGCGTTAACTAGCCTGTCGGTTTTAAATCAACATGCGGGTTACTGTACATGAACACTCATGGAATTGCATTACAGTTCAAAAAATGTTTGTCTGAGAAACTAAAAAAATGCATGTTCTCACTCAATGTTGATGAAGCAACAACCTTGAATATGGATAAAATACTCAATGTGCTTGTTCACTTTTTTGATAATGAAAGCAACAGAGTAATAACACAACATCTGGCAAACGGAAAAGTCAACATTGCAAATGCCCCAACCTCATGCTGGAACTTAAAAATGGCATGCAGACTTGTGGTCTTGAGTGGAGACAAGTTACCAGCATCCTCCTTGACAACTGTGCCCCCCTAAAAAAAAAAAAGCTCAGGATTTTTTTTTTTACTTTAACCCCTGCCTACAGGGGCCTACCAGCTCTCTTCCCATGATTCTGGCCCAAAACATGACCCTGGCACCTCCTTGCTGATGTCGCAGGCATGTTGGGACATGGTGGCCAGCCACCAACCATCCACTACTCCATCCATCTGGACCATCCAGGGTTGCACAATACTCATCAGTAACCAAGACTGTTTAAAAATTAGTCTTTATGTATGCCTGGGCCCACTGCAACCGTTTCTGCTTGTGAGCATTGGTTAGGGGTGGCCGAATAGAAGGTTTATGCACAACTGCAAGCCTCTGAAGGATCCTACACCTTGATTTTCGTGGGACTCCAGAGGCACCAGCAGCTTCAAATACCCGTTTCATGCTTTGTAATGGCATTTTAGCAGCTGCTTTTAATCCGATGAATTTGTCTGGCAGAAACCTTCCTCATTCTGCCTTTATCTGCACGAACCCATCTGTGCACTGAATCAGCCACAAATGTCTTCACAGTATGATGATCACGTTTAAGTTTTCTTGAAATATCTGTTTTTATACCTTGTCCAAGGCATTGCACTATTTGACGCTTTTCGGCAGCATAGAGATACTGTTTTTTTTTTTTTGTTTTTTTGTTTTTTCCCATATCACTTGAAACCTGTGGCCTGCTTAATAATGTGGAACAACCTTCTTCAGTACTTTTTCTTTAATTGGGTTTATCTGGCAAACTAATTATGACGTGTCTGAGATTCATTTCAGTGATCCAAACAGCCTGTGACACAACACCATCCATGAGTTTAATTAAAAAAATAAACATTTAATGTTTGACACTTGCACCCAATTTGCATAATTTGGAACACAGTGTATATGTATATATACACACATTGAGGTCAAGTTCTCTTACTTAGAAATCATGGAGGGTCTACAATTTTCAGCATAGGAGCATTTCCACTGCGAGAGACAGAATCTAAAAAGAAAAATCCGGAAATCACATTTTATTTTTTTTAAACCATTTATTTATGAATTACTGTGTCAAATAAGTATTTGATCACTTGCTTATCAGCCAGATTTCTGACCCTCAAAGATTTATTTTGCTTTTAAATAGTCCAGCTATACTCTGCTCATAATACTAATTTAGTAGCACCTATTTAAAAAAGTCATTAGAGGGGCCTGAATACTCGCCAAATATAATAAAGTCTCCAAGTTGGCAACACTGCTTAAATAACTAGTGTATTTGTTCAGTGGTAATTTTGAAGTTGAAGACAAATTAAGCATGTTTCTCATAAACTTCTACTGCAGCTATTATAATAATATTATTATTATTCATGAAGAAAATAAAAGTATGACTGAGGAAAATGAAACCCTTGTTTAAATATTTGAAGTCATACAGACAGATAATGAAAGTACCTGCAGACTGACAGAAAAGTGTATTGAATTCCTGAATAAATGTTCTTTTAATAAAGTACCAGTATCTGTCTCACAGCTCCAGAGCTCCCAGTCACTGTATGTGTGGAGTTTCACATGTTCTCCTCTTGTCTGTGTAGGTTTCCTAAGCGGCGGAAGGTTGGAATCCACATGTTACAACAATACAGGTAAGTGGATTGGCTAATATAACTTGTCTCTCTGTGTAATGGACTGGTGTCACATCCAGGCTGTAGTTAATTTTATTTCAACCCCCCCCCTCCTATATTCCCTATATTTTTATTTATTATTATTTAGTTTTTGTTTACATTCATATACAATTTTGATGTCATTAATATATCATTCTGGTCACATTGTAGTTATTATTTTAAAACAACAGTATCCAACTGTGTCTAGGTATTTTAGTCCTTAACTTTTCATATAAATCTACAGATGGTACTCAGCCAGAATAATGATTTTACCGCCGCATCTCCGCAGGAGTCATTAGGGGTGTGCGTTTCCTGACCTTACTGCTAGGTGGCGCCATAACTATGGACTAGACTTGGTTCATTTTCTCAAAGATTAATGAGCCGCAGCTCACGTGGTAGCAGATAAACGTGCTAAACGTGGTAGCTGGACGTCTCAGTTACACACACTGCAGAGGCGTCTGTAAGAGAGAGGTAACTCCCCTCATCTCACAGTGTCTTATATATTCTAACAGAGCAGGTCATAGTGACGTCTCATAAAACACATCATGTTTAATAAAACAACACGGCTGTTCCCTGGGGTGTTAATAAACAGGCGCGTTACATCTCCTGACTCTGAGTTTCTGTTAACGTAGATAGACCAAGACCTTTCCTCTCTGTACATCTTGTTCTTTCTTACATGTCCACATATTCCAAGTCTGCATCTCTAACTGACCCATGATTATGTAGACTTTTAGTCAGACACACAGAGTTGATTTAAAATATTCTATCACACTAGAGTCTAGGGCTGCAACAACTAATCAATAAAATCGATAATTATCAATAATGAAATTCGTTGTCAACGAATGCCGTTATCGATTAGTTGGGCCTGTTACGTCACTGAGTAGCGCGACCACAAGATGCACAAATACACACAGATACACAGCCGCTCGCGCAATGGAGGTTAAAGAAGCGTCTGCAGGATAAAGCGCGCGCCCCGAGTCCTCCAAGGTTTGATAGCAATTTACATTAAACGCCTCTAAGAAGACGGTAACCTGCACGCTATGCAAGACCGAGCTTACATGGCATGTTATGCACAAACACTTAAAAAGAAAATGTGTTGGTGTTACGGATGGCGAAATGTCAGCAGGGTCAGTAAAATCTGTATCTTCTTATCGTGTAAAAGTGGTATAGTTTAAGTGCTTTTGTTTAAACTGTTTGCTAACTTCGGGACAGTCGCGCTAGATCTGTTCACGTGCTACTCGCTAGCATCACATTGCGCAATCACCTCATGAGCAATAGTGATTAGTTAAATGGCGCTACTTTAGATTAGCTTAATTTACACGCTGCGAATAACAGTAGAATATTACATTAAGGGATTGTTGTGGTTTTCAGCGAATGCAAATAACAGTATATTTGTGACTATTAGCTTTTTGCATTTCTACAGTTTTTTTTATTTTTTTTATAGTCCACTACAAAGTTAACTTGTAATTTACTGTGGTTTTACTTATGCATATATTATTTTATTATACAAAATTACATTATTTTAGCTGTTTATATTTTATCAACTGAATATATCAGTGTATTTTTTAAACTCTCTCTCTCACTATATATATTTTTTTTTATTTATACTGTATATATTATATACTACATTTCATTTAAGGTTTAAAATGTCAAAATTAAAGATTATTAAACTCTATATGTGGCTTTCGCATTTTTAAAAGTTTATTTTTATACATAAATAATACCCTGATTTATGTTTTTTTTTATATTTATAAACAAAATATAAAATTAAAGAAGCGGTTAGGTTTTATCCGATTAATCGATTAACCGAAAACATAATCGCCCAACTAATCAATTATCAAAATAATCGTTAGTTGCAGCCCTACTAGAGTCACTGCAGTCTAGACCAGCTCTTAGCTCCATTTATCCACTGACAGAACACCAAGCCATAAGCATCTCTCCTCTCTTGCTTTTGACGAAGCCGGTCGCATCTGCTCTCCCTCCCTTACTGTATCTCTCCCCCGCTTGCTTCTCTTGTCTGTCTTGTGAATACTATTCAGAGACTCTCCTCGTCTTGCTCTTGAAAATAAAAAAAAAGGAATATGGATTTGATCAAGTGGTCTCTGAATGCAATTGACACGATCTTCTCGACGAGAAATGTGGGTTCTGGGGAACCTACTTGTCCTGCTGAGACGTTTGCTGCTGGATACACGATGGACGGTTGGGAGAAGTGGCGCATTGTGTGCCTGGCCGCATTGTCTCTGGAGGATGTTGAAGATATCTACCTATTCGGAACTCTGATAACTGGAATTCTGCTGATTGGATTAGGTGGGATACTTGGATATCGTAAAATTTTAAAAGCAGTCAGTCTCAACCCCAAGAGACTGGCTGGCTGGGAAATAGTGGTGACGAGAGCTGTCAGTAATCAGACTGTGGTTCTGGACCGCAAATTGGATAACATCTTGGTGAGACTAGCAGCTATGCAACGTGATTTGGACAGACCTGGAGACCAGTAATGGACATTAAATATCTGTGAAATTGGCAGATATTGATCGAAACCTGGAAAATATGTTTTTTCTTTTTTGGCTGCCCTTTTTCTTTCCAGCTACTGCATTTCAAGGCCATGGCTGGAGACATAACTAACTCCCCGAAGACCAAGATAACGAGACACTCTGGAATCCTACTCCCCACCCCCTTCAAGGACAACTGGCGCTGACTATTACGGGATGTTACAGGCTTACAAACTGACACGCACGCACTCACGCACTCACAGAACAGCTACAGATAGACACTCTACCTTCCCCATATCCAACGCCTTCGTGTGCTTATTCCCTTCAGTGTGGGTAGGCGGAATCGGGACCAGCGCTCTTTAGCTGCAGGGACTGGAGCTGTTTGCCTACATTGGACATTTCCTATCCCCTGTACCCTCATCGTTGCAATGTTTATGTCTTGTGATTACATGTTTTTCTGTGCTTGTTGCTGAGGTATTTTTTCACCCCTGATCGCACACTGCCCTTTTCGAAGGACATTCTGGGAGGGGATTTTTTACCCTCGTTATCCTAATGTATCTTATTCCTTATTTTCTATGATGGCGCCGGTTAGGTGGCTGCCGTCGCGACTGTGTGGTCGCAAAAATCATTTCGCTGCATATTGTACTCTGTATGATTGTGCATGTGACAAATAACTTGAACTTGAACTTGATCTTGTAGAGTTACAGCTTTTAAGTCTGGCTCTGTGTTTTATTGATAATCAGTTATAATATACGGAGAACATTTTAGTCAGTGTCAGTCTGATTCCTAAAAAAAAAGTTGGTAAACACATTACTCAGATTGCAGTGGAGTAGTTCATTTGTGATGTGAACGTCATCTTATTAACCAGGTTACACATCTAAAGTGGTCTCTACACTGCCGAAACATTTAGGATGCAGATGAACTTTAAAGCAGAGGACTATAAAAGAGAAAGTGGAGTTACTGTGTCTTCTACCAAAGAAGATGCACAAGATAAACAGTGTGTTGAGTCACATCCCACATAAATGTAAAGCGAAAAAGAGCCCAATGTGTTCTCTGAATGTTTGTGTATTTATTGTGGCAAAATTGGGGCTAAAATTGTTGACTATAAAGTCTTAGTGATGCCACTTGTCTTGAATTGTTCTCCACATTGTCCACAGTGTTTTACAGCAGGAAATGAACAGATTTCAAAAGTTCATCACAGACACAGGGCTAGATCAAAACCAACAACACGAATGTGACTTGTTATTAACTACAGAGTGATTATTAACTGTCTCACTGCATCTTTCTGCTTCATCGTCCCACAGGAACAACCCAGCTATTAAAGAATTCCAGAAAAAGTTCAAATTAAATCTGATGAAGAAATTTCAGTGTGTGAATGGAGTGATGATGAACCTGGGAACCCAAACACTCCTGAATGAGATCTACACGGAGCTCTACATCACAGAGGGAGACAGTGGAGACGTCAATAAAGAACATGAGGTGAGACAGATCGAGGCAGCATCCAGGAGAATAACAGAGGAAACACCAATCCAATGCAATGACATCTTTAAGCCCTTATCTGAACAAGACGAACCCATCAGAACTGTGCTGACAAAGGGAGTCGCTGGCATCGGAAAAACTGTCTCTGTGCAGAAGTTCAGTCTGGACTGGGCTGAAGGGAAAACAAATCAGGACGTCCACCTCATATTTCCACTTCCTTTCAGAGAGCTGAATTTGATGAAGGACCAGAAACTAAGTCTGATGGAGCTCCTTTATGTCTTTTTTAAAGAAACAAAAGAAACCGAAATGTACAGTTTGGCAAATGTTCTATTTATTTTTGATGGACTGGACGAGTGTCGTTTTTCTCTAGATTTCCAGAACACAGTGAGTGTGTGCAATGTAACTGAACCAGTATCAGTGCCTGTGCTGCTGATAAACCTGATCAAAGGGAATCTGCTTCCCTCTGCTCTCATCTGGATCACCTCCCGACCAGCAGCAGCTGATCAAATCCTCTCTGAGTGTGTCCATCGAGTCACAGAGGTACGAGGGTTCAATGACCCACAGAAGGAGGAGTACTTCAGGAAGAGGATCAGTGATCAGAGCCTGGCCAATAACATCATCACACACCTGAAGTCATTAAGAAGCCTCTACATCATGTGTCACATCCCAGTCTTCTGCTGGATTTCAGCCGCTGTTCTAGAGAGAATGTTGTGTGAAGCAGAGAGTGGAGAGGTCCCCAAGACTCTGACTCAAATGTACATACACTTCCTCATCATTCAGATAAACATCATAAGAGAAAAGTACTTAAAGGAGCAGGAGAATGATGAAGAAATACTTCTTAAACTGGGACAACTGGCTTTTGAGCAGCTGAAGAAAGGGAACCTGATCTTCTATGAGGAAGACCTGAGAGAGTGTGGCATTGATGTGAGAGAAGCAGCAGTGTACTCAGGTGTGTGTACGCAGATGTTCAAAGAAGAGTTTGGGCTTCACCAGAGTAAAGTGTACTGCTTTGTTCATCTGAGTATTCAGGAACACCTCGCAGCTCTGTATGTGCACCAGATGTTCATGATGAAAAAGAAAAACACTCTCGAACAAAATTTGCACACTAAATGGAGGGCAAAAGTAAGGGCAATCTCAAGTGTCCACAAGTGTGCTGTAGATGAAGCTTTAAAAAGTCAGACTGGACATCTGGATCTTTTCCTTCGCTTTCTCGTGGGTCTCTCACTGGAGCGCAATCAGAAACTCCTACAGACCTTAGTAACAAATACAGGAAGTAACTCCCTGAATATAAAGCGTTCAGTTCAGTACATTAAAAAGATGACCAAAGAAGATCTTCCTCCAGAGAAATCCATCAATCTGTTCCACTGTCTGAATGAACTGGATGATGATTCTCTAGTGAAGGAAATCCAACACTACCTGCAATCTGGAAAACGACGTAAACTCTCTTCTTCACAGTGGTCTGCTCTGGTGTTTGTGTTACTGACATCAGCACAGGAGCTGGAAGAGTTTAACCTGAATAAATATACCAGTCAAGATAAGATAACAGAATCTCTTCTTCTGAAGGTGATGCCTGTGATTGCAGCATCCAGAAAATCTATGTAAGTAAATCTGATTTTATCTCTTCTACTGTTAGTGTTGGATAGATAGATAGATATATGAATAGATATATACAATAGATAGATGCAATAGATAGATAGATAGATCCTAAAGGAAATTCTAAACATCTAGTAGTGATGAGGACAGTATCCAAAAAACAGGTTTGTAGATGTGATTCCACACTATATAGCTTACAGATACAGTAGTCAGTAAGTACAATGTAAATGTGAGAGCTGACCAAAGTCACTAGTACAATGCTGAACTACAAGAGTACAGTGATACCTCAGTATAGAAATTTTAATTGTTCCGGAGGCGAGTAATAACTTAAAAACAATATTTCCAAAACTGGCCAGGTATTGTGGCTTGTGGTTCTTCCCCTCAAAAACCTTTTCACATGATGAACACAAAAGACGCAACCAATGTATATACAGTGGCACATTTTTATTCATTTAGTATACAGTACAACACTTTCCAAAAACATTATTCCACCTCAGCATCCTGTCTTTGGTCTGGGTCAGGCCAGAGGATCTCGTCCACATCACAGACTATAGTGGCCCTAGCCAGGCAGCGGGGATTAAAATCCTCTTGCATGCCTGATTCACCCCTGGCATGCATCCACTGATATGTCTAGGCAGGCTTCTTCCATGGCCTGGAGGAGGTAAACATGGACATAAGGTTCTGTCGTACACTTTCCACCGCCATGCGGAAAATAACTCCTCTATCGGGTTTATAAAGTGAGAGTATGCAGGCAGAAAGATGTTAGAAAATCTTGAGTTATTGGTAAACCAGTTATAAACCAGAACAGCGCGATGGAAGCTGACGTTATCCCAAACAGTAACGTAGTGAGGCTACTCTGGCTGTGTTGGTTCCCTGTAGTCCAGCTGGAACATATGACCCCTCATTGGCTGATGGCTGCACACATAGTGACACTCCCTACACGCTGACCAGGGACATTTACAATAGCCCGATGGCCAATTATTTTCCTTCCCCTTCTTCTCCTTTTGGTCAGGTTTAAACCTGCCTCATCCACAAAAATAATTTCATGGGGAACAGGCTGTCCTTTAACCTCAAAGATTCTCTGCAAAGCACATAACACAGTAAATCGCTACCCTGAACCACAGTTTGAGTGCAGAAATGGCAGCATAAACTGCCATGCTGTGATGAAACACAATACTTCATACAATATCAAAACTCATACCTGAACATATTCCACTCGTTGGTTTTTCACTCTGTCAGAGTTTCGTTCAAAAGGGACGCAGTATGCCTGTTTCATCCGGAATTGGTTCTTTCGGAGGATGCGGTCAATTGTCAATTGAGAGGCTGATGGCATTTATCCATTTAAAATGATCATCCTTAATCACTCTCCTTTGAATCTCTCGCAGGCGGATTACATTATTGGCAATTAACATGTTTCTCTTACTCCTCCGACAAAAGCCTTAACCTGCCTCCACCAGGTGGTTGTCCCCGTGTCCTATCAAAAATAGAAGCACTCATTACTGTAACTTGTCACACATCCTTTTTACAGGAAAAAAATAAACATACTGAAACTCAAAAAACTTACTCAGAAACTCAAAAGTTACTGTACACAGGAGTCTTACTGCAAGTACACCTATCTGTTTTCCTCCCTGAAGGTTCTGATGATGGAACTGAAGTGAAGCGACTTAAATTTGGCTGTAGTCGTTGCTCAGCCTCCATCATAGTCATAGCATGGACAAGGACATGGTCAACTAAAGTGGCCTTTGCTCTTCCTCTTCCTTGTCGCCATCGTCCTCGACCTCTTCTCCCTCTTCCTTCACCATGTCGTCCTCCTTCCCCTTCCCTCACCACATCCTCCTCCTCGTTGACCTCTTCCTTCACCACCTCTTCCTCCTCCTCCTCCTCGTTGACCTCTTCCTTTGCATCTCTTTGGATCCATTGTTTCCAACCTGAATGAGCTGACTTTGGCCCTTTTATCTATTCATCAAAGTTTCTGATTGGTGTGATAAATTTTGACTCCACTTTTTTCCACTTGGTTAATTGTGTGCTAATTGAGCTCAAGCTGTTCTGACTTAAGTTAACATTATTTAATGCTAGTGCTTTCTAAATGATCACATGGTGTAAGCACAAAAAAAATTAGGGATTTGTGTGTAGAGTTTTGCAATAACAGTTCACCAAATCTGACTCATGTGTTAAAGCTCGGGAATTGTGTTTATAGTTCAGGGAAATAGGAGTGCTTTTTGAAAAATATTATGGTTTTGAAATTTTAGCTCAGAAGATTGGTTATAGTGTTTTAGCAATCGAAAAAAACTGTAAGCTGCTAACTTTTTATATGCCGTTGTACACTTTATAATCTGTTCTCATGGATTTAGTTTTTACTTTTGTAAAACTTTCTGTCCAAATCACGAGTGGAATCCTGGTGACACAGAGAGGTCAGCTGACCATGTTTAGAGAGAAGCCGCAAATACGGCAAGAGGCCAACGCAGCATTGTTGCTTATACACATTTTTTTTGTCAATTCAACTTTATTTATATAGCGCTTTTAACAATTGTCATTGTCTCAAAGCAGCTTCACAAAGATGAAAGAAATTAAAAAAAAAATAATAATAATAATAAAATAATAAAATATTAATAATAATAATAAATTGTGTATGTGTGAGAAAAATGTGTCTAGATAATAACGAGATAAATGAATGAAATTTCTCTGATGAGCAAGCCAAGGATGACGGCGACAGTGGCAAGGAAAAACTCCCTGAGATGGCAATAGGAAGAAACCTTGAGAGGAACCAGACTTAAAAGGTATACACTGTATAAATGCAGATCATTTACTGCTTTCTGTTTCACCCAAATGAGGATGGGTTCCCTGTTGAGTCTGGTTCCTCTCAAGGTTTCTTCCTATTACCATCTCAGGGAGTTTTTCCTTGCCACTGTCGCCCTCGGCTTGCTCACCAGGGACAAACTGACCATTTTGATTCATACAAATTCACATTTCATACAAACCTAAATAATTCTTTTGACTATGTAAAGCTGCTTTGCGGCAATGAAAATTGCTAAAAGCGCTATACAAATAAAATTGAATTGAATTGAATTGAAAAAGGGAACCCATCCTTATTTGGGTGATAACATAGAGATGATATAACACCATGTGTGATATGCAGCTGAGAGTACAATATAACAGATTCATTAAATTAACATGAAGTCCAGTTCAGCATTGGGATGAGTCAGTAGGTGCAGAGGGCAGATGGGGTCTGGATCACTGGGAGCACAGGAGCAGGATGTGTAGCTCCAATCATAAGGCAGAATTCAGCTGGAGCTGGTCCTTCTCTGGATGCCTCAGGATCCTCGCAGGGTTGGCCTTTGTCTACTGAAGCTGGTACAATCTCCAGATGCCTCGGTATGGGTAGAAAAGTACAGAACAGATGGAGAGAATTAGCGTAGTTGCCATTCAGGATAGATGTACTGAAGTATGAAGTTATGGGATGAGTTACGCGTATGCCAGATTAAAGAGATGCGTCTTGAGTCTACTTTTAAACTGGGAAACTGTGTCTGCTCCCCGAACACTGTCTGGAAGGCTATTCCAAAGTTTTGGAGCTAAATATGAAAAAGCCCTACCCCCTTTTGTAGATTTTGAAATTCTGGGAACTACCAGAAGTCCAGAGTTTTGTGATTTTAAGGAGCGTGGCGGATTATAGCGTTTTAGAAGACTGGTTAGGTATGTGGGAGCTAAACCATTTAAAGCCTTGTATGTAAGTAATACTATTTTGTAATTAATTCAAACCTGAACAGGTGGCCAGTGCAGGGATAATAATATTGGGGTTATATGATCATATTTTTTGGATCTGGTGAGAACCCTGGCGGCTGCATTTTGGACTAACTGAAGCTTGTTTATTGAGGATGCAGGACAATCACCTAGTAATGCATTACAATAGTCCAGTCTGGAGGTCATGAATGCATGAACTAGCTTTTCTGCATCAGATACGGATAAGATGCTCCTAAGTTTGGCGATATTTCTAAGATGGAAAAAGGCTGTTTTTGTGATATTGGAAATATGATTTTCAAAGGACAAGTTACTGTCTAATATTACGCCCAGGTCTTTTACTGTTGAGCTGGTAGTAACAGTACATCCTTCTAAACGCAGGCTGAATTGTGAAAGATGTTATGTGCTGGTATTGGGCCGATGAGTAATATCTCTTTCTTGTCTGAGTTTAGTAAAAGGAAGTTATTGGTCATCCAATCTTTTATGTCCTGGACACACTCGGTTAATCTAGACAATTTAGGTATTTCGTCTGGTTTTGTTGAGATATATAATTGGGTATCATCAGCATAACAATGGAAACTAATCCCATGTCTTCTAATGATGTTACCCAGGGGAAGCATGTATATTGAGAACAGCAGAGGTCCTAAAACTGACCCTTGTGGGACCCCATATTTCACTGGCATTACACCAGACAGTTCTCCATTTAGGTCTACAAAATGGTATCGATCAGACAGGTATGATCTAAACCATTTTAATGCCTTTAATTTAGTCCCTGAATACCTATGTGATTTTGTAAGCGATCTATGAGAATGTTATGATCTATAGTGTCGAATGCAGCACTATGATCAAGCAAGACTAGAATTGAGGTGCAGCCTTGGTCCGAAGCTAAAAACAAGTCGTTTGCAATCTTAACTAGTGCAGTTTCTGTACTATGATGGGGCCTGAGACCTGATTGAAATTCTTCAAGGATGTTGTTTTCCTGCAAAAATGTGCATATTTGAGCTGATGCTACTTTTTCTAATATTTTTGATATAAAGGGTTTGAAATCGGTCTATAAATTATTTCATTTGCGTCCAAGTTAGATTTTTTAAGAAGCGGCTTAATAACTGCCAACTTGAAAGGTTTAGGGACGTGACCTAGATATAATGAAGAATTAATAATGTTTAAAAGTGGCTCTCCAACCGTATGCATTACTTCTTTCAAAAATCTGGTTGGGATTGGGTCTAACAGGCACGTTGCTGAATTAGCTGAGGTGATAAGTTTATAAAGCTCTTCCTGTCCTACACCTGTAAAACACTGAAAAACTAAATGTGAAACTTTAGGCTGAACTAGATCATGAGATGCTATTAGAGGTTGAACTTCCGTTATTTTCTTCCTTATGCTTATGCTTTTTTTTTTCCTTAAAGAAGTCCATAAAATCTTCACTACTAAAATGTTGTGGAGTACTCTCTGCAGGCATCTTAGGTTTTGTTAGGCGGGCTACTGTACTAAATAAGAACTTGGGATTGTTTTGATTTCTTGCTATCAGTTGGCTAAGATGCTCGGTCCTAGCCGTTTTTAGAGCCTGTCTATAGCTGCACATACTGTACTGTCTTTAAACGCAATTCGAAAAACTTCTAATTTAGTTTTTCTCCATTTTTGCTTAAGGTTACGAGTTGCTCTCTTTAGGGCGCGAGTATGACTATTGTACCAAGGAGCAAGTGTTTTATCTCTAACTTTTTTTAATCTGATGGGAGCAACAGTGTCTAATGTTCTGGTAAATATAGTACCCATGCTGCTAGTCATTTCATCCAGATCGTCCGCATTTAGGGGTCTAATAAGAATTTGGGACAGATCCGGCAGATTACTTGTGAATCTGTCTTTAGTAGTCGGATTCATATTTCTAACAAATCGATAACGTGGGGGGACACAGCTAATCTGTTCTACGGGTAGAGTATATATCAGGAGGTGATGATCTGTGACCTCACTTTGAGGTAAAATCTCTATATTAGTGACATCTATACCATGAGATATAATTAAATCTAGCGTATGATTACAGTGGTGAGTTAATCAATTTATATTTTGTTTAACCCCAAAGGAATTTAGTAAGTCCATAAATGCGAGGGTTAAAGTGTCGTTAGTATCATCTACATCATAGGTCGGCAATTAGCGGCCCCCGGGCCACATGTGGCCCGCAAGCAAAAACATCTGGCCCGTGAGATTGTTTAAACTAGATAATCAAAATAAATAAATGATATTTTTTTTTAAATCGGACTGACAGTCTCAAAAAAAGCTCTTTGTTTGGAAACCTCATTTTTCAGAACAGAAATATTGCAATCTATCTAAATTCCTCTTTGTTATATCTGGATACGAGGGTAAATAAGCGCATCAGCGAGGTGCAGAGCGAACGCTCAACATGCAAAAACAAATGACGTCTTGTTGTGCTTTGCGAGCACCCAGGGGTCCGTTCTTCGTCTGTCTCTAACTCAGTTAGCTGGATTTGATTGTTGTGAATTTGTCCTGATTATGGATTGTTTCGTTCTTCGATGCGCTTCTCGCATTTGCTGTCATAGCAACATATCCGTAAGCTTGAACCTGCTCAGAAGCAGGTTGATTTCATGTAAACAGGATTTAGCCTGCGCTCCTGGCGGGTTATGATTGGTTGAAATGGTGAGGTCACATCTGATTGGTTAAAGAGCACGACTCACGCGGACTGACTCACGTGGGAAAAGAAAAGGATCTTGCATATATCCTTGCATCTTGCACATTTATTTTTCAGGGGTTTGTCATGAATATGCAAATAAATAATTATATATAATAAAAATAAATATTTTATAATGATAAATTATATAAACGAAACTAATTTTATAACAAACAATATAAAAGTATACATGTATTTCAAAAATATTAATATTTCTATTTTTTCATATACAACATTTATTTTCATATACAACATTTATTTTCATATTGCTTATTTTATTTCATTGTCTCATGTAATTTGTAAAGCATTAACCTCTAAATTTATGTTTTAATATAATATTTAATAGCGATTATGTTGGGGGGCAATCCATGGCAGGGGGCATTTCTGCGCATAACACGTGTTACAAAAAAAAATGGAGCTGCTCTTTTTCCATTTCGTCAACCAATAGCAGGGCTTGTCATCAGTGAGTAGACAACTCAATCCAGCTATACTAATCATCAACAACAGGTGTGCTTGAAGAACCAACCTAGCCGGATCGTAATTAGCACGATGATCTCATCTTAGATGTGTCAGTTTATCTCGGATCTCGGTTCTGTCATTTTACGAGCGCCTACCATTCATCCTCCCCTATTAATTCAATAAATTAGCCAATGTTTTGGTCGTGGCCCGCCATGTAATGGCTTGGAAAAAATCTGGCCTGAGGCCAAACTTAATTGCCGACCCCTGATCTACATGAATGTTAAAGTCTCCTACTTTCAACACTTTGTCAACAATTAGGTCTGATAGCAGATGTCCAAATTCTTTAAGAAAATCGGCATATGGCCCTGGGGGTCTGTACACGGTGGCCATTGTAAAATATAGCGCGGGTTTATTATGTATTTTACTGAGTGCAACATTAATGACGAGCACTTCAAATGAGTTAAACCTGGGCCTTATTTTCTGAGTAACCGTGAGTACATCATTGTAGATAGTGGCGACACCACCACCGCGACCGGTTAGACGGGGCTCGTGCTTATAAAAATATCCTGACGGAGTAGACTCATTCAGACCAATATATTCATTTGGTTTAAGCCAGGTTTCGGTGAGGCAGAGTGCATCAAGGCAATAATCCGAGATCATTTCATTAACAATAAGTGCTTTAGGCGCACGGGATCTAATGTTGAGAAGTCCAAACTTTTAGAGGTAGATTTCGATTACTTATTTGGCCTCTTTCTGGTTTAATGGTTACCAGATTGTTTCGGCTGGATTTAACGAATATATTCTTTTTTCTCACTATTCGGGGAACAGACACAGTTTCTATAGTACAAGCTATGTGTGTGCGTCTATTAGTATGGTGGGTTGTATTGTGGCTGATATCTAAAGAATCTGAGGTATGACTTACCGCCAGTCAGATGGTTCGTAATGTCCTGGAGATGTTGTCAGAGAGGACCGCTGCTCCAGCTCTGCTAGGGTGCAGGCCATCAGTGTGGTAGAGCCTAGGACGCTCCCAGAAAACATTCCAGTTATCAACAAAGGGTAATCTCTGTTGTTGACACCAAGATTGTAACCATTCGTTAAAGGCAAATAATCTACTGAACCTCTCGATTCCTCGCTGAAATCGGAAGTGGTCCAGATACGAAGATCTTTGTCGTGGGTGATGTGCTGCGGACCTTCTCAACCAGGCTTCTGAAGTCCTTCAAGATCTCAGTCTGCCTCAGCCTGATGTCGTTCGTGCCAGCATGAAGAACCACAGCTCGAATGTTCTTCCTCAGGGCCGCAGGCACCTGTGCAGCAACATCAAGAACACGTGCACCAGGTAAACAGCGCGTGTACGCCTTACCTTTAGCTGTGGTAGCACGCACGTGCCGGACAATGGAGTCTCCGATGACCAGCGCGTCGTCTGCCGTCTCGCGGAGAGGAGCGAAGCGGTTTCGGGTCGAGATTTCGAAGACTGGTGGTGGCGGAGGAGGAGAGGTCCTCGCCCGGGGCTTGGTGTGCGTCTTCCGCTGCTGCAGTATCCAGGCCTCGTGGTATCCCGGCGCCGGGGTGAAGGAAACCTGGGCGGGCTGCGTCCTCTGTGCGTTGGACCTGGGCAGAGAAGCACGCGGGGTTGAGGTCGTCGGAGAATTCTCATGCCGAGAATTTACCTGGGACAGGTGAGCGTCAGTCCGCGACGATTCCAGCGTGGCTTTCCGCTGCTGTAGCCGGGCCAGCTTCACCTGTAGGTCGCGGATCAGCTTCTCCACGGCCTCCATCTCCAAGTCCACCGAGTACAGCTCCAATGTCTCCTCACCTGCACACAGAGGCAGAGACCCAACCGACATGGTGTCTAAAAATAGAAATAACCGGTGTGCAAGAGCGTAAACAAACTTGTGATAGCCGGGCTAACGGGCTAGCGATGCTAATGGAAAGCCGACTAGAAGCGGTGTGCTGCAAAACAATTTAAACTTATACGATATAAACTTATACGATAACGCGCGTTTCGAGTGAATATATTATAAGGTAGTATGAAATATTTATCTGTTATATGTTACTCTTCGTAAGGGGACGAAAAAGTTGCCATTTTTTCCCCCAGCGCTGTGGAATCTGTGAATCCTTCTGTCTCTTTACGGTTCTCACCTTTGGGACAGTGTCACAGGACAGCGATTTATTATCATTGTGCTCCTGGAAGGGACCGATACAATACTTACACACACACACACACACAGTATACAGAACTCTAGACTATACAGCTATTCACATACACACCAAAATGTTTTGTATATAGTTGTAAGTAGTGGTATTTTGTGCACTGCAGGGTCTGTGTTATATGATACACATTTGGGTTTGGTATATTGAGTGTTTGTGTGTCATTTGTGTTGGGTTTTGTTATCACCAGTAGACGAGATAAAACTCTTGTGTTTTGTAATGTCTGTGGATTAATTAATACAAGCGTCACAAACGTTCTTGGGACCCACAATGCTGTCTTTAAATCTTGCTTAAAATGGCAAAAAAAAATTATCCAAAAAATATATAAACTCGCTTCGCTTGGATTTCCACTTGATGCAGATAAGTTTTGATCAGCTACTGGAAATACGTGCAACCGGCTCGGTCACTGAAAATGTGAATGTCATGTGAACGCCATGTGAAAATGCTTTACATGGCGAAACAAATTTCTTGCTAAATTTTAGTTCTTAAGGCAAAAATTTGCTAAACATATTTGTTTACTTAACCTTTAGGGGTCTGTGGGGGTTTTGGAGCCCTAAAGAGGTTCTGACGTGTCCTGACACTTGTGTATTTTTCAGTTACTTATAAACATATTCATGTCTAAAGTCTAATTACACTGTTTTCACCACAGACTGGGCTACAGTAATACAGTATGTATGTCCGAGTTTGTATTTTGGAGATATACAGTGGAACCTTGGATTGTGAGTAACGCGGTTTGCGAGTGTTCCGCAAGACTAACAAAAATTTGTAATGTTTTATTTGGAAAACAAGTCTTAATATACTAGTATCGTGTATCACGCATGTGCTTCTTTTGAGGCCGAGCGTCACGGGATCACAACTAAGCCAATGGTTTTTCTCTCCCTTGTGCTGCGGAATTGTGGGTCATTGTCTCACCTGCTGGGTCTTCGTGCCCGTCTCTCACTAGTATATTCAACATCCGTGCGCGCATGTACTGTTTACCCATTTTTCACTATTCTGCCCTAACCTTAGTCCCTTTTATTTTTTCCCAGAATCAGTTGTGGTTCAGTTGGAGTGAACGGTGTGTCAGCTCTGGTGTCACTGTTCAGCTCAGAATCCTCAGGACTGAGAGAAGTGCATCTGACCCTGGAAACACTCGATCTGTCCGGGAATAAAGTGGAAGACTCAGTAGTGAAGGATCTCTCTGTTGTACTGGCGAATCCTCACTTTAAAGTAAAGAATCTGAGGTAAGATCATCTCTCTGAGAGTCACATGACCTGCTCCTCACTAACACACATTCTCTAACAGTGAGACTGAAGCAGAGGTTTTAGGTTCAACATCACTCACACCCAGATTTCCCCCATGGGCCAGTTGACGCTGCTTACTATTAGATTTTTTGGAGAAAATGTTCAGAACAACCCTCTTGCTCGCCTTCCCAATTTATTTAGGACAGTTTCACACATATTGCTCATTTGCACACTTCTGGACATATAGGTTTTATATCTATATTATTGTATTTTTTAATATTTTATTCTACTTTTCTTATAGTTAAGCTATTTATTTATTTTTTGCTTCTTTTCTATTTCTCTTTATTTCTTGTTAATAGTTTTTTTTTTTTTTTTAAGGTCACAGGCGGTCGTATAAGCATTTCACTGCATATCGTACTGTGTATGTGACAAATAAAATTTAAATTTGCATTTAATAACCTTAAAAATAGCTTTGGATGCCCCCGAGTGGCACAGTGGTCGCTGGTTCGATCGCTGGTTCGATCGCCGGGTGATGCTGTTACCTCTCACAGCTGGAAGCCTAGAGAGAGCTGATTGGCCGAGCTCTCTCAGGGGGGAGGGATGAGAGGTACTTGCGCTCCCACATTAATCACGGCTCTACAGCCAATCGGGGGCATCTGTGAGCTCGCGCACGCGGAAGGAGCGGCTAGCGCTTTCCTCCTTCCTAACGGTGCGTGAGCGAGCAGTTCGAAAAGATGCGGTCAGCTGACTTCACGCGGTTCGGAGGAAACACGGGATAGTCTTCGGCCCTCCCGGCTGAATGGTAGTAGTAGCCTTAATGTGGGAGCCCCCTAGTGACGGGGAGGAATTGGACACGATTAAATTAGGAGAGAAAATCGGGAAAAAATCCAAAAAAAGAAAAATAGCTTTGGACATTTTAGCTTTGTGGAGTTTTTGAACTAAACCGTTTTGATCATCTAACATAGCAGGAATTATTTATTGTTGCACTCTCTGGTATCACCCAAATATGCGTTGGTTCTCTTCTAAGTCTGGTTCCTCTCAGTGGTTTCTTCCTCATGCCGTCTCGGGGAGCTTTGTCCTCACCACAGTCACCTCCATCTTGCTCTTTATTGACCAAATTCATAAATTGGAGCAAAAAGCTGTAAAAAAAACTACTGCATATCGTTTTCTAAAATGAAAGATGTTTAAAAGGATCTTAAAAACAAATTTTAAAAACACTTCTTTAAAGTAAATTCTAAGCCAATATAAACATCTGTTGATGAAGTGTGTGTCATTGTGTTTCTCTACAGGTTGCATGATTGTGGTGTCTCAGATGAAGGCTGTGCTGCTCTGATTTCATCTCTGAGATCAAACCCCTCACACCTGAGAGACCTGGATCTGTCGAAGAATAATGTAGGAGACTCAGGAGTGAAGTTTCTTTCCACTGTACTGGAGAATCCTGACTGTAAACTGGAGATACTGTGGTAAGATCATCATACTCACATTCATGCCTGAATCTCTAGTGTGAAAGGAGCCTCTCTCTGACTAACTATGACGACGTTACTGAAAGGGATTTAAATTTGTATCCGAGCTTTTGTACGATAGTCAGATTATCATTGTGAATAACTGCGACGCCTCCTCCTCTACCAGTTAGCCGAGGCTGGTGTATGTAGCTGTATCCAGGAGGACTAGCTTCATTTAGAGCTACATACTCGTCCTGTTTAATCCAGGTTTCTGTTAAACAGAGTAAATCAAACTCCTGATCTGTGATAGTTTCATTAACAATAACTGCTTTAGATGTGAGAGATCTAATATTTAACAGTCCTAGCTTCAGATCAGAGGTGCTGTCTGTGTATTCAGTGTGATCTGAATTTGTGGTATCTATGTTAATTAAATTACTAAAACAGACTTTCTGGGTCTTTCTAAAGTTTTGCTTAGCTCGGGGAACAGACACAGTATGTTTAATATAGTGAACTCTGAGTGACGACTCTATGCAGCTAGCAGACGGTTGGTTTAGCCTGTCTGTCTGCTCCCTGGCCTGGGCTCTGGATTGTCACCGATTTAACTTTAACTTTTTATATTACAAAAAATGAGAGCAGCACCTTCCTGAGTGGGATGGACACCGTCCCGCTCTAACAGGCCAGCTTTGCCCTTAAAGGTTTTCCAATTGTCTATAAAGCCCACATTATTTTCGGAGCACCACCGGGACATCCAGCGGTTCAGCGACCATAACCTGCTGTAAGCTGTCACCACATAACATTGGGATGGGGCCAGAAACATCGGACATAGCCTTCGCTAATTTAAACCTCTGAAAAGTTACTCTTACTAACCTCTGATTGACGAGGTGTATATCAGTTGCTCCTGAATGTATCACTATCTTAGAGAGCCTATGCAGCAAGCGTAGCCAAGCTGGAAAATAAATGTGAAGACTTGGAGTCTAGGTCGCGCCGTAACAATGTTAGAATAGTGGGAGTACCGGAGGACCCTGACACGTGCACCACTGCGGCCGTGGCCTCCTTGCTAAAGGAACCCTTTAATCTGGAGAAGAAGCCGCTTTTGGATCGTTCCCACAGGACCCTCCAACCCACACCTAAGCCCGGCGACCGTCCACGAGCTATTGTATGCAGGTTTCATTATCATACTGACTGTGTTGACATTTTATGGCGCACTAGAGAACGCTGACAGATTAAAGTTGGAGACCAGACCATCTCAGTCTTTCCTAACTACACTGCCAAGATAGCACGCGTTCGGGCTGCATTCAATACGGTCAGGCAGCAGCTCCGTGGCATTGAAGGTGTTTGGTACGGCCCGTTTCATCCAGCGCGACTTCGCATCACATATAAGGATGTTGAGAAGAACTTTGTGTCAGCAGAGGAAGCCAGTGATTATGTAAAAACTGTGATCTCTGGGTGAGCATCAATAGCCCCTCAGTTTGGTGCTATAATGCTGCTAAGTGTTTACACTCTCATTAGGGTTAACGCTACATGCGCATTTTTAATTATTATTATATATTTTTTAACTGTGTTGCTCTAACTACCGTACTGTCTGTTTGCTTTTTTTATTCACACTTTTATATAATAAGTCTAAATCGTATATTATACTCTTGTACTCTGGATTAGTCCAGCACAATCTTTTCTATGCTTACTGCATCTATTTGCACAGGACTTGTTTATTTGTATTTTTACGTATTTTTGTTTTGTTGGAATGTTCACCTTCTGAGGAAACAATATTCTGTACTGTGAGTTTTTGATATAACGTATTTATAGTTACACGCACACTGGTATACAGTGTGGAAGTCGGTGGGAGGTTTTTCTCTCGCTTTTGTTTGTTTTGTTTGGGCTCCAGTTAGTCCATTCACTTTAGTGGATCATTTTTGCTGTCTCCACTGCTGTCTCCTTTGTTCTTTTATGTGAAGACTTTGGGTGTATTTGTGTTTAGGGGTATTTGAAGGTGTGTGTGTGTGTTGGATGGGGGGGTGTCCCATTTCGGCTCTTAATGACCACTGGCATTTTGCCTATTGTGTTTTTTTTTTTTGAATGGTTAGTGGCAATATAGATCCCAGCATTGCTGGGTCAGGCATGCCTCTTAGATTCATTAGTGGAATGTCAGAGGTATGGGTAACCCTGTTAAGAAATCTAAGGTTTTCACACACTTGAACCGTCTAAATTCTGATATAGCATTTTTACAGGAGACTCACCTTCGCATTAAAGATCATTATAGGTTATATAGCCCTTGGGTAGGTCAGGTCTTTCACTCAAACTTTAATTTGAAAGCTAGAGGGGTCACCATTCTCATTAATAAGAAAGTTCAATTCTCATCGACCAATGTTATCGCTGATAGGAATGGTAAGATACATCATTGTTGCTGGTACCCTAATGCAAAAAAAAGTTTTGTTGGTAAATGTATATGCCCCAAATTTTGATGATGCTGAATTCGCTAATAGATTGCTGAGTAACATCCCCTTCTTGGATACCCAGCCGATCCTCGGTGGAG
This sequence comes from Clarias gariepinus, assembly GCF_024256425.1. Taxonomy (NCBI): domain Eukaryota; kingdom Metazoa; phylum Chordata; class Actinopteri; order Siluriformes; family Clariidae; genus Clarias; species Clarias gariepinus. The sequence goes on along the minus strand of NC_071111.1, from coordinate 29,476,952 downwards.
ATCTGAATTGTGTTTTTGGAATCTTGGATCGATATAATCATATACTCGTAATCTGACTCCATCATCTATGTCTAAAATATTTTCAGATTTTATGAAACAGAACGATCTTATTGATCCATGGAGATTTTGCAACCCTTCAATCAAAAAATTTTCTTTTTTGCACCATTCTTATTCCAGGATTGATTACTTTTTTATTGACAGAACTCTTAATTCGTGTGTTAATTCTTCTGACTATTCTGGTATTGTAATATCTGATCATTTACCTCTGCTATTGGATATTCAACTTTCTACCTATAAATGTAACCCACCACTTTGGAGATTTAACTCTCTTCTTCTGGCAGATAAAGAATTTATTGAATTCATTTTAAGTTCTATTGAGGATTTCTTGTCCTTCAATCAAAACGATTCAGTTTTATATTCTCTGCTATGGGAGACACTTAAATGCTACCTGAGAGGTCAAATTATTTCTTATTCTGTTCTTGCTAATAAAAAGAATAATGCCAGGCTTAAGAACTTACATCTGCGATTAGTAACCTTGATCAAAGTTATGCACTCAACCCTTCTCCAGAATTACTGAAGCAGCGTCTTGATTTGCAAGCAGAATTTAATCTAATGTCAACTAAAGAGGCAAAACGCTTGTTACTACGCAGTCGTGGCTCATATTATGAATATGGCGACAAGGCAAGTCGCTTGTTGGCACATCAGCTACGACGACAAGCCACCTCGCGTTTAATACCTAGTATTAAAAACACTTATGACACGATTACCACAGATCCCTTTGAAATTAATTCTACCTTTAAAGCATTTTACGCTTCGTTATTTTAGTCAGAATTTCCTACGGACAAAGCTAAAATTAATGAATTTCTTCATAATCTTTCAAACCCTGTTATTGATACTAATATTGCCGGGCAATTGGACTCCCCTTTTTCCGTTGAAGAAGTATCAAATGCTATTACAGCTATGCAGTCTAATAAAGCCCCAGGCCCAGATGGGTTTCCAATTGAATTTTATAAAACATTTATTGGTAAACTGGCACCAGTGCTTTTATCTGTGTTTAATGAATCCTTGAAAAGGGGTTCATTACCACCAACTTTCACACAAGCCACTATAGCGCTCCTTCTCAAAAATGACAAAGATCCAACCTCCTGTGGTTCCTTCAGGCCATTATCTCTGCTTAATGCCGATGCAAAAATGTGACTGATCTAAAGTAATTGCATTTCGCCTAGAGGGTGTGCGTCCTGGTATTATATCTGAAGAGCAAAATGGCTTTATAAAGGGACGTCAATTGTTTTTTGAAACTCGTACACTCTTTAATGTTATTTACTCAAAGCATCTATCTGAACTTCCCAAACTTTTAAAATTTTAGTTTCAGTCGATTCCCTTATTTTTACCAAAACATTTTTTGTCTCACTGGACAAGATTATTGGTTCTTTCATTTGGGGAGGGAAGTCACCTAGGGTTTGTAAAACTTTACTGCAGAGATGCAAATTCAGTGGAGGACTTGCATTACCTAATTTTTTAGCTTACTACTGGGCTGCTCACATCCATAAACTTTGCTACTGGTTAAAATCTTCTGGTTCTGAATCCTCTTGGTGTAAATTGGAGCTACCATCCTGTAAGGGATCTTCTATACCGGCTCTGCTCTATTCCTCTTTACCCATAAAACCCTCTCTGTATACTGATACTCAGGTGGTTCTTAACACACTCAAGATCTGGTTTCAGTTTAGACGGCACTTTAAATTTGTAAGGGCATCTTCCTCGGGTCCTCTAAACATGTTTTTTCTATGCCCTGAGCTAGAAGATTTCTGGACGGTTTATTTTGCTATTATGTCAACTGTTCTTGGGGTAACTCTCCAACCTTGTCCTCTGATTGCTATATTTGGGATTCCTGATCGCTCACTTACACTTAATTCTACACAAATGGATATCATAGCTTTCTCATCCTTATTAGCGAGACGTCTATTATTGTTGGAAGTCTGCTAAACATCCTACTATCTCCCAGGGGTGTTCTTTGTTTTTTGAGTGTTTCTGTTTAGTTTTTTTTTTTTAAATATATAAATATATTTATTTAGAAAAATTAAGAAAGGTAAATTGTATGTCTGTAACTGCAAGTACTGTATTGTTTTCCTTTTTTTAATGAAAATATTTGCAAAAAAAAAAACGTTTGGTTTAGAACACTGGTGTACAATCAGGTTTAAGGATTTTGGAACAAAGTAAATTTTCACACACACACGCACTCTCACTTACACACACACACACACACACACACACACACACACGATATGGGGTCATAAATAATGGAACAAACGGCTGACAAGTAATTACATGGACAGGTGCGGCCGGTTCCCTCATTACTCCATGATTAATTAAGCAGATCAAAGGCCTGTAGGTGGTTCTGAGTGTTACATGTGCATTTGGTAGCTGTTCATTCAAACCCTCAACATGAAAAGCCTGCTAAAAAAAAAAAACAATGTTCCTGTCACAGAGGGCTTTGGGAGTGGTTAATATAAAATGATTCATGTTCATGGTGAAGAAGAACCTCCTGGGTTAACCTGGGCTTCACCCCTGTGTTCAAGATTCTGTACAGTGACACTGAGAGTGCAATGAAAGCTAACAGTGGTTTATGTGAACCTTTTAAAGTCTATAGGGGTATTAGTCAGAGCTGGTCTGTCCAGCATGCTATACTCACTAGCCATAGGAACTTTGCTGTTTAAGATAAAAAGTAAAACCTTTGGTCCATCAATACCAAGCTTCTAAACCACTTAGCATGAATACACTTAAAGGGAGAGTCTTAAATATCTGGGAGTGGACCTAGGGGACATTAACCATGTGAAAAAGAAATGAGAAGGCAAGTCGAGAGAATTAAAGAAAGTTGAGTTAATAAATAAATAAAAATGGCTTGTTCAAAAAAGTCGTACAAAGGAAGAACTTTGGTTATAAATCATTGCTATGGTACAAACTAGGCTGCATCAATCCACTTCCCAAACTAGTAGCGGCTCTACAGGCCATGTTAGTGGATTTATACTTGTAGAGTGTTTTATACTTATTTTAATTTCTTCACCTGGAGGACATACTGTAGCAGCAGGGATAGGGGCGCATACCTAGGGAGCCTACGGAGTGAGCGAGGAGCGACAACATGTTGAGGCGCGCACGCCCATTATAGACACATGCAGATGTTTTCAAAGTAACGTAATTAATAATCTGATTACTTTTTACATGTAATAATCAGTAACGTAATCAAAGTACAATTTTAAAGTAGTAATTAGTAATTTGTAGTAGATTACTTTTTTAAATAACTTCTCCAACACTGGAGACTAAAATAAAACTCTCTTTGTCTTGCTCTGATTAAAGGTCATAGTCAGTCTGTTCCCTGTTTTAGCTTCAGCTGCTGATGGTTTAATATCACACACAACAGATGAGAGAAACTAATTAAACTGTCAATCTAAATAATAAACTCATTTTACATTCACACTATCTTCAAAGTAAATCTGAAAGCAAGATAAAAAAGCTTATGGAGTGTGTCGTTGTGTCTACAGGCTGATTGGTTGTGGTGTCTCAGATGAAGGCTGTGCTGCTCTGACTTCAGCTCTGAGATCAAACCCCTCACACCTGAGAAAGCTGAATCTGTCCTATAATCATGTAGGAGACTCAGGAGTGAAGTGTCTCTCTGCTCTACTGGAGAATCCTCGCTGTAAACTGGAGACACTGAGGTAAGATTATATTATATATATTAAACCAGTAATACCAAAACATGATCTAATCCACCTCCAGGTCATAATAATAAACGATCAGGAAAAAACAATCACGATTTTGATTGATGTATAGACGCATCTCATTTCTGACGGAGATTCACGTGCATGTGTTTCCCTGCATTCAGATCACACTGTAATTTCATCCAATCAGATGCTAGAGGAGGGACAGTACCAGCCAATCAGAAGCTGGAGGGGGTACATGCTGACAACCTGTTTCTGATTGGCTCCTTTTCATGCTCTCCGTGTCCCTCAGTGCGCACGCGTCAAACTCTTACACTTTCTTCTGTTCTTTCGTTTAGCAGCGAGTATAGACTTTATCACTGCATGTGTTAGTTTGTGTTATTTTATTATCAGAATGAGGTAAATTTCTTACACACACACACACTAACATATATACTACTGTGTGAATAGAGACAGGTGTGCACAGTACAGTACAGTTGTAATTGGGATATAACTTTTATATAACTATTATAACTGATTTAGTAAAATAAACCTGACGTGTGGATTCTAGCTCTTACACAGAGACACTTTTTTTTTACTTGAGTGCAACAAAAGTTTTGGTTGAAAAACATGAGAATCATGTGGATCACAATTCCAGTTGAGAAAAATCCTGAATCCCATTTTAGCCTCCCTATTCCTCAGTCCACAACAAGACAAACTGTCTACAACCAGAGCAAAATCAGAGCTGCTCCTCTGCCTGAGATCAAAAGAGTGAAGTGTGTCATTGTGTCTCTACAGGTTGGAGTCGTCTGGTGTCTCAGATAAAGGCTGTGCTGCTCTGACTTCAGCTCTGAGATCAAACCCCTCACACCTGAGAGACCTGGATCTGTCCCATAATCATGTAGGAGACTCAGGAGTGAAGTGTCTCTGTGCTGTACTGGAGAATCCTCTCTGTAAACTGGAGACACTGAGGTAAGATCATCTCTCTGAGAGTCACATGACCTGCTCCTCAGTAAGTCACATTCTCTAATAGTGAGATTAAAGCAGAAGTTTTAGGTTTATTATCAATGTCAATGCTCTTCCTGCCGTAACCCTCCCATTATATCCGGGCTTGGGACCAGCACTGCATCCAGTGGCTGGGGTTTGGGGTTTGGCTGGGAATTGAAGACCCAGGCCTTCCGCATGGCAGATGAGAAACCTACCACTGATAACTAAAATAATATATGTTTTTTTTTTTAAAGTTTTTTTCCAAAGAATGCATTAAATATATTATGTCAGTAAAAGTGTATTTCACACTATGATGGTTGAACTTGAACCCTGACCTTCCAATCAGTAACTGTTTGAGCCACCACTGCCCCATTATCCCCCAGTGGGGTTTAACTTGTTTCCTCTTTATCTTAAAACAGCACAGCTTTAGTTCTTTAATTAGTCCGGTCTTCTAACCTGTTTGTTCTTACACTTCGCTCATACAGAACTGTTTCCAAAGCATCAATTTTGCACAGATATTAACCACTAACGTCATTAGAGATGAGAAAAAATAAATTAATTCAGTTACGTATCATGATTCTTTTATGCAGCAATTCATATACGTATCGCCATGCTGACTGCCAAATCGATTTATTGTAAATTATATACAATATTGTATATTGTATAATACTTATTTTAAAATTATTTATATATGTTTGCATTTGAGTCTGTAATATGTTGCAGTTCCTCTATAATCCTACAGATAGTGCACTCAACTAGTGATTCCCTTCCCTAACAGTCATGCTTGTCATCACATAGCTGGTGTTCTGTCGAAACATGCTACTCGCTGATGGACGCCACAAAAACAATCCTATTTCCCTTCACAACTTTGTTTTTCTAACTTTTATGCGCAACACTATATGTTTATGTTTTTGTACAATATTTCAACAAAAACTCCAGAACAACACAAACCTGTTGTACAACAGCAATGCATTCTGGGACTCTGTCCATCAGTGATCCTTCAGGATTTAAAATCCCTGAAATGGTCCTCTCTCTATGAAACTTTACTGGAACTCTGACGTCAGAGTGACACTCCAGTATAACTGCTCTCTTACGGCCAGAATAATAGAAACACACCAACACATTAACACCAGAATGACTATAAACAAACCTCAGATATTTCAACAGGCACCCGTTTGTGTTTCAGACTGAAGGTAGACCTTAAAACTATGTGAAGGGACAAAATGTAAAATTTGTGAATAAATTCTAATAGTAACATTGACTAAGGTACTGAGCGGGAAAAAATATATATACTAAGCAAAAAAAGAAACGTCCTCTGACTTTCAACTGTTTTTACTTTCAGTAAACTTAATGTGTAAATATTTGTATAACAACTAAAAGAGTCAACACCATAAGACATAAACTAAAAATGTTTCCCAATGTGTCCCTGAATGAAGGGAGGCTGAAAATCTAAAGTACCAGTCAGTATCTGGTGTGGCCACCAGCTGCTTGAAGTACTGCAGTGCATCTCCTCCTCATGGACTGCCTATTGCGGACAGTCTGAGCACTGATGGAGGGATTGTGTGTTCCTGGTGTGACTCGGGCAGTTGTTGTGGCCATCCTGTACCTGTCACGCAGGTGTGATATTCGGATGTGCCGATCCTGTGCAGGTGTTGTTACACGTGGTCTTCCACCGCGAGGATGATCAGCCGTCCTTCCTGTCTCCCTGTAGCGCCGTCTTAGGCGTCTCACGGCGCGGACATGGCGATTTATCGCCCTAGCCACATCAGCAGTCCTCATGCCTCCCTGCAGCATGCCTAATGCACGTTCACGCAGATGAGCAGGGACCCTGAATGAAATGACATAAGGGAAAGAGCTGATCAACAATATAACAGACACCAGCAAAATCTGGCAAATCAAGACCCCAAGTTATAAAAATGTCACCCAACCTGACAAAGATATTAAGTATTGACACACACTGCTAAACTCTGTATATTCTGTATATTGTAATGATATTTGTACAGAATGTAAAGTAAGTTTCCCATTTGACAGTTTAATTTTAATAAATGAATTATTAAGATGTACACATGTGTAAAAGGTTAGCCGTGGTGATCAACTAGGGACACCTGGGTGGACTGTATGATGTGACTGGTGGTTGAATTTTTTTTTTAATAAAGAAGCTAGATTTCAAAATGAAATCTTTTTACAAAGCAATTTTGTAATGGAGTATAATCATCAGCAACCTACATATCTACATCTCTTCATTAAACACATGGTTAATTAAAAGTGAAACTTCCCTGGGCACTTTATTAAGGCAGTAAGTTAAAATAATTTTCCCACGGGTGTGAGATATACCTGTGGTCGTAGCCAGCGGGGCCGTGTTACCTGCAGCACAAAAGTGGTCTATTATACACAACTAACAACAAATATATGACATTTAACACAATATGTAGATTTATTTTATTTTCTATTAATTTCACATTTCAGAGATCCAACCTACTAACTCTCCCCATATATGATAAAGTATATAAAAATACTAAACAGTCTTTAGTGTAGACGGCACTGTTTGTCAGAGAGCCCTAGCCCTTAAACCTCAAAGTATTTTAGCCATTCTTTGCATTATTATGTTTTAATAAATATACTGTATATGAGTCAGGATTGTTCAATAAAGAATTAATTTTTTCAGCACAATATAATCTTTAATACAAAGAACTCAATGTAAATTTAATTGTAACTAACTATACACACATGACTAAGCAAAAATTGTAAAAAGGATCATATAGGCAAGAAATGGAACAGATTTATAAGATCACGTGTGACCATAATAATAATAATAAGAAGAAGAATGCATCCATTAACTATACAGTCTTAAATTAAGTGACCCGTGATGAAAACCCTCTTGGTCAGCAAACATACATTTTACATCAAGGACATAATATACAGTGGTGTGAAAAACTATTTGCCCCCTTCCTGATTTCTTATTCTTTTGCATGTTTGTCACACAAAATGTTTCTGATCATCAAACACATTTAACGATTAGTCAAAGATAACATAATTGAACTCAAAATGCAGTTTTTAAATGATGGTTTTTATTATTTAGGGAGAAAAAAAATCCAAACCTACATGGCCCTGTGTGAAAAAGTAATTGCCCCCTAAACCTAATAACTGGTTGGGCCACCCTTAGCAGCAATAACTGCAATCAAGCGTTTGCAATAACTTGCAACGAGTCTTTTACAGCGCTCTGGAGGAATTTTGGCCCACTCATCTTTGCAGAATTGTTGTAATTCAGTTTTATTTGAGGGTTTTCTAGCATGAACCGCCTTTTTAAGGTCATGCCACAACATCTCAATACGATTCAGGTCAGGACTTTGACTAGGCCACTCCAAAGTCTTCATTTTGTTTTTCTTCAGCCATTCAGAGGTGGATTTGCTGGTGTGTTTTGGGTCATTGTCCTGCTGCAGCACCCAAGATCGCTTCAGCTTGAGTTGACGAACAGATGGCCGGACATTCTCCTTCAGGATTTTTTGGTAGACAGTAGAATTCATGGTTCCATCTATCACAGCAAGCCTTCCAGGTCCTGAAGCAGCAAAACAACCCCAGACCATCACACTACCACCACCATATTTTACTGTTGGTATGATGTTCTTTTTCTGAAATGCTGTTACTTTCACGCCAGATGTAACGGGACACGCACCTTCCAAAAAGTTCAACTTTTGTCTCGTCAGTCCACAAGGTATTTTCCCAAAAGTCTTGGCAATCATTGAGATGTTTTTTAACAAATTTGAGACGAGCCTTAATGTTCTTTTTGCTTAAAAGTGGTTTGCGCCTTGGAAATCTGCCATGCAGGCCGTTTTTGCAAGTGAGGCCTGCAGTTCTTTAGATGTTGTCCTGGGGTCTTTTGTGGCCTCTCGGATGAGTTGTCTCTGCGCTCTTGGGGTAATTTTGGTCGGCCGGCCACTCCTGGGAAGGTTCACCACTGTTCCATGTTTTTGCCATTTGTGGATAATGGCTCTCACTGTGGTTAGCTGGACTCCCAAAGCTTTAGAAATGGCTTTATAACCTTTACCAGACTGATAGATCTCAATTACTTTTGTTCTCATTTGTTCCTGAATTTCTTTGGATCTTGGCATGATGTCTAGCTTTTGGTCCACTTCTCTGTGTCAGGTAGCTCCTATTTAGGTGATTTCTTGATTGAAACAGGTGTGGCAGTAATCAGGCCTGGGGGTGACTACAGAAATTAAACTCAGGTGTGATAAACCACAGTTAAGTTATTTTTTAACAAGGGGGGCAATCACTTTTTCACACAGGGCCATGTAGGTTTGGATTATTTTTCTCCCTAAATAATAAAAACCATCATTTAAAAACTGCATTTTGTGTTCAATTATTTTATCTTTGACTAATAGTTAACGGTTTTTGATGAGCAGAAACATTTAAGTGTGACAAACATGCAAAAGAATAAGAAATCAGGAAGGGGGCAAATAGTTTTTCACACCACTGTATATCAATATGCATTTTTTTTTGTTCTACATTTTTGTATTGTCATAGTTGTAATAAAATGTATATTTTCTAAAAGTAATGATGAGTTTAATTTTACATATCAGAAAACCCAAATGCACAGTTTACAAGCTCTGTATACTTGATGTGGGAAACACTGCTTTAGGGGAAACAAAAATCTGTTCATTCTGTGAGTGAATGTTCTTTCAGTGTCTCTGTCTAGTTGTTATAAACAGGGTCGCCGAAAGCAGCTGTAGACATGACGAGCAGGATTAAAACCATGCAGTTTTCCTCAATAGTTATTTCACTAAGATCCTAAAACAGTTTCGTATTATTTAACATTTTGTCATTAAGTTTCTGAATAAACCCACTGACTCAAACACGTTCCTACAGTAACACAGAGCTGAAGGTGAGAACAGGATCAGTAGGTGTGTGTATGAAAGGAGATCACAGTGCACCATCACTACTGTATGTTTAATATACAGATATAATTAAAATAATGTCGTTTTTGATTAGGTGCTAATTTACACCTGGTTTAGAGAGGAGGACAAAATAACAAAACTGATGAGTGTTAATCTCACACACTTTATTATATGAATATGTAACCAGACACACTTCTGATTTTTACACACTTTTTGTCAGATCCTTTTTTAAAATGCACAAAAAGCTCAGCACCTCTGATCCTCTGTTTTCATCTCATTCTCCTGTAGAACTTTTATTCTCTGTGAAGTTAAACCTGCAGAAGCTGATGAACTCAATTTGTAGTTGTGACACTCAGTTTAATTTTAATTACATTGTTAATTAGAATAATCAGGTGATATTAAATCCCCATGTCACTGTGAATAATGAGCTCATTTTACAAACTCATCATTTTTAAAGTAAGTCTTAAACCAAGATAATCTGTTGATTAAGTGTGTGTCATTGTGTCTCTACAGGTTGTATAATTGTGGTGTCTCAGATGAAGGCTGTGTTGCTCTGACTTCAGCTCTGAGATCAAACCCCTCACACCTGAGAGACCTGGATCTGTCCTGTAATTATGTAGGAGACTCAGGAGTGAAGTGTCTCTCTGCTCTTAAGGATGACGAACATTACAAACTACAGACACTGACGTAAGTAAAAACCTCTTTTAATTAATGTTGCAAACGTATAAGAATGATCTGTTAATCCCTTTTACATTAATTTGTACATTTCTCTCAAGATATCAGATTAGTAAATAAAACCTTTATTGACATTAATAATAATTTATTGACAAAAAAAATCTTTAAATCTTCAACATCTTACGGAATGTCACTATATATTATATAATCTGATTTTTTTTTTCCATTGGTTTAAAGGGTGTTTTATTTTTAGTAAAGTGTTGATAAAAAATTCATGTGAAGTCAGAAGACAGGGAGTCAGACTGAGTCTACAAAATGTCACAAATGAGTTGATGAGAGTGATTGTAAATGAACTCGTCTCCTTGTGACACTCTGGACAAGCAAAGAAAACAACTAAGGACGAGCTGAAACTACTAAAATTGGGCTAAAAACTGTCCAATGCATTATTAAAACCTGAAAGGGTCGTAGTGAACCAACATCTCTGAGAAATAAATGCAGTCAGAGAAATATCTTGAATGAGTGTGTTGGGAGATCACTTAAACACTTAGTGAAAACACTCACTCATCGTCTTTACATGGAACCTGGAGCCTATCCCAGGAGATTTAGGGCACGAGGCGGGGTACACCCTGGACAGGATGCCAATTCTTCGCAGGGCTCACACACACACACTCACACACTCAATCACACACTATGGGCAATTCGGGAATGCCAGTTAGCCTAATCTGCAGGTCTTTGGACTGTGGGAGGAAACCAGAGTACCTGGAGAAAACCCACCAAGCACGGAGAGAACATGCAAACTCCATGCGCACAGACAGAAATCGTCCCTGGCTGGGAATCGAACCCTGACCCTGCAAGGCGACAGTGCTTAACCACTACACCACCGTGCTGCCCTTAGTGAAAACAAATTATTAAAAACAATAGTAGAACCCGCGGCTATGTTTAATAGTAAAAGCAAGAACATGTTCACACACACAATGTGAGGACAACCCAAGGGATTGGGACTAAACAGCTGTGTAGCCTTAAGAGATCAGGGAGGCTAATCAGAAAAAAAAGGCTTCAAGTTATGATCTGTGTTTCAGGACTCAACTTTTAAAAGAGTGGTTCTGGGAGCATGAAGAATCATTTTTAAACATGAACTAAACACCACATTGTGTATCATAATCAAAGCTAAAGGCACTTAAGCGAAATTATGGATTGTACAAAATAGTGTGTATGATTTTTATAGTCTTTTGTCTATTGAATTTTCAATAGTTTTGTCACTAAGATAAAAAATGGTCTTGTATAATTAAACATTTTGTTATAAATAAAGAATACCTATAAATAAACTTACTGACTCAAACACAGTCAGACAGAAACACAGAGCTGAAGGTGAGAACAGGATCAACAGGTGTGTGTGTGAGAGGAGATCACAGTGCAGGTTTACAATTAAAATAATGTACATAAAATATCACAACTGCGAAGAAATCAGTCCAGACTGGTGAGTCAAAAGTAGCTCAAGTTCTCATGAACACTGGGGACCTGGGACCTGCTCCCAACATTTACACCTGGTTTAGAGACGGGGACAAAATAACATGTAAAACTGATGAGTGTTAATCTCACACACTTTATTATATGAATATGTAACCAGACACACTTCTGATTTTTCCACACTTTTTGTCAAATCCTTTTTAAAATGCACAAAAAGCTCAGCACGTCTGATCCTCTGTTTTCATCTCATTCTCCTGTAGAACTTTTATTCTCTGTGAAGTTAAACCTGCAGAAGCTGATGAACACAATTTGTAGACATTTTTACACTCCATGAGTTTTATAATTCAGGAACATTTTATTTACCAATAAATTATCACCAAGTCATCTGGTGGTAAAAAGTCATCAATGTTAATTTTTTTTATTTGTTTTTTTTATTTGTATCACGATTCCTTTTATTACTAACTTTTACTTCCTTGATTTAGCATTATCATAAATTCATACACAATCGAGAAGAGAAACTAAATATAACACTCAGTATGATCATTTTAATTACATTGTCAATTAGAATAATCAGGTGATATTTAAGCAATTTCACTGTGAGATTTATAAAGTTCTTTGTATGTTGAATATTAAATCCCCATGTCATTGTGAATAATGAGCTCATTTTACAAACATCATCTTTAAAGTAAGTCTTAAACCAAGATAATCTGTTGTTAAAGTGTGTGTCATTGTGTCTCTACAGGTTGGAGCGTTGTGGTGTCTCAGATGAAGCCTGTGTTGCTCTGAATTCAGCTCTGAGATCAAACCCCTCACACCTGAGAGACCTGGATCTGTCCTATAATAAACTAGGAGACTCAGACGTGAAGTGTCTCTCTGTTCTACTGGAGAATCCTCTCTGTAAACTGGAGACACTGAAGTAAGATTCTATTTTAAGAACATTAATTAGAATAAAAAGTCTGATTACTGACAGTCTGATCTTCTCAATAAAGTGTGTGAATGCTGTTAGATTTTGTTACAAAGACTGCATAGTCCCCACAGAGAGAAATCAGTCCACACTGGTGAGTCAAAAGTAGCTCTCATGAACACTGGGGACCTGGGACCTGCTCCCAACACACACGCTGCTAATGTACACCTGGTTTAAAGAGGAGGACAAAATAACATGTAAAACTGACGAGTATTAATCTCACACACTTTATTAAATTATGCAGAATATGTAACCAGACACACTTTAAAATGCACAAAGGCTCAGCACCTCTGATTTTCTGTTTTTATATCATTTTCCTTTAGAATTTTTATTTTCTGTAAAGTTAAGTCTGCAAAAGCTGATAAACTCAATTTATAAACATTTGTTGCACTCCATGTGTTTAATAATACAGGAAAAATTAATTTACCAACAAATTATCACCAAGTGTTCTGGCTTAAAACAGACATGAATGTTAATTTTCTTTAAAATAAGTGTCCTATTGTTTTTGTGGTGTATCTTTTAATTCATGATAGTATTTGGTTTTTATCATCATTCTGACTTTTACTTCTTTGATTCTGCAATAAAATAAATCTCATTTATTTCGGTAAATCTGTAAACAATAGATAAGAGAAACTAAATATAACTCTCAGTTTGATTATTTTACTTACATTGTTAATTAGAATTTTCGGTAACACTTTATAATAACTACACCCTATGAATCATTAGTTAAGCATTGGTAAATAGTTTATCAATCATTTATAAAGCATTGTTCCTGCATTAATAGACATTAGTAAGCAGTTTATAAATACAGCTATACATGCTTTATTCTTGCTTTATAAGCATCTATATAATATGCGTAATAATTGTATTTTCATACTTTATTAAGGATCTGTTAATCATTTCCAAATTAAGCATAACATTATTTAAAAACCGATTAGTTAGTAATTGTAAGTGGTTCATGAGATCATTTAGAACGTGTTAGTAAATGATTCATAAACCATTTGAATGCACATTTATACATCTTATTATTCAGACATATATTAACAGTTTGTCAGTGTGTTAATAAATGCTTTATTAACACACATTCCTACTGTAACTCATAATTAATTTAGGTAGTTATAAAACATTTACTAGCTGTCAGTTAATGGTTTTTGTGAGCTCATCTAAAGTGAGGACTATTTATGCCTTGTAAAGGGTTTACAAATGAGATTTAAACCCACATTTATCTTCTAAACAGAAAAAGGAAAACACAACTCAAAGGAAAACATAGAAATATTTATTTCAAGATGCAAAAAAATAAATAAACCATACAACTGTACATATAAATTAATATAAAATAATTTGATATAATATGAAAAATAAACCTCTGTAAAAATGAAACTACAAATATGCACTTGATGAATGTTTGAATGAAATAAAATTTAAAATATACTTCTGCAGTATCAGATATAAAATAGAAAAATTAACTAAATAAGCAACAAAAGTAACTAAATTAACAACAACAACAACAACAAAAAAGTTTGTTTCATGGCTGGGTGATTGTGCAAACAGTGAATCACAAAGAAGTGGCAAAAAAGCCACACAAAATTTTGATAAAAGCAAAAAATAAAAATAAAACAAAAAAAATCTACATTTCAAACTATTACATTTCACTACTTGTACTTCCTTGAAATGTCATGAATCAATCTGCCAAATGCACCATCAGAGTGTTTCTTTGCCAGCCATTCATTCCACTCAATCACTGCAAGGTTGTCAGAAAGCAAACTCTCTGTGCGATTTCCTCTAAGCCTCCAAATCTGCTCCTTGTAGGATCTCCAGGCCCTCTCAATATGTTGGGTATGGGCACTAGTGTGGGGATCTACATACCACCTGCTGTGGTTGACAGTGTGATGGTTGTACCCTAGTTCAGGGAGTATGCGATAAGCACGCCACTCGTCACTGATAATTGATGACCCAGGCCTCACATGATGCGCAACCAAGGGCACTAGATCTCTTCGAGATCTCCTCTCCAGAAGACGTAGAATAGGTTTTCTAGATTTTTGCTGCTGATGATATTTCACACCTAACATCTCAAAAACCCACTTCTTTCTTTTCCACCCTCCAGCCATTCTTCCTTTACCATACTAATGGAGAAAAAACACAACAAATACAGACATAAAAAAATAGCCATTTTACACATTTATTTACATTAACTATTGCTATAACATACCTTTCTTTTGTGACGAAAATGGCTTTCGTCGATCACAACAAACTCCCTTCTTCCACCGATTTGCTGGCCTGTACGCCTTCTCATCCTTTCAACTGCTGTGACACAGACCTCCCTTATTTTCTTTGCCATTTTAGTAAGAGTAGCTGAACTACTTGCAATTCTGTCATCCATCATGTCTATCTGGCGTAACCGTAGACCCTGACAAAACCTTTATGGGCAAATAGAACATGTAATGTAAATGAATGCCTTTATGTAAAATAATTGACATTATACGCATTATACAAATGTTTCCTCTTATTATTATTACAGAGATATTATTATATTATTATAGATAATATTATTCTATTAAGAGAATGGCAACAAAGCGAGTTTATGATATGCAGTGGTGGCCAAAATTATTTGAACACTAGCATTTTAATCAGCTAAAATGGTTTAAGGTCAGTTATTTGTATTGTTTGCTGTAGTGTGTCAGTAGGAAATATCAGATTACATTTCCAACATTTATTCTGCCATTAATTGTAATAATCCAGTGTGATTTTTGTTTGCACAAAGAGTTTGACAACAGCCACACAGGATCTGTTCTCATTATCATCCAGAACAGAACAAACTGTATTTAGTCTGAACAAAAGACAGACTAAATCCAGAAGAACTGTGGCAATGTCTCCAAGATGCTTTAAGAGACTTACCTGCAAAGGCAAAAGTTGTTTTAAATGAATGAATGAAAAAAAAATGCATAAAACTGTTAACAGTACTGCAGTATGCAGGTAGGTTTCTTGAAGCATCTTGGCAACATTGTCACAGTTCTTCTGGGTTTAGTCTGTCTCAGTTTGTTCTGTTTCTTCATGTCATTCCTGAAGGACTGGAAAATGATGATGATGGGATAAGATCTCTGAGTGGAGCACTGGCTGCTGTCAGACAAAACAAAAATGGATGGATCACTGGATTATTACAATTAATGGCAAAATTAATGTTTGGAAATGTAAACTGAAATTTCCTACTGACACCATTTTTTAGCTGGTAAAAACACTATGGTTCTAATAATTTTGGCCATCATTGTACATATTTATATTACTACCTGTACATGAACTGCATCCACTTGCTGAAGGAGATCTTTGATCCACTGAAGATTGATTTGTGCCTGACAGACATTTGTTTTGCCCTTCCCTCATGTACTGCTTGTTGACAAATCCTATTGTAAACAATTAAATAAATATTGACATATTAATAAACTATATATATATATATATATATATATATATATATCATAAAATGTATAATAATTAATATATAATATTTAATAAACTAATATATATATATATATATATATATATATATATATATATATATATATATATATTTATTTTTATTTTTTTACTTACCAAGCATGTTGATCTCCACTGTTTGCCCTTTTCTTCATTTTCATGTTCTGATGGCATATTCTGCATTTCATTTTTGTTTTTAGCAGTTTCCTTCTCTGAAGCCACTTAATAAGCTTCAGAGTGTTTTTTATAGAGCTGGGTTTGTTAATAAGCTTCTTTAGCCGGGTGAATCTGCTCATTTTTTATTATTATTATTATTATTATTATTATTATTAATTAAACGATTACTTTAGAAAGTGAATGTAGAGCAATAGCTAGTTTTTGATCTGACGGAGCGGGAGAAATTGCGCTCCCGCTTTCATGCGTAATCAATACGGGACAAGGGAAAAGTTCCGTGTTCACACGTCATCAACGGGGGACAAAGGAATTGTGCAGCAGCAGTGTTTTAACTAACATGGAGAACTCCAACAGAAGTCGAAAATGCGTGCGGACCCGGGGCAAAAAGAATGACAACGTGGAGATTGGAGAAGACGTGCGTCAGTGGCACTAGTGGTGAGTATGTTACTCTGTTTACTGGCACACGTTATTGATGGCTAGCAAGCTATGGCTAGATGCCGGTGTTATGCGCTAAAATGCCCCCCTGCCACGGATTGCCCCCCCTACATAATCTCTATAAAATATTATATTAGAACATACATTTAAAGGTTTATTATTATCAAATATATTATTACTATTATAATTAACCCTAGACTTATTTAAGAAAATAAAATACAGTCTTACTGCTCCCAATTTTTTAATGGCAGTGTATTTTTGCTGTACAATTGTTTCTCTTGGCTGGTTCCAATAAAAATAAAAAATTGCATTGGGGATTTAGAGGAATAACCTGGAAGACCATCTACATAAGCTTTAACACTTTTTGTTTTGTTAAATCCTTGTAAAAGACTTAAAACAAATTAGAGGGTGACTTAATAAGCTGCATATACTGCATTAAATTATAATTTCATAAGGAACCAGTTACTTCACTCTGGAAGAACATACAGTAAACTACATAAAACAAATTCCTTTAAGAGAAGTATTCTTTGGTTAGCTAAAGCACTGTGTAAAAAATAAATCAGATCCACATATCAAAATTTTATACCAAATAAAAAATAATACTATTACCGCACGCCGGTATAAGGTCAGAGTCAGAGTCAGGTGTGTGAGTGTGTCAATTGGTGTGTAAGAATATCAAAACCAAATACTAACAATAATTTTGTGTTCTCTGAATTACAGCTCAAACACCACAGCAGGTGGTGTCTCGTTACAAAAAAATTCTTCGGCACTTCAGTAAAGGAGGGACCATGTCAGCTGCTTTCAAACGTGTTGGCGTGGACCGGAACACAGTAGCAGTCAATGCTCCAATCGCAGAGCTATACATTGCTGCACCTGACAAATTTAAGGATCTTCTTAAAAACCACAGCAGTCAGGTTAAACTATAAGTGCATTTGCCACACAGTGTGCTGCCGCAATTAATGATAATTCAGCAATTGAGAATAGAATTAAAGCCCTTAAGGCTGTTGCCCCTTAAACGGAAGTGAACTCACCAAAATTATGTACGGTCTGCACTGCTGTTCACTGATGTTTAAAAGTTAATACTGAAGTAGTTTTTTTCAAGTTTTGAAATATTTTATATTATCATTATTTTTTATAAAAATATTATTTGTTGTATTTTATAATCCGTTGTTGGTACTGGTTGTTGATACAGTTGTACGGTTTCATTTCTTTTGCATCTTGAAATAAATATTTCTATGTTTCCCTCTGTGTTGTGTTTTCCTTTTTCTGTTTAGAAGATAAATGTGCCTTTAAATCTCATTTGTAAACCCTTTACAAGGCATAAATAGTCCTCACTTTAGATGAGCTCACAAAAACCATTAACTGACAGCTAGTAAATGTTTTATAACTACCTAAATTAATTATGAGTTACAGTAGGAATGTGTGTTAATAAAGCATTTATTAACACACTGACAAACTGTTAATATATGTCTGAATAATAAGATGTATAAATGTGCATTCAAATGGTTTATGAATCATTTACTAACACGTTCTAAATGATCTCATGAACCACTTACAATTACTAACTAATCGGTTTTTAAATAATGTAATGCTTAATTTAGAAATGATTAACAGATCCTTAATAAAGTATGAAAATACAATTATTACGCATATTATATAGATGCTTACAAAGCAAGAATAAAGCATGTATAGCTGTATTTATAAACTGCTTACTAATGTCTATTAATGCAGGAACAATGCTTTATAAATGATTGATTAACTATTTACCAATGCTTAACTAATGATTCATAGGGTGTAGTTATTATAAAGTGTTACCGAATTGTCAAATGATATTTGGTTATATAATGATATATTAGCCAGGAGTAGCTCAGTGGTTAAGGCATTGGACTACGGTTCGGAAGATCCCAGGTTCAAACCCCACAACCACCAAGTTGCCACTGTTGGGCCCTTGAGCAAGGCCCTTAACCCTCAACTGCTCAGATGTATAATGAGATAAAAAAAAATGTAAGTCGCTCTGGATAAGAGCGTCTGCCAAATGTAAATGTAAATATTAAATCTCCATGTCAATTAATGAGCTTATTTTACAAACACATCGTCTTTAAAGTAAGTCTTAAACCAAGATTAAAATCTATTGATGAAGTGTGTGTCATTGTGTCTCTACAGGTTGTATAATTGTGGTGCCTCAGATGAAGGCTGGGCTGCTCTGACTTCAGCTCTGAGATCAAACCCCTCACACCTGAGATACCTGGATCTGTCCTTTAATAATGTACTAGACTCAGGAGTAAAGTGTCTCTCTGCTGTACTGGAGAATCCTCTCTGTAAACTGGAGACACTGTGGTAAGATAAACTACAATCCATAGTCAAAGAAATCAGTCCACACTGGTGAGTCAAAAGTAGCTCAAATTCTCATGAAAACTGGAGACCTGGCACCTGCTCCCAACACACACGCTGCTAATTTTAGAGGGGAGGATAAAATAGCACATAATTAAGAGTGCTAATTTCACAAACTTTATAAAATTAGGCAGAATATTTAACCAGTGTTACTAGTTTAATCCGAGGTCTGGAAACAAAGCAAAGAGTTGTGCGGTGGAGCTATACGGAGAGTGACATGGAACAGGACGATGTTGTGCGCCCAAGAGGACCAGAATGACGCCTTTTTCATCTCTGCGATGCGGACAGTGCGGGAAAAGAACTGCACAAGCTCCCGCGGCATCTTTGCTCCTGCTTAGAGCCCGCCTTCTCATCCCCACTGCCAAAGAGGAAAAGGACGCAGAGTGTATCGCGTTAAAGCCCCTGATCCCAGCCAATGGACTTCAGAAAGGGACTGTCTGTGGCCGCGCCCAGATAGAGCTGGGAGGAAACCTTCAGGAACATTTTATTCACCAATAAGTTATCACCAAGTCATCTGGTTGTAAAAAAACATATATATTTTTTTTACATTAATTTTTTAATTAATGAATGGTTAATACTTGCATGGGCTCAAGGCAAGGTCTTACAGGTGAAAGGGTCGTCTTATTTAGGACAAATTGGGTAGGAAAGGGTTAAAGGAGGGAGGAAGTATAAAAGGGAAGAACAGAGAGAGGGTGTGCACGTGCAGTTCTGGAGGCAGTGCACACCTGCGGAAGGGGAGGCCACCTGCGTAGGGAGCCTAAGGAGTGAACGAGGAGAAATAACAGATTTAGGCGCACGCTGTGACAGTATGATAATTTTAATCACATTGTTACTTAGAATAATCAGGTGATATTAAATCCCCATGTTATTGCAAATAATTAGCTCATTTTACACATCGTATTTAAAGTAAGTCTTAAACAAAGATAATCTGTTGATGAAGTGTGTGTCATTGTGTCTCTACAGGTTGTATAATTGTGGTGTCTCAGATGAAGGCTGTGCTGCTCTGACTTCAGCTCTGAGATTAAACCCCTCACATCTGAGAGACCTGGATCTGTCCTATAATGATGTAGGAGACTCAGGGGTAAAGTGTCTCTCTGATCTACTGGAGAATCCTCTCTGTAAACTGGAGACACTGAAGTAAGATTCTATTATAAATCATTAATAATAAACTATGATTTAATCTGCATTCTTATCATAATAATAAACAAACACATTGTGTATAAATAAAACACAGACACATTTGTTCTGGTCAATACTGAATAAATCATTTACACATTCACAGTCTGGGTTTTAAAACGTACATGAACCAGTGAGATAACAACTTCTCCAAAAGATAATTAGAGTCTGATCTTTTTCTATAAAATAGACACAAAGTCTGATTACTGACAGTCTGATCTTCTCAAGGAAGTGTGAATGCTGTTAGTTTTTGTTGAGACTGTAAGTAAGTAAATTCTAATGACTTGGTGTGTGTTCCTCAGTCCACAACCAGGCAAACTGTCTCTAACCAGATCAGTGTCAGTGCTGTTACTCCTCTGTATAAGATCAAGAGTGAAGTGTGTGTCATTGTGTCTCTACAGGATGTATAATTGTGGTGTCTCAGATGAAGGCTGTGCTGCTCTGACTTCAGCTCTGAGATTAAACCCCTCACACCTGAGAGACCTGGATCTGTCCTGTAATGATGTAGGAGACTCAGGAGTGAAGTGTCTCTCTGATCTACTGGAGAATCCTCTCTGTAAACTGGAGACACTGAGGTAAGATAACCAACAATTCACAGTCTAAGAAATCAGTTCACACTGGTGAGTCAAAAGTAGCTCAAATTCTTCTGAACACTGGAGACCTGGGACCTGCTCCCAACATAAACGCTTTTATTAAGCTGCTGATCATTTTTTATATCCCGTTGTATACTTTATAATCTGTTCTTATCGATTGTGTTTTAGTTTTTACTTTTGTAAAACGTTCTGTCCAAATCCCGAGTGGAATCCTGGTGACACAGAGAGGTCAGATGACCATGTTTAGAGAGAAGCCGCAAATACACCAAGAGGCCAACGCACCATTGTTGCTTATACACATTTCTTTAGTCACCATTTTTCGCCCAGCGCTGTGGAATCTGTGAATCCTTCTGTCTTTTTACGGTTCTCACCTTTGAGACAGTGTCACAGGACAGCGATTTCGAACACACCGGAATGTTTTGTATATAGTTGTAAATAGTGGTATTTTGTGCACTGCAGGGTCAGTGTTGTATAAAACACATTTAGGTTTGGTATATTGAGTGTTTGTGTGTCATTCGTGTTGGGTTTTGTTATAACCAGCAGACGAGATAAAACTACTGTGTTTTGTAATGTCTGTGGATTAATTAATACAAGTGTCACAAATGTTCTTGGGACACATGATGCTACTAAATCACTAAATCTTGCTAAAAATAACAAAAAAAAAAAATAAATCCAAAAAATATATAAACTCGCTTCACTTGGATTTCCACTGATGCAGATAAGTTTTGATCAGCTACTGGAAGTACGTGCAACCGGCTCGGTCACTCGTACTGTATACCGAAAATGCTTCACATGCCGAAACAAATTTCTTGCTAAATTTTAGCTCTTAAGGCAAAAATTTGCAAAACATATTTGTTTACTTAACCTTTAGGGGTCTGTGGGGGTTTTGGAGCCCTAAAGAGGTTCTGACGTGTCCAGACACTTGTGTATTTTTCAGTTACATATTCATGGTTAAAGTCTAATCACACTGTTTTCAGCACAGACTGGGCTACAGTAATACAGCATGTATGTACGAGTTTGTAGTTTGGAGATGTACAGTGGAACCTTGGATTGTGAGTAACGCGGTTTGCGAGTGTTCCGCAAGACTAACAAAAATTCCGAATGAAGTTTTACTGGGAAACCAAGCAAGTCTTAACACACGAGTACCGAGTATCATATACACTGTATCACACATGTGCTTCTTGGAGAACACTCACACACACACTCACACACACACTCACACACACACACACACTCACACACACACACACACATACACTTTTGTGAACTGGATCTTGTAGCCTTGAGTTTTTGTTATAAAATAATAAAAATGTCCAGGATTGAGTGGAGAGGGACACAGATGATCTTATACACAGAGACACATTTATGACATGAACACGGCCGTGAAAAAACTCACATTCAGGATCAAACAGTGCAGACAGGAACCAGTGCACGATGGAAAAAGGGTGTTATGTTTGTAAAAGCCGAAACTTACACCCTACACACAGTCATACATCTCTGTGTTACACTCGAAAAGCAGCTCCAGTTTAACTGAAGACACAAGTGAACATCACACACCTGCATTTCCACACACACACACACACACACACTCACACACACACACACACACACAGAGACACAGACACACACACACACAGACACACACACACACAGACACACACACACACACACACTCTGTCACAGGTGCAGACAGAGACTTATCGTGTGTCCATCCACTTTAAACATCAGCTGGAGCAAAAAACAATCTTTAAAACACACACATTCTCTGTCTGAGTCAGTGTTGTTCTGAGGAAAAGCTAAACTCCTCCCACTTTCCAGAACATTCTGTAGAGCGCAACATCTTCCAAACGCTCAGAAAACTCAATCTGTGTGTGTGTCTGTGTGTGTGTGTGTGTGTGTGTGTGTGTGTGCGTGTCTCTGTGTGTGTGTGTGTCTGTGTGTGTGTGTGTGTGTGTGTGTGTGCGTGTCTCTGTGTGTGTGTGTGTGTGTGTGTGTGTGTGTGTGTGTGTGTGTGTGTGCAGTATTTGTAGAGTTTGAGTTCATTTTAGCGACGTGTTTCAGAAAGATATTGCTGGAGACTGAGACGACTGAAAGCGAATCCTGTTTATTTTATTTTTACAAAAGCACAAGGTTTAGTGGATATTGTAAGTGACATCAATAAAAGTCGACCCTTTACTGATTTAAATGAAAATAATGATTGGTGATGATAATAATGAATAATGATGTGAAATTAAAATGATTTAAACCTATTTATACAATCACAAATAATGTTAGTCCCTTTTATTTTTTCCCAGAATCAGTTGTGGTTCAGTTGGAGTGGACGGTGTGTCAGCTCTGGTGTCACTGTTCAGCTCAGAATCCTCAGGACTGAGAGAAGTGCATCTGACCCAGGAAACACTCGATCTGTCCAGGAATAAAGTGGAAGACTCAGTAGTGAAGGATCTCTCTGTTGTACTGGCGAATCCTCACTTTAAAGTGGAGAATCTGAGGTAAGATCATCTCTCTGAGAGTCACATGACCTGCTCCTCAGTAACACACATTCTCTAACAGTGAGACTGAAGCAGAGGTTTTAGGTTCAACATCACTCACACCCAGATTTCCCCCATGGGCCAGTTGACGCTGCTTACTATTAGATTTTTTGGAGAAAATGTTCAGAACGACCCTCTTGCTCGCCTTCCCACTTTATTTAGGACAGTTTCACACATATTGCTCATTTGCACACTTCTGGACATATAGGTTTTATACTTATATATTATTAAATTTTTTTATATTTTGTTCTACTTGTCTTATAGTTAAGCTATTTATTTATTTTTTGCTTCTTTTCTATTTCTCTTTTTTATTTCTTGTTAATTGTTTTGTTTTTTTAAGGTCACAGGCGGTCGTATAAGCATTTCACTGCATATCGTACTGTGTATGTGACAAATAAAATTTGCATTTATTAACCTTAAAAATAGCTTTGGACATTTTAGCTTTGTGGCGTTTTGGGACTAAACCGTTTTAATCATCTAACATAGCAGGAATTATTTATTGTTGCACTCTCTGGTATCACACAAATATGCATTGGTTCTCTTCTAAGTCTGGTTCCTCTCAGTGGTTTCTTCCTCATGCCATCTCGGGAAGCTTTGTCTTCACCACAGTCACCTCCGTCTTGCTCTTTATTGACCAAATTCATAAATTGGAGCAAAAAGCTGTAAAACACTACTGTATATCCTTTTCTAAAGTAAAAGATTTTAAAAGGATCTTAAAAACTAATTTTAAAACACTTTTTTTTTAAGTAAATCCTAAGCCAATATAAACATTTGTTGATGAAGAGTGTGTCATTGTGTTTCTCTACAGGTTGCATGGTTGTGGTGTCTCAGTTAAAGGCTGTGCTGCTCTGATTTCATCTCTGAGATCAAACCCCTCACACCTGAGAAAGCTGAATCTGTCCTATAATCATGTAGGAGACTCAGGAGTGAAGTGTCTCTCTGCTCTACTGGAGAATCCTCTCTGTAAACTGGAGACACTGAAGTAAGATTATATTATATATATTAAACCAGTAATACCAAAACATGATCTAATCCACCTCCAGGTCATAATAATAAACGATCAGGGAAAAAATCCAGACGCATCTCATTTCTGACGGAGATTCACGTGCATGTGTTTCCCTGCATTCAGATCACACTGTAATTTCATCCAATCAGATGCTAGAGGAGGGACAGTACCAGCCAATCAGAAGCTGGAGGGGGTACATGCTGACAACCTGTTTCTGATTGGCTCCTTTTCATGCGCACGCGTCAAACTCTTACACTTTCTTCTGTTCTTTCGTTTAGCAGCGAGTATAGACTTTATCACTGCATGTGTTAGTTTGTGTTATTTTTTTTATCAGAATAAGGTAAATTTCTTACACACACACACACTAACATATATACTACTGTGTGAATAGAGACAGGTGTGTACAGTACAGTACAGTTGTAATTGGGATATAACTTACTGTTTTAGTAAAATAAACCTGACGTGTTGATTTTAGCTGTTACACAGAGACACTTTTTTCTTTTCTTTTTTAACTTGAGTGCAACAAAAGTTTTGGTTGAAAAACATGAGAATCATGTGGATCACAATTTCAGTGGAGAAAAATCCTGAATCCCATTTTAGCCTCCCTATTCCTCAGTCCACAACAAGACAAACTGTCTACAACCAGAGCAAAATCAGAGCTGCTCCTCTGCCTGAGATCAAAAGAGTGAAGTGTGTCATTGTGTCTTTACAGGTTGGAGTCGTCTGGTGTCTCAGATGAAGGCTGTGCTGCTCTGACTTCAGCTCTGAGATCAAACCCCTCACACCTGAGAGACCTGGATCTGTCCCATAATCATTTAGGAGACTCAGGAGTGAAGTGTCTCTGTGCTGTACTGGAGAATCCTCTCTGTAAACTGGAGAAACTGAGGTAAGATCATCTCTCTGAGAGTCACATGACCTGCTCCTCAGTAAGACACATTCTCTAATAGTGAGACTTAAGCAGAAGTTTTAGGTTTATTATCAATGTCAATGCTCTTCCTGCCGTAACCCTCCCATTATATCCGGGCTTGGGACCAGCACTGCATCCAGTGGCTGGGGTTTGGGGTTTGGCTGGGAATTGAAGACCCAGGCCTTCCGCATGGCAGATGAGAAACCTACCACTGATAACTAAAATAATATATGTTTTTTTTTTTAAAGTTTTTTTCCAAAGAATGCATTAAATATATAATGGCAGTAAAAGTGTATTTCACACTATGATGGTTGAACTTGAACCCTGACCTTCCAATCAGTAACTGTTTGATCCACCACTGCCCCATTATCCACCAGTGGGGTTTAACTTGTTTCCTCTTTATCTTAAAACAGCACAGCTTTAGTTCTTTAATTAGTCCAGTCTTCTAACCTGTTTGTTCTTACACTCCGCTCATACAGAACTGTTTCCAAAGCATCAATTTTGCACAGATATTAACCACTAACGTCATTAGAGATGATGAAAATAAATAAATTCAGTTACGTATCATGATTCTTTTATGCAGCAGTCCATATACGTATCGCCATGCTGACTGCCAAATCTATTTATTGTAAATACTTATTTTAAAATTATTTATATATGTTTGCATTTGAGACAGTAATATGTTGCAGTTCCTCTATAATCCTACAGATGGTGCACTCAACTAGTGATTCCCTTCCCTAACAGTCATGCTTGTCATCACATAGCTGGTGTTCTGTCGAAACATGCTACTCGCTGATGGACGCCACAAAAACAATCCTATTTCCCTTCACAACATTGTTTTTCTAACTTTTATGCGCAACACTATATGTTTATGTTTTTGTACAATATTTCAACAAAAACTCCAAAACAACACAAACCTGTTGTACAACAGCAATGCATTCTGGGACTCTGTCCATCAGTGATCCTTCAGGATTTAAAATCCCTGAAATGCTCCTCTCTCTATGAAACTTTACTGGAACTCTGACGTCAGAGTGACACTCCAGTATAACTGCTCTCTTACGGCCAGAATAATAGAAACACACCAACACATTAACACCAGAATGACTATAAACAAACCTCAGATATTTCAACAGGCACCCGTTTGTGTTTCAGACTGAAGGTAGACCTTAAAACTATGTGAAGGGACAAAATGTAAAATTTGTGAATAAATTCTAATAGTAACATTGACTAAGGTACTGAGCGGGAAAAAATATATATACTAAGCAAAAAAAGAAACGTCCTCTGACTTTCAACTGTTTTTACTTTCAGTAAACTTAATGTGTAAATATTTGTATAACAACTAAAAGAGTCAACACCATAAGACATAAACTAAAAATGTTTCCCAATGTGTCCCTGAATGAAGGGAGGCTGAAAATCAAAAGTACCAGTCAGTATCTGGTGTGGCCACCAGCTGCTTGAAGTACTGCAGTGCATCTCCTCCTCATGGACTGCCTATTGCGGACAGTCTGAGCACTGATGGAGGGATTGTGTGTTCCTGGTGTGACTCGGGCAGTTGTCGTGGCCATCCTGTACCTGTCACGCAGGTGTGATATTCGGATGTGCCGATCCTGTGCAGGTGTTGTTACACGTGGTCTTCCACCGCGAGGATGATCAGCCGTCCTTCCTGTCTCCCTGTAGCGCCGTCTTAGGCGTCTCACGGCGCGGACATGGCGATTTATCGCCCTAGCCACATCAGCAGTCCTCATGCCTCCCTGCAGCATGCCTAATGCACGTTCACGCAGATGAGCAGGGACCCTGAATGAAATGACATAAGGGAAAGAGCTGATCAACAATATAACAGACACCAGCAAAATCTGGCAAATCAAGACCCCAAGTTATACAAAATGTCACCCAACCTGACAAAGATATTAAGTATTGACACACACTGCTAAACTCTGTATATTCTGTATATTGTAATGATATTTGTACAGAATGTAAAGTAAGTTTCCCATTTGACAGTTTAATTTTAATAAATGAATTATTAAGATGTACACATGTGTAAAAGGTTAGCCGTGGTGATCAACTAGGGACACCTGGGTGGACTGTATGATGTGACTGGTGGTTGAATTTTTTTTTTAATAAAGAAGCTAGATTTCAAAATGAAATCTTTTTACAAAGCAATTTTGTAATGGAGTATAATCATCAGCAACCTACATATCTACATCTCTTCATTAAACACATGGTTAATTAAAAGTGAAACTTCCCTGGGCACTTTATTAAGGCAGTAAGTTAAAATAATTTTCCCACGGGTGTGAGATATACCTGTGGTCGTAGCCAGCGGGGCCGTGTTACCTGCAGCACAAAAGTGGTCTATTATACACAACTAACAACAAATATATATGACATTTAACACAATATGTAGATTTATTTTATTTTCTATTAATTTCACATTTCAGAGATCCAACCTACTAACCCTCCTCATATATGATAAAGTATATAAAAATATTCTTATATAAATATAAAAATTTCTTTAGTGTAGACGGCACTGTTTGTCAGAGAGCCCTAGCCCTGAAACCCCAAAGCATTTTTAGCCATTCTTTGCATTATTATGTTTTAATAAATATACTGTATATGAGTCAGGATTGTTCAATAAAGAATTAATTTTTTCAGCACAATATAATCTTCAATACAAAGAACTCAATGTAAATTTAATTGTAACTAACTATACACACATGACTAAGCAAAAATTGTAAAAAGGATCATATAGGCAAGAAATGGAACAGATTTATAAGATCACGTGTGACCATAATAATAATAATAAGAAGAAGAAGAACGCATCCATTAACTATACAGTCTTAAATTAAGTGACCCGTGATGAAAACCCTCTTGGTCAGCAAACATACATTTTACATCAAGGACATAATATACAGTGGTGTGAAAAACTATTTGCCCCCTTCCTGATTTCTTATTCTTTTGCATGTTTGTCACACAAAATGTTTCTGATCATCAAACACATTTAACTATTAGTCAAAGATAACATAATTGAACTCAAAATGCAGTTTTTAAATGATGGTTTTTATTATTTAGGGAGAAAAAAAATCCAAACCTACATGGCCCTGTGTGAAAAAGTAATTGCCCCCTAAACCTAATAACTGGTTGGGCCACCCTTAGCAGCAATAACTGCAATCAAGCGTTTGCAATAACTTGCAACGAGTCTTTTACAGCGCTCTGGAGGAATTTTGGCCCACTCATCTTTGCAGAATTGTTGTAATTCAGTTTTATTTGAGGGTTTTCTAGCATGAACCGCCTTTTTAAGGTCATGCCACAACATCTCAATACGATTCAGGTCAGGACTTTGACTAGGCCACTCCAAAGTCTTCATTTTGTTTTTCTTCAGCCATTCAGAGGTGGATTTGCTGGTGTGTTTTGGGTCATTGTCCTGCTGCAGCACCCAAGATCGCTTCAGCTTGAGTTGACGAACAGATGGCCGGACATTCTCCTTCAGGATTTTTTGGTAGACAGTAGAATTCATGGTTCCATCTATCACAGCAAGCCTTCCAGGTCCTGAAGCAGCAAAACAACCCCAGACCATCACACTACCACCACCATATTTTACTGTTGGTATGATGTTCTTTTTCTGAAATGCTGTTACTTTCACGCCAGATGTAACGGGACACGCACCTTCCAAAAAGTTCAACTTTTGTCTCGTCAGTCCACAAGGTATTTTCCCAAAAGTCTTGGCAATCATTGAGATGTTTTTTAACAAATTTGAGACGAGCCTTAATGTTCTTTTTGCTTAAAAGTGGTTTGCGCCTTGGAAATCTGCCATGCAGGCCGTTTTTGCAAGTGAGGCCTGCAGTTCTTTAGATGTTGTCCTGGGGTCTTTTGTGGCCTCTCGGATGAGTTGTCTCTGCGCTCTTGGGGTAATTTTGGTCGGCCGGCCACTCCTGGGAAGGTTCACCACTGTTCCATGTTTTTGCCATTTGTGGATAATGGCTCTCACTGTGGTTAGCTGGACTCCCAAAGCTTTAGAAATGGCTTTATAACCTTTACCAGACTGATAGATCTCAATTACTTTTGTTCTCATTTGTTCCTGAATTTCTTTGGATCTTGGCATGATGTCTAGCTTTTGGTCCACTTCTCTGTGTCAGGTAGCTCCTATTTAGGTGATTTCTTGATTGAAACAGGTGTGGCAGTAATCAGGCCTGGGGGTGACTACAGAAATTAAACTCAGGTGTGATAAACCACAGTTAAGTTATTTTTTAACAAGGGGGGCAATCACTTTTTCACACAGGGCCATGTAGGTTTGGATTATTTTTCTCCCTAAATAATAAAAACCATCATTTAAAAACTGCATTTTGTGTTCAATTATTTTATCTTTGACTAATAGTTAACGGTTTTTGATGAGCAGAAACATTTAAGTGTGACAAACATGCAAAAGAATAAGAAATCAGGAAGGGGGCAAATAGTTTTTCACACCACTGTATATCAATATGCATTTTTTTTTGTTCTACATTTTTGTATTGTCATAGTTGTAATAAAATGTATATTTTCTAAAAGTAATGATGAGTTTAATTCTACATATCAGAAAACCCAAATGTACAGTTTACAAGCTCTGTATACTTGATGTGGGAAACACTGCTTTAGGGGAAACAAAAATCTGTTTATTCTGTGAGTGAATGTTCTTTCAGTGTCTCTGTCTAGTTGTTATAAACAGGGTCGCTGAAAGCAGCTGTAGACATGACGAGCAGGATTAAAACCATGCAGTTTTCCTCAATAGTTATTTCACTAAGATCCTAAAACAGTTTCGTATTATTTAACATTTTGTCATTAAGTTTCTGAATAAACCCACTGACTCAAACACGTTCCTACAGTAACACAGAGCTGAAGGTGAGAACAGGATCAGTAGGTGTGTGTATGAAAGGAGATCACAGTGCACCATCACTACTGTATGTTTAATATACAGATATAACTAAAATAATGTGGTTTTTGATTAGGTGCTAATTTACACCTGGTTTAGAGACGAGGACAAAATAACAAAACTGATGAGTGTTAATCTCATACACTTTATTATATGAATATGTAACCAGACACACTTCTGATTTTTCCACACTTTTTGTCAGATCCTTTTTAAAATGCACAAAAAGCTCAGCACCTCTGATCCTCTGTTTTCATCTCATTCTCCTGTAGAACTTTTATTCTCTGTGAAGTTAAACCTGCAGAAGCTGATGAACTCAATTTGTAGTTGTGACACTCAGTTTAATAATTTTAATTACATTGTTAATTAGAATAATCAGGTGATATTAAATCCCCATGTCATTGTGAAAAATGAGCTCATTTTACAAACACATCATCTTTAAAGTTAGTCTTAAACCAAGATAAACATTTGTTAAAGTGTGTGTCATTGTGTCTCTACAGGTTGCAGTGGTGTGGTGTCTCAGATGAAGGCTGTGCTGCTCTGACTTCAGCTCTGAGATCAAACCCCTCACACCTGAGAGACCTGGATCTGTCCTATAATAATGTAGGAGACTCAGGAGTGAATCGTCTCTCTGCTCTTAAGGATGACGAACATTACAAACTACAGACACTGACGTAAGTAAAAACCTCTTTTAATTAATGTTGCAAACGTATAAGAATGATTTGTTAATCCCTTTAACATTAATTTGTACATTTCTCTCAAGATATCAGATTACCAGATTAGTAAATAAAACCTTTATTGACATTAATAATAATTTATTGACAAAAAAATCTTTAAATCTTACGAAATGTCAATATATTTTATATAATCTGATTTTTTTTTCCATTGGTTTAAAGGGTGTTTTATTTTCATTAAAGTGTTGATAAAAAATTCATGTGAAGTCAGAAGACAGGGAGTCAGACTGAGTCTACAAAATGTCACAAATGAGTTGATGAGAGTGATTGTAAATGAACTCGTCTCCTTGTGACACTCTGGACAAGCAAAGAAAACAACTAAGGACGAGCTGAAACTACTAAAATTGGGCTAAAAACTGTCCAATGCATTATTAAAACCTGAAAGGGTCGTAGTGAACCAACATCTCTGAGAAATAAATGCAGTCAGAGAAATATTGTGAATTAATGTGTTGGGAGATCACTTAAACACTTAGTGAAAACACTCACTTATCGTCTTTACATGGAACCTGGAGCCTATCCCAGGAGATTTAGGGCACGAGGCGGGGTACACCCTGGACAGGATGCCAATTCTTCGCAGGGCTCACACACACACACTCACACACTCAATCACACACTATGGGCAATTCGGGAACACCAGTTAGCCTAATCTGCAGGTCTTTGGACTGTGGGAGGAAACCAGAGTACCTGGAGGAAACCCCCCAAGCACGGGTAGAACATGCAAACTCCATGCGCACAGACAGAAATCGACCCTGGCTGGGAATCGAACCCGGACCCTGCAAGGCGACAGTGCTTAACCACTACACCACCGTGCTGCCCTTAGTGAAAACAAATTATTAAAAACAATAGTAGAACCCGCGGCTATGTTTAATAGTAAAAGCAAGAACATGTTCACACACACAATGTGAGGACAACCCAAGGGATTGGGACTTAACAGCTGTGTAGCCTTAAGAGATCAGGGAGGCTAATCAGAAAAAAAGGCTTCAAGTTATAATCTGGGTTTCAGGACTCAACTTTTAAAAGAGTGGTTCTGGGAGCATAAAGAATCATTTTTAAACATGAACTAAACACCACATTGTGTATCATAATCAAAGCTAAAGGCACTTAAGTGAAATAATGGATTGTACAAAATAGTGTGTATGATTTTTATAGTCTTTTGTCTATTGAATTTTCAATAGTTTTGTCACTAAGATAAAAAATGGTCTTGTATAATTAAACATTTTGTTATAAATAAAGAATACCTATAAATAAACTTACTGACTCAAACACAGTCAGACAGAAACACAAAGCTGAAGGTGAGAACAGGATCAACAGGTGTGTGTGTGAGAGGAGATCACAGTGCAGGTTTACAATTAAAATAAT
Source organism: Clarias gariepinus (assembly GCF_024256425.1). Lineage (NCBI taxonomy): Eukaryota > Metazoa > Chordata > Actinopteri > Siluriformes > Clariidae > Clarias > Clarias gariepinus. The sequence goes on along the minus strand of NC_071111.1, from coordinate 29,444,601 downwards.
GTACATAAAATATCACAACTGCGAAGAAATCAGTCCAGACTGGTGAGTCAAAAGTAGCTCAAGTTCTCATGAACACTGGGGACCTGGGACCTGCTCCCAACATTTACACCTGGTTTAGAGACGGGGACAAAATAACATGTAAAACTGATGAGTGTTAATCTCACACACTTTATTATATGAATATGTAACCAGACACACTTCTGATTTTTCCACACTTTTTGTCAAATCCTTTTTAAAATGCACAAAAAGCTCAGCACGTCTGATCCTCTGTTTTCATCTCATTCTCCTGTAGAACTTTTATTCTCTGTGAAGTTAAACCTGCAGAAGCTGATGAACACAATTTGTAGACATTTTTACACTCCATGAGTTTTATAATTCAGGAACATTTTATTTACCAATAAATTATCACCAAGTCATCTGGTGGTAAAAAGTCATCAATGTTAATTTTTTTTTTATTTTTTTTTTTAATTTGTATCACGATTCCTTTTATTACTAACTTTTACTTCCTTGATTTAGCATTATCATAAATTCATACACAATCGAGAAGAGAAACTAAATATAACACTCATGTATTATCACTTTAATTACATTGTTAATTAGAATAATCAGGTGATATTTAAGCAATTTCCCTGTGAGATTTATAAAGTTCTTTGTATGTTGAATATTAAATCCCCATGTCATTGTGAATAATGAGCTCATTTTACAAACATCATCTTTAAAGTAAGTCTTAAACCAAGATAATCTGTTGTTAAAGTGTGTGTCATTGTGTCTCTACAGGTTGGACCGTTGTGGTGTTTCAGGTGAAGGCTGTACCGCTCTGACTTCAGCTCTGAGATCAAACCCCTCACACCTGAGAGACCTGGATCTGTCCTATAATAAACTAGGAGACTCAGACGTGAAGTGTCTCTCTGTTCTACTGGAGAATCCTCTCTGTAAACTGGAGACACTGAAGTAAGATTCTATTTTAAGAACATTAATTAGAATAAAAAGTCTGATTACTGACAGTCTGATCTTCTCAATAAAGTGTGTGAATGCTGTTAGATTTTGTTACAAAGACTGCATAGTCCCCACAGAGAGAAATCAGTCCACACTGGTGAGTCAAAAGTAGCTCTCATGAACACTGGGGACCTGGGACCTGCTCCCAACACACACGCTGCTAATGTACACCTGGTTTAGAGAGGAGGACAAAATACCATGTAAAACTGACGAGTGTTAATCTCACACACTTTATTAAATTAGGCAGAATATGTAACCAGACACACTTTAAAATGCACAAAGGTTCAGCACCTCTGATTTTCTGTTTTTATATCATTTTCCTTTAGAATTTTCATTTTCTGTAAAGTTAAGTCTGCAAAAGCTGATAAACTCAATTTATGAACATTTGTTGCACTCCATGTGTTTAATAATACAGGAAAAATTAATTTACCAACAAATTATCACCAAGTGTTCTGGCTTAAAACAGACATGAATGTTAATTTTCTTTAAAATAAGTGTCCTATTGTTTTTGTGGTGTATCTTTTAATTCATGATAGTATTTGGTTTTTATCATGATTCTGACTTTTACTTCTTTGATTCTGCAATAAAATAAATCTCATTTATTTCGGTAAATCTGTACACAATAGATAAGAGAAACTAAATATAACTCTCAGTTTGATTATTTTGCTTACATTGTTAATTAGAATTGTCAAATGATATTTGGTTATATAATGATATATTAGCCAGGAGTAGCTCAGTGGTTAAGGCATTGGACTACGGTTCGGAAGATCCCAGGTTCAAACCCCACAACCACCAAGTTGCCACTGTTGGGCCCTTGAGCGAGGCCCTTAACCCTCAACTGCTCAGATGTATAATGAGATAAAAAAAAATGTAAGTCGCTCTGGATAAGAGCGTCTGCCAAATGTAAATGTAAATATTAAATCTCCATGTCAATTAATGAGCTTATTTTACAAACTGTTACGTTATTAATGCCCCGGAACTACGACTTGCTTCAACTTATAATGTTTTTATTCCATAAGCACACACATTGTATTCCACTTCTTAGTCTGGTGCATCAATCAAAAACTGTCCGGTCTCAAACACCGAACCGGAACTCTAAATGTTATCGGACATAACATCACATCTTCCCCCCTTTAAATGTAAATAACGTCCCTTTGAAATCTTATGTTCAATCAATTTGTTCTTATGCCAAAATCTGTTTTTTTTTTAACAGATCTCAATTAACCTTTCAGGGGGTCTAACAGTGCGTTTTTGTCTGCAACCCTTCCCAGGTGAAGCAGTAACTTCTTTTGTCAGATCAGAGTCAGTATAATCCACAGAACATTTGTCAACCTGTTCGCTTGTGGAAATTTGAGACACATCATGTTCATTTGATAGCGACTCGACATCTTGAACAGTGACTTGTGGTCTTATGTCCCCTCTGTTCCTTCTTAGAATTGCACCATTCTCGGTCATAATCTTGTATTTCTCTTTCAACACAACCTTGTCGCGTCCATGTCCCTGTTGCATGGTTCAGGATACGAACTTGATCTCCAGGCTTGAGTTTTCGCAGGGTCTTTGCTTTCTTGTCATAGTTCTCTTTTTGTTTGCTTTTGAGTTGTTGTTTTGCTTCTTTGATTCTGTTTGCTCCTGCAGGTGTCAACAAGTCCTGGTGAATGGGTAAGTTAGTGCGTATCCGTCGACCCATTAGCATTTGGGCTGGAGACAACCCATTTTGAAGCGGAGCACTCCTGTAAATCATTAGGCTCTTATTGAAGTCTGTCTTTCCATCATGACTCTTCTTCATGAGAGCCTTCACAATCTTTACAGAACTCTCTGCCAGCCCGTTGGACCTAGGGTAGTTTGGGCTCGAGGTAGTGTGTTGAAATCCCCACTCTTTAGCAAAGGCATCAAACTCCCTACTGCAAAATTGTGGGCCATTATCAGAAAACACTTCACATGGAACTCCATGTCTTGCGAAGACTGTCTTCAGGAAAGCAATGACAGCCTGACTAGATGTCACCTGAAGTGTTGCAACTTCTGGATAGTTGGAGAAATAATCAGTAACTACAATGTGGCTCTTACCATTGCAGTCAAACAGGTCTACCCCAACCTTTTGGTATGGATAATCGGGCACTGGATGAGGCATGAGTGGCTCTGCTTGTTGCCTAGACCTGTATGTGAGACATATTTCACATGAAGCTGTAGTCTGACTGATTTCATGGTTTATTCTTGGCCAGTACATTACGTCACGGGCCCTGCGCTTACATTTCTCTTCACCTAGGTGTCCCTCATGAACCTTGTGCAGCATTTCCTTGCGCATCGATGCAGGGATGACAAACTTGTTTCCCTTGAATATGATGTCATTCACTACTGAAAGTTCAGCTCTGCATGACCAGTAGTCTTGAATTTGCTTTGGACAGTCACTTTTCTTTTCTGGCCAACCTTTCAGTATGGTCTCTTTGAGTTGTGTCATTGTTTCATCTGCATCAGTTGCATTTTTAATTTGTTCGGTTTTCTCTGGGGACACAGGAAGAGAGGTCACTATCATGTCAACATACGCTTGTATGTCTGCACCTTTCTCACTGATAAGGCTTTCATGCTTGTCGACAGCCCGAGAGAGTGTATCAGCTGCAAACATGAACTTTCCTGGTGTGTAGATCATTTTGACTTCATATTTTTGGAGTCTGATGAGCATTCGTTGGATTCTCATTGGGCAGTCATTTAAGGCTTTGGACATTATGGACACCAGTGGCTTATGGTCTGTTTCCACTTCAAAGGACTGTCCGTAGACATACTGGTGAAACCTTTCACAGGCATATGTACAAGCCAAAAGTTCCTTTTCGATTTGTGCATAGTTGGTTTCTGCACTCGTCAAGGCCCTTGAAGCATAAGCCACTGGTTGCCAGCTCTCTCCATGTTGCTGCAAAAGCACAGCGCCTAGGCCGTATCGTGAGGCATCTGCTGAGATTCGTGTGGTCTTGTGTGGGTCATAATATCTGAGCACTGGCTCCTCTGTGATGATGAGCTTCAATTTTTGAAAGCACTTTTCCTGCTCGTGAGCCCACATCCACTCATTCTTTTGTTCGAGGAGACATCTGAGTGGAGCAGAATGTGTTGACAGCTGGGGAATGAATTTGGCCAAGTAAGTGACCATTCCAAGGAATCTCCTCACTTCTTCTTTATTTTGAGGCCGTTCCATGTTGACTATTGCTGAAGTTTTTCTTGGGTCTGGCCTGACCCCTTCCTCAGACAAAACATCCCCAACAAATGTTAAGCTCTTGACTGCAAACTCACATTTCTCCTTGTTCAATTTCAGATTTGACTGTCTTATTAGCTCCAGGACCTTCCTCAATCGTGCATCGTGCTCCTGCCGGTTAGAACCCCACACGATTATCTCATCCATCATAGTCTCTACCCCTGGTAAGTGTTCAAATATCATGTGGATTGTTTTATGGTATACTTCAGGTGCCGACAGAATACCATACGGTAGACGGAGGAAACGATATCTGCCTTCTGGTGTGTTGAAGGTACAAAGTTTAGAACTTGCCTCATCAAGCTTCAACTGCCAAAAGCCAGACGACGCATCAAGCTTACTAAACCACTTCGCTCCAGCAAACTGAGACATGATCTCTTCCCTGGTTGGCAGTTTGAAATGTTCACGTTTTATGGCTCGGTTGAGATCCCTTGGATCAAGACATATTCTCAGGGAACCATTTTTCTTGAGCACAATGACTAGTGAGCTCACCCAGTCTGTTGGTTCATCAATTTTCTTTATGACATCCAGCTTCTCCATGCGTGCTAATTCCTCTTTAAGTTTTTCTCTCAATGCAAATGGAACTTTTCTGCATGCATGCACCACAGGAGCTAGCGTGTCATCAATGCTTATTCTGTGCTCCCCAGGCAGACATCCGAGTCCTTCAAAAACATCTTTGTACTCCTCCATGAATGAAGTTTCATTTGCTTTGAACTGTGATGTCACTACAAAAACTCCCCTCACTAAGTCAAGTTTTTCACATGTGCTCAGTCCTAGAATTGGCTGGACACTCTTTTCCACAATCAGCATGTGTATCTTTAACAGCTGCCCCTTGTGCTGCAGGGTCACCATGCAGCTTCCTTTGACAGGGACATCCTCACCTGTGTATCCTGTTACTTTTATTTTTGTTGAGTGTATTTTGTTTTTAACTTTAAGAGTTCTGTAGTCATCCACAGACATCAGGTTAACTTGTGCACCTGTATCTAATTTGAATGGAGTTATTGTCTCATTTACAGTCAGTGGTACAATCCATTCAGCTTTGTCTTCCATGTTTGTTTGAACAGAATCAACAAAGAATTCCTCTGGCTGCTCTTCAACTGTGTATACTTTTTTCTTTGCATAATCAGCTTTGCAACACTTCGCAAAATGATTATTCGTCCCACAGCTGTTACAGGTTTTCCCATAAGCAGGACAAGATCGTGGCATGTGTGTCCCTCCACATCTGCTGCACTTGCTTCTTAGAGTTTTCATTCTCTGTTTTTGTTTTGTTGGTTGTTTTGTGTGTTGCTCCTCTCTTTTTACTGCATGCACTGCAGCATCATTTCTATGCAGCTCTTTGGCTTGAGCACGAGTTATTTCCGCAGCTCTACACATGTTGACAGCTTTCTCCAGTGTCAAAGCTGGTTCACGTAGCAGTCTTTCCCTGAGACCATTATCGGGAATCCCGCAGACTATTCTGTCTCTCACTAGTGAGTCTCTTAAATCTCCAAAATCACAAGTCTTACTCAGTGTGTGCAGTTCAGCAAGATATTGATCAAAAGCCATTCCTTGTTTCTGATCAGCAGAGAAAAATTTGTATCTCTCGAATGTGACATTCTTGCTTGGGACAAAGTATTCTTCAAACTTTGTCATGAGAACAGTCAGTGTTAAATTTGCCTCGTCAAGTTGGAAGCTATTATATATATCCAGTGCATCCTCACCTATCACGTGCAGAAAGATTGATGCTTTTAACTTCTCATCATCTCCACCCGCACCACTGGCAGCAAGATAGATGTTGAATCTCTGCTTAAAACGTTTCCAGTTATCCGCAAGATTACCAACGAGCTGCATAGGCGATGGTGGATTTAACTTCTCCATGACGGGAAAAACACTCGTTCTACTCCTGCACTCGGCTCGCGGGTGCTCGTCTCCCGTATGCCTCTCCCCGGCCGCTCTCCGTGCCGCTGTTTCTCCGTGGGTCTCGCTGGCGGTTTTTTTTTTTTTTTTTTTTTTTTTTTTTAAATCAATCGCCAATCCCTATTTCTGACACCATGTTACGTTATTAATGCCCCGGAACTACGACTTGCTTCAACTTATAATGTTTTTATTCCATAAGCACACACATTGTATTCCACTTCTTAGTCTGGTGCATCAATCAAAAACTGTCCGGTCTCAAACACCGAACCGGAACTCTAAATGTTATCGGACATAACATCACACAAACACATCGTCTTTAAAGTAAGTTTTAAACCAAAATTTAAATCTATTGATGAAGTGTGTGTCATTGTGTCTCTACAGGATGTATAATTGTGGTGTCTCAGATGAAGGCTGGGCTGCTCTGACTTCAGCTCTGAGATCAAACCCCTCACACCTGAGATACCTGGATCTGTCCTGTAATAATGTACTAGACTCAGGAGTGAAGTGTCTCTCTGCTGTACTGGAGAATCCTCTCTGTAAACTGGAGACACTGTGGTAAGATAAACTACAATCCATTGTTAAAGAAATCAGTCCACACTGGTGAGTCAAAAGTAGCTCAAATTCTCATGAAAACTGGAGACCTGGCACCTGCTCCCAACACACACGCTGCTAATTTTAGAGAGGAGGATAAAATAGCACATAATTAAGAGTGCTAATTTCACAAACTTTATAAAATTAGGCAGAATATTTAACCAGTGTTACTAGTTTAATCCGAGGTCTGGAAACAAAGCAAAGAGTTGTGCGGTGGAGCTATACGGAGAGTGACATGGAACAGGACGATGTTGTGCGCCCAAGAGGACCAGAATGACGCCTTTTTCATCTCTGCGATGCGGACAGTGCGGGAAACGAACTGCACAAGCTCCCGCGGCATCTTTGCTCCTGCTTAGAGCGCGCCTTCTCATCTCCACTACCAAAGAGGAAAAGGACGCAGAGTGTATCGCGTTAAAGCCCCTGATCCCAGCCAATGGACTTCAGAAAGGGACTCCCGTCTGTGGTCGCGCCCAGATAGAGCTGGGAGGAAACCTTCAGGAACATTTTATTCAATAATAAATTATCACCAAGTCATCTGGTTGTAAAAAGACATAAATTTTTTTCAGACGTTAAGTTTTTTTAATGAATGAATGATTAATACTTGCATGGGCTCAAGGCAAGGTCTTACAGGTGAAAGGGTGGTTTTATTTAGGACAAATTGGGTAGGAAAGAGTGAAAGGAAGGAGAAAGTATAAAAGGGAAGGACAGAGTGAGGGTGTGCACGTGCAGGTCCGGAGGCAGTGCACACCTGCGGAAGGGGAGGCCACCTGCGTAGGGAGCGTAAGGAGTGAACCAGGAGCAATAACAGATTTAGGCGCACGCTGTGACAGTATGATAATTTTAATCACATTGTTAATTAGAATATTCAGGTGATATTAAATCCCCATGTTATTGCAAATAATTAGCTCATTTTACACATCGTATTTAAAGTAAGTCTTAAACCAAGATAATCTGGTGTTGAAGTGTGTCATTGTGTCTCTACAGGTTGTATAATTGTGGTGTCTCAGATGAAGGCTGTGCTGCTCTGACTTCAGCTCTGAGATTAAACCCCTCACATCTGAGAGACCTGGATCTGTCCTATAATGATGTAGGAGACTCAGGGGTAAAGTGTCTCTCTGATCTACTGGAGAATCCTCTCTGTAAACTGGAGAGACTGAAGTAAGATTATATTATAAATCATTAATAATAAACTATGATTTAATCTGCATTCTTATCATAATAATAAACAAACACATTGTGTATAAATAAAACACATAAGACACATTTGTTCTGGTCAATACTGAATAAATCATTTACACATTCACAGTCTGGGTTTTTAAACGTACATGAACCAGTGAGATAACAACTTCTCCAAAAGATAATTAGAGTCTGATCTTTTTCTATAAAATACACACAAAGTATGATTACTGACAGTCTGATCTTCTCAAGAAAGTGTGTGAATGCTGTTAGATTTTGTTGAGAATGTAAGTGAGTAAATTTTAATGACTTGGTGTGTGTTCCTCAGTCCACAACCAGACAAACTGTCTCTAACCAGATCAGTGTCAGTGCTGTTACTCCTCTGTATAAGATCAAAAGTGAAGTGTGTGTCATTGTGTCTCTACAGGTTGTATGGTTGTAGTGTCTCAGATGAAGGCTGTGCTGCTCTGACTTCAGCTCTGAGATCAAACCCCTCACACCTGAGAATGCTGGATTTGTCCATGAATACTGTAGGAGACTCAGGAGTGAAGTGTCTCTCTGCTCTACTGGAGAATCCTCTCTGTAAACTGGAGATACTGAGGTAAGATAAACTGTAATCCATAGTTAAAGAAATCAGTCCACACTGGTGAGTCAGAAGTAGCTCTCATGAACACTGGGGACCTGGGACCTGCTCCCAACACACACGCTGCTAATGTACTTCTGGTTTAGAGAGGAGGACAAAATAACATGTAAAACTGACGAGTGTTAATCTCACACACCTTATTAAATTAGGCAGAATATGTAACCAGACACACTTTAAAAGTCTCAGCACATCTGATTTTCTGTTTTTATATCATTTTCCTTTAGAATTTTTATTTTCAGTAAAGTTAAGTCCGCAGAAGCTGATGAACTTAATTTATGAACATTTGTTGCACTCCATGTGTTTAATAATACAGGAAAATTTAATTTACCAACAAATTATCACCAAGTGTTCTGGCTTAAAACAGACATGAATGTTAATTTTCTTTAAAATAAGTGTCCTATTGTTTTGTGGTGTATCTTTTAATTCATGATAGTATTTGGTTTTCATCACGATTCTGACTTTTACTTCTTTGATTCTGCAATAAAATAATTCTGTACACAATAGATAAGAGAAACTAAATATAACTTTCAGTATGATTATTTTATTTACATTGTTAATTAGATTTGTTAGTCAAATGATATTAAATCTCCATGTCAATTAATGAGCTCATTTTACGAACACATCAGCTTTAAAGTAAGTCTTAAACCAAGATTAAAATCTGTTGATGAAGTGTGTGTCATTGTGTCTCTACAGGTTGTATAATTGTGGTGTCTCAGATGAAGGCTGTGTTGCTCTGACTTCAGTTCTGAGATCAAACCCCTCACACCTGAGAGACCTGGATCTGTCCTATAATCATGTAGGAGACTCAGGAGTGAAGTGTCTCTCTGATCTACTGGAGAATCCTCTCTGTAAACTGGAGACACTAAAGTAAGATCACATTTTAAAATATTAATAATCGAACTGTCTAATGATCCACCAGGTCATAATAATAAACACATAGTGTATTAATTAAACACAGACACATTTGTTCTGGTCAATACTGAATAAATCATTGTGTTAATTCTGATAGATTCTGTTGAGAATGTAAGTGAAAGACATTCTAATGACTTGGTGTGTGTTCCTCAGTCCACAACAAATAAGTCATTAACACATCACTTATCTCTTTAGATAAATGTTAAAAACATGTAAGACTGATCATTTATTTAATTCAATTCAATTTTATTTGTAAAGCGCTTTTAACAATTGTCATTGTCGCAAAGCAGCTTTACACAATCCAAAGAATTTTGATGCTCCCATCATGCATAGTGTCCACTGTACAAGCCTCTGGAGACAGTGTTATGATCTGGGGTTGATCAGTTACTTAGGTCTAGACTCAGTAACGTTATGGGGCAATAAAATGAAGTCAGCTGATGACCCGAATGTACTGAATCACCAGGTTATCACATCTATGGAGTTTTCTTCCTGATGGTACGGCCATATTCCAGGACTTAGATTTACATTACATTTTTATTTATGGCATTTTACAGACGCCTTATAGAGAACATCTTACATTTTATGTCATTGTACAACTGAGCAGTTGACGGTTAAGGCTTTGCTCAAGGGCCCAACAGTGGCAACTTGGTGGTGTTGGGGTTTGAACCTGAGACCTTCTGATTATTAGTCTAACACCTTAACCAGTAGATTGAGCGACTAGATGGTAAAGGAAGGGTTTAGGGAGCATGAGGAATCATTTTTTAGCTGGACACATTACACATTATAATTAATCATACTTATTAGTGTGTATGATCAGATGATATAATTAATGTACATAAAAATGTCAGAACTACAGTTTGTCCACACTGGTAAGTCAAAAAAAGCCTAAGTTCCCATGAACACTGGAGACCTGGGACCTGCTCCCAACACACACGCTGCTAATGTTTAGAGAGGAGGACAAAATAACATGTAAAAGTTTTCCACACTTTTTTTTATCTCATTCTCCTGTAAAATTTTTACTTTATGTAAAGTTAAACCTGAAGATCCTGATGAACTAAATTTGTAGACATTTTTACGCTCCATGAGCGTTTTATAATTCACAAACATTTTATTCTTTTATTAACTGTTCTGGTTTAAAACAGACATGAATGCTATTATTATTATTATTATTATTATTATTATTATTATTATTATTATCATTATTATTATGCTTTACACTTTTTAAATAGTATCTTTTATTCATTTTAGTATTTGTATTTACAGGTTTCTAACTACTACTTACTTTCTTGATTCTACATTATAAATAAATTTGTACACAATGGATAAGATAAACTAAATATAACACTCTGTCTGATCATTTAATTACATTGTTAGAATAATCAGGTGATATTAAATCCCCATGTTTTTATTTATAAAGAGCTTATTTTACAAACACAACATCTTTAAAGTAAATCTTAAACCAAGATAAAATCTGTTGTTGAAGTGTGTGTCATTGTGTCTCTACAGGTTGTATAAGTGTAAAGTCTCAGATGAAGGCTGTGCTGCTCTGACTTCAGCTCTGAGATCAAACCCCTCACACCTGAGAGACCTGGATCTGTCCTGTAATGATGTAGGAGACTCAGGAGTGAAGCGTCTCTCTGCTCTACTGGAGAATCCTCACTGTAAACTGGAGAGACTGAAGTAAGATAATAATAATTCTGGTCATAATAAACAAAAAACACATTGTGTATAAATAAAACACAGACACATTTGTTCTGGTCAATACTGAATAAATCATTTACACATTCACAGTCTGGGTTTTAAAAAGTACATGAACCAGTGAGATAACAACTTCTCCAAAAGATAATTAGAGTCTGATCTTTTTCTATAAAATACATACAAAGTCTGATTACTGACAGTCTGATCTTCTCAAGGAAGTGTGTGAATGCTGTTAGATTTTGTTGAGAATGTAAGTGAGAAAAATTCTAATGACTTGGTGTGTGTTCCTCAGTCCACAACCAGACAAACGGTCTCCAACCAGATCAGTGTCAGTGCTGTTACTCATCTGTATAAGATCAAGAGTGAAGTGTGTGTCATTGTGTCTCTACAGTTTGTATAATTGTGGTGTCTCAGATGAAGGCTGTGCTGCTCTGACTTCAGCTCTGAGATCAAACCCCTCACACCTGAGAGAACTGGATCTGTCCTATAATAATGTAGAGGACTCAGGAGTGAAGCGTCTCTCTGCTCTTAAGGATAATGAACATTACAAACTACAGACACTGACGTAAGTAAAGACCTTTTTAAAGAAATGTTAAAGTAAACAACTGATCATTTAACCTCATTATCATGAGTCTGTACATTTCCCTTTAGTTCCAATAAGAACTAAATTAAAAGGTTATAAAATAGAATCAGCTATAGAAAACATCACTATATTTCATTTAGTCTGATTTTTTCTAACACTTGTCTTTGATGCTGTTTTGTCTTCAGTAAAGTGTATTGATATAAAATTGATGTTACGAGAGTCAGTCAGAGTCTACAAAATGTCACAAATGAGTAACAATCTCTGCTTTACCCTGTTTCTGATCAACAGTACACTTTCTTCTCAATTCTCATGAAAGTTTATTACAATGACAATTTCTAAAGATGTTACATTGAGCTGTAATAAGTCAAACAGGAGGTGATGATGTTTCCCTTGGAGATGAGATGATTACATGCTGATGATCATGAAGGACAACAGATCAGCTTGTGGATAATAATTCATGTTTTTTTCTTTTAGTTTCCGTCGATGATGAACATCTGTGTCAGTGTGATGAAGACTCTGGTGTTCCTGTATTTCCATGTTAAAGAACATTTAGGGGATATAACACATTAAACAGACTCCAGAAACATGAGGAGTGTATAAGTGTATAATGGTCTCTGATCCCTTGATTAGATTCCCAGACCTCAATCCCATAAAACACCTGGAAGATTATCTGGAGCAGCATGTCAAAAACCACATTATCTTCAACTGGACTGAATATGAACATGTATCGTTGTTCTCACTAGGATTTCTTCCCAAATAACTCACAGCTGGATGGAGCATTGTGTGTTCATGAGGTAACATGGAGCGACTCTCAGCCTGCAGTAAATGTAGGAATAATTTGAGGATGAACTGTTACTAGCATCACAATTTTATGTAACAAACACAAACAAGTGGAGTTACAGACACGTGTACCTGTGCTTTTACTCTACATCTTTAGGACTATTCTTTAAAAAATAAATAAATAAAACAATTAACCTGAAGTTACTGTTCTAACATGACTGATTTCCTTGTTTGTAATTAATATTTAAGTTTTATATGTTAAAATCTATTTACACATGCATAATATCGCTCTTTTGCTTAATTTTTTGAAATAAAATTTTATTGTACTTAGATACTTACACGCTTTGTGCAATTGTATCAAAAAATACATTTTGAAGAAATAAAATTACATACTATCCAATGTTATCCATTAAGTCTAACGTAAGTATGTAACATGAGTTTTATTGCCAAATTATTTTGGCAACAGTTCTATAAGAATATATATTTTTTAAAGTGCCTTTTTTTTTTTTTACTTTTGTGATGTTTTCAGAAAAGAAATTATTGTTGTAATTTTTATGTTGCAAATTATGGTCAGAAATGTTTCCATAAGTTACTCAGTGTTCATTGTAATATACTGTAATCATATTTTATATTCTGGAACTTTTGACAAATTATGGATGTCACAGTTACATCTGATGCAATAAAATATTATTTCTTTGTGCTTTAAAAAAGTTGAATTGCTTTCTAGTTAGTTACTGTAACACTGCTCATTACTACACAACAGGTATCTTATGCCGCCCAGATCATGTTAAGAAGTGTTGTTTTTTTTTGTTTTGTTTTGTTTTTTTTATTATATTTATTGTGGTAGTTTTTTGATTTTCAGACATACAAAAAGAACACAATCACAAAACCAGACAAAACACACCTACAGAAGTGTAAGAACAAAAAGAAGAAAAAAAAAAAAAAAAGAACAGTATCTCCTTCAGTCAACCACTTCACTGTGTAAAGGCAAAAAAGATCAAAAATAGATTTTTACTCAATATGACATTATGAATAATAGTGGCAATAAAATTACAACTATTTGTATATAATCACCTAGGTACTTAAAGCAAAAGTGACAGGGGAAGTAAAAAATAAAAATAAAAACAGAGAACGAACTAAAAGAAATGGTGTATTAAAACCGACACTACGATTACAAGGTTTCAAGTAGTTTCGCGATTATCTGAGATTTTTAACAGGTAGTTGAAAAGAGGCCGCCAAGAAACTTCAAATTGATCTATATTTCCAGACATACTATATCTAAGCCTCTCTACATGAAGGGTGGAAGAAAGTTCAGACAACCAAATCTTGAATAGTGGCCTTGACTTATTCTTCCACATGCAGAGAATAGATTTTTTTGCGATCATCATACAGTACCATACTGTATAGGCACTCGGAAAGCATTGTTAAGATGCTGCAAGGAGACTGACCAGCCAAAGAGCAGTTGCAGGGTCTAAGGGAATTTCACAAGCATAAACCTCTGAAAGAAATTGGAAAACTTCTGACCAGAATTCACCGATTTTGGGGCATCCCCAAAAAAGATGACCAAGCGAACCCTCAGCAGATTCACACTTATTGCAAAGAGAGGAAATAGTGGGGTAAAAAGTGTAAAGTTTAACCCTAGAGTGGTGCAATCTATGTAACACCTTGTACTGAATAAGTTGGTGCCTAGCATTAATAGAGCAGGTGTATATATTTTTAAGACACTTTCCCCAGTCTTCCTCAGAAACATGAATATCCAGTTCCTTTTCCCAATCGTTTTTCAGATGGTTGGTAGAGACATCTAACTGACTTGTAAAAAAATCTACAAATTTTGTGACTAACTTTGGGTTATTGGGAACGCAAGTAAGTAGTTTGTGTAGTTCATTATCAGCTGGCAGAGTTCCAAAGTTCGGCATAGTGGAACGAACATAATTTCTAATTTGTAGGTATCTAAAGAAATGCGAAGCAGGAAGGTCGAATTTCTCTTTTAGCTGAGAAAAAGTAGGAAAATTGTTGTCTATATATAAATCTCTCAGAGTGAGTATTCATTTTCTCGCCCAACCTGCGAACACTGGGTCTAATAATGAGGGTTTAAAGGCGATGTTACGACAAACAGGAGCAAAAAAGGAAGTACCTGGCAGTTTGAATGTCTTAGTAATCTGATGCCATATCCTGAGAGAGTTATTAATTATGAAGTGGGATCTAGCTGCAACTTTAGATTTCTCTGGGGCAGTAAATAGCAACGAAGAGAGAGATGAGTTTAAAGCACCACGCTCAATCACAAGCCATGAAGGGAGATCAGCTATAAGACTGCCGGGGCATGGGTCCTGCCAAAAAGTTAAGGCTCTACAATTAGCAGCCCAGTAGTAGTGTTGAAAATTTGGCAAACCTAACCCCCCCATTGACCTAGGCTTACACACATGAAATTTAGATATTCTATGTGTTTTAAAGCCCCATATAAATGGCAGTACAATGGAGTCCAAATTTTTAAAGAATTTTTTTGCCAAATAAATTGGTAGATTCTGAAAAAGATAGAGAAATCTGGGTAATATCACCATCTTAATGGCATTCACCCGCCCCATCATTGATAATGGCAGGGTCCTCCACTGTTTTATATTGGTTTTCAGATTTTCTAGCATAGGTAAAAAATTTAATTTATATATATCTTTAGGGTTTCTAGATATATTAAGACCCAGATATTTCAGACTGTTTGTGGCTACTTTAAAAGGAAGACTACTCATAAAAGTTGAGTCTATATTGTTAGTCACTGCCAAAATTTCACTTTTTTGCCAGTTTACTGAATATCCTGAGAATTTACCAAATGTTTCCAGTAAATTTAGCAGGGGTGGTACAGACTGTTCTGGGTTGCGGAGATACAAAATAATGTCATCTGCATAGAGGGAAATATGATGATTAATTTGGCCTAAATTTGGGGAAAATATTAAAGGGTTCTTTTTAATGGCAAGGGCAAGGGGTTCAACTGCAATTGCAAAAAGCAAAGGCGAGGGAGGGCAGCCCTGCCGGGTGCCTCTATGTAGTAAAAATTGAGATGATCTATTAAAATTGGTTAAAACCGAAGCTCTAGGATGAGCGTATAACATTTTCACCCAAGAGGCAAATGTATCACCCATGTCAAATTCTCTAATCACAGCTAAAATATAGTCCCACTCAATTTGGTCAAACGCCTTTTTTGCATCCAAGGCTAGAACTGCAATACTATCTTGAGGCTCAAACCTAGTATACAAGATATTCATTAGTCGCCTAACATTAAAAAAGGAGAAACGGCCAGGAATGAAACCAGACTGGTCCTGATGAACAATTTTCCCAATACAATTATTTAGTCTGTTGGCAAGAATCTTAGTGAAGATTTTAAGATCAGAGTTCAAAAGAGATATGGGTCGATATGATGATGGATTTGTTTCTTCTTTACCTTTTTTTAAAATTAAGGAGATATTTGCCTCATACAAGGACTGGGGAAGGTGATGTTTACCAGATGAGTGGTTAAACATTCTTAACAGCAAAGGGGAGAGTGTCTGTGCAAATCTTTTATAAAATTCAATACCGAACCCATCTGGGCCGGGTGCCTTCCCACCTGGGAAAGATTTAATAGCATCTAGTATTTCAGCGATTGTTATGTCAGCATTCAAAGCTGTCCGCTCTGCACCCCCTAACTTTGGAAGATGTATTGAATGAAGAAAATTACTTAATGCTGAGGGGTCAGAGCAGCCCTTCGACTTGTATAATTCTTTGTAAAATTCTTTAAATGTATTGTTGATTTCAGTGGGATTTGTTAAAAAAACACCCTCGTTGTTTTTGATTTTATGAATTGCTCTACTGGCTTGAAGCCCTCTTAGCTGGCGAGAAAGCAATTTGTCTGGTTTATCGCCAAGTTCAAACTGTTTTTGTTTAACTTTTAACAGCATGTTATTAACTTGGTTTGAAAGAATTGAGTTATATTCTAATTTGAGTGCAGCAATTTCATTAAGACCGAATCTGTAGAATCTCTGTATGCATCTTCTAACTGCGAAAGACGATTATCAATTTCTAGGAGACGTTTCTCTCTTTGTTTTTTAAGACTGGATTCGTAAGAAATAATATGTCCTCTCAGGACAGATTTTAGAGTTTCCCATAAAATCGAATCTGAAACCTCACCCATGTCATTAAATTTGAGAAACTCAGCAAGCAACTCTGTTAAATGCTCACAGAACCCGGAGTCCAAAAGCAGAGTAGGATTAAACCGCCAATTATAACTGGGCCTAATTTCTGACAGATCTAGGGAAAGTGTCACTGCTGAATGATCAGAAATGATTCTATTATGTTGTTTAATTGATTTAACACATGAAATTATTTTAGAGTCAATTAAAAAAAAGTCTATTCTAGAGTATGATTTGTGAACCTGTGAAAAAAAGGTGTACTGCTTGTCTGTAGGATATTTTAATCTCCAGATATCAACAAGGTCAAGGGAAGCCATCAGATCATTAAGAACAATGGCAGAATTAGTCAGGGATATGTCAGCACGTGAAGGAAATCTGTCTAAAAAAGCGTCTAATACTAAATTGAAATCGCCGCCTATTATCAGATATGTGTTTACAGTAGTAGGCAAAAGATTAAAAACTTTGCAAAAAAAAGTGGGATCATCGAAATTAGGTCCATACACATTCAGCAATGTGACATGGGTTGAGGAAAGTAAGCCCGAGACAATCACATAACGACCATTAGGATCACTGATAGTCGATATGTGCTTAAAAGTAACAGATTTACGAATTAAAATAGCTACTCCCCTGGCCTTGGATGAGAAAGAAGACTGGAATACCTGAGAGATCCAACTGCATCTCAGTCGCCTTTGTTCAGAGTGCCTAATATGCGTCTCTTGTAAAAATAATATGTCAGCAGCAATAGACTTTAAATAAGAAAAAACTTTGGCTCTCTTAACCTGATTATTTAAACCCCGAACATTCCAGCTGGCAAGGGTGACGTTGCCAATTTTAGATAAAGACCTACTACAAGTCATAATGTATAATATTTATATACCATTTAGTGGCTAGTGTAAATAAATTTGGAGAGATACAAGCCGGTGAAGGAGGTACACAAACACAACACACTACATACACAATAAAGAAAAAACACACCGCCCACCCCTCCCTTTTCAACAGCTTCCCCAAATGAAGCTGGGAAAAAAAAAACATACGAACAGTGGAACTGCTGGGCAGCATAAGGAATGAACAAAAAAAACCTACCTATCAAAGTAACCTCAAACAGAGAAACAGGGGCTCCCTCGCAGCCTCCAATCAAAAAATATAAGAAAAGCAATTGCTCAATGAACCTGAGCTACGGATTTAGAACTCTATTACCCGATATAAAACTGTTTATAAAACTATTTAAAAAAACTAATTAGACAAATATGACGGTCTCAACCTTCACATGTGAACAAGGGCATTAATAACTATATATATAGTGGAATCCAATAACAGACCGTGAACGATCTATGAATGTCCTTTTTTCTTTTTTACATATGAGAACATACTCACAGCGTCCTATAAAGGCCAGTAAGCAAACAGATTAAGTCTTTCAGCAATGGTCACAGCACTGAGAAACAGTCCCGAACTGCAGATCAAGAAGGGTCTTGCTCCACGATAGACTTCACGAACTCTTCAGCCTCCGGCACCGAGCTAAAAGTTTTCTTTTTATTGTCCTGGGTGACAATAAGACGTGCGGGAAAGAGCAATCCAAATCGAATACCGGCCCCCTTTAGCTTCTTTTTCACTCCGTCAAACGCCCTTTGCTGAGAAAGTACCTCTGCCGTGAAGTCCGGAAAGATGGAGATGAGTACTCCGTCATATTTTAAAGGGGCATTCTGCCGCGCAAGTCGCAGTATGGTCTCTTTAACCGGATATTGATGTATACTCGCGATCATGATTCGGGGACGTCCTCCTCTTGATGGTAAAGGCCCGGTGCGATGTGCACGGTCAACTTTAATCCGTTCGGGAAAGTTCTCAGTACCCAGGAGTTTCGGGATGAATTGTTCCACAAACTCGGTTGGGCGGCCAGCCTCCACGTTCTCAGGTAACCCCACGATTTAACGCGCAGGGCCTTGTTAACACGCAGGGCCTTGTTAACTGCAATAATTTCCTGACAGGAGGCCTCCAGGTCAGAAATACGGGCTTCATGCTCAGCTTTAGCACCCTCTAGGTCAGCAATACGCGAGGTGGTTTCAGAAAGTGTCGTTTGCAGCTGAGATAAAGCAGCTTCTAGCGAATTAAATCTGTCATTCATACCATTGCTCATAGTCTGAATCGCCGATAGAATGACAGTTGAATCTGTAGCTGCGCGAATATCGCCACCCGCCTTGCCGTCATTAGACGGCGGTTTCTCGGCTGGCTGTTTGCCTGAGGAAGTTGGTGAATCATCTTTCTTGAGTTTGGCCTTCTTCATTTTACTACTATATAAGGGCAAGCAAGCTTTCACGATGAAAATAAAATAAAAAACACAAATTTGTCGAGGCTTTGAGGGAGCACTCTAAATTTACGTCCACACCATGTGATGCTCTCTAGCGCCCCCCCCAGAAGTGTTGTTTTGTAATGGTTTGGTTATAGATTATAGAGTGTTTTCAGCATTAGCATTAGCATTTTCTTTGCATTAGCAAAGAAAATGAATATTTCAGATGTTATATTGTATGATCTTTGACAGCTCCACACATTGGTGTAAGAACAAATGCAAATGGAATAATATCACCTTTGGAGGTAGAAGCTGTTGCACCAATCCTTTGTATAGATACCTTACTTTGGTTTTTCACATAGTTTCAGAATTTCTCTGTCAGGGGGTTATTCAGTACAGTAAATGATGAGAAGCTGAACATGGTAGTATCCAGTATAAAGGCTGAGATGTCCTGTGGACTGGAGGTTAGTCATGGGAAGTCTGGGGTTTTGTGCATTAAAATACAGTGAAGTCAGTTAAAGGCATCAATGCACAGAGAGATGTACAGTAGTTGGAATGTTCAACTTGAGACAACTGGGATAAGTGTTAAGAAGAAGCTACTACCACTTGCTTGTTGTTTTTTAATTGTACATTTAAATACCCCCTTGACCAATATAATTAATTTTACACAGGTGATTAAAGTAAAGTATTACATTTCCTGCTGTTTTAGGTGCAACTTTCTTCATATTTTGTATGTGGATGTTGAATATGTGTACATAGAAATATCTGATCAGAGAACAGATCTGTAATAAAAGACCTACTGGATTCTGATTAATGCTTGTATAGTGCCTGGGATGTTACTAAAATCAACACATTTCGAGCGGACAATATGCTCTGAACAGATACAAATACAGAAATAGAAGCTTTTTATCATACTGCAGAATTGTTTTGCCCACACAGATCAAACATTGAGTGCAGTGGAGCACATCATTGCTTAGTGTCTATATTTATCTATCTATCTATCTATCTATCTATCTATCTATCTATCTATCTATCTATCCATCTATCTATCTATCTATCCATCTATCCATCCATCCGTAATCAAATTTTACATTCCCAAACTTCCAAATTAATCACATTTTTTGTCATTTTTCATCATTCTGAAATCTCATGGCAATTAAATTATTTGCGGTGTAATTTTATTAAACATGTTTTTATCATGTTTAATATAAGGTAGTGTAGATCTAGTTCTAGTAATGCATGCTTATGTGAATTCAATTTCAAACTTAAGATCCAGAAAAAAACACTTGAAGATCACTTTACGATTATTTAATTGCAAACTAATTGTATACCTAAGTATGTGTTTCATAAAAATGCACTTAAAATTCATTTACTATTATTTATTAAATGCATAAAGATATTTTTGGTGGCATGTTGGTTTAGTGGTTAGCACTGTTGCCTTGCATCTCCAGGTCCTGGGTTCGATTCCCACCTGAGGTCTGTATGCATGAAGTTTGCATGTTCTCCCCGTGCTTGCTGGGTTTTCTTTGGATACTCTGGTTTCCTCCCACAGTCTAAAGACACGCAGATTAGGGTAAACTGCCGGTTCCCAAATTGTTGACCGGAGGTCCTTCTACAGTTGTAGAAATGGGAATAAATACAATGGTCACCACTGGCCTCCAGGACTACAGAGGGTCATCGAAGGATGGATGGATAAAGTTATATTTAAGTTTTATTGAAATATAATTTAAAATGCATTTGTGTATTTTAGTTGCAATATTAATTAAAGTAGTCTTTTGTATTCAACAGTAAATTCAGTACTACATTTATATTACATTTAACTGTAATCTATTTATGTCTTAAAAGTGCATACTTAAGTCTAGTCGAGTTCAAATTCAGTTGTATGAAAAAAGTACAAAAAATTCACGTTACATTAAGATTTTTCAATATTGGCTCTCACTGAAAACTTGGAAGAATCATTAGTCAATCCAAATACCGTACATCTTTATCAATACTATTAATATTAGTAATGTTGTTATAGCATTAGATACCTTTTATATATTTATATATCAGTATTACTGTTCATTCTGTCAGTTATTTTCAATTTTAGTCTTAGTCAGATGTAGCCATTAGTTTTTTTTATCATATCTAGTTAATCTGATCCTATTTTTGTTCAGTCAAGTTTTAGTCAGATGAACCCTTAAGTATTTAAGTCTAGTTTTAATCAATGGAAACATGTTTGGCAACAATTTAACTATAAAATAAAATAAAATGCATCACAATATAATGGAATGTAATAATATGTTAACATGTGGTAAAATAATTACCACAAAGAGGCTGTCTGACTGTAAAACTGTGACTTACAGGTTTTTTTTTATTGTTTTGATACTATTTTCATAAGTAAAGTGTGCATTTTCAAATCTCTTTGTACAAAACTCACATTTGATCACATTTGTAACACCACAAGTCATTCTTTCAAATCTGATGTCATGATTTCATTGAATTTGCACATATTTTTATTCCACTTAATCATTGTTTCAGAGCACATGATCATTGTGATATATATTAAGAACATTTGCTTTAATCACCCAAACAAAATAGTAAGATCTTTTTTTAACTTAGTACTTTTACCAATCATTTCATTCAGGAGCAAATAATACAAGGGAAGCGTTTCAAACTGTCCTTGGTGCTGAATGAGTGTAACTGAACTGTAAAACTTTACACAGCAAATATTACACTTACAGAATGTTCAGACAGATAAATAAAAATTATACAGGTCCTTCTCAAAAAATTAGCATATTGTGATAAAGTTCATCATTTTCTGTAATGTACTGATAAACATTAGACTTTCATATATTTTAGATTCATTACACACAACTGAAGTAGTTCAAGCCTTTTATTGTTTTAATATTGATGATTTTGGCATACAGCTCATGAAAACCCAAAATTCCTATCTCAAAAAATTAGCATATCATGAAAAGTTTCTCTAAACGAGCTATTAACCTAATAATCTGAATCAACTAATTAACTCTAAACACCTGCAAAAGATTCCTGAGGCTTTTAAAAACTCCCAGCCTGGTTCATTACTCAAAACGGCAATCATGGGTAAGACTGCCGACCTGACTGCTGTCCAGAAGGCCATCATTGACACCCTCAAGCAAGAGGGTAAGACACAGAAAGAAATTTCTGAACGAATAGGCTGTTCCCAGAGTGCTGTATCAAGGCACCTCAGTGGGAAGTCTGTGGGAAGGAAAAAGTGCGGCAGAAAACGCTGCACAACGAGAAGAGGTGACCGGACCCTGAGGAAGATTGTGGAGAAGAACCGATTCCAGACCTTGGGGGACCTGCGGAGTCTGGAGTAGAAACATCCAGAGCCACCGTGTACAGGCGTGTGCAGGAAATGGGCTACAGGTACCGCATTCCCCAGGTCAAGCCACTTTTGAACCAAAAACAGTGGCAGAAGCGCCTGACCTGGGCTACAGAGAAGCAGCACTGGACTGTTGCTCAGTGGTCCAAAGTACTTTTTTCGGATGAAAGCAACTTTTGCATGTCATTTGGAAATCAAGGAGTCTGGAGGAAAACTGGGGAGAGGGAAATGCCAAAATGCCTGAAGTCCAGTGTCAAGTACCCACAGTCAGTGATGGTCTGGTGTGCCATGTCAGCTGCTGGTGTTGGTCCACTGTGTTTTATCAAGGGCAGGGTCAATGCAGCTAGCTATCAGGAGATTTTGGAGCACTTCATGCTTCCATCTGCTGAAAAGCTTTATGGAGATGAAGATTTCATTTTTCAGCACGACCTGGCACCTGCTCACAGTGCCAAAACCACTGGTAAATGGTTCACTGACCATGGTATTACTGTGCTCAATTGGCCTGCCAACTCTCCTGACCTAAACCCCATAGAGAATCTGTGGGATATTGTAAAGAGAAAGTTGAGAGACGCAAGACCCAACACTCTGGATGAGCTTAAGGCCACTATCGAAGCATCCTGGGCCTCCATAACACCTCAGCAGTGCCACAGGCTGATTGCCTCCATGCCACGCCGCATTGAAGCAGTCATTTCTGCAAAAGGATTCCCGACCAAGTATTGAGTGCATAACTGAACATAATTATTTGAAGGTTGACTTTTTTTGTATTAAAAGCACTTTTCTTTTATTGGTCGGATGAAATATGCAAATTTTTTGAGATAGGAATTTTGGGTTTTCATGAGCTGTATGCCAAAATCATCAATATTAAAACAATAAAAGGCTTGAACTACTTCAGTTGTGTGTAATGAATCTGAAATATATGAAAGTCTAATGTTTATCAGTACATTACAGAAAATAATGAACTTTATCACAATATGCTAATTTTTTGAGAAGGACCTGTATATATATATATATATATATATATATATATATATATATATATATATATATACACACCAGAGGTGGGACAAAGTCATTGTTTGGCAAGTCACAAGTAAGTCTCAATTCATTGCCCTCAAGTCCCGAGTCAAGTCCCAAGTCAAAGCCAACAAGTCTCAAGTCAAGTCCAAAGTCCTACGGTTTGACTTTCGAGTCTTTTCAAGTCTTTTTAGCAGAAAAATTAAATGTATACAGATTATGTATGGTTGTAAGATCTGTATTTATTAAACAAACCTTTTTTTATGAAAGAACATTGCTCAGATACATAAAAATACAAATGTTAGTAAATGCTAGTAGCAATGTAAAATGGTAGCACATATTCTCAATGAAGTAGGCTACATACAAACAATAACGTTGTTTTCTTCACATAACATTAAAGAACTTTGCTCCCTACCTTGTGTGATACACTCACGTAGGCTACCTCATACAAACAATCCGGTGCTGTGTCGAAGTTGGTTCCCCCATCAGGATGCGTTTTTTTAGCCCCACCCCCGTTAAAAGGGCACAGGGAACGCGCATTTAGGAGAAGGCTCGCCCGCGAAGGGTTATGCGCGGGCCACTGAGATTCTACGGAGCGCGGTAAAGAATAAAAAGGACAGTTAGTGTTTTTTAATCCCTGACGAACTCTAGCCATCAGGATGTGTTTCCCTTGTTATTTTGGACATATTTAGAATGATGAACCTCGGCTGAGTCACTTGTAGGCTGTAAACATGTCAGTATTTAGTCTGATATTTCATATCAAATATGCCTTTTCAGCAAAACCATAATGCCAAAATAGAGACCCGTCAGATACAGTCTCAAGACATTAATAATAATAATAATTATTATATATAAATTATTAATAATAAATATTATTATATTATAATTAAACATTATATATTATAATATTAATAATAATAAGTATTATTATAATTAATTATTACATCATAATAATTATTATTATTATGCGAGATAATTAGCATTTTATCCGCGTGATGTCAATTCACTAGGTCACATTATTTGAATAAACCCAAACTGCATATAAAAGAAATCAGCAAATCATTGGTAGTGTACACCAGTGATTAAATATTGTAGCGTTTTTACGCCGGAAAGAATGCTGGAGAAACGAGTGAGCTTAGTTGCTACCCAATGCAATGGCTGGGAGTGCTTTATTAGGCACACAGCATGTATGGCATGAGTAGCACCTTCACTCAGGAACCTACGTCCGATTCAGCTTCAGCCTGAACCAGAGCACATTTCACACATCACACCCCCACACACACAAACAGGGCCGAAGCCACTAACCCAAACACCTTTCCCCATCATGGTGAACACACCGACATCCCCGCAAGGCATGCTGGTCGTCAGCCGCCGCCCCGCCCACGCCACACTATAAACAATACAACGCATGTACTGACATGTTTACAGCCTATAAGTGACTCAGCCGAGGTTCATCATTCTAAATATGTCGAAGATAACAAGGGAAACACATCCTGATGGCTAGAGTTCGTCAGGGGATTAAAAAACGCTAACAATTTCCTTTTTGGCCTTTACTGCGTTCCGTAGAAGCTCAGTGGTCCGCGCATATAGCCAATTTTTTATAGCCAAACTACTTTCGGTATCATTTCGCGAACTGGCGCGTTCACGTTGTTGTCACGTGGGACGCTGTCGAATCAAAAGAATCTACGGTACTTTGTTTGGATGTCGTGCCGAATGCGCGCATGCGCTCTGTCACACACACGCGCACAGACACATAAACAGAGATAGAGCGGACCGTGTTAACATACTTTTTATCTTTGGGCTTTTTATGGGAAGTAGCAAGTCTTTACAAGTCAATAGGCGCAAGTCCAAGTGAAAGTCCGAGTTATTTATGTTAAAGTCCAAGTCGAGTTGCAAGTATTTTTATATTTTGTCAAGTCGAGTCTAAAGTCATCCAATTCATGACTCGAGTCCACACCTCTGCACTCTACCCTTGAGTTACATGCTATAATAAATTACAAAGTATAACCTTAAATATATTTATAATAAATCAGTATCACATCTATCACCACACAGCTGATGTACGTGTAATAACAGTAGTCGTGATGTCAGTACTGGTCCAGCAAACCAGTCTTTTGCAGCGGCTTAAAACGTCTGAATTATCTTCAAATATACAAAAAAAAGCGAAAAGACACTCGATTATGTTGCATAGGTTATCTGTTTAATTCACAAAGTTCGTAAAAACACTTAAAAACGAGAAAAAAACTGTTAAAATCCTCGCTCGCCTTCTCAGCGTTAGGTAGCGAGTGACGTCATGATTTGAATCTGGGGAGACCGGGGAAACATAGGGTAACTGTATTTCCCGGAACACCTGTAATGTAACCTTTATCGGCAGAAACGGTGATATTAACGTCACACAACAATAATGTCGACTAAAGGTGAGAGATTTCATCATTATAAACGACTTTATATAAGATTCACGCGGATATTGTGTAAATTAAACTCGTATAAACCCCGAAGTGGTAAATCTTTAGGGCTGTTTATGGCGTTTGTTCTTCATAGGCCTCTCAACTTCCTATTTTTAAAGTTTTACGGATTAAAATCGTAAAATTTGTGGGAAATATTTTTTTTTTCCACCCGAGTCTTTTGGTCTTTCAGTCCTGAATTCAATTTAGTCTTGTTTCATTGTTAAGCGTCAAATGTAAAAATAAAACTTATTAGGGAGTGTCTTTAGACTGCAGGAAGAAACAACGAACATTTCATCGTCGGGGATTATAGATACATTATAATTATTCAAAACTAATACATTTTAAGTTTTTTTGTTCTTAAATAAAAATATCAAATACTAAACGAAATAAAATGGGAACGCTACTTTATTCCTTCTAAAAACCAGCGGTCCAAAAGTGTAAAAAGTGCCTTATAATATTATAACTATTGTAATATTCTTATTTTCATGGCATTTTAAAGTCTAAAACCGGTTAGTATTTGCATGTACACACTATCTGTAATTGTGCGCTGAGGAATATTATTATAATCTCACTTATTTTAATACACGGTGTATTTTAACACAACAGCAGCAGCTCATAAACCTGAACACACCGGAAGCACGAGGAGCTCACGGAGCACAGGCGCGCGCACAGCATGACGTAAACACGGGCTTTATTCTTTTATAACAATAAATATAGAGTTGCTTTAAACAAAACCCAGGACTCCCACCAAGAGCAGACATTCAGAGCTATAAACTGTTGACACTCACACTGACAACAAGAAACACTTATTGGTTTAATTTGTCAATATCATTAATCACCTGAAAAATGGTTTGGATTCAATAAAATATTTGATGTTATTAGTTGTTTCAGTCTCACAAATGCCTTAAGTGTAAAACAAAAGCAAATTAATTAGCCCAGCTGTTCCAATACTTTTGAAGGGGACTGTAGATTATATTGTTTTCTCTAGAGAGTGGTTCTAGTTTCTTTACCATGACATTTAAACATATTATAATCACTTATTATTTTGAAACAAAAGTAATGACTCAATATAAAATATTTAGTTTAAAGTAATTTATCATGTGAGATGTCAGTGATGAACAGTTAAAAGTGAAATTGACCATCATAGTCCATCATCTCCACTTAAGAAGAGGAACTCATGAATCCTTCTATAAGACTGAGGAATGAGAGACTTTTTTAAATGTTACATGTTAAACGTATTTTGATTTTCAATACAGTATTAATTTAAAACACGTTTTTAATCAAAGAAGACCCGTTTATGGCAAATTTGTGATAATTTGTGTGTTTAGTGTAACTGCACATTTGTTTTTGTGTTTTCTAGGAGTGTAATTCATCACAGCAGAGGAGATCAGACTCTTCAGGACTCGGCTGTGTGTTTGTGCTATCTTTACTAATCTTCAAAGATGGATAATCCTGACCGGGACAAAGATATTTCCAGGCTCTTAGAAGAACGGTAATGTAGTGTTGGATGAGTTTTACAATTAATCCGATTAATTGAATTTAATATTGTAGTGCAAGTTTTCAAATCAAGGTTGAATATGTTATAAACACACACACACACACACATGCACACTACCCGGCCAAAAAGTCACCACCTACAGTGGTGGCCAAAAGTTTTGAGAATGACACAAATATTAGTTTTCACAAAGTTTGCTGCTAAACTGCTTTTAGATCTTTGTTTCAGTTGTTTCTCTGATGTACTGAAATATAATTACAAGCACTTCATACGTTTCAAAGGCTTTTATCGACAATTACATGACATTTATACAAAAGTCAGTATTTGCAGTGTTGGCCCTTCTTTATCAGGACCTCTGCAATTCGACTGGGCATGCTCTCAATCAACTTCTGGGCCAAATCCTGACTGATAGCAACCCATTCTTTTATAATCACTTCTTGGAGTTTGTCAGAATTTGTTTGTCCACCCGCCTCTTGAGGATTGACCACAAGTTCTCAATGGGATTAAGATCTGGGGAGTTTTCAGGCCATGGACCCAAAATTTCAACGTTTTGGTCCCCAAGCCACTTAGTTATTCAATTCAATTTTATTTGTATAGCGCTTTTAGCAATTGTCATTGCCGCAAAGCAGCTTTACACAATCAAAAGAATTATTTAAGTTTGTATGAAATGTGAATCTGTATGAATGTGTCAGTTTGTCCCTGGTGAGCAAGCTGAGGGCGACAGTGGCAAGGAAAAACTCCCTGAGATGGTAATAGGAAGAAACCTTGAGAGGAACCAGACTCAACAGGGAACCCATCCTCATTTGGGTAAAACAGAAAGCAGTAAATGATCTGCATTTATCACTTTAAAAGTTTTCACTTTTGCCCTAAGGTGCTCCTTCGTGCTGAAAAATGCATTGTTCTTCACCAAACTGTTGTTGGATTGTTGGAAGAAGTTGCTGTTGGAGGGTGTTTTGGTACCATTCTTTATTCATGGCTGTGTTTTTGGGCAAAACTGTGAGTGAGCCCACTTCCTTGGATGAGAAGCAACCCCACACATGAATGGTTGCTTTACTGTTGGCATGACACAGGACTGATGGTAGTGCTCACCTTTCCTTCTCCGGACAAGCCTTTTTTCAGATGCCCCAAACAATCGGAAAGAGGCTTCATCAGAGAATATGACTTTGCCCCAGTCCTCAGCAGTCCATTCACCATACTTTTTGCAGAAGATCAATCTGTTCCTGATGTTTTTTTTTGGAAAGAAGTGGCTTCTTTGCTGCCCTTCTTGACACCAGGCCATCTTCCAAAAGTCTTCGCCTCACTGTGCGTGCAGATGCGCTCACAACACTGCACTGTTGTGCACTGGTGGCACTCCGATCCCGCAGCTGAATCCTTTTTAGGAGACGATCCTGGCGCTTGCTGGATTTTCTTGGACGCCCTGAAGCCTTTTTAACAAGAATTAAACCTCTTTCCTTAAAGTTCTTGATGATCCTATAAATTGTTGATTTAAGTGCAATCTTCGTAGCCACAATATCCTTGCCTGTGAAGCCATTTTTATGCAACGCAATAATGGCTGCACGCTTTTCTTTGCAGGTCACCATGGTTAACAATGGAAGGACAATGATTTCAAGCATCCCCCTCCTTTTAACATGTCAAGTCTGCCGTTCTAACCCAATCAGCCTGACATAATGATCTCCAGCCTTGTGCTCGTCAACATTCTCACATGAGTTAACAAGACGATTACTGAAATGATCTCAGCAGGTCCCTTAATGACAGCAATGAAATGCAGTGGAAAGGTTTTTTTGGGATTAAGTTAATTTTCATGGCAAAAAAGACTATGCAATTCATCTGATCACTCTTCATAACATTTTGGAGTATATGCAAATTGCTATTATAAAAACTTAAGCAGCAACTTTTCCAATTTCCAATATTTATGTAATTCTCAAAACTTGGCCACGACTGTAGATTTAACTAGGTAAAAAGTTAGGAGGCTTCCATTGAATAATTACTGCAGTGATTACTATGGTTCAACTGCAACACGTTATTTAACTCTAACTGATGCAGTGAGTAGCGTCTCTAAGGAGTTAAAACTACTTACATTGTGTTAAGAACTGAAAAATTTATTATTAAAATGATTAGGTATAGTGGAGAATCACTGTCTTGAAGGAAGAAATGTGATGGTAAAAATTTACATGACTGTAGGGCCGCCATGATTAATCGATGCTATTAACTAAAATCAATAATCAAAATAGTCTAAAACAAATTTAATTGACGAATCGTTCATGGTGTCAATACACTTGATTTTTGTGTGAACGCTCTGATGTGTAGTTGTACAGCTCACTGGAGTGAAGCGAGTCATAGCGTGATGGCAAACACCTTCAGAAGCTGGTGGGGAGGCTGCTAGCCGGGGGTGGCGGTGGCTGCTGTGTGGGACGACTTTCTTACACACTCACACACGCTAGAGGCTCATCCTCACACAAGTGTAAACTGGTGTGTGTCTGTCTCACACACACACACACACACACACACACACAAAAAAAAAAGATGCTTTACACACGTCACAGTGTTATAGTAAACAGTATACACGCGCACAGATGATGTCGTCTATATGAGTGGCGCACACACACATTGAGACCGAGCATGGAAGACGTTACCCACAATTCTGCAGCGCGTGTGAGAATAACCATTGGCTCAGTTATGATCATGTGATGCTCAGTGTCAAAACAAGAAGCGCATGTGTACTACTAGGGGTGAGCGATATTACCAAAATCTTCTATCATGGTAGAAGCAATTTTATACCTCGATAACGATATATATCACAATATAGCAATTTGTATCTAAAAATGCATGAATAAAAATTAAAACACAAAGAAACTGTTTATTATACATTACGTAACGTGCAACATCACGTGATCTCAACCGCGATTAAGACGATAGACCAAAATCTCTATCGGTTAACAAATTTCTACCGGTTAATCGTGTCTATCGGTATATCACCCACCCCTACGTACTACATAATAGTGATAATTGGTATATCAAGACTCGCTCGTTAAACAAGGCAAAATTTAATAACATTTTTTGCTCGTCTTGCGGAACGCTTGCAAACCAGGTTACTCGCAGCCCGAGGTTCCACTGGATTTGTTTATTCAGAGTGATGAACTTTTTCACATCTCTAACAGTCATAAAGAAAAAAAGAAAAAAGAATGAAAACAGGGCCAGAGATTTATGTTCCTGTTTTTCCAATTTCCAAAATATTAATTATTGTTCATATTAAATACTCAAAAACAATGATAATTATAAATAATTGTAAATATTGGTATCTGGTGCACTGCATTTTGTTTTTTGTACAATACCCGTGAGCTTCTTCTGTGTTTTATTCGGAACCGTGGTCTGTTCGTATACGCGGAAATTCGTAACTCTAATGTTTGTAATTCGGGGACTGCCTGTAGTAAAAAGCCAAAAGTCAGCGCTTTGAATGAAAATGTAAGATTCTGTTCATTATAAGTAAAATAAAGTCCTTATTAAATTAGATAGTTAAGATATGTGAAGTGAGGAGGAGTGGAGGGGAGGGGCACAGTGACTAATGACACACACACACACACACACACACACAGCGCATGCGCGCACTAACACTAACGGAAATTTAACGGGATTCTAACTTCTAAATTCGAATGGGATTTATTTTTACTTTTTTTAACGGTAAAGTGCAGGTTTATTTGTTTTATTTTTGCTTTATATTTTGTATTAATTATTTTTATATAAATATTTTTGGGTTGTGGAACGAATCGTCTGAGTTTTCATTATTGGGGGAAATTCGCTTTGATCTATGAGTGTTTTAATTTACAAATTAAACAAACAAGAACGGATTATGCTTGCAATCCAAGGTTCCACTGTAACGAAAATAGCTAAGATCTGTAAAGTGTATATAAACTTCTAAAGGACTGTGTGTAATGTGCAGTGAACTTCAGAGGACAATACCAGGATCAGCAGCACCCAGCTGTGTCTCTGCAGAGAGTGCAGAGTCTATGGAGGACATACTTCTACCCAGGTAACGTCTCCTCACTGTTAATGCCACAGTTACAAGGAATTCTGAGATACACTAGAAATGAACATTTTATCTTGATATGTACTGTTCTGTTCTACTAAACTTTACATCACACACCAGCACCCAGCTGTATCTCTGCAGAGAGCGCTGAGTCTATGGAGGGTCCTATGAATTTTTACCCAGCATTTTAGCATTAAACAAGCAGTTAATATTTTATTATCATGACATGTAGTGCTCTGTTCTGGAGAATTATTTTTTCCCAATCTCTCCAAGTTAAGCTTATGTTATTGTGTATTCACTCTTGTAAACCTAATACCTTAGATATTAATAATAAGAGCATTTTCCCTGATATTAGATGGAAAATAGAAGCATGGTTGAAATATTTGGAAGTCAGATAATAAAAGCATCTGCAGACTGACAGAAATGTGTATTGACTTACTAAATAAATGTTGTTTTAATAAAGTAGGAGTAAAACTGTCTCCCAGCTCTAGAGCTCCCAGTCACTGTATGTGTGGAGTTTCACATGGTCTCCTCTTGTCTGTGTAGGGTTACTAAGCGGCGTCCAGGTGATATCAGACGTTCAAAGAAAAACAGGTAGGTGGATTGACTAATTTAACTTCTCGATGTGTGATGGACTGGTGTCACATCCAGGCTGGAGTATTATCCTGATTGTAGTTAGGATTTCATTTCACTAATTTATTAAAAAAATTATAATAATAAAATAATAATAACAATAATAATAAATAAAAATTTTGTCTCTTGAGAACACATTACTTGTTCACTCAGTGCGATGGGTTTAGTCCCTAACTGCCATAGAGGGGGGAAACTGGAATGAAAACATTTCTTTTCCTTAAAAAAAATGATAAATTACGACCTGTATTTGGGTATTTTAGTTTTAGTATTTTAACTGTTCATATAAAATATGGAGTCCCTACATATAAAATGAATAACTTCAAGATAACTTGAATTCGATGATGATACTCTGTCCATTATAAGTTCATGTTAAATTAAGAAGGAAAAACCTGTAAAGTGTATATAAACTTCTGTTGTGCAGGGAACTCCAGAGGAAGAGACCAGGATCAGCAGCACCCAGCTGTGTCTCTGTAAAGAGCGCTCAGTCTATGGAGGATCCTATGAATTTTAAAGATGGAGACTTCATACGTCCACACAGGTAATGTCTCCTCACTGTTAATGTCACTGCTAAAGTCACAGTTAAAAGAAAATTCCAGCATTAAACAAGCAGTTAATATTTTATCATCACATGTGCTGCTCTGTTCTACAGAACTTTACAAAGTACAATATCCAATAATGGAAGGGGGCTCCGTGTAGCCTAAGGGGAGGAGTCTCTACTGCCAGTGCCCATGCTCTGTGCGTTTTTTTTTTCTTGCCTCCGGTGTCAGTGCCCATTTGTCAGATCCAGTATAGAAACAAGCGGGCTTTGCCTAGTCGCTCAAAGAGTTCATCCACTCGTATCAAATACTTGGTATTTAGAGCTTTTGATATCAAAAATGAAAAATATTCCTGTAATATTTGGTTCTGAATATTTGGACCTAAATATACTATTAAAACCACACCACAGTGCCATTTCAGGAGGACACACTACTGTAGATGCCTCACTATTACATTTCAGAGGAGTGATGAACATCAAATAGATGTACAGGATCTGTTATATCTCTCATGCTCTCCTAGTAGTCTATGATGTGACACAGCGATGAGTCCTGCAGAAGTTCTGCATCAGATGAACTCTTTCAGACACGCCTCATGAGTTTTCCATTATTATAGCACTGACCTGTACAGTTATCAACACTCATGTAGTGTTACAGCATCAATAGCAGCAGTAATGTTAGGTGAGGTATTTTTATAATACTGTAACAGTATTTAGTGATGATACGATGCTTTAACTTAAATAATTAGTGTAATTATTTAACAGTAAATAAAAAAAGCAGAAGAAATTACCAGGGATGAGAATCACCAGTGAAACATCAGATACAATATTATCACGACACTCAGGTCCCTATTCGAAATAGATTTTGTCCCAGTTTTAAGACCTTTAAATTAGGGGAAAATGTGTTATGTATTTACTCTTGTAAATATAATACTTTAGCTATTAATAATACAAATCAGTACAAATCTGATGTGAGACAGGAAAATGCAAGCAGGGTTTGTTATACAGACAGCTACTTCAGGGTTCACAGTCACTGTATGTGTGGAGTATCGTCCTGGCTGAAGTTCGGGATTTTAGTTGTGGATTTGTCTCTTTTCAGAACACATTAACTGTTTATTCAACCTGATGGTTTATTTATTTATTTTATTTTATTTTAAAATGCGTACAATTTTAATAATTTCCATATTTTTTATTGGTCTCAATGTATTTATTACTCAAAAACAGAATCCAAACATTTCTGTATTTAATTCATTAACTGTTCAGTGTAAAATATAAAGTCAGTACATATGAAAGAAATTATTTAATGAAATGTTTTACAATGAAGAATTAAAACAGTCACCCCTTTAGCATGGAAATGTTAGATTCTCTTCAGTGTAAGTAAAATAAAGTCCTCATTAAATTAAGTTGTTGGTTAAAGTCTGTACTAAGTGTATATAAATCTCTGTGAAACTCTGGGTTTAAACCCTGGTTGCAGTACGGTAATGTGTTGGCTGAGATCTGTCATTCCCTGTTATGAATAAGTGAACCTTTTACTGATCATTTGGACCTGAAGGCACACTAGATGGCGCTGTATTACATTTCAGGGGAGTGATGGAGATCAAATACAGCTATAAGACCTGTTCTATCCCCTCGTGGCTCCCAGTGCTCTCTTGCCCAGCAGACTTCGATGTAACGCAGCCCACAAACACAAAATACTTATTTAGATCAAAGTGGTAGATAAATTCATCACAGAAAGTGAATTATTAGTCTGTCTCACTGATGACTGTGTTGACAAAGTTCCCTTTAAACTTTAAACTCCTTTCAAAGGCTCATCCATGTCTGATGCTTTTTAAGTCTGAACCTAAAATCCATTTTTCCTGGTGAATTCCTTCCCTTTCTCTATGACATCATGGACACCTGGTTGGTGATGTGTTGACAGAGACGTGACTGTGGGAAGTGTGTCTCTCACATTAAACTATAGTGACTGTAGGATTACACTGGCACGATCTGTTGTGTTTAGAATTGTGTTTTAAATAATTATACCAAACGCCTTAATTAAGTGTAGCGCATTCTTTATAGGATTAGTTTTCTCACTTAAAAACCAAGAGCAGAGTTTAAACATTTAAACTACAGCAACTTAAAATTCAAGAGCTTAATATTTAACTTAAAATTAAATTAAATAAAAAAGTTTTTTTTCTGACGTGCACAAATCTGTGTTTTGTCATTCATAATAACTGTTGTTTCTATACAAACTTAACAAATAATTCAGTCTTACCACACCTGATGCCAATGTGTGAATAGTTTAGAGCGCCCCCTGTAGAATCGTAAAGAAGCTAATGAAACACATTTCAGATTATGTAATTCGTATGAAACTGAATTATTGGCGCATGATCATGATGACATGATCACCTTCATCATTACAGCCAAAACCAAAGAAATTACAAATTTATCAAATGAATTATTAAAAAGGTCAGAGTCAGTCTCCTTGCTGTTTTTCCCGACGCATTCATGATCATTAGTCTACTTCTGCCGGTGCGCTCTGGAAAACTTTATGCGTGCGGTTGGGCGCTGATTAGACGACGCAGGAAGTTAAAGAGGAGGATAACGATGTCGCTCAACATCCCGAGCCCAAACATTTAAATTAATTTTTTTGGTTTACATTTTTTTTTATTTAATCAAAAAATATTGAAAGTGAGCAACAATAGCCCACGTTTGGAAAGATATTTTTATATAGACTATTAAAAATAATCCTGCATCTATTTTTAACTTTTCATACAAATCTATGAAAAGGATAAAAAGAAAACTTATTCAGACGTTTTACCAACATTAAAAAGTCAGTCACAACTTATCATGAAAATGTTAGACTCTGTTTATTATAAGTAAAATAAAGTCACGGCTAAATTAAGAATTCAGTTAAAATGAGTAAAGAGTGAA
This sequence comes from Clarias gariepinus, assembly GCF_024256425.1. NCBI lineage: Eukaryota > Metazoa > Chordata > Actinopteri > Siluriformes > Clariidae > Clarias > Clarias gariepinus. The sequence continues at coordinate 29,409,252 of NC_071111.1, read as the reverse complement.
TATAAATCTCTAAAGGACTGTCTGTAATGTTGTACAGTGAATTCTATGGAAAAAGACGAGGATCCCCATCACCCAGCGGTGTCTCCATGAAGAGTGCGAGGTCTATGGAGCCTCCTGAGAATTTTAGTGGTGGAGTTTCATCACCTCTACACAGGTAACGTCTCCTCACTGTTAATGTCACTGTTAAAGTCACAGTTACAGGGGAATTCTGGGATAAAACTAGTATTAATATTTTATTATCATGGTATGTAATACTTTGTTCTACAGAACTTTACCCCGTACTGTCAGTTTTAACAGAATTCATAATTATTTGTCATTTTGCTGTTTTCACTCAAACACTATGAAACCCTGGATGCAGTAATACAGAGACTTGAATTCTGTAATTTTCTGTTCTCAATATATTTCTGAAATATTTGGTCTAAAACACCACCATATCAGGTGCCATATCAGGAAGACACAGTAGATGGCGCTGTATTCTGCACTATTTATCTCCCTCATGCTCTCCTTGTGCTCTTATACCCAGCGATATTAAACTCTATTCTAATAGACTACGGTGTGACTCAGCTCACGAACATAAAACACTCTATTTCTGTTTCATTTTAAACCAGTTTCTCCAAGACACACTTAGTAGTAATTAGGTCGATTATTCTCTAGTGTTTTTGATTTGATTGGTAAGATGCAAATTACTATTAAAATTCATCCCAGAAAGTGAATTATTCCTCTGTCTCTCTGATGACCGTCTCCTGGAAACAACTGAAAAAGTTCACTTTAAACTATAAAATCCTTTCAAAGTCTCCATTTGTGATTCTCTGTAAGGGTGAAGCTAATTTCCATTTCCTGGTGAACTTCCCTTTCTCTAAGACCGTGTTGTTACAGCATCAGTAGCAGCAGTATTGAGAGGTGTGTAAAGTGTTTTAATATCAGAGATAAGACCAAACTGACTGTTAGATGATTGTTATCATTTCTCTTTCACTTTGATGACCTAAGATCCATTTTCCTGTTGAATTCTTTCATGTCTCATGTTTATGTTCCATTATTATAGCATCGTCCTGTACCGTCTTCAACTCTCATGTTGTGTTCCACTATTATTAGCAGCAGTATTGATGGGTGTGATCTTTTAATAACTTCTCTATGTGTGATGGACAAGTATCACATCCAGGCTGTAGGTGGAGGTTTTATGTCTTTGAATGTTTCTAACAGTAATCATTTAAAATAGTTTATTTGTATATTTTCAGAATACATCACCTGTTCATTCACAGTCAAGGGTTCGAATCCCACCCTGCCTCTGTGTGTGTGGAGTTTGCATGCAATTTAGTGTAATTAGCATTTTGTGTGTGTGTGTGTGTGTGTGTCCTGTGATGGATTAGCACTCTGTCCAGGGTGTACCCCTCCTAGTACCCAGAGTGTCCTGGGACAGGCTCCAATCCCCATGTGAACCCGTACAGGACATGTGCTATAGAGAACGAGTGGATAAATTTTGTTTTATTATTTCAAATAAGGACTACAGTACAATACTCTGGATTGCAGTACAGTATAAACGATATAAATGGACATGATTCCAATCCAGCAGAAGATGTTTGTGTTTGCAGGCAGTTTGAAGGAACAATTCTTATTCGAGTTGCTCCATCTTTGTGGCACAAATGAGTCTCTGCTGAGTAACTAACTGTCAGTACAGAACAGTTTGCTTTAATGGACATTTAGCTTTTTTGTTAATATCACAAAGGATTTTATAGCCTGGGCTTTGCAGCGCCTCATCTTTTAATATAACATTCTCTCTAATGTTTTAATCGTAATAAGAAAACATAACATGCTTCTTCAGAAGCATAGAAGATGTAAACATAAAGAAACTGGTATGTCTTCATTTACTTTTCTCTGCTCTAAACACTCAGGGGTTCTGTGAGAGGTGTGTGTGTGTGTGTGTGTGTGTGTGTGTGTGTCTAATATGGTGGAAATTAAATTAAGAACTCTGGAGATTCCAAATAGTATCACAATAAGAGTAGAGGTGTATTTTAAACAGCGCTGGTCGTCTCGGTTACACACACTGCAGAGGCGTCTGTAAGAGAGAGGTAACTCCCCTCATCTCACAGTGTCTTATATATTCTAACAGAGCAGGTCATAGTGACGTCTCATAAAACACATCATGTTTAATAAAACAACACGGCTGTTCCCTGGGGTGTTAATAAACAGGCGCGTTACATCTCCTGACTCTGAGTTTCTGTTAACGTAGATAGACCAAGACCTTTCCTCTCTGTACATCTTGTTCTTTCTTACATGTCCACATATTCCAAGTCTGCATCTCTAACTGACCCATGATTATGTAGACTTTTAGTCAGACACACAGAGTTGATTTAAAATATTCTATCACACTAGAGTCACTGCAGTCTAGACCAGCTCTTAGCTCCATTTATCCACTGACAGAACGGCAAGCCATAAGCATCTTGTAGAGTTACAGCTTTTAAGTCTGGCTCTGTGTTTTATTGATAATCAGTTATAATATACGGAGAACATTTTAGTCAGTGTCAGTCTGATTCCTAAAAAAAAAAAAACTTGGTAGACACATTACTCAGATTGTAGTGGAGTAGTTCATTTGTGATGTGAATGGCATCTTATTAACCAGGTTACACATCTAAAGTGGTCTCTACACTGCTGAAACATTTAGGATGCAGATGAACTTTAAAGCAGAGGACTATAAAAGAGAAAGTGGAGTTACTGTGTCTCCTACCAAAGAAGATGCACAAGATAAACAGTGTGTTGAGTCACATCCCACATAAATGTAAAGCGAAAAAGAGCACAATGTGTTCTCTGAATGTTTGTGTATTTATTGTGGCAAAATTGGGGCTAAAATTGTTGACTATAATGTCTTAGTGATGCCACTTGTCTTGAATTGTTCTCCACATTGTCCACAGTGTTTTACAGCAGGAAATGAACAGATTTCAAAAGTTCATCACAGACACAGGGCTAGATCAAAACCAACAACATGACTGTGACTTGTTATTAACTACAGAGTGATTATTAACTGTCTCACTGCATCTTTCTGCTTCATCGTCCCACAGGAACGACCCAGCTATTAAAGAATTCCAGAAAAATTTCAAATTAAATCTGATGAAAAAGTTTCAGCATTTGAATGGAGTGATGATAAACCTGGGAACCCAAACACTCCTGAATGAGATCTACACAGAGCTCTACATCACAGAGGGAGACAGTGGAGACGTCAATAAAGAACATGAGGTGAGACAGATCGAGGCAGCATCCAGGAGAACAACAACAGAGGAAACACCAATCAAATGCAATGACATCTTTAAGCCCTTATCTGAACAAGACAAACCCATCAGAACTGTGCTGACAAAGGGAGTCGCTGGCATCGGAAAAACTGTCTCTGTGCAGAAGTTCATTCTGGACTGGGCTGAAGGGAAAACAAATCAGGACGTCCACCTCATATTTCCACTTCCTTTCAGAGAGCTGAATTTGATGAAGGACCAGAAACTGAGTCTGATGGAGCTCCTTCATGTCTTTTTTAAGGAAACAAAAGAAACAGAAATGTCCAATTTGGAAAAGGTTCTGTTCATTTTTGACGGATTGGACGAGTGTCGTTTTTCTCTAGATTTCCAGAACACAGTGAGTGTGTGTGATGTAACTGAATCAGTATCAGTGCCTGTGCTGCTGATAAACCTGATCAAAGGGAATCTGCTTCCCTCTGCTCTCATCTGGATCACCTCCCGACCTGCAGCAGCTGATCAAATCCCCTCTGAGTGTGTCCATCGAGTTACGGAGGTACGAGGGTTCAATGACCCACAGAAGGAGGAGTACTTCAGGAAGAGGATCAGTGATCAGAGCCTGGCCAATAACATCATCACACACCTGAAGTCATTAAGGAGCCTCTACATCATGTGTCACATCCCAGTCTTCTGCTGGATTTCAGCCGCTGTTCTAGAGAGAATGTTGTGTAAAGCAAAGAGTGGAGAGATCCCCAAGACTCTGACTCAAATGTACACACACTTCCTCATCATTCAGATAAACATCATAAGAGAAAAGTACTCAAAGAAGCAGGAGAGTGATGAAGAAATGCTTCTTAAACTGGGACAACTGGCTTTTGAGCAGCTGAAGAAAGGGAACCTGATCTTCTATGAGGAAGACCTGAGAGAGTGTGGCATTGATGTGAGAGAAGCAGCAGTGTACTCAGGTGTGTGTACGCAGATCTTCAGAGAGGAGTTTGGGCTTCACCAGAGTAAAGTGTATTGCTTTGTTCATCTGAGTATTCAGGAACACCTCGCAGCTCTGTATGTGCACCTGATGTTCATGATGGAAAAGAAAAATGTTCTTGATCAGGGGCAGGACGATGAAAGTGATGATATGGAAAATGTTCTTGATCAGGACGATGAAAATCATCACTTACTTAGTAATTTTCCAATGTCGCTGGGACCTAGGGCCCATCACAGAAGGCTTTGGGCACGAGGCAGGGTACACCCTGGACACGGTGCCAATTTATCGCAGGGCACACACACATACACATTCATTGATGAAAGTGATGATATGGAAAATGTTTTTGATCAGTGGCAGGACGATGTAAGTGATGATATGGAAATCTTAGATGTACATGTTCGTGCTATACATCAGGCTTTAAAAAGTCAGACTGGACATCTGGATCTTTTCCTTCGCTTTTTTCTGGGTCTCTCACTGGAGTCCAATCAGAAACTCTTACAGGCCTTAGTAACACAGACAGAAAGTAACTACCAGAGCACAAAAATAACAGTTCAGTACATTAAGAAGATGATGATCAGTGATGATTTTCCTACAGAGAAATCTGTAAATCTGATTCACTGCCTGATTGAACTGGGTGATGATTCTCTAGTGGAGGAAATCCAACACTACCTGAAATCTGGAAAACGAAGTAAACTCTCTTCTTCACAGTGGTCTGCTCTGGTGTTTGTGTTACTGACATCAGCACAGGAGCTGGAAGAGTTTGACCTGAATAAATATATCAGTGAAGATAAGATAACAGGGGCTGTTCTTCTGAAGGTGATGCCTGTGATTGCAGCATCCAGAAAATCAATGTAAGTAAATCTGATTATAACTCTTCTACTGTTAGTGTTGGATAGATAGATATATGAATAGATAGATACAGTAGATAGATAGATATTCGATCATAAAGGAAATTCGAAACATCCAGTAGTGATGAGGACAGTAACCACACGACAGGTTTGTAGATATGATTCCACACTATATATCTATTTTTCCCCCAGCGCTGTGGAATCTGTGAATCCTTCTGTCTCTTTGCGGTTCTCATCTTTGGGACAGTTTCATAGGACAGTGATTTTTCATCATTGTGCTCCTGGAAGGAATACAATACTTACTCACTTACTCTCTCTCTCACACACACACACACACACACACACACACACACACACACACACACAGTATACAGAACTCTAGACTGCAGGGTCTGTTTTACATGATACACATTTGGGTTTGGTATATTGAGTGTTTGTGCTATTCGTGTTTTGG